>NC_136691.1:7513597-8207239 GCF_947650265.1 Symphodus melops
GTTCCTCTCAATAGTCTGTCGTTTATAGTAGTTCAGCAGCAAGCAGCTGTACTTAAAGCCCTGTGACGCTTCAGGTTCGACATCGCTCACTCTGTCTTTGACGCCGATGTGATACTGCTGAATGTTGCACAGAACCTCTCTCAGAATTTTTATGAATAAATTAAAGATTTAAAAAAAAAAAAAAAAAAAAAAAAAAAAAAAGGTTGGAAATATACTTGGGCGGCCCGCCCAGATATCGCGTATGTGTGGGAAGCAAAAACAAGCCTGTTGCAGAGATAATACGAGGGCCGTCTGACTCAAATTACCTCCACAGCTTCCTACTGAAACTTGAGCATGAGCTACAGCTGCTGAGAAAGGTGAACGTCGATGACTGTGTGGCTGATGGAGGTCTCCGTCAAATATTCAAATTTGTGTTTTGGGCCAGTACATTTCATCACACCAACGTCTGCCGTCATGTCACTGGCTCCTCCACCTCTGAGAGTCCCATCAGGGCACGTTCGCACTCGCCCTGTGTTCAAGCTGCCAGCAGTTAATTTGATGTTCGACATTATTCGACACAGTCAGAGAGGAGGAGAAAATCCACAGCTCATACCTTCTTTCCTGATCAGTCTCTTTCCTTATTAGAGATGCTGATTGAAACGAGCCACACTGTACATCCTCGATGCCGAGGTAAAGATGCCGTGTATGTTTGTATCAAGGTTGCACAATCTGGAACTAATTAAATCATATAGCATTTATTTTCGCACCTCAAGTATTCAGATTTTGCAGCAATGTTTGAAATCTATTTTCACTATATTAAAAGCCTTACGATGATGATGTGTTCAGTGACAATGAAACTGCAGATAGAAGCCGTTCCTGAAAAAAAGAATGAAGAAGTTCAAAAACTCAAGACATGAATTGAACTCAGAGCTGATGTGGATGATGTCTCTCTGCTAGTGAGATGTGTGATGCTAGCACAGATGTGTGATGCAGACACATCTGTGCCACAGGTTAAAACGCTTCAGTCAACTCTGCTATTAGAAGTTCTAAGCTGCATGAACTGCTGAAACAACTGGATGAACCTCAACTGAAGTATAGCTCCATACAATTCACAGCATCCCATGGCTCCACTGAATGTAGAGCTGCATGTTCAAACAAAGTGGTTAACATGATACAGCAGCGTGGTCATTATGGCAGCAAAGCTTTATAGCACCCTTCGTCTTCTGCCAGCAGAACGCACGAGCTGAACAGTGTCAAGGCAGCAGTTTGGTACGATGAGGCACAACAACTAATGTCAATGACAACAACAACAGACGAGGCAATGCAAACATCATGACAGTGAATCACAAAAGCTTTGTCCCTCATGTCCCAGAAAATATGTATTGATTTCTGCTGGCAGACATGATGGAAACAGACTGTGATACACACACAGTGTTAATCGATAGACCCATACAGCACCATTGTTTTCCACAACAAAAACACTGATGATCCATTACTACAACTTGGGTAACCAGTCTGGAAAAACCTCGAGTGCTAAGGACGAAATTAATTGAATTAATATCACCGTTTCCCACAAACAGACTTTAACCGGGCGGACCACCCAAGTATTTCAGCCTAGTGCTTTCATATTTGGCTTTATTTAACGAGGTGTACTATCTCAGATTGATCATGAGTAGACAGATTCCCCTCGCTCTGAACTCCACTCGTATGTCTGGTGAGTAGAGGTGGGTGCTAAATCGGTATAAACAGTGGCACAGGTATTACGTTCTTTGGACCGTCGGAGGCTCACTGATCAAAGGAGCAGCTATTAACACGAAGGTTCTGATAAATCAGCATTTCACTGATTATCTGCATCGTTGTTTTGAGGATTTAAACAAAGTCTTGTGTTGGTGTTCATAATGTTTCGAATCCTAAAATTTGACAGGAGGCTTCTTCTTTTGACTGTAAATGCATACAGTTCTAACTATTGGAAATCAGTCTGAAAAAATGAAAGAAAGAAATACCGGTCGATCCCTGGTATCAACAGTTACATGTACAGTGTAATTGAAAATCTCTGCTAACTTTAGCTCCTCTATAGAAAACGATCCCAAAAGAATAGAAACCGTTAGGAAACAAATCCTGAAAATTAAGATCCAAGTCTGATCTGTCTGGTTCTGCGACTCTATAATTAGACTATTGGTAACAACCACCACACTGCGATAAATACGACTGCATCCTGTTGGGGGTGGCTGAGTTCAAAAATCCGAGCTGCAGTGACAGAAATATCAACCTAAATGAGGCAGTCTGTATTTGGAAAGTACAACATTTCTCTGGCTTGCTCTCAAGGCTTCTGGCTGCCATGGCAACTATGTTGGTCTCTGAGTGACTCATCTTTTCAGTGTCTATCACACAACAGGAGATAGAAGCACTCCAACCTCGCCAATGCAGGAGGGAAGAAGCATCCATTCTGTCTGCACTCTTTTGGGACCTGAAACCCACTGGCTGCACAGATTTCCTTTCTTAGTCTGAGAACCGGCCTTCTGCGAATAAACTGAACAGAATATCTGAGATAAAAGAGGCGAGTGAGCATGTGCTCGAAAGTAAGAACCATTGTAAAGATGCCTAATTTATAACCATAAAAAGCTTGTATAGCATGTTAACATCACACTCCACTTGTGCTTTTTAGATAACTGACAGTGTTAAAAGCAAAACAGCACTATTGTGCTTTCTACATTTAAGTAACACAGCTACTGATTTGTTTTCCACACATGATTTGTGATACCTGCAGGTGAGAGAGGATGCGTCGTCTTCGTTCATGTGGATTATCACATCCAAACGATTTCAACAAATGAACACTAACATACACTAAGAATGGACAGATACGCCTGTACATGCAGCCTATCTGTAACCACACGCTCACATACGAGTCGTGAGTCACGCAGTTACAAGACAACAGATGGTGAATTTATGAATTTAAAACAAGCCTGAACATTTATGACTGGTCCTGAAAACCTCCCTCAAGGCACCGCAGTGCAAGTGTGGGATTTGTATTATTGATTGATTCTCATTATGAATAAGGCAAGAAATTAATTTCATTAACATGGAGAGGAAGTTTGAACGACCACGTTTCTTCAAAAACGATGGAATCCACTTCAGCTGATGAAAAAGCGGACCTTAGTGCAGCATCAGGTCCCATACAGTCTCACCGTTTAAGAAGAGTTGTTGTTTTAATCTCCTCTACCCTTTTTGGCTCGATTTTTTCCAGAAGCTCTCTCGTAAATATTTCAAACTGATAATAAAGGCCCTTAACCAGTTGTCTACACCAGCAGCTAGTCTGGTGACGCAAATGGGAGACTTCATGTGCACAGACCCAAAGCTCATAATCAAACATGGACGCTGAAAGCATGACAGATTTTCCTTCATGCTTTAGCAGCTGTAGACAACCATGACAAGGCACAAATCACCCTCGAGCTTTTAGAGGGAGAAAGTCAGCTAATTTGGCTGTCACTTTCACACTCACCGTCTAAACGCTTGCTGCCAGGCTGTTTTTGGGGAGCATTGTTGTTATGCTGTTTGCTTGATTTAGAAAATCTTCCATATAGTTTCAAATCCTGAGAGAAGATGGTGGCACTTTATTACTACCTGCGCTCTTTTTTTCATCATACTACAGATGATAAATCTAAAACACTACATGTTCTTCAATCCTTTGAAAAATGTGTGCTTGTAGTTGTAACGGCTGTAAGTGTCCCTTCCTGTTGCTCTCTGACCAGGTGAAACTACTGATTATCTGATGAGGTGCACCTGGCTTCAGGAGAGGAGAGGCCGCTCGGTCTGGGATTGTGTGTTGTTGTGGTCAGTTCCTCTGTTATCGTTCAGTTTGTGTAATAGTCATAAATCCCTTTATTTTGACTTTGTCAGCGTGTTTAGTCTCCCTGGGTTCATTTGTGGATTATTGTTAGCCCCATAGGTGACACAGACGTGTGATGCACATGCTGTAAAGTCCCATAGGGGGCAACAATAATTCTGGTGGGGCGTAACAGATGTGCTCTGGAATATACAGAATCGATTTCAAAGACACGTCGGCTTCCCACAATCATGACAACGAGATCGTTGTGATGAAACGACGACTGTCCTGCATGCCGTGTGTCACTTATTTTGTCTTGTGTGGGACATGTTACTGTTATGATGCAGATGCTGTAAAGTCAGTGAGATGATCTTGACATCATTCAAAATAATGAAATAAATAATTATCATGTTTGCCATATTCTAGCCGCTCTACTAGCATTCATAATTGATGCCAAATCATTAATTATAGGTTTCTTGAAATGTTGAGACGATCCTTCTACTTGAACAGGCAAGTCTCTCACTTCACTTCGTCGAGGCTTGTCTTCACATGTCGGCAAGTCAGTCATCCGATTTGAAAAAGTTAAATATGAGATTTGACTATAAATTAGGGCTGTGTGGAATCAACCTTTTAAAAAATAAATTTAAAAAAAGTGGTTCAAGATAGGATTTTATATTTTTAGTAACGTATAGAAGGGTCTCGATGTGACCCATTAAACCACAATTACTCAGTGAATTTATCCAACTATCATACGGAGGGTAAAGCTGTACCTTATGCTATACATCTTATGTTTATAATGTAGTGAATTAGTAGACTTAGGTAAACCAAAACCTTAATTCAATATTTCCTTTTCTCCTCGTTATGCTAGCTTAGTGTAAACAGTACCAGATACATGCTGCAACTCATTTCAGTAACTTGTGGAGACATGTTTAAGTACACATTGAGAAGGCACAAATTGTTGTGAATGGAACCTAAGTACACAAGTCTGTAAGCAGGCTAAGCTCAGGCAGATTTAACCGCAGGCTAAATCTAAGCTAAAGGAAGACAACCAACCTGTCTCTGGTTTAAACACAAAATTAACTGATGCAGAATGTAGATAAACTACAACCACCAAAGATCACTGTTTCTATTAACAACAGTGTTAGAGCTACTGCTTCACATTCTGTGTCTATGTTGACACAAACTACATGGGAAGAGTTTGAAGCATTAATATCAACATCCAAGCAGTATTAAAGGGTAATGCTATCACATTTTACATGGATTTTAAAATCAGGAACGCAACATTTCTGAAAAAGTGAATGTTTGGTTAATTTGATAAAAACAAGCCGACCTTGATCAGGTGTTGTACCACACCTTGCCACACCTCCAACCTGTATGCATCTATTCCACAACAGACTCTCCAAAGTTTGATGCTGGCCACCCTTATTTTCTCACACAGTCACGCTTCACTTCATGCATTTTTGCTCGACCTGTATTTTCTGCTCTTAGTAATGCTGAAAGGTTGAAAGTTGCCACTGACAAATATTCATTGCAGAACAAATCAGTTCATGCCTCTGAAAACAAGCTGTAAAAACGAACAATTCTGAAACAAACTCCCTGGAGTTCATTCAACAGGTTGTTGACTACTATGATTCCTCTTTCAGACATGTGGCTTGTGACCTGCTTGTTGCACTTCCAGATTTTCAGATGTTTGCTGGAAGGGTCTGGACAGTGTATAGGAATAAGTTACAGCGCTTCTTCTTGCATGAGATGTTCCAGTATTCCAGCCTCTGGCACGGATCTTGAGATTAAACTCAGCAATGTTTGCTCTGGAATAGGCTTTGCATCATCACAAGATGAAAACTTTTCCAGTTGTAGAGAAAAGATTACTACAAGGCATTTCTTCAAATTTCTCAACATTGTTTACACCAACAACAAAATGTACCAACATCAACACACCAGAGGAAGAAACGTGCAACAAGTTTAACAAATCATGCTTCTGTTGCCTAAGACATAATTGCTCCATGTCCCCTTTCTGCTGTCACTTTTGTTGAGCTTCTGTTAAACCTCCTGGTGGGGGCATGAAACCATAACAGCCACATAAGCCCCTTTTATACTGTCTGGACGTGTCACTGCACCTCAATTCAGCCCCCACTGCTCTACTGAGACTTCTCTGGATGTCTCCAAAAAACACCTTGAAACAAGCAAAATGCAACTCTGATGCAATGTAAGTAAACAACTGTTTAAGAAACTAAGCACATTAAACTAAGCAAAATCTGCACAAGCACTACAAAAAGCCCTGGGGTCACATGATCCGAGCTGCTTGTGTGAAGGAAAAGAAAAAAACACAAAAAAATGGAACAAATATTTTAACCACTATGTTGCCATATCCAAATTAGAAAAGCACTGAAATGTACAAAGTATAGAAGCACCAATAAGAATAATATCTACATATTCGTGATAGCAGGTTCTATCTTCTGTAGTCGTATGTCTCCTTCCTCCTCTCACCTTTGAGCTGCGGCAGCGGGGACAGCTCCACCGGGACGCTGTGTGTGCGGTACTGAGAGGAGCCCTGGGATTTCCTCTGCTTCTGGGCCTTCCTCATGGACTTCCTCGTAAACCCGTCCACTTTCTCGGCTGCGGAGATGGCCGACATTTTCGATGCAGGAAACGAGTACGAGGACTTCAGAAAAGCTGTTGTATTATCCCTCCGTTAAAATGAAGTGAAGTGTCCTCTTGTGTTCGCATCAGCACAAAAATAAAGTGTACGACTCGAAGCTCGTCCTCTCCCTCCTCCTTGTCCCAAGTCGTATGCTATTCTGTATAATCCAACATGGTCGGTGCTCGGCGTTGGATGATTACACTGTGTCCAAAGAAAGCATCATTTGGGTTACTTGTTCTCAGAAACACGCTGGGCGATCTTCAAAACACGAAACAAAAAAAGTCTCGACTTTGCTAACAGTAAAACTTTAAGTCACCGAGGTAAGCTAAGTAGCACTGATGTTGTTTTTTCGGGCTATTTTAAAGCCGTTTCGTCGTGTACACAAAGAAGTCAACCTGTTGCTGAATGTTTGAAACAAATTGCCATAAAAAAATAAAGTTAGTAAGATATGTCGCAGAATCCGGAGAGCAGCAAACTTACTTACCGCCCCTGCTAGCCTGACAGCTAACGGATCTAGCTAGCTTGCTAAAATTAGCTAGCGTTAAAGTGCGGTTCTACAACAGCTTGCACCAAGAAAAAAAAACAAAGTTAGAAAGGCTAGTTTCCCCATGAAATACAAGTTGTTCTTGATCAAACACCGAGTCCATGTGATGAAGCACTGTTTTTTTTTTTATCCTTGTTGCACTTCCGCTGAGTGTTTCGGAAGAATTATCTGCGATCGATGAAGTTCAGTTTCCCTCGACTCTCATTTAACACTTAAAAGTTAGCCCGGTCCACAACGGAGAAACGCCAACTATATTCTTCGCTGAAAACGTTATTTATGTTTCCCCGTCCTATTTTCCTAAATTAAAGAAAACATTTGGATGTCGTGCTCGGTACATGCAGTCCTCCCTGTGCAGCCGTCCACTCGCTGTTCGTCTCTGGCTGACTGCTCGGTTAGACTGCGGAGCCTGACAGTTGTACGTCATTGAGTGACACCCCGAACTGACCAATCAGAGCTAGAGAATCGTAAAAACTCTAAACTTTTTTAACCAATCAGCGGGCGCAGAGATGGGTTCGGAACATGTGATATGTGAAAACAAATACGTGACGTCGAACGAGGAGTGGCAGCACGGTAGTACCTGCGACTGACCAGAGAGGGTTAAAGTTACAGAGTAGGAGAGGAAATTGTCCATTACCCTTTAAAATGACGAATGCACCATCGTTACAAAAAACATTTGGGAGAACATGTGTTTTTCTGTATGTATGTAGTTTAACGGGATCATTAATCACGCATGTAGTTTAAATTCAGTGATTCTAATTATTTGTCCTTTTGTTTAATAAAAACAAAGCGACTACTTTTGTTAATCCAACATACTAGTGCTAATGATACAGACTAGAAGAAGTGAAGCACAGTAGTGCACAAACTGATTGAACTGATGAATGATAATCCGTTTAAGAAAATCCTGGGACAGATACCTTTGAGAAGAATGAGAAAGTAGTTAAATGATATGTGCAATTGCTCACGTATTATTTCTTATACTTGTTTTTGTACACAATCTAAATTGTGATAATCATATTGCAAGAAGCTTTGGCTAAGTTGTTCTAATCCCTGTGCATTGAACTGAATTTGCAGCTTATTTGAGGCTTCTAACCCAGGATGCCAGGACTGGGCAAAGGGGCTTTAAAACAGAACAGATGCATTAAGCATATTTATATGCAGACTTTCACATTTTAACTCTACATGCTCCAAAAACAATTCAAATCAAAGAGACAGAAACAAAAAACACTGTGCAACTTGTGAAGAGCAGTTAATTTAAGAATAGACAGTTTCTCAGCAGTAGATAAATGCATAAATGCAACACAAGCATGTAACACAAACTGAATACTATTTTCAGTTTAAAAAAAATAGTGTCATTTAAATACAAACAGCCATGCAACAATCATTGGTTATTTTGTACATATAGACAACTTAAGCATTTGCTCAAGGAAAATTACACGTTGCAATTTTAATTCTTTAACATTAAACAGAAAGAAAAAAAAAAAAGATAAAAACTGATAAGATGAAGAAAAAAAAATCAGAGATGAAGCTCTTAATAGTAAAGCTCATCCCTCTGCTCAACCTGGTGGTTGATCTTCTGTGCAGCTGAATAAATGTTTCTTCTGTTTAACGCTAGCTGGCAGACATGCACAATGAGAATATTCCCCAGCAACATGTAATTTTGTTTCTCTACTAGATATTCAGCAAAAGCAGCAGAACTTTGTGTAGGAGGCGACTGCAAAACCTATGACCCCATTCAAATTAAAAAGCAGCCTCTTGGGATGTTAAAACACAGCATCAAATATTCAGAACAATGGTTTTTAATCCCCATAGAGCTCAGGTTCATGTAATCTTGTCATGGCTCAGTGTTCTTGGAGGCTGTTTTTTCCAGATGTAGGTTCAGGTTAAAAAAAAAAGAAAAAAAAGATAGTATTTCAAAACAGGAGCACGAGACTTCATTCCAGAGGCCTCCTGGTGAAATATGTGGAGATTTTCTTCATAGCCTGTGGTGATCGGATGGTCTGAAAAACATCATCAACAAAGAAGGATAAACACTATGAACAGCTGGCAAATGTATCAATTAATGGAAAAATAAGCAATGACAAAGGACTGCTAAATCTTCGTTCATCCATTCTCGCGACACTGTGCTCTATTGAAACGGCTCATTCTTAAACAGAGACTACAAACAAAGGAAACAGCTAGTTTAGTGCTGTCAGTGCAGATATGATGAGATATAAAGTATTAAGTAGGCCAAACTTTATATGAGATGAAAGTTTTGTTATTAATTATTGTATGTGGACTTAGGAATTGTCTACTGACTTCTCTTTCCCATAGCATGGTGTTACAAAAAATATGAGGGACTTCTGATGCTTGCTTACCGGTGAAGCTGGTGTCTTGCCGTCTTGTTTCTTTGAGGCACTGGGGCTTCTGGGAGCACTGGGGCTTCCTTGACCTTTCCTCATCTTCTGACCCATCACTGACAACCAGTCGATCGTTCTCGGGGACAAATTCTCTTTGCCGCTCTGTTTTGGCGACGCTTGCTTGCTGATTTCTGCGTCACAGTTCATTTGTACCGAGCTCTCTTGAGTGGGACAGCAGATTCCAGACAGGACCCGACTTCTTTTTGCCGTTGGGTAGAGTTCATTTACACAGTCACACTGTGCTGCAGTGCTGCAGCCTGAAGCTGAATTGTCTCCCGTTTCCAGCCTGCGTTTTGCACGCCGTTCTGTATGAGAGGAGCTGCTCGCTGGGCTCTTGGGACACGGGTTCAGAACCTTATGGAGCGGAGGGCTGACCATGGCGGGAGATCCACGGCTTGGTGACAACCACTGTTTGATAGAAGATGGGGTTCTCTGGCGAGCAGCTGCAGCCTTGGCTTCCTGAGAGGGGAGAGGTGAGGTGGTGATGGAGGGCAGAGGCAGGGCAGCTCCGCTGGGAGCACAGACAGCGAGCTGGGGTGATGCCAGACCAACAAGACTCTCTGTTGTCTTGGTCTTTGCAGGAGTTGTTTCAGGTTGAATCGCAGGCCCTTCAAATAAAAGAGAAGTTTCGGTCACTTCATATACTACAACTTGATGTTTTTGCAGCTGAAGTAAAGAAAAGCAGCGTTTTCTTATATGACAAAACAATATGAAAAACACTCACAAAACACGGGAAGATAGTTAATATAAGTTGTAATACTTACTTGAGGGAGTCTTATGACGTGCCCAGCCCACAAGGTTGGCCTCTCCCACTGAAGACTGAGCGCCGTCCATTTCCCTGTGAAGCCTCCAGATCCGGATAGTGTGATCATCAGAGCAGGAAGCAATCTGCCAACAGAACAGTGGAGATTATATGGAGCCTGAATCGATTTTTTCCCCCCAAGCCTGTTCAAACAACTCGGCTTAAGCTGGAACTGCTCATTTATGAATAGGTGACTCAGTGAGTCTTTTTTAAATGCACCCACAGAAAGAACCATGCGTATTGCCTCACCTTGGTAAAGTCTGTGGGGCACCATGCAACAGATGTCACTTCCTCACTGTGGCCTTGGAGCGTCATGGGAGATTGTGTAGGGTCAGAGATCTAAAATGTGATAGGAGAAGACAAACGCTGAAATACACCAGTGCAATTCCATTCATTGGAAAGAGAAAATATTTCCTGTTTCGGTTTGTGAACAAAAAAAAGAAAAAAAAGAAAAAAGACAGTACCTTCCAGATGTATGTGTGATTGTCACTCGAGCCACTGGCCAAGAACTGGTTGTCTGGGCTGATAGTGGACTTAACGTAAAAAGAGGAGTTCTTGTGGCCACTGAAAACTGAAACTGTTGAAAGAGAAAACAAAGATTTTAGAATCCCTTCAACAAGTTTAAATTCAGAACGCAATGTAGCCCGATGAAAGAAATCCAAACAAACCCATGAGCTGAGAGGAGTTAGAGAGTGCTGCAGATTTAACAGAGTGACCAGCGGATCATTTCATGTATTTAGCATATAGGCCAATACAGTACTTGGATGTGAACAAAATGGCTGCCAGTGTTACAATACTGTGTATTAACAGCTGATGTTGTGCTTTTTAGCATTCCTTACTACTCTAACTTTTTCCCGAATATGTTCATGATAGATTTTAGAATAGGTTTGTATGATCACAAATAGTTTGTGCTTGTCTTCATTTCCTCAGTCACAGTGCACTCTCTCTCTTTGCCCTCTGCTCCACATATCAGTCAAAGCATTAGTTAGTAGCCCCATCTAGTGAAATGCAATGGCAATGATTTGGTGATAGACTGCATGTCTTTTAGAGCGTGAAAAAAAAAAAAAAAAACACCGGGAGAGGAGGCCTCGTTTACCTGGGGTTGTTTTTGTCCCGCTGACATTGAACATGTAGATATTATCATCAGTGCAGTTACACATGACGTTGGATCTGGTGGCGTCCAGAACAAGTCCTGAATAACCTGGAAAGACATCAAGATGCAGAAATCTATCTTCGGTCCTTGTTTTTCCAAAGCAAAAATTAGATAAACTGTTCTCTTGGAATACAATCAGATCCTATTACATGTCAACAGCTGGGCTCAGAGTATTTCAGTTAATATGGATTTCTAACAGTGAGCAGAACTTACCCAGTCGCATACGCATACAAGATCCCGGGTATGAATACTGCTGCAGGGGAACAGGATCCTGACGGTGTGCAGTGTAGTTCTTCCTCAGATCCCACATCTTGACCACTCTGGGAATAAGAAATGGAAATAGAAAATCAACAATGCATATGTGTTTTGCTCTGGCATTTATTGTAGACTGCATGTTTGTCACTTTGGTTTCTTACCCGTCAACTGCTCCAGAAGAGATGAGCGTGTGCTGATCCCGAAACAAAACCACTGTGACACTCTGCTGAGAATCCTGAAAGAGGGACAACACGCTCAAATATCTGCCGCCCTTTCTGCACAGGCCCATTATTTACCCCTATAAATAAAAATTTAAAAAAAACTCACCACACTGGGAGCCATGCCACGTGTGCTGCTCCGCCTCTTCTTGGTTTTGGTTGGAAGGTTTGTCTCGGCTTTGTTATGAGCACCGCTGATCTGTTTCACCTGTCTGTAGAAACCATCTGAGAGGGAGACGCATACATGATCACACACAGTGAGACACCCTTACTTATCTGTAATTAGCCCAGTTAGACTTAATGTCTCTCTTATCAGGTTTTTAACTGTAAATTGTAATGAATACCTTTTTTGCTGCACCTGGTATCCCAGACCATAATGTTCCCATCCCTAGCCCCAGTACAGAACACATCTGCGTAATAGAGGACAAAGATTTAAAAATGTGGTACAACAGAGTACTATAGATACAAAGATATTGAAGCTGAATGGGGGATTGCACACTTATGCACTTGCTTATTTCCCAACATTATTTATTTTGTGCTTCGTTACCTTTCTCGTCTGGTGTGAATGCAACAGACTTTAAGCTGCATAAGTGACCCTTGAAGCTGCCTAACAGCTCCCCGGACTTCACATCCCACAACCTGGCCATCTGATCACCGGCTGCAGTCACCTGTGAATGATCCATGACCAACAGTGTCATTCAAAGGCAGCTTTGTTTTTGTGCTTTATAAAGAATTAACAGTGTGCTTTAAATGAAGTGACATGAATAAAAGAACAAAAAAGGAGTCCAATTCTTAGTTGGTATAAATATATATATATATATATATATATATATATATATACATATACATATATATCATATATATAAATCAAGATTCATAGACTTCCAATATGGAAATATTAGATGTACTCACTAATTGAGGCTCCCCTGGTACCCATGCAATGTCAAAGACAGCATTCTCATGAGCCAGCCATTCTGCAAAAACATACACACATTGTTAAATACCGATGTGACATTAGACACAGCTATAGAAGGAAATAAAGGAGTCACTGCACATACCTTTAAGAAGCGGGTTTTCTCGACTCTCCGTGTTGTAGATCCTGACAATGCCTTCTTCATTAGCTGCTGCCAGAATATTATGTGAGTTTCCAGCTGAAAGGACATAAAAGAAAAAAAGGGCATGTCAGAAAGGTCATGACCACAGTCTTCTGAAGTTGTCATGTATGAACATGTGGGGACTTACCAGAGGAGAAAGCTAATCCAAATGGAGGCACAGAGTCACCCAGGTTGCCATAGGAGATGTGTTCCTCGTGTCGAACACACTGGTAACCTGCCAGCAGGGAACTCAAAGGATACCTGTGCCAGAGATCTGCATGCAGGGCTGAACAATGACAAAACACGTTAAATCCAACAACGATCAGTATTTCAACTTCGGGAATTTGCACTAGCATGTTCATAATATGGTATAACAACACAATACTTTCTGGAAAGACAACAAGTCTACGTTTTTCAAGATTATTTTAGAAGGAGTGGAGGCCATTTCATTTGAGTTAATCTGTTCCCAGATTATAATTTTTTTTAGATGTGTCATATCGGTTTCGATTGTGAAAACATTTTATTTATTGAAATCAGCCATATCTTATTGAAATATATCCGTCTTACGGTCACTTTTTAATGCTGATACTAATCGTTTCCTAACATTTTAATGCGTATTTTGGGTTTTATTAGTTTGGTTTTTTTCCTTCAGACGCAGTCACCACGCAGGGTTAATGACGTGAATAAACTAATTTTGAATGTTCTACATTTTCTACAGCCATAAAAAAAAACGAAAAAGGGCGCAATCAATGTTACAAATGTAATCTGAATCATAACACAGACTTTAGCTTGGTGTATTACCCTGGATGTAGAGAAGCTATGTAGATAGCACAATAAAACAAGAGGGAACCAACAACCCCCCCCCCCCCCCCCGAAAACTGACTAACAAAACAGATAATCTCACCATTCTGCCGCCGTCTGCCCACTCCTCTGTCAACGATCGAGCGGAAGAGCATCCCTACACCGTAGAAGAAGACGATCTGGTGTATAATAAAATAAAACTTTAACAGATCGCAAGCTTGTGGTCGTATTTTCTGTGTCACTGGAGCTTCCCGCGAACAGATCCTCTGAATCACCCGCTAAACTTGCGTAACGCGCTGCTATTGGTTGACGCGTCTGTACTTTCTGCACCCTGCATCGTCTCCATATCCGGTTTACTTCAGATTAAAGGTAACATTCGTGAGTTACCTTTTTCACAGTCATGTGAATCCAAACGTCCTCGGGTCACTTTCTTCTTTAAAAAAAATATGAAAGGTGCACTATGGAGTTTTGGTAGAGCAATATGAACGTTTTAAACATTTACAGAGTATGCGGTATATATTTGTTCATAACTCATGTAATTTCTCTACGTGTTTGTTGGATCATTATGAGCAAATCGTTAAAATGTTAGTAGTATGTATTATTCAGTAATTGGTAATGTTATATTCGGGTATTGCAATTATTCAGGAATAAGGCACACCAATGTAAGAAGTTATGAGCACTATTTTTTTTAAAATTAGTATTGTTTTATTTTTTTAAGAAATATTGAGACCGGAAAAGGTACCGTTTTAATATCCGGTTGTAATGTCTTTTTTTCACCGCCTTTACAATGAAATGCTAAAGACTCGTGTCTTTTGTTTAGGCCGTTTTCTGACGTAAACAAACAACAACAATGTCTCTTTCTACAGCCCGTTCATTCTTGTCAGAAGCGTGTTATGGTGAGCAAGAACTGGACGCCAACTCGGCTCTCCTGGAGCTGGACAAAGGTGCGTTAGCTTGCCTGCTAACTCGTTAGCAGTGCTGATCCTGAGTGTTGTATCCTTTCTAGGTGTTTGTTTCACGACATGTTACTGATTATATGTAATATCCCTGCTTTAATTTGACCTGTGAAATGGCTTTAATTGCAGGGTTGCGGTCGGTGAAGCTGGGGGAGCAGTGTGAGGCTGTGGTGCTCTTCCCCAAACTCTTCCAAAAGTATCCTTTCCCCATCCTCATCAACTCTGCTTTTCTCAAACTAGCTGACATCTTCAGACTTGGGTAAAGGGACTCTATGAACTTCCAGTTACACAGATCTATGTCCAATTCTTACAATATAAGTCCACCTTTGTTCTTATGATAAATAATGAACTGACAAAAGGTATTCTCTTGAACAAAGAAATAGAAAAGAAAAGAATAGAATAAAACACCTTTATTGACATTATACAAATGTACAACGAAATGTGTGGCTTCTCACACAGCTGAAAAGAAAGAAAAACCACAGAAGAAGAATGTAAAAAAAAAAAAAAAAAAAAGTAACTGTAATTAAGGTAGATGGACTATGTGTGGTAGGACTTGTTTATCAATAACAGTGTAATAAATTATGAATGGATATTGCAGAAATAAATTCAAATATTGCACTATTAGACATTCTAAACTATAGCTGTAATATGAAATAAATATTGCACCGTATGAAATATAAACTAAGACTAAGATTGCATCAGTCTTATGAGAAATCCCAATGTAAATAAAATACACATCTATAAAACAATAAAACTAAATGTTATTTACAGCCTTGGCCTAACTCCAACCTTCAAAATAATAATTAAATTGATTCTACAAGTCTTTGAAACAGCAGAGATCTGGACATTATAACTCTCCATGTAGGTAAAATATAGAGGCATGTGTATACAATCACATGACAGTTACCTTGTTGTACCTCATAAACACGTTGTTTTTTTTTGCGGGAAACTTACAGACAAAGAGAGACTTTGGGGTTTGTTCTTTTGAGCAATTTAAACATTTTTTTTGCCATGGTAATTTGTAAAAAGCCTTGTTTCTCTGATTTCAGGAACAATTTCCTGCGCCTCTGTGTGCTAAAAGTTACTCAACAGAGTGAGAAACATCTGGAAAAGATCCTCAATGTGGATGAATTTGTCAAACGTGTGTTTTCAGTCATCCATAGCAACGACCCAGTGGCCAGAGCAATCACTCTGAGGTATATCTAACAATGAACATTTTCTGTAACATGACCGATGCTTGCTAGCGTCCCAATTTTTATCTGACATTTTACAATTAACCATGCGGTTTTCCTTATGTTCAGGATGCTCGGTAGTTTGGCCTCCATCATCCCAGAGAGGAAGAACGCCCACCACAGTATCCGCCAAAGCCTCGACTCTCATGACAATGTCGAAGTAGAAGCGGCCATATTTGCTGCTGCGAGCTTCTCCGCACAGTCGAAGTAAGAAAACTTACCTGAGCTTTAGACACACAATATTTATGAGGTGATGTTCACATTGCATTTTTACTTATTATGTTTTTTCATATTTTCAGAGACTTTGCTGCTGGGATTTGCAACAAACTCAGTGAGATGATACAAGGTAAGTCTCCCATCAGTACACAAAAAAAGTTGCGTATGACTTTTGGATAAATAAAAATTAACATTTTAACTGTAAATGCTCCGTAATGAGTGGGTAATGCTAGGTAAGCATTCAAAACATGTATTAAAACAACTGCTTCTTAAAACAGAAGAGGAAAGTATTAACAGAGATCACGGTTAACACAAACTATTCAAAATGTTATCAAAACAAAAAAGCTTTGACTGTGGTGGATGTTATCATGAAGTCCACAGTGCAAAAACCATCTATGCTGTTCTCTCAGCCATGTCTTAATCTGGTCCTCAGCTTTGGACACTCCAGTGGAGTTGAAGCTGAAGTTGATCCCCATGCTGCAGCACATGCACCATGATGCCAGCCTGGCCTCCAGCAGCAGAGAGCTTCTACAGCACCTGGTCAGCTCTTATCCTTCCACCCCCATGGTCATCGTCAGCCTGCACACCTTCACCCAGCTGGCTGCCTCCTCCCTTGTAGATATTCCAAAGCAGGTAAACAGTTTGCCTAAGATAGACTCGTAGCTATCGTTAAATTCTACATGTGGAGTGGCCGCTGTCTTCGAGGGCAGATGATGGACTGCTATGCTAATGGCTTATTTCAGATTGTGAATCTGCAACAATGCCATAACAAAGCTCTGCAGTCATTTCAGCTTTGTTCTTCCACGTTGATCCCACTATGGTGTAATATTGGCGTCCCAGTCTGTGATTACACAGATGGCTTTATGGCCTTTTGGGAGTGGGACTTGTAGAGAAACATCTGTAGCTTCACATTTAAACACACACACACACTCTCAGAGGAAAATGTACAACAGGAATGTAACTTTTTGTGTACTACGATAGTTCCGTTAAAACAACTACGTAACTAGAAGAAGCAGTGTATGTAAACATATGTTAACTGTACTACAAAGCCATTGCTTTATTATTGCTATCATTATCGGCACTGTTTTAAACGCCTGATTGTCTTTTTGAACCCTTCTCCGTACAGTTGCAGCTCCTCCTTCAATACCTGAAAGACGACCCAAGAAAAGCCGTGAAGAGACTCGCAATTAATGACCTGAAGCTCCTGGCTAAGAAGGCTCCTCACCTGTGGATCAGAGAAAACACTCAGGTGGAGATTTGGATCACACTGTGTGTGGGGATTGGAATGATGTTGGGTGAAAAGCTGAATGGTGTTAAACGCAATTTGTCTCTGCAGACTCTGTGCGAGTGCGCCTTGAGCAGCCCATACAACAGTTTAAAGCTGGGGATGTTGGCCGTCCTCTCCACCCTCTCTGGGACTATTGCAATCAAGCAGTACTTTAACAACATGACAGGTGCTGACCAATTGTAAGATGGTCTTGATTTGATGAGAACATCTTTTACCATTGAAGTGTTTGCTGTTGACGCTGCTGAGATATCAGGTTTCCATTAACGTTATGTATGTTGGTATGAAGGTAAAGGCCGTGGACTGATCTGTATTCCTCTCAAACATTCCTCTCAGGTGGCTCCTCGGTTCCCCCCCGCCACACTGACCTGGTTAAATTAGCACAAGAATGCTGTTACCACAGCAACCTGGCAGTGGCTGCTCACGGGGTCATAGTGCTCTCCAACATCGCCATTTCCTGTCCAGAAAAAGGTTAGTCACAGCGAGAATACGCTGCATTGATCTCACATTCAGCCCACGTTGACTGCTGTGTGCCAAGGCTGAGTGTTAGCGTGCTTTTTTGATTATTTATTTTTTTTCCTTCTCAGATATAGTCCAGCTGGAGCAGGACACCGTGTTGGGAGTCGAGTCCCTTCTGATGCTTTGCAGTCAGGACAGCAGCACCAGTGCACAAGCAACACTTAAAGTAAGGCAGGAATCGTGCTGTGTTAAATGTTGTTTTGGTACCGAAAAAGCGGAGAAACTGGCTTATTTCCTCGAAGTTTAGCCTTGTTGCTCTGCTATGAACAACTCCATGGTTGCAAATCAATCAGTCTTTAAATGGATTGAAAAGTTGTTAAATCACAAAATATAAAAAATGTTGATTATATTCCAAAGCAGCAAACTCATTTTTCCTGCTTGCAGATTGGTTAAGTTGCATCAGTTTTTCAATTAAAGGCAGAGTGTGCATCATTTTACATACGAATAAGACAGAAATCCAGATTATCCTCTAAAAAACGTAGTCATGACTGTCTACAATGAGTGGGACACTCGGGTCCCGCTGTCTGCGATGTCTGAGCCGTATCTACATTGTGTTTACATGGACGCGACGGTCTAAAAGTATAAAAGTTGTTCAAGTGAGGGACTCGAGAGAAGAAGAATAACATCCTGTACCCACTGCTTATTTGAACGTCACATAAGCATTTTTGGATCATGTTCATTTTGTGTAACTTTCCATGTAGTGTGAAGCTACGAGCAAACTAAAGGGTGCTAACATTAGCCCGCTAGGGCAAAAAGGCAGCTCGAGTTGTCTTGATTTCACGCTGATGCCTAAGGGCGACATCGACTGGATCAAAAAGTTACATTGTCTTCCTCTTAAAAAGAAAAAAAAAAAGTACCAAAGCATCGATTGGTCGGTCTGTAAAATCAGTTGAATGAATGTAAAATGGCGACAGAGGAGGGAAAGACGACAGCTTTAATAGTTAATAGAGTGGACATAAAACACCCACCAGCCGACTGGAAACGTTTGTATGATATGTGGTTTTCCTTGTCTACCTTATGACTTAGTAATACGTGTCTATTTACCTCTCTGTGTCAACCCCAGACTGCCCTCACCTCATTGGTCAAACTGCTGAAAAGTCGACCCCACCTCAGCCAATCAGCTGTGGAATTCCTGCTCGGCCAGCTGCACTTATCCTGCGACTCCTCGCGTGTTCTCCTGTGCCACTCTCTGGCAGCCATTGCCTCCCACCTGCCCGTGCTGGGCGACGGCATGCTGGGAGATTTGGTGGACCTGTACAGAGTGGCCAGTCACTCGTCCACCGGCAAGCAGCAGGAGCTTCTGGTGAGCGACGGTTCATGAGACAGACTCTGCTGCTGTAAATTCAGCTTGAATGTGTGACGTACAGGCATCTGAGACTCAGAGTATCATTTACATAACAACTGAGCAGTAATACTGATCCACGTCTTTGTGTAAAAAGAGCCTGATCTTTCATTTGTTTTCACTGCTACACTTCTGTAAATGCGTGTTTTTAACGTCATGAATTTGCACACACACTGGTCGAAGACAACATTTCTGCCTCTTGCACACAGAAGGAGACCAACTATTTTCTACTCTATTCTATTTTGGATTTTCACACTCTTCTCCTCTTTTTTTTTTTCTGCAGGTTTCCTTGGCAACAGTCATTTTTGTTGCTAGCCAGTCGTCTCTGTCGGCTGAAGTGAAGACTGTCATCAAACAGCAGCTGGAGAACGTGGCCAATGGCTGGACTGTGTATCGAATCGCAAGACAGGCGTCGCGCATGGTAATCACATGTTTGTGCATGCCAAGGATTTAAGAGGCTTATTAATTCCCCTCACGTGGAATATTTTTGAAATAGCTCGTCATTTGTGTCGATAGGAAAGTTGTCTATCGAGGTTGCTGCTCTGAAAACATTATACTCTGTACTCCATGTTTTAATAACTCAAGACCTCGGTGTTATTCAGAAAGATGAACGCATGGACATAAATAGAAAAGGGCTCAGGCCATGAGTCTGTTGTAGAGCTCTTACATTTACACACAGGCAGAAGCTGTCATGAAATGTGTTATTAGAACTGAAAAGGGCAAACGTGTTGAAGAATCCAAAGCAGCCCTTCTCCTGCAAAGTTGTGCAGCTCAGACTTGATGAAGTGTTCTCGGTTCCACAGGGATGCCATGAGTTCTCCAGCGAGCTGTACCAGAGTCTGCGGACCCGTGTGGCGTCGGAGCACTTTTACTTCTGGCTGAACAGCCTGAAGGAGTTTTCCCAGGCGGAGCAGTGCCTGAGTCATGTGGAGGACGGAGACTACAGCGGAGCCATGAGTGCCATTGCAGAGGCCCTGCGCTCCTACCAAAAGGGCATTGCCTCCCTCACGGTCAGTTGACTCCGAGGCATCTGCTGCTAAAACTGCCGATACTCGATCTGCATCTTGCATCATTAACGGATTAAATTCCCAATACCTGACTTTATCTTGTAAGGTAAACCAAACAAGACCTGTGTTGACGTACTGTTATCTGATTAATCTCTCCCAACAGGCTGCCAGCACTCCCCTGAGCCCGCTTACATTTCAGTGTGAGTTCATTAAGCTCCGCATAGACACCCTGCAGGCTCTGTCTCAGCTCATCTGTACCTGCAACAGTTTGAAAACCAGCCCTCCTCCCGCAATCGCCACCACCGTCGGCCTCGCAGGCAACGACCTGCAGCGGTGCGGACGCATCTCCATGCAGGTAAAACTCTAAAGGCTGTGGGACATGATGCATGGTTTAACCTGCCTGAGCTGACTCCATTCACTGTCCAGCAAGATAAATGTTTTCTCCGAGAAGATTAAATGAAGCAAACCATCAAGTCCCCTCTGTTTGTTTCTCTCCCTCAGATGAAGGTGTGCATGGATGAGTTCAGAAGTCTCGCAGCTCGCTACTCTGAATTACACCAATCGTCTTTTGATGCTGATTACGCCACTCTTCGAAATGTGGAGCTGTATCCTTAAACACAACACACTCTCAGTCCTGCTTTGTTTTTTGTTTTGTTTTTTACTCGATTTTTCTCTCGACATTTTTCTTTGACTTTCCGCTCAGACAACAACAGAGCTGTTTGCTTGTGTCACATGTTATAGAAGCGCTGATACTGGACCCACAGGCAGCCAGGTGAGAGCTGCTTGGACAATGTGACTTCTCTTTATTTGTTCAGTGGTGTAGAGGAAGGTTTATTGATTTCAAACAACATTTTATTGTTTCTGTCGTGGAGTGAACTTTCGTGTTTTGTAGGATAAAATAACTATGACCTTTTTCTTTAACTCAGTGTTTGGAGGTTTTTACAGGCTTATGAGAAAATGTTCTCTGTGGGCTTTTGATACATTATGAGGATACATTTCCTTTAGTTTTAACTTCCTTCCACTGAGGAATGTCATCGTTTTTAACCGACTACAAAGTGATGTATGGATGTAGCTTAACATTTGGCTTGGACCCTCAACCTTTGATGAAAATCTGTGCATGTTATTCCACTGATAAAAAGCTTTTCTGTTAGCTAATGTTCAATGTAATGACGTTTGACTGGAGCTGATTGTATCTGTCTCTCTCTCTAATGTAGTTTTCAGGAGTATGGCACCCTCGGGTCGGTCCAGACACAGAGTGAATATGAGCGACGGATGATGTCAGTCTTCAGTCGGGTGTTGGAGGAAGTGGAGGGCCTCACAAAGAAACACCCTCCTGTGTCATGCCTGGTAAAAAAAAAAATCAGTTACCAATTAGGCATCCAGTCAGTGCTCAATGTTCAAGTGTAAAGTGAAACGTGTGTTTGGGATCGATTAGAAGCCTGTGTCTTTGTCTCACACTACCGCAAAACGTCACGTCAATATAATGACGAGATTTTTTGCCGTTCTTATTTTTCAGCACACAGGATGCCTCTGCGACGCTGTCATAGCTTTGCTGAAAGTTCCGATGTCTTTCCAGAGATATTTCTTCCAAAAGCTCCAGTCAACGAGCATCAAGGTAAAACAACTCACTTTAACACTGCCCTCACCAAACTGAATGTAAAACATGAGTCGGTGCTGCTTTGACCCGGGTATTAGAGCTTGTGTCCCGACTAGTCATTAGCTCTATTCACACTCCAGTTACAAGCTGTGGCAGAGGCTTAATGAGGGGATGCAGTGATCTCTCTTATTTACCAACTTCGGCGGTCGTAACAGAGGCGTTACAGGGCGAGTCAGTGGTTGGAGCAAAGCGCTGTGTGTCTGTGCACGTCTGACTGTGTGTCTGTGGAGCTCCCGCTGTGCCGTGCTTTGCCAACGGCGAAACAAAATGCGAATTCCCAGACGAGGACACCAACAATCCGCTGTTGAATATGAATGTTCAAAGACTTGATGACAGCTGAGCTCAGTTACGGCACGTCTGCAAAATAAGCAGACGGAAAAGGTCTATAGTCGCAGGTTCAACTAACAAAAGGTAGAGCACACCCCTCAACACTCTGCTGCTTTTATTCATACCTTTTGTGAAGCATCTCACCCTTTTAAACTCCACCATAAACACTAAATGTACAGCCAGCCATCATCCCAGTGTGCCTTTTTCATGCTTTATAATCATGGGGACAGACCCAGTTCCATCAGTTCTTTGCAGTCCTTTTCTTTGGATGTCACGGGGCCAACCAAGGTGTTTCTTTTTAATGTCTCTAGCTCGCCCTCTCTCCCTCCCCACGAACGCCGAGCGAACCGATCCCGGTGCAGAACAGCCAGCAGCTGACTCTGAAGGTGGAGGGGGTGGTGCAGCACGGTTCAACTCCAGGACTCTTCCGAAAGATTCACTCTGTGTGTCTCAATGTGACTTCGGTTCTCCAGAGCAAGACGGGACCTGAGTATAAGGTATCCTTCGTTTGCCTTCATCTTAGAAAATGCTTAAATAGCAAGGAAGCGTGTTCTTTGAGACAGTGCTTTATTTACAACCTGTATTTATTCACGCTAGCCTTCTTCTGATGATTGCACTCCTATTTGTTGGCTTTTTGTGACTGTTTTGCCCGCTTGCTTAATGGTCAGACTTCTGCTGTTTTTACATTTCCCTCTCAGATTCCACTTGATACTAAAACCAATGAGATCGAGCAACGTGTAGAACCCCACAACGACTACTTCAGCACCCAGTTTTTGCTGAATTTTTCCATCTTGGGCACCCACACTGTCACTGTGGAGGCTTCAGTGGTGGATGAGAGCGGAATCGAGTGGAAGACCGGGCCCAAGACGACTGTGTCTGTCAAATCCATGGAGGATCCTTACTCCCAGCAGCTCCGCCATCAGCTACAACAGGGAGGATCTCAGCCAGCGCCGCAGAGGAGTCCGTACGCCCGCTTCTAGTGAATGCTGTTATCTTTCAGAACAGTGTTAGCTTCACTTCTTTGACCTGTTTTGTCTTGTTGAAACTGAATTTGTACATACTTTTTCAATTATTAAAAAAAAATAATAATTTTAATGCTGGAATACGTGATCTATGCAAAAATAATCGTAACCTGTTGCAAGTGGTCATGGGAAAATGTCATTTCACTGATAACCAAAGTCCTGAAAAAGTAGGGCTTCAAGTCAATCTGATTATGCATATTTTAAGCAAGAAGGTAAGCTTCCAGAAAAAATGCAACATTTGTTTTAATTCCCTGTTCATTTTCTTAATCCAGTTGTATTCATATATGCAGTAATCTCCAGGACAGTTTACTACCGATTGTCCTTGGATTTACCTTTTCAATAGAAAGCTCAATATCATACAACACCACCAGGGGGCAGCACATAGTCATTAACTGAACGTCATTGTCTAAAGAGCACTAAAAAAATCTGCTCCAGACTTGAGTCACAAAGCTAAATTTAGAATTTGAACATTGATAGTTAAGCGTGGTGATTTCTGCAATATAAAAACACTGACGTGCTTCTCGTGACATTCTTTTTCCATCATAACACGATCTTAAAGCTACGTGGAATTCAAGCATACTTTAATAATGATACAAACTCTGCTCAAAAAGCCCACGCGCGGTTTCCTTGCAAATTTAACGACATTTGTTTCAGTAGTGAACTCACTCACGCACCCACACTGATGATGCAATCTGAAAGTAACCTGCTCCGGGTATCAAGATGATCTACAGGATGAACTCAGGTATACTCATAAAAGTCAGTTGAACGATTAGAAAAACCTGTTTTCAGTTTTCCGATCCGTCAGTACTTGACAGAAGAGAGTCTGCGCACTTTAAGGCTACAAACTACAGACAGCGTGAAGTGAGACCGAATAGAAACACAGGTGAGAATAAGATTTTCATAATAAAATGGTTTAGGCTGTTTGAAAATTAGTTAACGTTGCACATTTAACTTTTTTTTCATAAACAGTGTTAATATTAATCTTGTCTACTTTACATGTCACCATGCAATGGTGTATTTACAAATTCATAATTTCAACAGGGCCAATCTATCACCTTTATTGCTATTTTAGAGAATTTTCCCGTTTTACAGAACAGTACGAATTTACTTGTCTTAAATGTCTGACTCTGTTTTATGGATGCTCTAATTTAAATTCAAATGTTAGGGGTCACGAGGTAGATTATTGCACTGTTACTTCATGACTTTATAAGAAAATGACCAATGTCTCCAAGAAATTCAAAATGCAAGGTTTCTTTTTATTTGAGTTTTTAAATAGAGCAAAATATAATCCCTTTATTGTCATTATACAATTGTACAATTAAATTATTAAATCTTCCCTTTAAAGTGCGAACACATGCATACACAGTTACAAACAACTTGTATTTAGGTGAGATGTGCAATGTGTGTGAAGAGGTAAACGTGTATTGCATTGCACAGTAAAAAAATAAAAAATAAAATATATATATATAACAGAATATAAATGAATATTGCACAAGGTTTGAAAAACAAAGACCTCAATCCAGAAAACACAAGAAATTATTGTATGGGGGGGCTCCGTTTTCCACAAAAAAAAAATATTTACACGTATAACTGACTGAAAGATAAATCCCACATATATTCTGTCATGCATAGGGATAACAGGTTGAAGGCTGCCCTTTAAGAAAATCACGCTTTTATTTTGAAGGTGATATAGAAGTCACTCCCGCGCTCACTCTCTTGATCGCGTGCACGTTGACGCGGTGTGAATCCGGGTCTGGGAAGCAGATAACGGGTCCTGTCCTGACTCTTGCCAGCCGAGACACAGAAAAAAATCGCTGTTCTTCATACTCGGTGTGCATATGTCGTTTTCAGTCTGTGTTGCGTGCGTCGAGCCGTCAGCGTTGTTGGGGCAGCACCGGCCCGAACCGCCTATCGCCTGTACGCGCTAAAGGGCGCTTCGGCAGCTAGCTAACGACGACGACGATGATGATGAAGATGATGATGATGAAGCATCAGTGGATTTATCCCGGTGTCTCTGACTGAGATGGAGCCAGCAGCGACGCTCAAGTGGAGTTGCTTGCTAGCTAGCTAGCTAGCGAGCGAGCTAACAGCGCCCGTTGGGATTCACTGTGCCCGAGAAAGCCCCCCCCCCCTCCCCGGATACCCTTAGCGAAATGGGTGCAGCTGTAGTTTAATGACACGGGGGTTTCTTTTAACGCTATTAGATATTTCCATCCCATATCCTGTGATTTTTTTTTTTTTTTTTTTGGAAGAGACTGGTTATATTAACGATGCTAACTTAACCGTTAAGGTTAGCTCGCACGTGACACACAGTTCATCATCTCGCTCTGGTAATTAGCTTCTTCATCTCTGACCGTCCTTGGATGCTTCAGCGACAATAACTGGGGTGAGTAAAAGGACGAGCTATACCAGACTTTGAACTGCATCCACAGGGGTCCGGGCTATATTCTGGATGAGACACCCGGGATACTGCGCCTCTGCACCACTCTTATCATTGTTGGTGTATTGTCACATAACGCGCTCGAGCTCCTTCCGTTTTACCTGTGTGTGCGCGCGTGTTTTTACTCGTGTCGGTGTGTTTCTCATCGTCGGACTCCACTGATTTTTTTTCATTTTTTATTTTTTTTTAAACGTGACATTTCTTTTACCATCTGTCTCCCCCTCTCTCTTCTCTGATATGCTAACTCAGCCGTAGTGCTAGCTAGCATGTCTTGAAGTGGTCCTTTTATGGTGCTGTCTCTGCATGCATTACTGTGAAAGTCTAGACGGTCAGCTAGCAGGAGAAAGTCACGAATAAACCAGTAAAGCAGAATGAAATCCTCTTGGGTTAATAGGCTGAGGAGGTAGCTTCTGTTATTTATATATATGTATGTGTGTGTGCTTGCTTGTGTGTGTGTGTTTGAGTTAGATTACGCCAAACAGCCTCACCCTCAGCCTGTTAGCTGTGGGTGTATTTCCTCAGCGTGTGCTGTAATGTTTGCTTATTAAAGGGGATTTGTGTCCTGCTCAGGGGCACATCGTTTTGTTTACAGTAAGGATAACGTTTGTTTACACACACATGACTGCTTTGTCCCGTGTTAAACAAGCTGAGATACTAACTAACCCTCTGCTTGTGTGTGTCTGTTTCAGAGACGGGAGTGTTTCAGGATGGCACAGCTCTTGGACGGGTCCGGCAAACGGGGCTGGGTTCTGCTCCGGTCTGTGATCCGCTTTGTGTTCATGTTCCTCAACAACTGTGTGGCCATCCCATCCTACTGCTTGTATCTGCTGCTCCTGCAACCGCTGAGAATATGGGACAGCTCCACTTTCTGGCACATTGAAGGACTCATGTTCAAATGGTTGCTGGCCATGGTGTCTTCGTGGGGTTGGATTGCGGGCTACACAGGTAAGGTAGTTTCTGATTCATCACACATTGCCATAGCTCCATGAGCTGCCTGGCATGCAAAGATACATTTGCATGTAGGGCTCAGTGGTAAAGGCCTGCTGATGGGAAAGTGTGCTCAAGATAGAGCTCTTAAACTAGTAAGGTCACTCCTTAGTGGCTGGTTTTGGCTTCATGTATTTATCTTTTAGTCGATGAGATAAACATATACGTAAAGCCCAGAAGGACTTTTATGATAGCTGCTCTGAAGCTGTTCCCAAACTGTAATAAATGTAATATTTTTAGAAGCAGCAGTTGTTTTTTGTTTTTTTTTAATCCAGAGCGTGAATATTCTCGCAGACTTTTCTCGTTCATCTTTTGGTCCATCTTTCGGTCTATATTTGTAAGGGGAAACCAATATATACTTCTGACTGTTACGAATATACCTGAGAGGCAAAAACTGGGCTGTTTGCTCTCCAGCTGACACCGAGTGACCAGTATCTAAATGTCCAAACACACTCTGTCCTCTTCTTTAACTGTGTGTCCACCTGGCTGTTGAACACGTCGGATTTGAGGGGATTGTATTTGTCCATGGACATTTTTTCTCACATTTTATTGACTATATAAGATAATCCTTTATTCATCTTGCGAACGGATAAATGTACGGTGTTACAGCAGGATAGCAGAAGAAAATCACAGTACAAAATTAAATTAGATTAAAAAATAAATAAATAAAAACTAGTTATAAAGAGCCAGTAACTTAACATGATTTAAGTCTGTATAAAGTATATGAACACTGTCATGCACACAGTGCATATAAGGATGGACGTGTTATTGCACAAGTGATCCCATAAATTAATATTGCAATGCAAATTAAATAAAAATACAAATAAGATCAGGCGGCGATGACATCTCATAACATTATAAATAAATAAAAGAGATAATTATATTTGGCTCAAATTAGTGCATTGCCTGTGGACACTGGAGGCAAAGGGTTTATTTATGTTGATACCAGTACAGCTACATGCACACATGTTCAAAGAAGAAGACCGTGTTTTCACCGTTTGTCGCCTTCTTTTCATTTGGCTGCCTGACTATGTTAAAGTGATTTGTGCAGTCAGCGGTGTTTGGTTACGCTGCAAGCAAATTGCTTACAAAACTGTTAAGTGGTGAACACAGGGCGCAACAAGGTGTCCTGATTAATAATGCAGCGCTCTCAGCCTATAGGACACCTGTGCCTGCATTGAGCTGTGTGTGTTGCACACCTTGATTGACACGGTTGGAAGTGAAACAACACACAGCTGTATCATGTGACGGAGCGCTGACTACAGTTTGAATCAGTATGCTGCCGTTTATGTTAATGGCCAACATTTGTAACGCAGCCTTGTTTCTCCCCGTATGGACTTCCTGTTTTTATTAGACAGAGCTAATGTGACCACACATGTACATAAACATTCATATTTCTTTGCTGCTACTGTTGGGAAGAAACAATGAGGTGCCAGGCTGACTGATTATTGAAATGTCACTTAAGTGAACCAAAACTCCCCTGACATTCAATGTTATCGCGAAGCAAAGGAGGCTCAAATGAACTTAAAAGAAGCCAAACGTGCAGTGCATGTTCACTCTGAGTGCAGTGTCACTTTCTTTGACTCTTTCTTTTTCCAACATGCATGCAAGGAATGAAATGTGGTGTGTTGTTGCGCATCAGGATGAGTTGGTCTGCTTGTGTGAAAGTAGCTTTAGATGAGGGGGACACGGTAGTCCAAGTGCATGGGAACACAAGGACAATTTCACAAGGATGGCTGAATACAACATGTGGCCTCGTCCTGATAGGCAGCAGCTCTCTGCTCTGTGTGAACGACCTCTGAGTCTGGACAACACATACAATTTAGATGCCAAGGTTTAAGCTTTTTATAGCAAGGTCACAGCCTTTTCTGTCGCATTCAGAGCCTGTATTTTTATGTCTGCGTACATATTTTGTAGCCCTGGTTTTAAATTTGAACAACTCGTCACGCTGACTACAAACTAGTTCAATCAACTCATAAAGTTTAACGCACCTGAAGAAGAAACTCTAAAGTGTGATGACAGAGATATCAGGAGGAAGAAATAGATCGTCAATCTTTTCTGGTGTGTTGAATTAAAAAACGGGGCTCAAAGTGGATGTTTTTTAATCTCATAACTCAGGATGGTATAGATTAGTTCGACGTGTGTCAGTGACTCTGGGCGGTCTGAAGGCTGAGCTCTGGTTAACCATCAGACACGAAGCACGTTGCATCACCTTCACAGCCGAAGCGGAACAATGCTGCTTTGTGAACAAGGTTTGACTTTATCTGCACAAACTGGTGACTTGTACGGTTCATTTTTTATTATCCCTCCTGTATGTTGTTATTAGAGTTCTAAGCCGTTGTTGTTTCCTTTTTTATTTATATTTGAGTGTATTCATAGGAGAAACTTTACCTGAACTGTGTACAAGGCTAGAAATATCAAGTTACACTTCAACCTCAGCCCTTTGGTCATAAATTGTTAGATTGTGTTTTTTTTTTCTCTTTTTCTTTTTTTTTTTAAGTTTATGGAGAATGTCTTTTCTTTATTGTTTTTTGGCAGAATAAACATACATACATACTACTACTGTTATTGTTCGGACAATTATTACCAAAAAGACGGATGTCGGACATTCAGGTTGACAGTGAGAGGACGTTTGAAGCAGTCTTGTTTTTTTTCTAATCTCAAGTGTAAAGAGTGAAGCATGTCTTCATCTCCCAACCTGAAACTCGAGTATGAGTTGCAGACTTTGTGCCTGCAGCCGGACTGATGGATGTTTTCCCTGATTAAACATGGGTGTGTGCTGCTCTAAAGACACACATTGTTCTTCACGTGTGAGTTTGCTTGCTACAATATCAACGACAGGGTGCAGTGTTTGATCAGAGGAAATATGTGTTAGGCACTCTGCAAATACTTTAATTGGTTGGTTGCAGGTAAGTGTCTAGTTAAAGATGGACTGCTGTTTGATCATGATGAAGACTTTGATGTCAGCCGCTGGAGGCTCAGGACGCAAAAAGGTCAATAAAGAAGCAGCGTGAATCTAAGTTTGGGGATGAAGCCATAGAGTAACACTAAACAGATTTTTCCCCTTTTTATCAGTACGACTTGTAATCGGACACATATACAGTATCAGGCAGCTTATCAGATGCAGGAAGAACAAATCATTCATGTGATATAACATTATCAGTCCGGCTACTCGCCATGAGTTTTCTCTGAGAAGCACCCGCTGCTTCTGCACGTTAGCTCACGCAAACTGTTCATAGTGCGTGAGCTACATGGAGTACATGGAGCTTTGTGCAGATTTGAATCGAGTTGAGTCCACACCAGCCTTGAGGATGCTAAGAGGTTTGAGATACAGTTGTGAGAAAAGCTACGAAAACAGTTTGGATTAAAACCTAACCTAGAAAATCAAATCTAGAACAATGCAGGAAGCCAGTGTGAAGTCGTTTCAATAATCAAACTGTCTTTGTTTGAGAAACTAATGGAGTCCAGTGTTTAAAAATGTCAGGTTTGTGCTTTAAAACCTTCAGACGTGTGAAAGGTTACGCTTCTATTGGCCAATCAGAGGGCTGTATTGTTTCTAGTTGCAGCTTTAATCCTTCTTGTCAGTGGGTGAGGAGGTTGAAGAAAAAAAAAACAGGTTAATTTGATTGTTTTATGGGACCCATCAACTACTTTTGTTGCAGGACGTGCAAAAATAAATGCATATTTGGTATGTGTTAGTTTTTTTTGTGTGGCGTCCTGACTGATTGCAGTTGCTGCTGTGACGATATCATTTCCTGCAAATGATTAATAAAGTGCCTAGCTAGCTATCCATCTCACATTGGAGCTGATTGCTTTGTTAGAATGCAGCTTTACACAGTCACCTCTGTTTCCTCTACTCTCTATCTCGCTGGATTTCATGGTATTACTGTTATGCGGTCACTTGTATTGTCATTTGACCTGACCCCCTTTTCTTCTGGTATTGTTAAAATCAGCTCAAGTGTAGAAAACACACACACACGCACACACACACACACACACACACACACACACACACACACACACACACACACACACACACACACACACACACACACACACACACACACACACACACACACACACACACACACACACAGGACACAAACAGGTGCGCTAAAGCCACGAGGATTAAGGCTTCAGTGCATGTTCCATCAGTCGTGGGCGTGTTGGACGTGTGAAGAGATCAAAGATGAGGACTTTAAGATTGCAGACATCGCACTCTTGTCTTCCAGCTTGACTGACACAGTCTTTGATCAGATGTACAGTTTACATAGAACACAGAGAGATCTGCTGAATCATGGCCCTGCATACCTGAATTGAACATCATACAGACGTGCTGTCCACACATGGCATGTCGTCGCCTGATGAATTTTTTTTGATTGAAGAGGATGGTGGACCGAGCTGGGACTGGGGTTGAGAGATTGTGGAGTGACGTGCAGCGAGGCGCTGAATGTTGTACTGGAACCTGGGCTGCACGACATAAAGCACCTGCTAACCAGCGATCACTAAATTAATACATTTTGTGCACCAGTAGAATTTGAATGATCCAAAATTCTGCAATAAAAAAATAAAAAAAAGTTTTTAGATAACTAAAAAATCCTGAGTTTTGGACTTCTGTCTGGACAAAAATCAGTTGATTGATGTCACTTTGATCTTTTTCAGTGTTTTCTAATGCTTTAAATCTCCACACATTAAAGAGCGACTTGAACGTCAAACTCAATTGAAGTTGAACTTCTTTTCTTTTCTGTCTAATCAAAGATCTTCAGCTCAGGGGGGGACAAAGTGTTTATATAACATTATAAGGCCGTGTTGATACAATAATTGAATAACTTGTGCCAAATATAGCTTTCTTCTTTTTAAGCCAACAACACTTGAAGCAGATTTCCCTGCCTGTTGGACTCACGTCAGTGTTATCCACATCAATGAGGACGACATGAACGGAAGTTTCTCATCATGTACGGTTGTCTGTCACTGTAGCAGAAAGGCCATGTCATCTTACTAGCATTAATGTACATGAATTTAATCACCAGATTTCTGAAATTCCAAACACTTGACTTAGTGAACATTGTTATTTTTAGTAGGTAGAAACATGTTAAGTATTTGTAAAGAGTTGTCCTTGTTCCTGTTCAAGTCGTGGTACAGTCCTGCTCATTTTTCTCACTCTGGACTCGGTTCAATGTGGAGCGTCTCACTTTGAAGCTGTAACGGAAACTGCTCTTGATTTGTTGAAGCCTCGGTACAGGGAACGGTGCTCCCACACAAGTGTTGGCAGACGCATTCTCTGGACTGAGTGGGCGGGCTCAGATCAAAACTTGATTGACATCTCTTTAACTGCCCTCCATTATCTTTGCTGCACCTGTTAGACGGCGACAGTTTACAGCTTAATGACACTTTTTTTTTTTTTTTCATCGACCTTTGGTTGGCGCCATCATACCTCAGATCTTTACTAACTTGTTTGGATGTATGACGTAAAAAAAAAAAATAGTATAGTGATTGATGCTGAGGCTAACATCCCTCCAAATAAGGGAAAGATGCAATGCTCGTAGCTCTTTGATAGAATCTGGTGTATCTCTAAAAGCTTGATCCATGTGCTCCTCTAAAAGCAGTACTTTCAGCTAAAGGATACTGTCGTTTCCTGCCTGCAGACTTTGGTTAAAGGTCGATGTGTTTGTTGCATTAAAACATGTTGTAGGTCCAGACACGCATGCAGTCATGTTTTGTAGCACAAGGGAAGGCGATGAACGGAACCAGCATGGAATAATGGCTCTGCAGCTCGGGGTCAGCAGGGAGGGCGTTAGCAGGAACGGGGAATTAGCATCACTTTTGTCCCGAAGGGCTGAAACATGTTTGCCTAAGTGAAGGCTGTTTCAGTCGACAAGAAGGCGGAGGATGGGCGAACCACACAACGTGGTTAAAACATATTTCCATGTAAAAACAATCAGACGTGTAGAAGCCAGTAGATAGGATTAATGGGTGTTTGTACTGTACTCTAATAAGAAGTAATTACTGTTAATAGGAACCAGTCTCTCCATTACACCAACATGGACGTTATTTAAATGGACTTTCTAATTTGATTTAGTTTGAAAGGATTTTAGTAATGTCACTTTAATTTAATGTTTTATAAGGTAATTTATTTTGAGTTGGCCTTCTCTTGAAGAGAGGCGAAACAAATGTTGTTTTTATATATTTTCAAGGCACTTCCTGGAAAACTTCCACTTCACATAACAGACCTGTTAGAGTGAAACTCAAGCACATAAGACTCGTTCATCTGATTGGCTCGTTGTTAAAGTCCATCGAGATTATACTCAAAAAACTGCATTTTCTTTTGGCACCCTTCAAACTCTCCGGATCACATTTCTTCCAGAGTTTAGGAATTAGATTTTTGAGCCATCGTGTTTTTAATAGATCAGTGGTTCTTCACTATTTGTTGTGTTTTGTTGCTTGTTTTTACTGTGCTTTTAATCTCGACAGCATTGGAAATGGGGGAAACCTCATTGTCCTTTCAAAAATAAATAACTTTAAATTGAATTGTAAGATACCATTTCTACACATTTCTTTCATTGTCTGATGATGATTTATCTTCCATATTTTTGCCACATCACTACATGACTCTTAAGTGTTCGTGCAGACAAATAATCAACCATCAGACACATTGTATGCCCCCCACCACCCAAAGGTCATAGTCTTATCAATGAAGGTGTTTGCTCTAAAGTCCCAACAGGATCTATATTGAAGCTTTTTTTAGGTAAAACGTCTCGGCAACTCCTGGACAGGTTGCAAGTACAGTAGAGTTGGGCGTCGACATCCATGGTCTTTATAATTATGGAAATCCTCAAACATGTCACAACATCTACCAGCTTGGTTTCCCTACATTAACTGTTGTAATATCTCAGAGCTGCAGTGACTGTATGGGTAAAGTCCACTTGCTTCATCAAGACTGAGCCAGTGACCGAATGCTTTTAAAAGAAAAAGACGCTTGATAAAAAATTTACATTTTATTATTTTTTTTACTACTTTTGGTTTTTGGCCTAACTCAGGTGTCATTTTCTGAAGAGCCACATTCCCTCGGCTCGTCCAGAGAGGCAGAACAAAGAGCAGCAAGGTCAGCTGTACGCCGTTTAGCTGACCACCGATGCTGGATTAGACAATGTGCCTGCAGCGTGGCTGTCATTCTGCTGCGCTAACTGTGTCATCTCTCAAAGACAATTTCCCTAATGTATTCCCTCTGACAGATGACCCATCTCAGTGATATCATTTATGCTCGTCTCGCGCAACAACAGGGACTTGAGCGAGCACGAAGGCATGCTCCCTATGAAATGACACTGCCTTCAGGTACAGCCCCACGGCCCTGTCAGGTGTCACTGATGTGTCATTCTGCCAGAAGAATGCCCTCGACTCTCAGTCTGGTGAGGATTTAATATTACTCCCTGGGGGACAAAAGGTGAGACAAAGGCTTAAATGGAACATGCCAACGACTCGTCCAGCCTCCTTGACATTTTTTGGTTTGTTTTCAAATCCCTTTCTTTGACCTGAAGGAGATCTCCTTCGGAGGGTGTTCAAAGCACCCTGTGTGCTGGGCTGCAGCTCAGTCTGTCAAGATGCTTTACAGATCATAGCCTCAACGATTAGGAACATGTGCTGCTTGTATCTGATGGTCAATACCCGAACCAGTCTCGAGTAAATCGGCATAAATGTCTGAGTGTCTCTCTTAAATTTGACTAGAAAATATAGAGTCATGCAGGGCAGGGAGCTTCCTCAGAACGATGATGTGTGCAGTCTGAGTCATACACAAACGGTTAAACTTACAGGCTGCCTGAAAAGAGATCTTCCATCTTCATTCAGTAGAGTTCAAACTTGTTTGATATCTGATTGGATCTAGATTTGGGGCGGCAGTGTCTCAGTTCGGCGGGACTTAGGTTGGGAACTGGAGGGTCGCCAATTTCGAGTCCCTATGCGGACCAAAAATGCGAAAGTTGGGCTGGTAGCTGGAGAGGTACCAGAGCGCTTCTTGAGCTCTGCCGAGATGCCTTTGAGCAAGGCACCAAAACCCCTACCAGTCCAGTGGGGCAGCCACCGCTCTCTGACATCTCTCCATTGATGCATGTCCACAGGTCCTGCTTGTGCATGTGAGTGTTTTCAGTGCGAACCAGAATTTCTCCCTCACGGGATTGATAAAGTATGGGGAAAACATTTTTTATTGCTGAAATAATGAAGTGTTCTAGCACATGAAAAAAAAGTGCAAGTTATCACAGTAATGCTATTCAAGCAATTAGTTCAATGCATTGTTCTTATCCAGTCATGTTGAACGCTGCATTGACACGTTAGCCTCGCTCCTGACTGTCACCATGAGCTACGCTGTAGCGCCACTCAGCTGGACACGCTTCTCTCTTCTCACACTGACCCCGAAAACACCATGTAGATATCCCACCGCCATCTTTGTCTCCTCTTCGTTCATGTACTCATTTCCCAGAATGGCTTTTGGCTCACCTCGAGCTGCGTGTGAATGACCTTGGTTCTTCTCCTGTCGAGTGTAGAACCACACAAACAGGATGCGTTACAGTCCAGAAAAGTTGAAATCCTCGTCTTTACAAACAAAGGTTTCAAAGATCAACTTCCGTCTTTCACCTTTTCTTGTCTGTCCTTGTACCTGTTGATGTCTGCTTGTGTAGCCTTCACCAGATGATGTAAATGTGAAGCTTTAAATGAATTCTTCTGAAGCAGTCCTATCATGCTGTTCCCACACAAAGAGGACGGGCTCACTCGCCACTACACCCCGAGGCGTGACTGATGCAGCATTTACATCACACACCCGTCCAGAACTACAGGGGGGGTTCCCCACCAAACCACAGCAGCCCCAATGAATCTTTTCACCTCCTCGGTTCTCTGTTAAGATGCAAAGCTGTCAAAGTGCATTATAATAGCTAAAGAAGCTCCTGTGTTCTCCAGGAGGGCCGTCGTGTGTGTATATGCGTCCTTTGTTGCAGCTCGAGTGTGTTTTTGATCAACTCTCAGACACAGGCGAGTGCTTAATGAAGTGGCCTGTGTTTGCTGTGAGGCCTGACTATGAAAATGAGAGACACCACTGGAGGTCCGGTCCTGTAGGTGCTGATTTAAGATGCTGACTATTGTCTGGGTAAAAAGGCTCACCTCGAGGATGAGCTGAGCCTTTAAACCCTTTCAAATGGTGATCGTGTCATCAGGCCCGATCCGAGGTCTGACTCGGAAACATTACAAGTAAACCTGTCTCGATTTTACTCAGGAATTACCCGTCGGTCTGTAATTGAGGTCGACATGAAGCAGGTTGATCATTGTATTTATTCACGATGCATCATGTTTTTTTAGCTGAGAATTTGGAGGATTTTGTCTTTTTAAAGGTTAACAAAAAGATCGCTCTGTCCAGATGAAATTCCTCGTACATCTTCAAGTCGTATTTGTCTGAGAAGCGACAGTTACAGGGTGTTACTAAGACTGAGGTTTCCGTTTTGTTTTGTTTCCTTCTAAATATAAAAGCTTTTGGCTGCAGATATTTCCTCCATAGTTTGGGAACTGTAGTCTTCAAAGTTAGTGTTTACATCTTTTAGAATTCCTACTTGTTCCCAAAGTGACTGCTACTGTCACTGTTTTGTTTTTTTCTTCTGCTGGGGCACACGGTCTTATCTTGACCGACGAGCTTCCAGACATTTCTTCCAGTGGTTTCTTCAGGAAGGAGATGAATCAAAGCTTGTGTTGGATTGGACGACATAGATAGCTCGTAAGGAAGCGCGTGCACACAGTTGCTTTGAAGGTCAGTTGTGATAAAAGCTTGATTCCTCTTTTTCCAAATTACACAGCGGATGTGGTCTAGCTGTGGTTGCATAGCAGTGCAGCTGAACTGTGTCACTGACTGTTTGTTTATCCTTATGCCCCTCTATGTTATCCTGCTGTTTGAGTGCTTTAAATAAGGTTGGGTGTTTCTTTATGAGGAGTAATTTACACATCAGAGAATATTCATTTGCACTCTACAAGGCCAAAACTTCTGATTTCAAACCAGATCCTCAACCCGTAGATGACCTCTGTATGCCTGTGGCTAAGTTGATTAGAGTGGTTGTCTTGGAACCGGGAGGTTGAGGGTTCGATCCCCAGCTCCTGCGAGCTACATGTCCAAGATGTGCACTAGTTTAAGCTGTCATTTCAATCAGTACATGCCCACACTTCTCACTCCGTGCCATGCACTGCACACCCTAAAGCTTCTGATTTTTTGGAGGTGTACACCTCCAAAAAGCAACTGTGTATAATTGACATTCGAAAGTAGCAAAAATGCATTTCTTCATCCAGGTTCTTCAGTGAGCTAACGAGTGCGTTACACTCACCCGTTTTCAGCCTCGATTGGTTTAGTTGTCAAACAGACCACCTCCGCAAGCGTCTCCTTCGTCACCACTGCCCCCTGGCGGCTTGGCAGTGAATGGCAGATCAACGCGTTCCCTCGACGCAGAACTACGAATGCTCAACGACAGCGTTGATGCGACACAGAAGTATAAACTAGGCTTAAGAACTGACTGACGTGGACGAACCACGACTGACTAATCACTGATCTGGTGCCTACATCCATTATTCACTTTAATTCTCTATACCCAAACTATTTGCCTGTGACATTTCAATGAAGCTGGCTGCCAAGTCCCAAAAACAGGAAATGAGTCATATCTCCTCAGCATTTAGTCGGATCATGATCAAAATTGTTCTGTGGGTAGAAGAGACCTCGGTGTACCTGTGTGCAGTGTACCATGTGCCTCTGCTCGGCCCAGAGAACTGCTTTTGTAATATTTTTATCTCAGCCGACAAAGTCCTGGTTCTGCTCAGTGTGGTTCCAGGAAGCAATATTTTCAGTGAGTTGACATGCTAATTACCCTGCTCTGTCGTTGTCACAGGATGAGGACACAATGTAATGCTTATTCAAATGAGCAATGTTATTTCAGACAGAGAGCTCCCATACCAACAAGTCCGCTCAGAATGTCGTGACGGGACGCAAAAACCTGAATGATTTTTTTTTTTCTTTCTTTTTTTTTTTTCTTCCAGCTGAGAGTTTTCAGACTTTCTAGCTGCTTTGCTCTTTACTAAAAATAAATCACTGCTGTCTAAAAAAAGAAAAATGTGCACAAGCAGGATTTCTGACACTAGGTAGAAATGAGTCTGTGGATCGTTCAGAACATTTAGTCAGTGTTGAGGGAAAGTGCGGGGTGTAATATTAGGTTTCTAATTAATTAATATGCTGATCTTAATTCTCCCCGTCACACACACACACACACCTCCTTTCTAACGCAAAGCAGCAACACGATTGCTGCGCCATTCCCCCGCTGGCCCACACGGTCCGTGGTAACGCTGCACCAGGACTAACCGTCTGTTCACCTCTTGTACATAAAGTCGTAATACAGCACTTACATGCTTTATGTTGTTACGAAGCATGCTCAGTTTACAAAGAGGCGGACTCGAGAAAAAAAAACAATAAAAAGGGACGCGCAGACGAGAACAACACGGAGAACATGACGGCTACTGTATTTTGAGTCACGTTAGTCAGATACTAAACTCTGGATTTGTCCATAATGAAGGCTGTCAGTGTTGTGTACCCGCTCGTGCATGACGTGTACCATGCCTGGTTACAGATCGGAGCGGTCCCACTGGTCAAACTAACTACACTCGAGGGTTGAAGTATGCTTGGGCATGCTACGCCGTGTCCTCAGAGGCGGCTCCTGTCCTGAAACATTTTATCTTCATGTTTTCATTTCTACATTTTCTTGTTTCTCTCAAACTCTGCAGCTTTAAAAATGCAGTTTTTAACTTTGCTTTTCAGCCGGGAAATTTCACAACGATTTATTGAGAAAACTAATAACGACAATGAAAGGGAAGTTGCACCTCTTTCTTTTAAACATGATTCTGTACCTTGAAAACTTAGAGCAGTGAAAGTGTTGCAGAATCAGATGCCATTTCCCTAAACTCACTTCTCCAATCTCATTGCAACATTGCTAACATTTCCTCATTTCCCTTTCAACATTGATTAAAACACACGATGGCTACAACACATTAAAACACACGATGGCTGATCTATAAGATGCCACGAAGTCTCGCAGTAAATGATCTAACCGTGCTGACCAGCTGTGTGGCTGGGCTGAGACTCATTGGTCCACTTTAACAGCATAGTATACACATTTCTTTCCAACCCACGGGCCGAATGGAGCAGATAAACTGGTTCCCTCTCACGCTGGCCTGAAGGGTTATGCACATCCGACGGGAAGCAGTTTGGGAATATCAGTACGTTGTTTGGAATCACGTCGTTTGATCTCACTTTTTTTTTTTTTTTTTTTTTCATTGTATTGACATCTTAAACTCCACCTGTCCCGTACATTTCAGAGAGTTTGGATCAAATCTGTTGGCTTTATGCGAGTCGTGTAGTCTGTGAGCCGCTCACATTAGACAATAATCTCTTTGTATGATGAGTTGTTTTAATCTTTGTCGGTCCCAGTTTATTTTTATGACCGAACATATTTAAAGTTGATCTAGATTAAGGAATATTAAGCACATCGAAATCCAGTCAAATACCAAATCAAGTCAAATGTCCTCAGTAAAGTTTCTGCGCTTCAGTGTATCTCCTTGTGTTAGTTTGAATGACTACTGACAACTTAACTCTTTTCAGTGGTTTGACGTAATTCTGCTGATTTTAGTAAACATACCAAGCCCAAGAAAGGTGTGACAGAGAAGACATGGTTGCATGATTATAAATGACTCACTTGATGACGATGCACACAAATATTTTCGGAGATAAAAGTAAATTGCACCTTTCTGTGTTCAAAACCTAAAACACTATTTGTACTTTCTGTTTAACCCGAGTGTTTCTTCCTCTCTCTCTCTCTCTCTCTCTCTCTCTCTCTCTCTCTCTCTCTCTCTCTTTTTTGTGCCTCGCAGTAACAGAGTGGGGTGACGACGTGCGGCCCATCTCCGAAGAAGAAGCCATGGTCATCGTCAACCACCAATCCACGGGAGACGTGTGCACCCTCATGATGTGCTTGCAAGACAAGGGCTCGGTACGAACAGAGAGAAATGCGTTGCCTCATTGTATCCCCTTTTGGAAATCCAAAAATATAACCGGGTCGAAGGGGCGTCACATCAGTTTCAACAAGAGCCCATGCAGCGTTTTGACCCTGCAGGGTTTTTGGCACAGTCTGTCGTGTGCTGGAAAGGCTGCTGTCTGTGCACGTTTGTCTTTGTCCCTGCGAGAGAGAAAAAAGGAGATCCTGGGAAACTGCACACAATGCTCTAAAAAAACAAACTCTAAGCCCTCGTTAAGTTCAGTTCTTTTAAAGATGTCTGACAAAGTTTTGTCAAATTCTCGACTGTCCTTCTCGTTAAACTAAATAGACGTCAAAAAGTGTCGACGAGAACAGGTTGAGTTCATATAAAAGGAACGGTTCAAAGATGGGATGCTTGTGCGCGAGTCAATACAGCAGGAGGGGATCTTTTTTTAGATCAGGAGAGCGCCACAGAGATGGAATGATGTTTTTTTTTTTTTTGTAGTCAAACAGTCCACACAGGCAGACAGAGGAGCAGGTCAGTGCTGCGGTTAGCTGCATTCAAAACGCTGAACGTCAGACGGGACAGCGACACACGTGGGAAACGTACGAGCGGGGGCTGCTTTGCATTCTTCCACATCAAACATTTTCAACATAAAAGGAAGTGAAGCGCGTCCACTTCTCTGCGCTCTTCCTCCTTTTCATGACGCTGACGAATTTCACTCTGAACAGTTGTAACGCTGAGCTCGTGTAGCGTGCACCGACGTTGCAAAGACGTTCGATGCTGCAAAAGCAAAGAAGCTTTTTCGAAAGGAAAAAATGATTAATGTGCTTTTTATTTGAACGTGATGCTCGATGAGAAGTAACTGCACACAGTCTTCCTGAGGCCGGAGTGTCAGCACACTACAAAGCATATACATCTCCTGACTCTAGTGTCAATGACTTTCCAGCTGTGCAGGCTGGTCGATACAGTTGTAATCAGGTGCTGTGAGGGACTAATCTGCTTCCTTGGATGTCTAGCTTGTAAGAGTACTCAAACTCATTTTAATCATGCATATTTATTCAATGCATAGATCACTAATGTTTTCTATACATCGCATAAAAATGCATTCAAGACTACAGTTGAGTAAAGAACTGCATCTTTTATAGCAACTTCCTTACTTTTGGGATATGTTTGAGTTAGAATGAATAAAAAAAAAAAGTTTAGTGTTATCATTACTGTTTACTTTCTCTCCTCAGCAGGAGTTCATCTTAGTATTTGCATGGAGGAATAACTGGCTGTATCTTTGTCATCTCAAATGCATGCATCATAGTGTTGCTTTCAGAGCAGAGAATTAGCCCGCTGCTCGCGAACAATGGTGTTGCTGTTGTTTACTTCCCTCAGTTTACATCGCAACTTGACATTAACCAGATGTTCGTTAATCACATGAATGTTTCTAATGACCTGCCAATGGGTCAAAGAATAATGTAACTCAATTCAGCTGAAGACTCTCACCTCAAAGTGCAGCTTGCAGCCCTGCTGCTCCAGATCCTCCTCCAGGTTAGCTACAGTTTACTCTGACGGCAGGGGAAGCTGTTTGTTTATTTCATTTTTAAATCGGGATGCTACTGCACTGGAGTTGGCGAATTGCACTTGCACAAACATGTTGACATGATCCGCCTCAACAACTGCATCCCCGGCCCAGTTTATCCTCTTAGCAGGGAAAGGACAGTAAGCCAAAGCTGCATCGGTGCAGGTCACGGGCGCGGTGGGGGGGTGGGGGGGAGCGAGAGAGAGAGAGAGCTCAGAGGGGCTGCGAATCATTTTGGGGCACTGGCACAAAAACAAAAGTCACATGTTTTGCTGACAGGTGAATCTGAGACGGTGGATTTTGATTACATCTTTCCTTCTTTCTTTTTTTTTTTTTTGCTCAGGTGGTACAAAAAATGATGTGGCTGATGGACCACGTGTTCAAATACACCAACTTTGGCCTAGTGTCCCTGATCCACGGGGACTTCTTCATCAGACAGGTAAGAGGCTAACAGCAGGAGGAGGGGGGAAAAAAAGCTAACTGAAAAAGGTTGCAATACTTTTGCTCTGTTTGTTTTTAATGTCAAACATATGTTGAACATAAACCTGCTCTGCTTCAAATAGTCAACACCATTTACAAAGAGTGAGCTGCTCAAGAAGGCGATGTCCGCAGTTTTGCTTGGAACATGAGTTATCTTCACTCTCCATGTGAAGGTTTTTTTGTTTTTGTTTTGGGGGGGGGGTGTTTTTGTTTTTTTTGTCTGAAGAGCTCAAGCTAAAAGCAGAGACCTTTCAGCCCCAAACTAACCGTTTCAACATCCTGGCGACATCAGTTTGTTTTACTGCACTCTGCAGAAGTGGAGCATCTTCCCCGTCTGCTTAGCCCAGCTGGACAAACAAAACGCTCAGAGGAGAGGGGGAACGGCAGCACACAGTAGTGTGTTAGGGGCCCCGGTCAGACTGACTCTTTGCTGTGGGGCAGCTGGAACGAAGCGACATGACTTGACATGTCAACACAGCGATACTAGCTCGTGCCGGTCAGGGGAATTCCTGGAATAGACAGAAAGTCAAACAAAAACTATGATTAAATATTTGTGTCAAGTACTTAACAAGCAAGTGCATATCATTAGCAGACTGACGGGCTGTGTTTGTAATGCATATTCAAAACAATCCTCACCTGCTCAGGGACAACAGATGGAATTGAGCGAGTTAGCTAAATCTGGTACAAAGCATCTCTCTCTTCTCTTTTTTTTTTTGTACAATGTCCCCGATTCAAATCAACTAAAACAAAAACATTAGACAGCTCAGACTGAACTTTGTAAAGTCTACAGTCCACTCCAAACTCAGGATCAGGGCACCATCATAGGCTCCATGCACGCCACATGTGTGTCAACACTTTATCCTGGTACATCGCTCTTACCTTCATGTCTGATGCAGCCCACTTCCTTTACACTCACTTCTTCCAAGAATAAAGAGCATCCAGAATGTCACCTCGCTGACAGTGAATGAAAGGCTCCACTTCACTCACCGATGAACTGAGCTGCAGAAACACCACAGCCATGGCACTAGGAATTAAATATGTTGTGGGAAATGCTTTCCCTGTGGAATTTCACGTCTAACAGCGTGCCGAGGGCGAAGCACCCCCGATGCCTGTAAACATCCGGACGTGCTGGAGGGGAAGGCTGGTCCGAGCACACTTCGTCCTTTCTTGCCATCCTCTGGATCTGTGATCCCTTCTGGCATCCTTGTGCGAGCATTCGTGACATCCTTCAACCAAACACTTCACACATGCACGCAGCGCAGCAATCCTCTGCGCCAGCCTCCCGAGCATCTGCCGTCCACTCAGACCGGCAGACGAGTCTCCAGCATCATAATGCTCCACACAACACAGCAGGCATTGATGCCAGGGGCTCAGATACTTGTGGCACAGAGCTGTGATTGAACCTTCTGTTAAAGGTAGTGTTTGCGTTTTCATCTTTCAAAACTTGAAATGAGGAGCAATCCCAAAATAGTAAACCATGTTCATCGCTTTAAGGATGCACATGCTGTTAAATGTCTCGATTTATATGACCTGGCCTTGTAATTAAATAAAAAGACAGAACATGTTTACAGTTAGAGAATGTAAAAGATTCATTTTTATTTGTTGGTAATACCTCAGGGAGATACTGGAGAGTGGCTAAAGAGCTGCATGGTTGCCATGCTACCCCCACAAGCTAGCTAACCTGCTCATTAAAACATTACCTGAGAGCAGATATTTGCAAGAGCGTGGCTGAAACTGAGCTGAGATGGCTGCTCACTTTCATACACATCACCTTACATTAGAGTCCTTCAGCTGTTGAGGAAGCAGACGAGGGACTCCACCGTGTAAAAGAGTGTACAAGTGTGAAGCCGCACAACACCAAAGCTACAGTGTCACGGTCACGGTGAGAAGTGTTGTGCGTTTATGTTTGATTCTTTGAGTTTATGTTTGATTCTTTAAGTCTGTACGGCAGCTGCTGCAGATGTGTAACCGTCTCTCATGATGTTGTCAGCACTTGACACGACACACGCAGCTCGCGCTCACACAACAAATAGAGCCCAGCCCTGTTACACTAATGCATTTCAAATGGCCTTTGACTGGGTCTAACTCAAAATCAATCCTGCTGCTCCTCCTGCTGTCACTGCTAATGCTCTTAATATTGTCAAGGCCATCATGTTTGCATCCATTTCAATCGTTCCAGTGAAGCTGTTCTTATTGATCCACCGTTTTAGTGCACATAACTGATGTTTGTGATGATTTGTGTTACCTTCTTATCAAAACTAATGAATTTAGCTCTTAGTGATGGCTCTTAATTTTCCCCACAGAAATTTTTTTTTTGAGGCCAATTGTTTGGGGGGAAAGAAGTCAACAAATTCAGCTCTTCAGGTTTTGTTCCTCGGGGCAAATTTAAGAGAGCACACTAACTGCTCATTAAAATGGTTTTTGTTTAGAAAGCAGCCCCCCAGTTTTTAGACCAGGTTGTCTGCATCTTGATCCAAGTGTCTGCAAATGCAATAATAGTTCAATGCCTCTATGGAAATAATTTAATATGGAATATTCACATCCAGTTGGACTGAAAGAAAAAGAGTGCAGTCAATGATTTTCATCTCTCAGTCCTCTGCAAAGCCACATCAAGTGTTTTATTAAATCCTATCCAAGAGTCTCAAGGAAGCTTACGATGAGCAACATGTGGCCAATGTAACGATATCATGATGCAGTGATTCTGCGATCATTGATGTATGACATGTATATGATTGCCTTGTAATGTCTGTTTCACTTCTTGTCATGCTTCATCTTTTTGTCTTCTTATTTACCACACTGTCAGTATTTTATTTTTATTTGGCCAATTAACTTCTGTTTATGTTAAACTTCAGGTTCTAAGCACCACCACAAGGAGTCACAGAGATGACCCTGTAAAGCATAATTGACATTTAATATTGCAGTGTTTAGTTCACGCGCTCCATGTACAAAGACTGTCCCCCTCGGAGCGGGCAGCCTCGGTTCAGATGTCACCTGTCATTCTTTTCTCTCTTCTCATTTCTAACTCTGTCCACGGTCCGGTCTGTCGAATACGACGTGAATGCCCCAAAATACAATTTTGAAAAGAGATCAAATAGGCACCAGCGATTTGATAATTGTATGACACAAGTTAGGAGGACAAGATATATTGCTGTGTCGATATTTGGTCCCACCCTCGTCTTCACAGACGTGCATATATCTGCAACTGGACTGATTGGTGGAGACATACCACCTCAGAGCTGGAGTTCTAGTTGAAAGTGCTGAAAACAACCGCTGACTTCTTCACCTGTTCAGGACTTCCCACTACAATGCTCCAGTTGTTTATCAGTGCGTCTCTCTTGTTTTTCTTGCAGGGCAAAGCTCACCGAGACAAGCAGCTGGTCTACCTAAAAGATCACCTAGACAAATACTACCACAGTCGCGACAGGAAGTGGATAGTGCTGTTCCCAGAAGGAGGCTTCCTGCGCAAGCGGCGGGAAACTAGTCAGTTGTTCGCCAAGAAAAACTCTCTCCCCCACTTGACCCACGTCACGTTGCCGCGCCTCGGGGCCACCAATGTTATCCTGAAATCCCTGTCGGCCCAGCAGGAAAACGGAAGCGTGGGCAACGAGACCGGGAACACTAACCCAACAGGTAACTGAAATAATTACAGACGAAGATTTCTCCGGGGCCACTCCCTGACCTTCTACGCGAGTACGTGTACTCATTTGATGACTTAAATATTACAGTGGATATTTAGTCGCATGTTTGGTAAATACTGGTGGCACTTGTTTCCCCAGCAGTACTGGACTACGGTAACAGGTTCATACGAAAACTGGACAGAGCAAGTAAACATGCCCACAATCAAATAATATGACTTCACATAGAAATATGATCTGTTATGCACATAATCAAACTTGATTATGCATAGGTGCATTAAAACTCAGAATATCACTGTCGGTGTTGCTGGCTTCATGTAACAACGAGATGTCAAACGAGGTTGATTTGAGTTTATGTGGGCGTGGTGGGGTTGGAAAGTGACCAATCAGAAGACGAGCAGAGCCCGAATCGCTCTCAAACCTCAAACTGTTAAAATTTCTTTGGTACCCGCCAAGTTACTTTGGCATCACCTGTATTTTACTGTAGCCTTGTAGCTGCCTGTGCGACTCTCTGTGGATGGATTTGTGTGTAATGTTGTTTTAATTTGTGCAGAGTAGAAGCTAATGTTTGTTTTTGTATTCTAGTTTGTCACACTCGGGATTATTGAAAGAAAGCGCCATACTTTCGACAGACTTTAAAGGCATTGTTTTTTTTGTTTTTAGCGTCTAACAGCGTGCCTTAGCTTCAGAAGCACCTAGAGTGTCTTTCTTCATGTTTTCTCAGATTTTAAACCTTTTGATGAGTCACTTTAAAAGCATCAATATTACTGAAAATGTATGATTTATTAATTTTCTTAAGTTCACCATACAATTTAGACTAAACCAAAGAAAAAGTTCATCAATGTCTCACGGCTGGCTCAGAATAACTTCTTGTCCTCTTGGTGAAGGCCTTCTTGATTCACTGAACACAGATGGAATTTATATTGAATTTCAGGGAGTTCTTTTGAAGATTTCTTTGCTCTCAAAAAGTAGAATGCTATTTCTGGGGAAGTCTGGCACAATGTGATTTTTTTTCTCTTCCTTCACAGTCTTCTAAACTCTCCCACTTCAGTGTGGATTGTCGTTTCATGGTCTTGTTTACGCTAGAAGGCCAGCGAAGGAGCATGCTAAGCTCAGCACTACCGTAAAAGCCGGCCGTTAACGCAGCAAAATACTTGCTGCGTTCTAGATATCGGTATAAAACGCTCACACGTGTGCAGCCACCACTATCACACACAGCATCCAAGCAGACTATTAAAAAATGTGGCCCCTTCATTGTGTATTGGAAGCTGTGCTGGAAAGATTTTTACCTCATGAAGTCATAACCTTGCATTTAAAGAAAGTGATGAAATCAGTCGCTCCCTGCTAGGTGCTAAAGCTAACTCTGTAACTCAGTAGAACACCAAGTGGTGCAGCAAGAAGTTCAACCACAGATGAGTGGAGTAGATCCTGAAGTGTGTACTAATGAAAACACAGACTTTGAATCATGAATCCAGAATAGTTTTCAATTGAAAATGGATTCTGAATCGAAGCGTGACACACAAAAAGACGGGCAGGCCTCGTGTGCAGTGAGCTGGTGGAGTGCTGGTTTGATTTGAAAAGATGCATGTCACTTCTTGATGCTTCTTGCTGTTTTCAGTCTATTCTAAACATTTACCTGTCTTTTAAATTAAACCTCGAGTGCTGATGAGGTTGAAGCAATTCTTCTACTTAAATATGCTAATTTACATCTCCAAAAGAAAAAAAACATTCAAGTGTGTGTGCTCCTTTTGGGAGGCATCAGAAGCAAAAAAGCACAATGTTAAAACAGCCATAAACGTCCAGATACACTGAGTCCCTGGAGCCTGTGCACTTCCAGTTTACCCAGCAGTCTCTCCTGGCTTCAGTTCAGAAAGGGTCTGCTGTGTTAATAGTAATTTGGAGAGGCTCTGGGCCAGCACTATTGAGAATGTTGCTCAGGGACTTTAGCTCTCCAATGATTTGCTAACACAGCTCTGAGTCTGACATCCTCAGCACTAACAGCTAGATGCTGTCTGTTTATCCATCTGCAGGACGGGCTGTCAAACCAGAGGAGGAGTCTTTACCAGCCGTCGTAAAAATAAAGATAAAGACGAGCGCAGCTTCATTTATGTGCCTAAATCACGTGCTGTGTGCACGTTTTGTGGATCTGGCTATCGTGCAAAATTGGCTACAAAGTCTTCTTCATCAAGGCAGTGTCAACAAACGCTGATGACAGCAGAGGCTGGCTGTTTATGACCTCTGGCAGAATTATTTATTTTTTTTAACATGTCAATTCTTTTTTCTGTTCCTGCTGCTCAAGAGAAGGGGAAGCCTATTGCAGCAGATTTGCTCGTCCTTCTACTTGAATCTAGCTAATGGCATTAAAACCTTGAGCGAGAAAAAATATACACACGCATTCAGTATACCCACATGAGTGCTATCCCCCTCTCAGCCCTTTGCTGTGTGTGTGTGTGTGTGTGTGTGTGTGTGTGTGTGTGTGTGTGTGTGTGTCCCTATGACCCTCACTGATGCTCTGCAGAGGTGCCCAGAGCTTGCTGACTCACTCACAGACAAATGGGGCCACTTGGAGGAAAATAGGATTTGATGTAAATGTGTGTGCCACCGTGTATCAGCCATGCAATGTCAAGCAGGTTAAACACACTGCTCAGCACAGACGCACAGCGCATGGCTCACTGGTTACCAGTGTGGTTCACAGCCTTCAGGTAAAAGGTTCCATGTGCAGCGCACACTGATAAGATACATGTGTAAAGAAAAGTATTTACAGTCGGCAGGTAGGCAAAGGTCATTAGTGTGAGTCATTTCAGGTAAACATGGAGTTCCATCACGAATACGTTTGATAGTACCAACCAGTCCGACTTTTTCTTTCCCACCTTTAAGCTAGTGGGAGGGACAGGTGTGTTTTTACTGCTAAGTGATTGGCCTGAAGAGTGGCCTGATAGAGAGCCAGGTACCTGCCGGTGTGTTTCCTTCCTCTTGCTGTTTGCAGAAGGACGGGGCGTCTCTGATGTCATTTTAAATTACCGCTGCTGCTGCTGTTATTACAGTATTGTTTGTCACAGTGTATAGGGCACCAGCGATGCCTTGGCTCACGGCCCCGTCCTTTGGCGAGCAGCTCACAGGAGACGATGGCTGCCTTTCAGCGCACTTGGACAGAGATCTGGATCCTATTACCCACACAGGGAGGGATGTAGTGTGAGCCATGACCATCAATACCAAGCATGCCTATCGAGTAACAACAACAGTCCAACTGAACAAGAGTCAGAAGTTGGTGTCTTAGATTTTTATTTTTGTTTCTTTATTGGTTTCTTTGTGAGATCAGTAAAGCACTAGTAAAACAATGGGTGTGTTGTCGTTATTGGTCTACTAGTATGGAGGTGCACAGACACAGCCAGCTGAAACACTCCCATTAAGAGATCAGTGTGTGGGGGGGGGCTTGATGTCTTTACAGGAAGCCATGAACGAAACATGTATAATTAACTAGAGAAAGAACACTAGGTACCTGAAGAACCTTTCAACCTCTTCATGCATCATTTGAATCTACATATCCCGGATTTATTCAAATAGATTTTTAAACCATTAAAACAGTTGATAACATGTCACTCACTCACTAAAGAAAAGTTACACCGGCACGCAGCGCTTTACGGCAACATGTTTCCACAGTGACAAATCTGAGTTTATAAAAATATACACTTTTAAATTAAGTTCCAGTGTCACTTCTAACAGGAGCCTTTATTAGTCCAAGAGGTGGAGTTGAGTTGAGAAAAATGATAAAGAGCACAAAAGACAATATTTGATTAAAATAGTATATAAATAATAACACAATAACATTTTAATCTGCTTACTACAGCAGATACAGACCAGGCTATTCGGGAATTTGATTCTCGTGGTTTCTAGCAGCGAGTCTAGAAAAGTTGTGAACAGAATACTCCACAGAGTAACACACATTTAATTTGTTTGTTTCAAAAAAAAAATTCTTTTTTAATTTCAAACATTGATGGCGAGGATACAAAAAAAGAGACAAATGACCGGAGTTGTGCCGAGAACAGTGCGAGAAAAAAAGACAAGTGAGGACCAAATGAATAATACACACTGTGGTTTAATGATGTGATCGTAGCCTGGTGATAACAAACAGGGATGTAAACAGAGGCCAGAGAGATCCACGATATTTATTAACAGTGCAATATAAAACATGGTAAACAACATTACATAGAGGAATAATAGAGGAAGTGCTCTCTTCTGGAGAACAAAGTGTCACCAGGGAGTCTTCAACATCAAAATCCCATAATTCACCTGTGAGCAGGGTCTCACTCGTCAGCCCCGCAGGTTTCTCTCTTTGATGCGTGTGAGAGGGTTAACTGTATGTCTTGTTTGCAACATTCCCCAGTTTTACTGCTGTCCGTACTGACAGGGAGTCATGTAAGCCGATCAGTTGTAAAAATGTCGCCTCTCCCTGTCACATAGGCTCGCCGTGTTTACCTTTTTAAGTAAAGGAGCCCGTGTGCTCAGGCCACAGTAACATCAGTCAAATGTGCTGCACTGCTTCACATAGACCTCGATGTTACATCGGTACATGCTCACTGAAGCGGTTGTGTTTTCTGTTTTTATATTTGACAAGCTTGTTCAGTTTAAAAGGAGAACTTTCTTTGTTTTTGAAGTACGTTTTTGCTGTGAAATTTGCCATTTTTGCTTGGTTGTAAATCAGTGCGTCAAGTAAAAATGCAGCTCTGGGCAGTTTGAGATATTTTTGGCTATTTGTAATCAGCTGTTTTGTTCAGTTAACTCTTTAATGTTTCAAAACTCACCAGAGTGACACATGTTGACATAAAGCAGGAAGTTACTGTACCCTTCTACTCTCAAAGCTACAACATCATTTACACACAAATGGAACGCTCTGATTCCTCTGCAGGAAGTTTCCTCCAAAATACTAGCTACCTATTATGATGCCTAGAAAATCCTTTTCTAATGTTGGGAGTGTTTTCCAGAATGACGGTTTATATTTAGGGTTAGCGCCGCTGTTATATGCTGCTATGCAACGTGAGAACCCTGACCAATCACACGAGCTCAATGAGCAGAAACGACGACGTTCATTATCTCCATGCTGTCTGTCGCTGCAGTGTCACTCAGTCATTCCTGTTTCAGTCTTTGTCTGTTATTGCTTTCATAAAGTCAAGCAACAAAGGACTTCTTCAATTTGATCTTCAACGATGGGAACACACATCAGCACTAACACGTTTGGTTCATGGAAATCAGATCCTGCTTCTAAAAGTTTAAGATGGAAATGTGGCGTTTGAAATCCCTTCACTCCCTCGGGATGAGTCAGATAAGAAGGACCGACACTGATACACCTCCTTGCTTAATTGTATTTGAATCTTTTTTTTGTAATTACCAACAGGACAGTACAGACTGACTCTACACATCATGTATACACCCTCTCACGGTTGACGTCTTCATCAAGTGTTGGACTCTCTGCCCTCCGTCTTTAACTCTGACATAAGTTCATTGATTCTTTCTTTGCTTTAGCTTTTAATACAAACTGTGCTTGACATTTTGCCATATTTTTATTTCATTTTCCTATTTAGTGTATTTTCATTGTTTTTGTCTTTTTTATAGTGTGACTTCTGCCTGTACAGCACTTTGGTCAACCAAGGTTGTTTTAAATGTGCTCTAGAAATAAACTTTGATTGATTGAAGTGGAAGGAGCGAAATCGGCTCTACATAAACAGTTTGGACGTTTAGAACTAAAATAAGATTTGAAAACTGAGCTTTTGTTTTTGACATTGACGTAGCTGCCAGCCACATTCTGTAAAGGTAGTGCTTCAGCTGGGAAGTCATTTTGGCTCATCTGCCTTCAATTGGCAGAAATGCTGTCATATAAAACTCCTCTGGGACACCTGATAGTCAGATATACAGTTTTTTAGCTGTAAAGCTCAAGGCTGCTCTTTTATTATTGCAAGCATCTGATAAAAAGACGGGCCTCTGGCTATTTACCAGCTGTGGGGAAGTTATGATGTGGGTTAGCATTGTTAGCTAGCCTAGATTACTACCTTTGGAAATGCATGCTAATTCACTTCCCGTTTCTTCTCTGACAGGTAATAAACGTAAAGGCCTGCAGTGGGTAATAGATGTGACCATAGCATACCCCAAGGCAAGACCCATGGACATCCAGACCTGGATCTTTGGCTACAGACCCCCCACAGTCACACATGTACATTACAGGTAAGAGTCAAATGTCACCTTTCACATTTCCACCTGACGTTTGTCCCGGCCTCATTTTCCAAAACACTAATTTGTCATTCACATAAGAAGGGGGAACACAAGATCCAGTTTTACGATGCAAATGTCTCAGACAGCCAACATGCAAAGCAAAGGCGTCACATGGAAACACAGCTCGTGATGACATCACTGCTGGTGATGAAGTGCGTGGTTTTCAGAGGAAAACGTTCCTCTCGTCACTCAGTTGTCTAAGTAAAGAAAATGTATGGTGGTTCAGAGCATTTATAAGTGAATGGTTCATCATTGAGAAGAGACTCGGTTAGTCTTGGGTTTTTCAGAGACCTTCAGACTCTTTGTGTGATTTTATTTCAGTCAGCGTTCAGTCACATCAAGCGAGTAGTTCACCCACCCATAACCCAGAAGAGAACAAATAACTTTTCATTGTTGAGACGGCAACTCCTCAAAGCCTCTTTTGATAGTCAGCAAATGTGTGTTGACGTGTTAACAGGTGGTCTTTTCTCAGCTGGCTGTTGATCGTCCAGAGATTTGAAGTCTTCTAATTGTTGTAACATTTGCGAATGAAGATCAATTTTTTCGAGCAAATACGTCAATGATGTTTTTTTTATGTTCAACTCTGTTTCTCTGGTTAGACCGCCTGTTGCTCAATATAAGCAGTTATAAGATTATACTTTAGGAATTTATTCGAAATTAATCTTTTTTTTTTTTTTTTTTTTTTTTTTTTTTTTAAAAAGGAGATTTAATAAAAAGATGAATCAAATAATCAATAGTAAAAACAAAAGTTTCAGTGTTTAGTCATCTGAGCAGCTGAGAGCCTTTTGACTGTTTTTAAGTCGCGTCACTCATAAGATCCTGCTCATTGTTTAAGCTCAGTGTTGCATGTTTCATGTTCACAGGCTTTAGCCCTGAGAGCAGCGGCACCAACATGTTTGAGATGTTGGACTCACGGCGCTCAACATTCAGCACCAACACATCAACATGTCGTCTAATATGATGTTCTCGAGACTGCTGTCTCTCCACCACGACAGGGTTTCTCATCAGTGTCCCATGACTGCTCACCGTCTGAAATGTTCTCACTATCACGGTGAAAGTGGGACTTCAGTGTGATCTGCTGCTGTACAGGAAACAAACGCGTATATTATCAGAGATTTTATGAACCTGCTTTATGCTCATTTATCTTTTGTTTTGGAAAGTCGGCTTCTACCTGGCTGCTATTTCCACACAGCTGGATTTAATACACTGTTGTCGGAAACACTTTTGTATTGTGTGAACGGACATGTTGACCTGGAGAAAGACATTGTTGACACAGAACCATTGGCCGTTTATATGAAAAGTAAACACATTCATCCTCCTGTGTTGTGTAGCGAGAAAAAAAAAAAAAAAGGATCTCTGCTCTCATATAAAGAAAACGATTGTGTCCATCTCCTCTGAGGTTAATCTGAGGCTCTGATGAAAGTCGTCCAGGATTAGATGTCCCGTAGACTCTGTTCAACACACGCGCGTGGCTCTGTGTGGGCATGATAGTGTGGATCGAGAGGGACGTGACAGGCTCCATCTGTTTTCTAAGGTAGAAGTCTTGTTCACCTTTTAATGTGTCGCTTTGTACCTAAACAACCTCCTGACACAGCTGGTGTGTGTGTGCAGGGTGTGAGAGGGCAAAGTAAAAGGTGATTTATGAACCCAGGTTGGTCGGCTCCTCTCCGGAGGCTTCTCCACCCACACGGGCTCCAGCTAAACCCTCATTAAGTTTGTAATTAGAGGAGCAGAGGATGCACGGGTCCCAGCCCACCTCGGGGACTCTCTAATCAGCCATCGACACCATCAGCTCCCCTCGCTCGGTCAGCAGCTTCTCTGACAGGGAAGCACCCGAGCAGCTGTCCGTGTTGGAAGTGTGCACGCTCTGTTCCAGCCATGTAGACGACAGCGATCATGCAGAAGTTAGACTTGTGCTTGTACAGGTGCAGAGTCGACAGGAGGATTAATCTGTCTGCTGATCAAGGGAACACTGCCGGGGGGGGGGGAGAGAGAGAGAGAGCAGGCGACGAGACACCCAATGACAGCGTTTCTGCTGCGTCAGTTAAAGACCATTTCTACCAAGAGATCAGCTTTTTTTTTTTTTTTTGCTTTTTTTTTTCCCCTCTGCCTTACTATAAAAAAAGAGATGACGGATATTATTGGATTTTGAGAGCGTAGACTCCAGCACACAGCAGTTTAAATTCAATGAACAATTCAACAATCTTGTAAGAGTTAATAATCTTTACAAAAGAGTTCAGCAGTCCAACACACAGCATCACCATTGATATCGAGATGCCACAAGAATAATTAAAGTATCCATTATCTGTCCTGTTGATCCTGTTCCAGGTCACAGGAAGGCTTCCCAGCAGTCATCGGGGCGAGAGGCGGGGTTTATACCCGAAATAACAGGCCTTCACTCAGAAGTCGTACACGTTTTCTCATTTTCAGAACTGAGTGTTGGTGAAGGTGCTTTGAGACAACAACTTAGCCTCAAAGTTCTGTCAGCGGACTCTTCTTCACCGCCTTCAAGTCGGTCCGTTTCAGTGCCACAGATCTAATCAAACTTTCAGACTGAGAAGGTCAAGGATAAACAGTTCCCCTGAGGAGAGCGGGGAATTTACATTTGGGTCATTTTACCAAAATTATAATGACTAAGTGCACAAACTGAAGAAGAAGAAAAAAAAAAACTTAATGAAGAACATTTTTGGGTTCATAATGTTGTGCATTTCCCTAAAGTGATGAAATAGAATTTTAAAATAGAGCTTTAGTAGTTTTGGGATTTCTCAAAGGCACAAAACTAAAAGTCCTCCCAAATGAACCAGCCTGTTTAAGATACGACGCGTCTATCAGAAAAAGTTTTGGAAACAAAACTATATTTTTTTTTTTATTATTATTATTATTTTTTACTGCAATGAGGCGTCTTCTCCAGAGTCGAAGTGGAATTTTAGACATCCCCTATAATTGTTGCTATAACCTGAGAGTTGATAGTGCTATCAAAAGAACCTGCAGAAACTGGGAAAGTGTGGCGCTCACACACAGCGTCAGCCTTTACGGGTGATTCAGCGTGTTGAATCTGCAGTCTGGATGAGAGCTCGCTGACTGGATGTTCAGCTCCGGAAAAATCAGTGATTTCACTCTTTTAGTGAGCCGTGTCTGTGTTTTTGCAGCCAGCTCTTCTTTTGTTGTTCTACAAGCAGGAAAAAACCATCAAAACAGCCAGCTTCTCCTCCTCCTTCTTTTTTCTGTCGTTTGAAACATTTATGGCCCGAGCTTTACCTTTACATACATATACAAAGTTCAGAATCACAAACTCACACTACAGATATAAAGATGCAAAAACATTCATAAAATATTAGAATAAAAGATTTTCCCTTTTATTCATTATTGATCAGTTATTTCCCCGTTTTTTTATTTTTTATTCCAGCTGTCAGCGAGGCATCAGCTGCGTTCAAGTCCAACAGTTTGACAGAGGAAGAGTTTGATCATTCTTTGCATATTGGGGAATGAAGGCCTTAAAACTGATGGTCTCATGTGAACTGATCTTGATGTTAGCCTTCCTTCCTCCTGTGTGGTTGTTCTACGGGGCCGAATAGATTATTACTCCACCTGCTTCAAAAACAGCCAGCTGAGAATTGAGTAATGTGCTAGGTGAATCCAGGCTGCACGCTCTGCACTTTATTTTTTGTATCCCTCCTTTTTTTTTTTTTTTCCCCTTCGCTGCCTTCAGTCCTCACCCCTGGACCCCGCCCCTCCCTCGCTGTGTCTCCTGTCCTCTCCTCATATAATCTCAGTCTTCCAGATTGCTGCATCATAAGCCCTCTGTGAATGGCAGATGGGAGTGCTAGGTGGGCGTTCGGAGGCCTGGCGAGGGCAGTAGTGGGTGTTAAATACGTTCAAAATCCCTGTCTCTTTAAATGCACCTTCTCCTCTCTCTCTCTTTTTTTCTTTTTTTTTTTGCTGCTGCGTGGCTTTCTGAAAGCTGCTGTTTGAAAATAAATCTGAGAGGTGACATGATTTATGGACTCTGAGTCTGCCTGGTCATCACATGGATGCTTTGGAGCTGCACACCTGGCTTTCTGTGGGAATGACGCGCTGGCACAGAACTGCAGACATACAGCTTCTTTCTTTTTATTCTCAATACTAGCATTTCTTTAAAGAGCGAACCTCCTGGATGTAAATCAAACTTTACATGCTCTTCTTGTTGACTTGCTTTACATCTACTTAAGTCCCCGCAATGCCTCACTACACAGTCACTATCTATTGCAGCCTTGTTTTACCTGTGAGAGTAATGAGCGCTCTGCTGGTAAGAGACGGTGTGTAAGGATAATGAACGAGTGGAGGTTGTGGGTCTTTAGAGGGCATTCGTCGCCTTAGAAACCCATTTTTAGGAGGAATCCCCCCACGCACTCCATGGAGGATCCTTCTCCAAATGACAAGTGACAGAGCTGAAAGCCCCTCAGCAGGGAGGAAGATGGATATCTGCAGGTCATAAAGGAGACATAATTCTGCTCCTTTCCAGCTCTGTATTTTGACCCTGTGAGTCCTTTTTTTTTTTTTTTTAGAGTTTCACAGTAATGTCTCCTCCTCAGCCGTTTTCTGAAACAAGCAGTCTGTTCTCATGTCTCCTCCCCTAAAAGCTCACTCTTCTGAGTTTGCAGCGTTCCTTTCACTCACCGTTTATAACTTCAGTCACACCAATATAAATATCCAACAAGTTAAGTTATAAATCTGTCGATAAGCTTTATGGAAGGCTTAATTAGTCACCTATAAAGAAGTCCAGTTTCTCAGAGGAAAGCTTATAAACGTTTTGTGAATTTAGGATGGAGCAGGCGTTGTTTTATCTTTTCTCGTGGACATATTGTGTACACAGTTCTGACTCTGAGCTGCATTAGCTGGCGTTTGTCTATTTGGCAAGACATAAAGGACTCAAGTTCTTCACTCGAGTCATAGGGTATTATCATGTCATATAAATCTTTTGAACGAGCAGCTCCAAATTACAAATCAGTGCTTAAGTAAATATTTCTGCGCATGAACATTGATAAAATGTGAAAAGATAAGAACTTTAGAGCCCTCTATGCTCCTTCATCAGGAGCATGACCTCACTCATAAACCTTCATCTGTGAGACTATAAAGTCCATTCTGCCACCGTGCTTTTATGAACCCTTACTTTTGACCTCTGCGTTGATAAAGAGGTTGATGCTCCCTGGCTGGGCTGTTATTAACCTCTTCTCTGCACTAAAGCACAGCAGGGATTTTTTTCTCATCTGACTTTTTTTCTTCCCAGATACCAACCAGGTTGTGCAAACAGAGTTTAAGGAACTGAAATGTTTTATTACTGAGCGTTTGTTGTATCTTTATACCCTGGACCTTGTTGCACCAGCTCAGTGTCAATTATTTAGTTAGTGTGTAAAGTCAACACTCGACCCTGCGTTGAAACTAGATGCATTCTAACTGAAGTTGTCACTGTTTGATTGATTTGGCCAAAAGTTGCTTCTCAATTAAATTCATGAAGAAAGTTCTTTTGATGGCCACAACCTCAGCTGTGGTCAAATCTCCTTAATCTGTGTCACATGGAGTCTGTTTCCTCGTATTTGATCATCTCTGGATCAAGCAAGTCTCAGATGAAGGACAGTGATGTAGAAGAGTCGTTCATATTTAACAGAAAATAGTGTTAGTTTTCTTTCTTTTTTATATTCTTAACTTTCCTCCCTCTGGTCAATACTTTATTTTTTTTCTTCTCTTATTTTCGTCTGCTGATGAAGACTGTGTTGAGTTCATTGTTCGGCACCAAAGCATTTCCTGGAACACAGACAGCCCTGAGCCAGAGAGGAAGCAGATTAAAGACTAAATGGAGCAATTAAAGAGCACACTCCCACCATCCCTTAACTTCCCTCTGATTGCAGATAAGCGCCTGGCACTTTGCAAGCTAGAGCCCTCAAGAGTCATCATGTGGGGTGTGTGGTTTACTTTGTGGAAATCTGCATCATTATTGATCCAGCGTAGCACACATGTTACATAACCCTATTATGCGTTGTCATCCTTTACTTGTCCTGTGTATGATCCTTATTTTAGCTGGTAAAACTGACCCTCAGTTGACTCGAGGATTGAGAGAAAGAACTCTGAAGCAGCAGTGTTGGGATTTGAAAGCTTGGTGGACTGTTATCTTCACTAGAAAGAGACGCCAAGCCCGAGACTTTTTCTTCTGGTCCCAAAGCCTCTCTGGCCACTAATCTCAATATTCACCTTTTACAACATTGACCTGGCCTCCCAAGGCACCTCTTTGTTTCTTCAGATTTCACAGCCAAGGAGATTTAGGGCCGTACAGAGTCCCCAAACAATGACTGGCTAGCCTCCAAAGAGGCTGGTTGAGTGGACAAGCCTTTTCCAGCAGCGGTCCACATTTAATTAGCTTCCTAGCCTTGTTAGAAAGGGAAACAACATCTTAGGAGTGAGATCTAAACAGTAGCTAATCGTGCAAAACTGGTTTTGAATATGAAGGATCAGAAGCTTTTCATATGAACTGTTTGGATCTTTTAATGAATAGAAAGAAGCTGTATTACATGTAAAGTATGCTACTTATGAAGCAAGCTGCATGTGCACGTCCAAACCTTAGCTCACATCTGATGTAAAAGAGAAACTGCAGCTGTCGGTTTGTGCAGCAGGGTGTCAGGTTAGCAAACAGGCGGCTGCCAAGTGGGTTAGGGTGGAACAGGAGCGCCGCCATGGCCCTGCGCCATCACATCACCAGCACTTCCTCTCCACCACCAGCATCGCTGTACGCCGCTAGCATTAGGCTGCACATCGAGTCCTTTTGGTTTCTTTGCACTCAGCACAATATAAACAGTGGAGTAGTGAAGTGTCTCCACTTTCACTCGGCTGCAAACAAAACCACCGGGCAGCCTTGTTAGCCTGCGTCTGACACACTGTGATCATACACTGATTGGTTCAAGAGCCAAAACAAGAGCACACGTGTATCACAGGCGTTTGGATAAAAGCATCCGCTAAATCACTGTAGCATTGTCCTGTGACGTCACTCTTATTAGCTTATTTTTTTTAGCTGCTTTGTAATGTAAAAGATTCCATGTTTAAAGATGCACATTCAAACTTGATCTAAATAAACGTTAGCTGCTGCCCCTATCTGTGTGCCGGCTTCATTTCAAATAAGTATGGATGGAGAAAATAATCCACCTGTTTAAAATGCACGTGTTCTTCTGAAGTGCTCGGGCAGACTTTCAACATGGTGGTTTGATTTTAGGCTGCGAGTCGTCAGTCAGGAGTCTTTTCTATGAATGTATCTTTGGATACAAGTTCTCCAAATAAATCTAACTGATCAACACGTCTTAACCTGCTGACTTTTAGGGAGAACACTGTAAAATATAATCTGAGTTGTTTTATACCTGAATCAGAAGAGGTTTCTCCTTTTTATCGACAGCTGTCTGAGGGGTGAAAGAGCCTGATTTTCTCCGTGAATATTTAAAACGTGAGCTGTGGAAGCCACCTGCTAACCCCCAGCCGTAAACGCTCAAACCTTCTGATAAGCGCTCCAAAGCCAGCTCCTCTTCTCCTCTGCCAGGATTACACACACATATCGGTTTACATGCTGTGCAGAGCACAGAGGGCTGAGACTGGAGCAGGTGGAAACACTCAGCGGGCCGTCACATTTTACAATCACATGTGAAATAAACACAAGATGCTGGTGCCCCGATGAAAGGATACACACTCGGTGAAGGAACCCCTCAGCCCGATTAAGCCCTTAGACCGCACTGATAAATGACATAACCGACCATAGAGCCCTTAGTTTAACCCGCCCAGGCTCCTTTCAGGTAGTGACCTCATGGCACCGCTCATCCTCAAGGACACGCCGAACGATTCGTCGACGGGAAGGAAGCCTTACCTAACTTTTTGATATTTCAATCATTTGAGATCATTTGACTAAACGCTACCAGAATCAAACTGTCAAACGTCAGCGTCTCCTTCACGTCGGATGGATTATCTTTGACTGTGGAGATTGATAAACAACGTATGACAAAAGTCCCATAATCCCAAGCGGCTCTGCGATGTTTTTACACCTCTTTGTTTGAAGTGTTTCGATTGATAAAGCCATGTATACAATAATTACAGCCTCTGCATCAGGGATGCACAGTGAATCACAATCTCATATTCATCCAATATGAACATTATGAAAATAGAAACGATGTTTTCTAAAAACAAGTGATGCTTTCTGACTCTGCACGCGTACTTCTATTTCGTGTCTTCCTATTGGTCGGCCATCCTTACACACCGTTTTGATCCAGTCACATGAAGCTACGGTCTCGGCTTATTTGGTGCCTGTAAAGTGGTTATAAAAAAAAAAAAAAAGCTGAATTCAGGAGGAATATGTTGAAAATCAGTAAAACATGAAGTTCTAGTTAATGAGCTTGATCTGTTTTGAGCCTGAAACCGTACACGGCATCATGTCAGGTAAACTATGATTCTCATTCTCAGTGAACTCTTTGTCTTTTTTCTCCGTCATTTTAGGCGTCATTGCTCAGTTTGTGGGTTTCTGCGGCACTTGAGCGGCTTTTAAGATACCTGATATCTGCAGACACAGTAGGAGAAGCTTTGTGGAGCGTCTTAACGTTGGCCTCTAATCAGCAGCTTTTCACCAGTGTGTTTCTATCTTCAAAATCTCTGCTTGATTAAAAGCTTTTAACTGATTCAGATAGTGTGTGTGTGTGTGTGGGGGGGGGGGTCTTGAATTTAACATATTTGGGCCACCAGGGACATTAAAGTAGCTGTACTTAAAGAGGAGACTTGCTGAGAGTTTCCTTGGACTGACCTGCAGGATAATGAGCAGGAGGATCTGTAGATAGGAACATGTAAAGTATACAAAGTGAGAGACTGTCTGTGTTGAATGGTTCGCTCTGATCAAAGGGACAAATGGGACCTTTGTTTCTCCTGATGAAGTCAAAAACTGATTCAGTCAGATGTTTCTACTGTTGAGTGTCAAACCTTTACCCATGGTCGCAACTAAGAACTTTAACATCTATCACAGTTCCTCTTTGTTGTGGCTGTTTCCATCTGCACTTCCGTTACTTTGGTTTTACAATTTTGAAGAAAAAAAAAAAAAAAAGGGGACGAGCGTGAATCTTAAAAGTCTTTCAGCACTCATTATGACCTTTTGTCATTTATTTCTGTAGACTGACGTCTATCCCAAAACTCATATCCACTTCACCAGTTCATCGAAGGTTTTCAAGAAATACTACATAGTGAAGTGATTGTGTGTTTCATCATAGCATTAGACCATACATAATCATAAGAGGTTCATTTATTGCAAGAGTGCCTCGTTTGTTTGCTATTCAGGCTAACGGACAAAAAACAAAAGTCCTGCAGGAACTACGCCTGATTTCTTCTTCTTCTTCATGAATGATATTTTTGTTCAGGGGGATTTTTTATAAAACCGGGTGTAGCCTTAGACGTGTTGGCGTTCCCATAACAAATGACATGAACAGTCAGCGTGTGATGGAGTTTAAAACACTCGACAGAAGTGACAGGACGACGATGACGACGCTGCCTTCACTTGGATTTCTTTGGGATGCGTCTTGATCGCTTCAGTCATCAATATTACTTCCCTCATGCTTTAGCTGTCCTCAGAGGACACGGCTCGAGCTTTGCCAGTGGACGCTCGCTGGCATGAGGGAGGAGAAAGTAACCTCTGTTTAAGGTGACCAGGGGGAGGCTGAGTGGGAGAGCAGCCTGCTGGGGACCCCTTCTGGTTACAAACAACATTTCATCAGCAAGTGACCCTTTTTTTTTTCTTTTTTTTTTAATCGGCCACCCACTGCTTTCACAGTGTCACCCAGCGTGTCTGTCATTTAACAAGATTTACTCATTCGTGAGAGGGGAAAAAAACAAACTCTTTAAGCCGGCTGGAAATGATTCCTCTGAGGAGTGAGTAACATATAGAGAAGATGAGATGTTAGTCAGACTGCTGTGAAGAGTTGATCAGACTTCAAATATGAAATGAAGTGATGCTTGTTTTGATGCTCGAAAGAAAAACAAAACACATTTCAACCGGCTCACTGTGCTTCTCATGCTAATCAAGCATTAAATATTTCTGTTCAGGAATGCAAGTAAAGAACTATAATTTACATCTTAATCAAGAAATAATAATGTCCGACTATTTTTTTTGTTCTTTTCGTAAAACGGTAGTTTTTAAAAATTCATCGATAGCAATAATGATGTTTTAACATTAAAGAGTTTTTACATACGGATGTTTGAACCATTACAGAAATGTAAAAAAAAAAAAAAAAACATTTTTGTAATCACCAGTGCTGTTAGGCCAGCTGTAGTGCTGTAATTCATTAGTTCAAGCACAGTATGTATACTATAGATGGATGGATGGATCATCTATCTTGATTGTCCTCCAGGGGGCGTGTTTTTGTCACAGTCTTGCAGGTTGATATATTATGTATAAAACACAACTTTTAAAGCGCAGTGAGAGATGCCTAGTTCATGCAGAGTAAAAGAGAACTTCCCACAGTGGGGTGAAAACCAGTGTTATCTTTTAAAGGCCAAACTGAACAGCTCGTCGCTCTACCACTTTCCTTTAACCTCTTTTTTTCCCTCCTTTTATTCAAAATTGTCTTTTTTAGGCTTTTCCTGTTCTACACTGTGATAGTTTTTCTTTTGGTCGTATTTACCACTTATAATCGCCATGGCAACTCAGTGAACTAATCTGATCTACTGTCTTGCACATCTTGCTAAATTATTTTAACACACTGCAGTTACAAAGTGGATGCTAAACAAATGTGTGCTTGTTTTAATTATATGATGTACAAACAAGATCTTTTATCTTAACCCATCAATGGATAAAAAATATCATGTTTGATATCAATATGTATCAAATAAATCCTTCACTTAGACGGTGAGGAATGCTGAAAAGTTGTGACGCACCCCGGGTCAAATCCAGATTCAAAACTCAACATTCATGCACAACATTTTTCAGAGCTGCTTTTTTCTGGCTCAGCAGCAATTAAACTTTAGAAGCCTTTGTATTTATTTATTTATTTTCCCCCTCCACACACTTCGAACTACGCTGTTCAGTCGAGCTACGTGACTGACCCGTCGGCTGTCAGCGCTTTCACTCAGCACTTCTGTTTCTCTCTCTCTCTCTCTCTCTCTCTCTCTCTCTCTCTCTCTCTCTCTCTCTCTCTCTCTCTCCTCTCTCTCTCTCTCTCTCTCTCTCTCTCTCTCTCTCTCTCTCCTTCTCTCTCTCTCTCTCTCTCTCTCTCTCTCTCTCTCTCTCTCTCTCTCTCTCTCTCTCTCTCTCCTCTCTCTCTCTCTCTCTCTCTCTCTCTCTCTCTCTCTGACACTCTCTCTCTCTCTCTCTGACACTCTGATGAGTTTGCCAGCTAATGAATTCCCCAAAACGAGCTGAAACACACAGACGGCGGCGATAGATCTGTTTAAAATAGACTGGCTCTGCTCAGGGACCTGGGTTGACACCCCGGGTTTGGACTGCAGCCTCCACATCTGATCAATACAGACAGTTGTGCTGAGTGAGACTTCAGTAATCGGTGATTGTGTGAATTCATCTCTCCCTCTCTCTTCCTCCAGGATGTACCCGATAAAAGAGGTTCCTGTGGCAGCCGAGGCCCTGACTGACTGGCTGTATCACAGGTTTGTGGACAAGGAGAAGCTGCTGGCCCACTTCTACGACACAGGTCAGTTTATAAAGTCTACTTAGTAATAATGAAACCTCAGTTGTTGCACCTCTCTCTTCAGCTCGCACCACATCTGACACAGATGTATATGTAAAACAGTGTCGAGCTTTGAGCCTGTGGGTGAGCGCTTTCCACGGCTACATTTGACTGATGTTGGAGAGCAGTTGTTGCTAGGAGACGCTGTCAACTCACTGGCGCACATCACCTGACAATCCTACGAAAGACGCTTTCTGTAAAAGCACACAGTCCGTCTATCATCTGCTCCTGTTTAAGTACTGCAGACTCAGACTCGTGGACTGGAACGACATTAGCAGGGCCGACTAAACAAAGAAACATCCCGAGTCCATTTCTGACTGCTCCTCTGTTCCTTTGTCCCTCCCCTCCAGGATCATTCCCGCCAGAAGACGGACAGAAGGAGGCAGTTTCCCGACCGATGATCCTCGACCCCGTGTGGCTGTGCGTCATCCAGTCGTTTGCGTTTGCCTCGGGCTACATGTGGTACAGCGTCCTCCAGTACCTCTACTGCTGTATATTTTGAGTGCGCAGACGAGGCGAGAGTCTTTATCAGACCGCTGGGAAAAAGCCTCAGGATCAGTTGGTGCGTGGCTCGGCGTCATACTTGCCCCTAACGATGGATGAATGTACATTTACAACAAGAGGAGAGACTTACTGTAACAGGAAACCCAAACACACACACACACACAGATAACAAATACCCGTACAATACCAAACTGGTCACAGGCATAGTTGAAATTGCACACGGCCCTAACACGACACACTCGCTCCAATAATCTCTCGCACTCGTCACGACTCACATTTCGATGGTTTACACGTCCTCATACACGTAGACGCTCACACACGAACATAACTTTTTATTCAAAGTAAAACAAAAACGAGGCTCAGGACTTCTCCAGAAGACGCTCTGGACTGAACTCTGGCTCTCTCTCTCCCTCTCCCAGGCTTCAGCCCGCAGTAGTTTTACAGAGTATAAAGTGCGTATGGAGGCGTGCGTGTGAGTGATGACTAGAAGCATAATGTCTGCCCTTATTCTTCTTCCTGGTAAGAGTTGATGAAGCCCTCTGGACCTCTCTCTCAGCCCGCTGACGAGCCGGCCGACCACAACTTTCCAGAGCAAGCGGCTGTGTGAACGGCTGCGCAGCCGGCCGCTCCTCTGGCCTTCATTGCACTAAGGATCCATACTGCCCTCACCGCTCCCTGTCCCAGAGAATACTCCCGAGTGTGGTAGCTGTCAATGTTTTAATTTATTTTTGTTTTTCTTCCCTTAATCGGCATATCTCCACAGAAACGGCCATTGTATTTTTTGTGTCTGTGTCTTTTTGTTATTTTTCTTCTTCCCGTTCCTGCCTGTCTGTCAAGGCAGTATTCTGAGCTCACTGAAAAAAAAAAAGGGGGATCATGTTTACACTGGCGGGCCTGCTGAAAGCCTAAAAGGGATTGGTGGCTATGATGCAGAGCGCGGTTAGGGTCGTTTCTGTGTTGGACGTTAAAGGGAGGAAGAGGAGACCGTGCTGTAGTGCTAAAAAAATAAAAAATAAATAAAATGAAGTTGCACGCAGGGCAAGATTTGCAGTCTGATCACCTGAAAAACGAAGGATACTCCTCGTGGATTCCCTCATTTTCACCCTCTGCTCTCCAACATGCATACATACACACTTACACAAACAATGTGCACACACAGCCATGTGCAGCTACACACAGCAGAGTGGACGTCTGTGCGGCGAAGGATCATCTCAGCGAGCCAGTCTGAGAAGGCAGAGACTCTTATTCCCACGTTGACTATATAGTTTTACAAATATTTAAGCCATATGCTTAGTGTTGTCGGGGTGGGGAAAAGAAATGAAGAAAAAAGTTTTTTTTTGTTTTTTTTTATAGAAAGCTACCCTAAGTTAAGCATTCTAAAAATAGAGATTTTGGCTTACAGGACTATAGGTGTCATTACTGTAAATTTACAGCATAACCTGCCTAAGTGAGTGTGTGTGGTTGTCTCCCCCCTCCCCTCCCTCCCCATTTTTGATATAAACACGTGGTGTTGCTCTGTGACGTCAGAGTGCGGCGGCAGTATTACCACGAGCAGTCAACTTTGATTTCATTTTAAAAACTACATGAACTGTTGTCTTCATGTCACGGTATGTTTAAATCTTGTACATAACAAACTGACTGCAGCGTTTTTCTTTTTTTTTCTTTTTTAATTTAATTTTGGTCTGATAATTCTGGAGAATTTTGATTTGAAAATATCATGAATGTTTGTTTGTTTTTAAAAGATGACGACGATGAAAGGCAAAGCTTTTCCCCTTCACTTCTCAGTGTTATCCTGTGTTTTTAATTTATTTTATCTTTTGTTTTGTTGTCGAGTTTCTGAGCAGAAGGTCGTTCTGTGTGGACACACGGGCTCAGTTTCAAACTCTTACAGTTTTACATTTTAGGATGATCAGAATTTAGTGGGAAACCTCGACTATCGAGCCTTACCTGATGTCATGGTGGACCACAATTCCCCAAAAAAGGTTGTCCTTGAACTCCATGATAGAAAACATTTAAGGTGTTGGTGATGATGTTTTGATGGCGTAAAACTATGAGGGGATCACTCTTCACTTACGAGGGAAACTCTGGCAGGGCCCTAAAGTGATGTCGCTGTTCACTCTCGAATGTACTCGTGTCGTGGTTTTAAAGTCATTTATATGTAATTTGCTTCGCCTGCTTAAAGTAGGAAAATGATAGAGCAGAAGAAATGATCATTGTCATAAAACCAGTGAATAAAAGGTGCATTTGAGTAGTTTTTGTGAAACTGTGAAATGCAGCAAAAAAAAAAAAGAGAAAAAAAAGGGCTACCTAACTGGGTAGGTAAAAACAGTTCCAATCAGGCTGTCAATGTGATTCATCCTGCGGCCCTTTCAGATTCCCCTCCATTGTGAGAGTGACTTAAAATAAAGCATCTTTTTTTTTTTTTTTTTTTTTAAATCATGTTTTAACTTTTTTTTTTCTGGCCATATTTCCAAAGAAGGCAGGGAAAAAATGTTTTCCTAGATGTGGTTTTAGGAAATAAACACAATAGGGATTTAAACAAATTATACTAGAACTGTCTGTAATTTTCCATTTTGTACTTCTCCTTTAATTCCTAGCTACACAGCCATTTTACAGCACAGAAGACTTGTGCTGGAATAAAACATCATAAAGATCCTAACAGTGTAACTCTTTTCTTTGTGTATTTAAATATCAGTGAAGTGTCAGATCGTACGTTGAATTAGCAAGCTTCAGCCAGGAGCAGGTTAGCTTAGCATAAAGACTTTAAGTAGTGATAAACACGAGAAAGCTTTTACAACTTCAAAATGTAAACGGGGCAGATTGAATACAAATTCAGAGTGTGACTGGACTGATAAAAAGGAATTAAGGCTAAAAAGTCATATGAGATGAATTCTGTTATTCTTTAGCCTCTTTTGCCTTTTATTAGACAAGACGGCTGAAGAGAGACAGGAAATGTTGGGAGGAGAGAGTCTGGGATGATGTGGGGAACGGACCAAAGACGCATTCAAACCCACGGCTGCTGCATTAAGGCCTACAGCCTCAGGGTGAGACCTTTTAACGTATTTTTTAGATTTCTTTTTAGGCTTTTTATACCTTTTATTGTGGAGAGTGTGAGGAATAAGAGCCACAGGTCGGACTACAGCTTCTGTACATGGGGTGTGTAAATTAACCGCTACCACTAGGCCACAGCTGCCCCCAACCTTTGACTTTCTAGCCAAGCAAAAAACTTTTTTTTTTTTTTTTTTTTTTTTTTTTTACAGTTAATTGAAGTTGCCACAATAATAGTGTTTATAAATGTAACCCTCACATTGATGGACCTAACAACACTGCTGGAATACTCAATGTGAGATTTGTTTTATCTGTCGTTTTCTTCATGTATCTGCATACATGTAAAGACTCGTAGCCCACAGCAGTGTAACAGAAAAACCACAGATTCAAAGATGCATGTTTTTTTCAGATCAATATTGGTGTTGCTTCTCTGACTGAGTGACTGGCTGAGAGGTGTCTCCAGGTAACCAAAGCCTGTTTGCTCAGCTCTTGTTCAGTTTAAGTGTAGTGTCAGTTACTAGCTGCTGAGAGTTGCTGGTTCATGTTGCACTGGTTTCAGCGGTGACGGTAGGCTGAAAGAAATGCAAAGATCTTCTTAATCAGGCAGGAGATCATCATTAGTCATTCTTTCCTGGTGCAGAGTATTTAAGGCAAATGCTGCTGAGTATTGCAGTGAAAATAATACCCCCGATTGAAATTGTTTTCTTAGAAGTAACGGTTCTTTCGAGATGTAATTGTACTTACTACAACAGACTACCATGTACATGCATATGCTCACCCTTAGCACTAAACTGGCACCTTTACCAAGCAATCATGCCAGCCTCCAGGAAGTTGCTTTCCAAGACATAAATGTGCAAAAATACACTTTTTTTTTTTTTTAACCTAATTTTTGTTAACGTTAAACAAGCCGTAGTATAATATTATGATGGTGGCCTTTAGAGCTCAATGCTGACATATTAAGTCACCTCTGGACTGAAGCAGGCTGATCCTTTTTACCAGTCTATGCTTGGCCTCAATTTTTTCACGTTTATCAAGAAAGATGTGTATTTTACCAAAGATTTGAAGTAGTTTTCACTTGTAACACTTGGTTAGATATTTTAAGACCAACACTATTACTGTTTGACAGCTCCTGACAGGATTGATCTTTATTTAGAAGTTTGAAGGTCAAGTACAGTGTAAATGTGACGTACACTCGATGGCCACTTTATAAGGTACAGCCATTCAACTGCTCTTTAATGCAAATATCTAATTAGCCAATCACATGGTAGCAACTCAGTGTATTTAGGCGTGAAGACATGGTCAGGACAATCTTTTCAAGTTCAAAATGAGCACCAGAACGGAGAAGAAAGGTGATTTAATTGACTTTGAACGTGGCATGGTTATTGGTGCCAGACAGGTTGAGTAATATCAGCAACGGCTAATCTACTAGTATTTTCATGCACAACCATCTCAAAGGTTTATAGAAAATGGTCTGAAGAAGAAAAAAATGTCCAGTGAGCGACATTTCTCGGCGTAAAAATGCCTTGTTGATGTCAGAGGTCAGGGGAGAATAAAGCAGATTGGCTACAGCAGCAGAAGACCACACTGGATGCCACAGGCTATACTTTGCACAGGCTCACAAAAATTGGACAATTGAAGACTGGAAAAAAGCCGCCTGGTCTTGTGAGTCTCGATTTCTGCTGCAGCATTTGGCTGGTAGGGTCAGAATTGGGCATAAACAGCTTTAGAGCATGGATCCATCCTGCCCTGTATAAAGGGTTCAGGCTGTGGGTGGTGGGGCATATTGTCTTGGCACACTTTGGGCCCCTGTGCACCAATTGAGCATCGATTCAATGCCACAGTCCACCTGCCTACCATGTCCAACCCTTTATGATCACAATGTACCCATCTTCTGATGACTATTTCCAACAGAATAACACACCATGTCACAAAGCTTATTTCATCTTAAACAGAGTTCACTGTATTCAAATGTCCTCCAGAGTCACCAGAACTCAGTCCAAAAGAGCATCTTTTTTGGGATTGTTGTGGAACAGGATGTGTTTCATGGATGTGCAGCCAACAAACCTGCAGCAACTGTGTGATGCTATCATGTTGATTTGGACCAAAATATCTGAGAAATGTTTCCAGCACCTTGTTGAATCTATGCCAAGAAGAATTAAAGCAGTTCAGAAGACCAAAGGGGGTCCAACCCGGTTCTAGCAAGGTGTACATATAAAGTGGCAGATGAGTGGATCTGTTTTTATTTGACAATTCAAAATGTAACCTTTCCACCAATGGCCTATCTGCACTCTAATTTTGAATTTAAAGGATAAATAAGGCCAGTCTGGCGTGCCATCAACATTTCCATAGCAGCTGGAGTAATAGGTGGAGGGTCAGGTCTGCAGGAGAACCACCCGCTTCAGGCATCCAATGGGAACTGAGAGGGGAAACAGCGGGAAGTGGGCTGGAAAATGGGATTAAAGATGCACGAAGCTTCACCAATGTACCAAAGGGCTCACAGTCAGGAGCCAGGGTGGCCGTTCCTGAGCATGGTGTTCAGATGGAGTACCACTCTAAATATTGTGTGTTCCTGCTCAGCACAGCTCAAAACCTCTTCCCAAGGTCAACCACCTCACACAGACGAATTAGTCTCAAGAGGGACTTCGGTGTCCTCTGCACTGCAGAGAGCACTTGTGTTCTTCCTTGGACACCTTCAATGATCTATTTCAACGTCACTCCCAAAGATCGTTAATGTCACACTTTGATGCCTGCTCCCTCATGAATACCTTGTTGGTAGTTGTGTCCCTTGAGTCAGCAAACACTAAAAACACCCAGCTGTGGAGAGGAGGGCCAGGCTGAATGTCACTGCATCAGCCATGGGCATGACAGTCTCTCTGGCCCCTCCTGCTGTGGGACTGACACTGGTGGTAGGATCACATGTTTCCCATGCAAATACTTGTCAAAACATCCACCAATGAAATGATATTAGTCTCAGGAGTGCAGCAGTGAAGAAGCATGCGAATTTTGCAAAAAGTGACTGAAATGGTAAGTCTATTAAAGATTACAGAAAGTCTCCTTTGCACCTCCTTGTAAAGTTTACTGTGTCTTGGTTTTGTGTTATCGGTCTCAAAGGTTTTTGCAATTGTGCAAAACAAAGATTTTTTTTGTATCTTAATCTTGAGGTGCTGATAAGAGCAGTGTCTAATATTATTCCAAAGTTGTTAAAAAAAAGATATATTCTGTCTTATGAGCTTGGCTAATTGGTTGAGAGATACGGCAGTGAAGCACAAGGAGGTTGGGGGGGGGGGGGGGGGCAGAACATTATGATTGCTTTCACTTCACTAATTAGAGTTATTGGCCATCCATCCACAAATATAAACCTGACATTTCATGAGGGTAGCGGATCCAAAGTGATAATTTGAGAGTGTGTCATCTGTGCTACAGTGACTTAAACTATCCAGATTCTAAATAATTTAGACAACTGAGCCTTGAGGGACTCCAAAGCTTAGAGTCCAGAGTTTGGCTCCTGGTGGTTCTGACCACACCAGGGGACAAGCTGTTCCACCTCCCTTCTGTAAGCAGACTTGTTACTGTCCCTGATGAGGCTGATGACAATGCTGTTGTCCGGAGTTTCAAAGAGGGCTCCCCTAAAGTGCAGTCATTGGTGTAGTGAGAGAGGGCACACCCCTGGGGAGCTCCACTACTGATTGTATAAGGTCTGGATGTGACCCTCCCCAGACTCACCTGCTGCTGCTGCCTCCAGTCAGTCAAGAAGTTGGTGATACAATGACAGGTGGAAGCTGGCACTGTGAGCTGGGCCAGTTTGTGTTGGAGGAGAGTGTTGAACGCCCAGTTGAAGTCCACAAACAGGATCCTTGTGTTGTATATCTGTCCTCCTGCTACTTCCTCTCAACTCCTGGCCTTTAACATGGGCATCTGATGTCAGAGCTGCCTTAGGCACCAGACTGTCTCTGTTGTTTTTAGCTGTCAGTTTTCCGCTCTACACCCCCTGCTCCCCTCCAACTGTTCCTGGCTGATGTCCAAACTCCTCCAGCTCTTTGTAGGAGTGACCTTTGCAGAGGCAGACTGACAGACCGGCTCGGCACTCACTCTCTCGGTGGTGTGTGTGGTGTCAGTGTGTGGTACTGGCAGCAGAGTCCGGAGAGGACTGAGAGGATAATTTGAACACAACTGCTACTGTGGCTGCCCCAGTGAGACAGGAATCCCAGAGACTGATGAAGGGATTTCACATCAGCATTAAGTTGTAGAGAAGAGAAGATTCTTTTATGAGAACAATATATGATTTCAACTGTAACTTTGACCACTGCGGCTTCTTTAGATTAACGCAATCTAAAGAAGCCAGAATCAGAATTGTCACATTAATTTGCATAATATGACTACAGTTAATAATCTGGTCTAGTCAGGTTGATCACAGTTTGTTTCAATTACAAGATCCTTAGGTACATTTTTAATAGAGGATCAGATATAATCCTTGTGAAACCACCAAAGGATAATAAGAGAGTTCAGTTCTTTAGATGATGGTCTTTGTATAGCTGTAAATAGATATCTCAGCATTAACAGTGAAATCTAACTAAAAGCACATCTTATATCTCATGCTCATTCTGAAAGGACTCAACATTTTAGATTCATTCACCTCGGAAAATATATTGACATATATACAACCAGAAATATGAGCAGTGTAAAAGCTTGCCAAGTGACGCTTTTTGGACGTCAACTTTTTTAAAGGCTCCAGCTGGTCCAAGTCAAAGACCTCTAATGATAAGAAGGATATCAGACTCCTATGCTCTTGACATATGCACCAATTAAACAGATCTGATGTGTTTAGTAGTAGTGGGGGGATTCATTGGAAAGATTAACAAAAGTAACTCATAGCCATGCACATGTGCTATATAAGCCTTTCCAAACACTGGCATCACAAAAACACAAGAAAATATAAACACATTTCATGTATTTATTTGTTATAGGCTCGTAATTTGTTGTAAAGGCTAGTTAGCAGAAAAATATCAATTTTCATGTATATTACTACTTTAGCAATGATAGGGCATAAAATAATTTAAAAAACAGACATAGGCATCAGGCATCTTTCGAGCACACATTGCTGTCATCATGTGCAAACCTACATTTACAATATAATTACATATACACTTTTTTTTACACACACACTTTACTTTCAGCCAAAATCTTACTCAATGATAATGTTTTATTTCAAATTGAAGTAGCCTACTTTATTTTTTAACACTACATTATTATTATTATATATTTTTAAGGTTTCCTGGAAGGCAAACCTTAAAAGACACCCCCTATGTGTGTCTTTTGTCACCTTCAGGCAGTCTTGACCCAGAGGAAAAACTGCTAGTTATAACTTTAGTTCATTTTTAAGTCACATTTCGTACATATATTATAGTACGCTTTTTTTTAAAGGAAAGTGTAACAGTTGTACAGAACATTATTCCTATCAGTTGATTCCAAAACCACACTTTGCTGGTTTCCTTAACACATTAAGTTTAAAAGACATGACATTATATTACATAAACTTATTTGGTAACCTAACTGAAATAACACATTTATTACCTTGGTAGAGAATATGTTCAAAATGTATGTTTTCATAATATATTATGTGCAGTTATTATAAACCTGACATACTTTTTTGTTTTATCAACATTACAACATTTTTATAATCAGTTCGAAAATCTCTTTTTTAATTTTTAATTTATTTTATTAGGGAGACAGTACATGATGAGAGAGATACTGTATCTGTAAGGATGTGAGAAATATGTTCGGAAATCAATTTAAAGGAAAAACTGTTTTTCATAATCAAATACTCAGGGAAATTACTTTTCAACAATTCGCTTACAGATTTGATTTTTTTCAGTTCTGTGTCCGGGAGATAGTTGCCGTGGTGACCAAAGCGTGGCTTCGACTTGGATTGTGCATTTCTGGCGCCACCCTGTGGAGAATCGATCACGAGCACTCTACCCGCCCCGCTCTCGCGGTTTTCAGGCGCTCGGCAACCTCACGAGTTGTATGTTTTCACTGACCAATCAGGAGCCACCAGTAGGACAGAGCGGACCAATCACGATTTGAGATTTCGGCACCAATTTAAACGGAAGAATTAGCGCTTCCTGTGTTGTTAACTGCAACACAGACGAATGGACTCGAACAGAAGCAGAAAGCCCAACATTGCTCTATTTTAGTATCAATATCGAGGATTAACGCGACTTCAGGACAAGAGTAAACCGAGACAGTGCTTCTGAAATAACTTATTTACGTTTGTATGTTATCTACAGGCGATTTTATCTTTATCATTAGCTCTTCCAACAGCTTGTGTTAATGTGCCGTCCACGGTAACGTTAGCTCGAGGCGGCTAATATTTAACATTTTATTCGGGCGGAAGAAAGATGCCGTCCCGTGTTGAAGATTATGAGGTGTTATACACTATCGGCTCAGGATCCTATGGAAGATGCCAGAAAATAAGACGGAAATCTGATGGAAAAGTGAGTTATACGCACATAAACACCGCCTACCTGTTGCCAGGTAACGCATGAGAGCTCGGTTACAACCACGAACCCGTTCATTGTGGTTAACCGATAACATCTTGTGTAAACCTTACATTAAACGCCGGATTAAAGCCCTGCACACATGCCCTTTCAAAATAAAATCTGTAACTAAATTGAAATCATGCCAAAGATGTTATCCCTTTTTTCAGAGAAAATGCAGAAGTGTAGTTTGATTACATATGCTGTCGTTTTTACATATATACCAGCTTCGCGCATGCATATCCAAAGTGAGCCTCTGACTTTGAAACCTTTATTCAATGTTACCGATAACAGCAATAAGAATAAATCAGTAGATGAGAATAATCAGAAATCATTTTGACAATCATTAATAGTTTCTGTTGTTTGTTATGCAAAAGGATATGCATCATTTTAAAACTGTACTGCTTACTCCCTTGTTTATACTATGCAAAGACATCATAATGTTTATTGAGTTGTAATATTAAATCTCCATCTTTCATTGACCACCTTTGTTCTGAAGATTCTTGTGTGGAAAGAGCTGGACTATGGCAACATGGCGGAGAGCGAAAAGCAGATGCTGGTGTCAGAGGTGAACCTCCTGCGGGAACTCAAGCACCCAAACATAGTGAGGTACCATGACCGCATTATAGACCGGAGTAACGCCACACTGTACATCGTCATGGAGTACTGCGAGGGTGGCGACCTTTCCAGTCTCATCACCCGATGCATCAAGGAAAGGTGACTATCTGACTCTTGAGGTTTGAATAGTTGGTGTACTGCAGGTTGTGTAATACTCTGCCTGTCTTTTGTCTATAAGATTTTCAGAAGTACCTCCACAAATGTAATTTTTTTTGTGACTCTGGCAGACGATATTTAGAGGAGCAGTTCATCCTGCGGGTCATGGCACAGCTGACGTTAGCCCTGAAGGAGTGCCACAGACGCAGTGACGGCAGGGCAACAGTTCTTCACCGAGACTTGAAACCAGCCAACATCTTTCTCGACATCAAACAGAACGTAAAGCTAGGGGACTTTGGCCTCGCAAGGATCCTGAACCATGACACCAGTTTTGCCAGAACATTTGTTGGGACCCCTTACTACATGTCTCCAGTGAGTTCTTGAGTTCTGTCTGAGGTTTTGTTGTCAAATTCCCTTTCTTTTTTGTTTTTGCAGACTATTTAGAGCATTCAGTCTGAACTCTGAGCCTCCTGAATACAGCCTAATTAGCTTTACTTTTCAATATATTTTTTTCTTTCAGGAACAAGTAAACCGGATGTCATACAACGAGAAGTCAGATATTTGGTCACTGGGATGTATGCTTTATGAACTCTGTGCTTTATCGTAAGTTTTCTAACTCCTCTGAGTGCGTTTCCCCGGCAGCAGGTTGGTCAACTTTGAATCTGAACATTTTTCATGGGTCCCTCCTGTTTAGCCCTCCATTCACAGCTTACAACCAAAGAGAGCTGGCAGAGAAGATCAGAGAAGGGAAGTACAGAAGAATCCCATACCGCTACTCTGAAGAGCTAAACACCTTACTCAGCAAAATGCTTAACTTGAAGGTTAGAAATGAATATTTGAACAACCAGACAGACCAGACCGTTTGTTTATGACTTGATGTAGGGGAGGGTTCATAGATCTTTGTTTGTCTGTAAGCAGGACTATCTGAGGCCCTCTGTGGAGTCAATCCTACAGAGCAGTCTGTTGGCTGAGGCTGTCTCTGAGGAGCTGAGGAGGGCACAGGCAAGGCTTCGAAGGAGGTCAGCAGAGTCTGACTGTCCCCTTCAAAGGCAGACTGAACCCGCCTCTGCAGCAGAACTCAGACTCCGGGAACAGGCACTGCAGGACAAAGAGAAGGCACTCAAGGAACGAGAGGAGAGGCTTGAGAGTATGATTAGATTCCACTTCCATTTTTGCCACACTGATCCACTTCTGCTCAAAGTTTTAATCTTACTGTGGAATTGCCACGTCACAGTGACCACTGCTAGCTCGTCATCAGGCATTTCCCAATCCACCAAACCCTTTTGCCAATCATTGTCTATCATCAGATTCTACATTTCTATACAGTCTAGAATCTATAAATGGAGATTAGGCTTTTCCCAACCTGCAAAAAGTTACAATTACGTCTTTGCAAGAATTACATCTGGAGTTTGAATCCATCGTTTTCTCTAAGGAAACATTTCATACCTCACTCTTCAGGTGTAAATAGTAACGCATGATTATTTATGGAAGTGGCTGTGTTACTTTGGAAAACTATCCTCTCACTCTACCACCTCAAATGATTTACATCTGCAGAAAAACGTGTTTAGGTTGAACAGGTTTGTTCAACCTGCTAGTGCCTAAGGTGTTACAGCTAAATGTTTACCTCCTTTTACTCCTCTTTAACAACTGCTTCCACAGCTCATGACTGACATTGAATAACACTACAATAAAATAAATAATGGATGCAACATTTAGGCAGCCTGAGTAAATGAATGCTGTTTTTTTGTCCTTTCATGGCAGAAAGAGAGCAAGAGCTCTGTGTTCGTGAGCGCCTGTCCACTGAGAAGCTTGCAAGGTATAACTGCTTTATAGAAAGCTTAAAATGGAACTATTTTACTCAAATTCTACAATATTTTCTTCTCCTGCCATTTATATTGAACTGTGGATGTGAACTCTTTCAATGTTTCAGGGCAGAGAATTTAATAAAGAATCACAACCGTCTGCAGCAGAGGGACCTGGCACAGTTCTATGGCAAAGACATAGGTAGGGACCTGACTGAAGACCTCTGGATTTACTGAACTGAGCAGTGTTTAAATGTTTTAATTTGTGAATGCTTTTGTTAAACACAGATGACTAAAATGAAGTGTATTTATTTCTTTTTAATTCATGTAAATACAGTTTTTATACTCTAATAAAGTATTTTTTATATAAACGTGTTTTAATTTAATGCATATAAATGTAATAGAAATAATTCAGTTCATATTACACACTCTACATTCTGAAATCCAGCTGCAAACACTGGTGTAAAGTTTAATGTTTTCAACATAGGCTACAGATTAAAACATTCTTTGAAAAAAATAAATGCTTACAGAAACTGTAACATACCATGTGTGACTCACTATCATTTTTGGTTCTAGATGTGGAGGAGTTCTCCCCCAGCAAGAGGAAGGTCCACTTTGCAGGTGAAACCAAAGAGAACCAGCGACCCGACGGTCACCACAGTGTGGTGTCCCAGGAGCTGATTCTTAGGAGGCTGCAGGTGGCAAATCTGCGGCCTCAAACGGTGAATGATGTCGAGAAAACCTGTCAGTTCAAAAGCAGACAGATACTTGGCATTCGCTGATCACACAGGCGTCACTGTCCAACATTTCACTGAAAGTCAACGAGTCATAATAACTGGATGTAAAATAAGCTTTATTTATAAAACAGTTAAGTAGCTGAGACTGTAGAAATGCAAAAGTGTCATTGTTGCAAGCTTTGGAGTTGTTGATTGTGAATATACTGTGTTCTTTCTAAAAGAAGTAATTTTCATGTACTGCTTTGATGTACACTTACAGGCCCGATTTACTGATAATTTTAATTTGTAGGAATAATTATACTACACCCATGATTTTAAATGTGCAGAATGATTCACTGTATATTTTTCTTTCACCACCAAGATTCATGTACCATATATGAATACTTAAGAATGCATACTTATAGAGTTTTATAGTTATTAAAACTGTTCTCTGTAATTTGATGTGGAGATTTTAGAGATTCATTCTGCTGAGTATAAATCAAAACTGTTGACCGGAAAGTATTTCGTTTTTGATGTCTATTAGAAGTATACATTGATTGTTCACCAGTGAATTCAAGACAAATTTTGCCCACAAGGGGTCATCACGTTTCAACGAAAGGAGCAGCTCCTGAATTTACAACAGGCTGATCTGCCTTTGATAACTATCAACGAAGCAATAAGGCTTTACACCTTAACGTCCTTTGATTTGAAAGAGTATGTAAGACAGAAGCTTATATTGTATTTCAATGAGTTAATATTCATACGTTGATAGAAACAAGAGAAGAAAGAAATGTTATTGAAGTCTTACTACTCTGCAAAAGGATTTTGCTAAATATGTTCAAATGTTTTTAGTTTAATTTCAATCAAAGTCACTTTAAATGGCTTTTAAAATAGACAGTTACGATTTTTTTCTGTTGATTAAATTAACATTAAACGGGCAATTACAGGTAAACGCTTGTGAACCTCGATTCAAAGATACGTGTAAAAATATCTGCGTAAAAAATGAGTGTTTTTCTACTAATACTGAAGACTGAGGCGTCATCGCGAGACTTTAATTCAATTGTCGTTAGCGTGCGTAGCAACCACTGTTGTCTCGGTTGTTTGTCCCGCCCTTCTTGCGAGAGCTTCTTAACTCGACCAATCACATTCCACAATGGGCCTGATCCGCCAATAGAAATCGCGGAGGGGGGATGTCCCTTACGGTGCCCTGTTTCGTGTGGAAAGTTTACCGGCTCGGGTGCAAAGTTTTCAGCCGTCTGCAAATCGAGGGTTGTCGGCTAACGTTTTTCAGGAATATGCTGGTGACGACAACGGGTTTTATTTCTACGTAACTCGCGCCGCTTCTAGGATAAATTTCAGCAGTGGGTGGTTTCCGATAATAGCCGAGTGATGCTGGGTGTTGCAGTGAATGAAGACGCTGATAGCCGATGATCGTATTGTTTCAGTAAGCCAGCTAGCTCGACGTAAAATCGTTAGCTCGGAGTAGTGAACCCGGCAAGCTAGCAAGTCCCCTGTCTGTCCTACTGCGCCCGGTAGAAGACTCTCGAAACTTGATTCTGCGAAGGACGTGAGGGGAAAAAAGAAGCAAAAATGGCTTGTGAGCCTAACCGTGCCCGGCTTATGTGTATGCTTTCATTGACTTTTGGTTTTTTTATTGTGGAAGTGGTGGTCAGCCGGATGACTTCATCCCTATCGATGCTGTCGGACTCCTTCCACATGCTGTCGGATGTCATCGCCTTGTTAGTGGCTCTGGTCGCTGTGCGGTTCGCCGAGAAAACCCAGGCAACCAACAAGAACACGTTCGGATGGATCCGGGCGGAGGTGATGGGGGCTCTGGTCAACGCGGTCTTCCTCACGGCGCTGTGCTTCACCATCGTGCTGGAGGCTGTGGAGCGCTTCACCGAGCCCCATGAGATCGAGAGCCCGCTGGTGGTGGCCGGGGTCGGTGCCGCGGGGCTGCTGGTCAACCTGCTCGGACTCTGCCTGTTCCACGGACACGCGGGCGGAGGCCACGGACACTCTCACGGAGGTCACGGACACTCTCACGGGAGCAAGAACAAGAGGGTGAAAAACAAGTCCAAGAAGGCTGGAAACGGGTCTACATTAGAGGAGACCAACAACCTAGTTGGAAATCACAGCAGCCCCGGGGAGGCGAGACAGAGAAATGGTCAGTGTTTGTCAATGTGATGTATAATGATGTACTACAGGCCAGTATCATGTGCCAGGGGATTCAAAGCTAACCCCCATCGTGTCCCACATTCAATCTAACATGTGCTAGGCCTTATCTCCATTGTTACCAGTCCAGATTGCATAACAGTACACACACAAGTCTTCAAACCACCCTAAGGAGACTCGCTGCCTGAGTGACTAGTCCTTATTGTTTTTGCTGTGACATAAGACATTCAAACGGCTGTTATCCTTATCAGATATTTTGCTGGGATGTTATTCTATCATTAGAAACATGACCATCTCCAGTGACACTGGTCAAGTTTCACATTTCAGCTAGCTCTAAAAGTGTATTTTTTTAGACTCAGTCTAGAAAGTTTTTTGGGGGGCAAGTCCAAACTTGTGCTGGAGTCTAATCTATCAAGATTCCTGCAGCTTTCATGTCTTTTACTCTTACTGCTCAAAGTGAATTAGGTAGTGATAACCTGTTTGTGACACTACCAGATCTTGGTGTCTGGTTCCTAAACAACAAACAAACAGACACATACATCAGTCTTTTCTGTTTAGTTGCAGTTACATGGTGGTTTGATGTCTTGTCCACAATGAAGCAATAGAACCCCACCAATAAGCTTCGGCTTGTTGGTGGTCATTCTGTCAATGCTTCTCCTCCTCTTGAACTGTAGGGTGAAACCGTATAGAAGACCATATCCCCCACACTGTCAGGCCTGACCAGTCCCAATAAAATGGAGGCTATTTCCTCCTCCTCCTGTGCACTGATGGCTGTTACTGGGTCATACATCAGTGTAACAGTGGACTCAACAGCCACAGCCACACCATTAGCCAAAGACGAATGACTTTGCTACAGCGTCCTGGCACAGAAGCGAGCAGCCGTTGCTCAGGTGTCGTTCCCCTCAGAGCAACACTGCGTGCAGCTACAAATTACGTTTGCTTGAGGTGAATCACCACAGATTGTCTGTTAGCATTCAAGATCCCCGCGCTGGTAGTTTTGCCTTTATGTAATCCTGCACAGCAGTCATAAGGGGGGTTTGGCTTTCACAGTCAAAGCTAGAAAACAGCACATGTCAACTTAATGATCTGAATTTGTTTTTCTCTTTCTTGAATTTAAAGTTGTCAGCTCCCACATGTGTATCCTGGTAACCTTACAGTGTTGGTTCCCATTATGTTTTAAGTCTCTAAAGCGCTTTGTGCTCAACTGGCTGCTGCTGATAGCACCATCTAGCTTCAACTTTACAGCTTTGTTTTCCTCCCGCTATGAGTTTACTATCGGTGCTTTATTCATTTCTATGTGTTTTTAATATACGACTGTTCCCTCGATTATTCATCTAAACTGTTTTTTTTCCTCTTCAGAAATCAGCCGTAAAGCCCACACAGAGACGCAGATGAACGGCAACACCCACTATGAGGAGATGGACCCTGACCACGACGATGCGTCGCAGCTCAACATGCGCGGGGTCTTCCTGCACGTGTTGGGTGACGCCCTGGGCTCTGTTATTGTGGTCATCAATTCTTTAATATTTACCTTTGTGTGGAGGCCCTGCAAAGCAGATGAAACTTGCATTAACCCGTGTATCAACAGCCACACCACAGATCACCAGCATGTCAATCACACGCTGGTTGACCTGCTGGAAGGTCCCACTCTGTCACCCATGACGTTGGCCGGCCCCTGCTGGGTTCTCTACCTGGATCCCACACTTTGCGTCATCATGGTGTGCATCCTGTTGTACACCACCTACCCGCTGCTGAAAGAGTCGGCCCTCATCCTGCTGCAGACTGTGCCGAAGCAGATCAACATGCATCTCCTCAACGAACGACTACTTAATCTGGAGGGCGTCCTCGGCATCCACGATTTGCACATATGGCAGCTGGCCGGCAGTCGCATCATAGCAACAGCGCACATCAAGTGTCACGACCCCACAGCCTACATGGAGGTGGCCAAGCGCGTCAAGGACTTCTTTCACGACGAGGGCATCCACGCCACCACCATTCAGCCCGAGTTCGTCACGTTCAGCTCAGAGTCTCGCGACTCCCTATGCGAGCTCTCCTGTCGGACTCAGTGCGCTCCCAAGCTGTGCTGCGGCTCCAAGGACAAACAGAACACGGGCTCTGACAGGAAGGCCGGCACTGACTGCAAAGCTGCGGCCTCAGCCCTGGAGGTTATCGATGAGACCCTCGAGCAGGCTCCAGATATTCAGGTTCTCCCTCGCTCTGAGGCTGAGGTCATGATTGCCAGAGAAGTGGAGTCCTCTCTGTGAGAAACCGAAAACCATCACATCAAGCTAATTCCTCATCGTCATTGGTGCTGTTATGTTTTCAATCTGTGCCTCTGTCACAGAAATACTTTCCTCAGCCTTTCTTTTATTCTCTGTCATTGCCTCCTGTTTTGGGTAAAATCCCAAAAACACTGTTCATGCATTTATACCCTTTCTTTCCAGTTTTATCCTTCCGTTTACATATCCCCCCCCCCCCCCAGCCTCTCGTCTGCTTCTCGGCCCCTCTCTCTCTTTGTCTGTCGCCCGGGCAGTGTGGTGGCGATGCATGTTGGGGTTCACTGACCTTATCTCCTCCAGGACCGGAGCGAGGCCTGCATGAGTGTCCCTCATTAGCACCGTGTTGTGATGTGTCATCTTGTCCCATGGTGTTTCTGTGCCAAAGCTTCTCACTGCAGGACTGAAAGGTTTCCGGAGAAGTCCTCCTGCCCTCCAAACGGACACACACACGCACACACACACACACACACACAAAACAAATGCAAGTCAGAGCACACATCACTGGGTTATTTTGTTTTGTCCTACGGACCTGTTTGCAACCAGCCTACCTTCTTTGTTTTTAGCGTAGGCTTTAAGCAGATCTATTTTCTTACTCTCTACCCCAAAATTGAAGAGTATTGTATTGCATACTAATTTAAGTATTTAAGTTATTAGAGATGATCTATTTGTCTTTGTAGATGCTGTCTGTAATATTATGTTTGGCTGATAGAAACTTTTTTCTGTCTTGAATATTAAGACAGACCATCTATGCTGTAGTCTTTTTTTTTTTTTTATTTTTTTTTTAATAATGATTCTGTTTATCAAGACTTTCCTCTGGCCTTGACTCAGTTTGAAATGCAGTCATACGTTGGATACAGAAGCTGTACCTACAAACTCTCTCACATAGCCTTTTAAACACAAACGACTGCTGTGGTATAGCACTGTAGACACAGAATAACTTTCTCGCAACGGCACAGTCACCTAATTAAATGTTCCTTTACAAGTGTAGCCTTGCGAGCCAGAGGGTCAGGTCTGTTGTGAAGCGATTAGCACTGTATGCTATTATGAGTAATGAAGCGCTATTCTCTGTATGATTCTGTAATGGAAAGCTTTCTGGTGGTGGCTGTTGATTTAAGTCCAATATCCTAATGAATGTGTTCAGCACCTCTTGAATCCATGCTGGAATTGTAATATTTCCAGGACTTTTTACAATGTTCACATGACCAAACTCAGACTCGGTGTTTGACTTTCAGCAGCTCCACTTTGCGCTCCAGTTGCTGCTTACCAGTACCTGCTGGTATTTCCCAACATTAATCATAAGTGTGTAGGGAATGACTCGTGTTAAGTCTGATTTATACTTCTGCGTTGAATCGAGGCCTTAGCATAGACCTGATGCAACCTCAAGGCCTGTGATTGGACTGCTGGATATCCTTGTATTTCTGGCATTTACAACATTTCCAATATCGCAGCTTTTCTAAAAGTTCTACGGAAGGATCAGCTCCAACTCCAGAAAAATATGGTGCCATGGTTTCTTGCACAGTTACGCAGACACACCAAGGTACATGTATGAAGAGTGCTCGTGACGACATAGTCAACTTGTGTAGCTACAGTGTAGATTTGACGCAGAAGTATATAAAACAGACGTCGTTTTCTGTCCTCTGCTGAGCCAGCTCTCCTTTTTTTTTTTTTTTGCTGAATTGAAGACCATATGGTGGCCTTGGAAATGAATTATGAATTTTCACTCACTACGTCACTATAGATCTCATTAGAAGGTGATCCATCAAAGTATTTCAGATTTCCACTCCTGTTTCAATGTGTATGCAATATAGAAATTTGTGCTGGGAAATATATTTTGATGCGTTCCTCCATTTGTAATGTTGGGTCACTTTTATTCCGTGTCTTTTAAGACTTGAGCTCTATGTGCAAATTGAAAACAAGTGTTTTTTAATTTTAGATATGACATGTCAACTGATGTGTTTTTGATAAACTATATATATACAGTACTGTCCAATGTGTCATTGTGAAATAAAAAAAAATATGGCTGTTTGGTACAGTTTATGAACCAAAATGTGTAAATTTTTTGTTCTCTGACTTTTTGTGAATGCACACAAACCGCAAAGGTATGAACAACTCTGACAACGTGACTTAAAGTTACTGGAAAACATTTTAAAAAATAGAGGAAAAGCAGCCTTGTTAGAGCCTGAAATGTTATAAAATAAATCTCTTCTTCTTGCCTAAAATGTAAGAAGTTGATGCATCATGAGGAGAAAAATATTTTACTTTCCCCTTAATCTAATAACTGACCCAAGTTACAATGTTTTGGGCTCAGCGTTTTGTTACATTATCAACCAGTTATTACATTTTTTGACAACATTTCAAGTAGTTTTTGGGCTCTAACAAGCCTGCAAGAGATACGAAAACTGACTACCACAAACGTTTATTCACCACAATGATTCAAAGTGATGGAGAGATAAAAATCAATCAAAACACCAGCTGATGGTGGCAACATTTTCACATAGAAACTTAACTGTCAAACATGCACGATAACCACAAAGAGACCAACAAAAAAATGTCCCCTACAAACAAAAGAAATACAGGTTAATCCATGAAGAGAAATTCAAACCCAAGACTACAAAAAGCAAACAGAAACTACAGCAAACAAATTGCACATCACCTACAGAGAGACTGAAACTACAGTATGTCAAAGACAAAACATCTCATGAATGATGTCTCATGAGCACATGAGCACACTAATTACAAATTCTAAATGGCTTGTTTTAAAGCTTGTGTTTTTCTGGTCTTCTGATTACTCAAAGCACTTCTCCATCCCAGGTCGCACCTACACATTCACACCATGTTCACACATTGATGGGAGAGGTTGATGAAGTGGCCATCAGTATTGACTGATCACATCCACATGCTGCTGGCAAAGAGTGTCATTTGTGTCTCAGACTATTTGTTTGGAGCCCCTACATATGAACAAGGGAGAATTACACTTATTTTAATTGCAAATAGCAATTTTTAAAGTTTTTATTTTCACATTTGAATATTTTAAGTTGCATATTTTGCACTTATCAATTACACAGAATAATTATGGATGTGTAATTATGAACAAATGAGCCGGAAGGCTTTAAACTCTATCACCCTGAGACCATGTGATGCTTTTCCTATCAAGAGTACAATGATCTTGAAATCAATCCCTACATTTGTTAGGGAGCCAATGGTAAGAAACTGAAACTGGTGTAACCTTTAATCTCTTTAAGGGTTTGTTTTAATCACTGAGTGATTGAGAACCAGTTTCCTAAAGACATCAACCCAAAAAGATATCTTTTGTTGATGTTGCCTTTAAAATCCACTTTAGCTGTGGAGGTGTAAACGAGATTAAAGAGGAGATTTAAAAAGAAATAAAGGTGCAGCGGTCAGCATGCTGTCTTTATGACACTCATCCTTCAAGCTTCCTCTTCAAAGCCAAACTGTTTTAACATGCATGTGTTGCTCAACTTTAATGTCCATTTTTTATGTGTTATTTAACTGTACTTGTGGCTTCTGTTCATGAAAATAAAGATAGAATAACAGTACAATGTGACCTGATTCTCTCGGCCAATAAAAAAATTAACAATTCCCTCCTGTTGTAGCAGAGGCATCTTGTTCATGGAATCACAGTGTTTCAGGTCACAGTGACCTGGACCTTTGAATATCAAAATCTGAATAGGCCTTCCCTGAGTCTAAACTGACTATTGTGCCAATAGTTTCCTCTTATCTGTTGCATAACACAATTGGAATTATGGTGAGAAAAGGGATTGTTTTCCCATGATATAAAGAACCTCTGGATTTTAAAATCACCTCAGCAATTTAACCTGTAAACAATGTGTTCAAAATTATGTCACAATTCATGGATGAATTTTTGAGTGATAGTAGGCCACTGTTAGAATTGACTTTATTTGACCAAAATAAAATTAGTTCAGTTCAACTGCAGGTCATGGTTCCTCTGCAAATGGCTATCACCAGAAGGGACACATGACATTTATAATGTATAAGTATCATAGACCTTATAAAATAACAACTTAGTCTAAATGTAGTTATCATTGGAGTGTCATTGAGCGGTATTGAAACAATGGCGGTCACTATATTGTAAATGCTATTTTCACCTGACTTCCAATTGATCTAATAACAGAATAAGAGTTGGAATTAATTAATTAAAGCAAACAGCTGCAAAGTGCTCACCAGTCAGTCGACTCAGCCACATCTGGGATTTTGCAAATGTACTCCTTGTACAGTGTATGGATGACGAAATGAGCCCTTCAGACCGGAATAGTTTTTCTACCAGAGTTAAAGTTCAATTCTACTGTAAAAAGTTTACACTTTTTGCTTAGAATTTTCAACACCCATGTTTGGCACTTGCTATCTACGGATACCGGATAAACACAGGAGTGGACAGATCAGATCAGACCTCTCTCTGAAATATAGTTGAGTATAAATCGAGCCATAAAGTACACACAATGGAAATGGGCAAGTGGTGTGTGTAAGCCAAGCTATCATTCCAACTCACAGGAAAAAGTTGATTGTATGTAAGGATGCACAGGAGCTTATGAGTCCTGTCCAGCTACAAAACCTCAGACTTTGTAAACAGTAATAATGGTTAGAAGTAAATCTCACAGGCTTAGTGTGAGTTAGTTGTGGTGTTGTCATACTGCAATAACATAAATCCATAATAGCAGCATTTCACAACTCCTCCTTCCGATGTAAAGACGCAGATTATGGCTCAGGTCAGTGGTTGAATCTCAGTGGAATTTCGGTGTGGCTGCTGGCTGTGATTGTGTGGCTGATGGGGCAGCTGCCAGGCTGGACGGGAGTTTTGTATGAGGCCCAGGGGCATTCCAAATCAACGAGCACGGGGTTCTTTACTCAGCATTCCTCAGTGCTGCTTGCCTGTGTTCCCTCTCTGTGCTCTGTCCCTCTGTGTCTCTCTCTGTCCCTTTTCATGTGGAAAGAAAGGGGCATATACTCTGTGTTTGTGCTCTTTGTTAAGATCAGGTGTTCTTTGCACCTTTGCTGCAGCCTATTGAATGCAAACAGTAAAATGGCTCTGTATGCATCCACTGCTGACATTCAAGTTTTGTGAATCCCCAGTTCGCATGCACATACATATGTTAACAAGGGAACATACCTGCCTGATAACCTTTTCTACTATCAAAACAAAAGTAGATTTAGACCATACCCTGTGATAATATTTAGAGAGATCCACAATAATCAAGCTCTTTGTAACAATAGCTACGCAAAAACATAATTTGTAAAGGCAGAAACTCTGACATGAAACAAAGAAACAAAACTGACTGGCTGACAGCTGATTGGATGGGCAGGGCACACAAAGTAAGAAAGTCATCCAACAAAACTTTCTACGTCTATTCTACAATTTTATATTTATGAAATGTGCGGATTTGCTCGCTAGTAAAGACATGAACAACAAATTTGAACCAATCTGTCAGATATCTATGAGTATAATGCTAGTAACTGCAACAGCTTAGCTTAGCATAAATCCCCTTCACACAGGGGGAAGCTTTAGAGAACAGTAAATAAATGTTTTGACTTGTGTTGTTATATCAATATTTGTGAGATACAATTTCGGAGTACAGCAAGAGTTTAAAAAATTAAAACAGTGATTTAAGGCGCTTTACACACGATACACATTAATCCAAAAATCCAGGACAGCGTCTAAATACTACGCAGTTTCTCTGTGTATGCCATTTACATCAATCACAAATCATACTTGAGTGCAGTTCATTTTAAACACTTGAGAGTTTTTTGGGGGGTTTTTTTTTGCAATCATAATTTCAGACAATACATCTGATTTTCAGACTTATGGCAAAACATAAGAAGCTTGGCATTACAATGATTTCTGCAACCTGATTCCCAAAAGTCTCCGAGAGAAAATTGAGCGAGCCTTTTCAATATTTATACAGCATTAGAAAATGAATATAATAATAGAAATGACTGACTTGCATAAATAAAAGGTGGAACTTGCTCGTCCTTGTTTTTCTTTTTTGTCAGGTTGAGCAGGGCTCTGAGAGTCATGCTTGCAAAGATGTAGGCCTCGCATTATGACAAATGCTTCCTGACATTACATTTGTAATAGCTGAAAAAAAATTACACATCGATATAACTAATAGCTCATAATGAGGAAAAATAAACAACATTCTCATAATTACATAGATTATCTAAATGATAGAAAAACACCCCATTCAGATCTATACAGAGAATTTCCTTAAAGGGATACTTCACCCATTTACATGAAACTGTGTATCATTAGAAACATGGTAGTCGTGTTGAATGGTCGTGAATCCAACCCTCATTTTGCCCTGAGACGAGAAAAATATGTTTTTCTTTGCCTGGAAGTTTTCTTCATGTGGTGTATTATGATGCTTTGTGCATCACATGAAGAAAACGTTCAAGCAAAGAAAAACACATTTTTCTCGTCTCAGGGCAAAATGAGGGTTGGATTCACGACCATTCAACACTACTACCATGTTTCTAATGATACACAGCTTCATGTAAATGGGTGAAGTATCCCTTTAATTATCAGGGGGTCTACACATTTTAGGACGGGTGTGTCAGCATCTATTTTAATGTCATGCAAACCACAAATCTATTACTAAAATAAGACCTAACCAGACTGTCATAATTATTTTTTGGTGTTACACATTTAACAAAGAAGAAACTAAATGTGTTACTATGTCAACTTTAGGATTTTTTCCCATAAGATAAGGCTAGGCTAACTGTTAGAAAAGCTACAGTGGTTATCAATCTCCTCATGTAATTTCTACAAGAATGCTGGAAAGTGTTTCTCAGAATATGTACATGCTACTTTTTAAATATGTTTTGTATCAGATTTGGTCTGACAATTAAACAGGCAAGGGAAATCCCAGAATAGTAGACAGAGAGTAAATAATCTTATTCCCATACCAAATACTAGTCTATTCCTGCTCTGAGTGCTAGGTGTGTGTGTGTGTGTGTGTGTGTGTGTGTGCGTGCGCGCGGGTGTGTGTGCGTGTGTGTGTGTGTGTGTGTGTGTGTGTGCGTGTGTGTGTGTGTGTGTGTGTGTGTGTGTGTGTGTGTGTGTGTGTGTGTGTGTGTTTTTGTGTTGTCACACTAGGCCATCTGTCCAGGCTTTGTCCCAGGGATTTCAAACAGGGCGAGCAGGACATGAGGCTGAGTTCATGGGGGGTGAGAGTGGGGATGAACACTGGTCTTGGTCTAGAGGTGAAAGGTCACTCTGCTAAATGGAATCACCTTTGCCAACACAGCGTTTGTTAGCATACATTAGCTAAAACTCCAAAGACAGTCAACAGAGAAAATGGAAAGAACAGCAACAATACATGTGACATCCAGCCCTTGTGATACTCATATGTGCTATTTTAGTCTGTTGGCTGCTAGCTAGCTTATAAAATGTAAATTTACTTATCAAACATAATAGTTGCTCAAATGATACACTATCAGAAACTACTGAAACCTTGATAAGAGTTTTGTCCATAAATAATTGAAAACACTAATAGTTCTTCCAATAATTATTGTTTCTGTTTTTTCCCTGAATTAAATTCTGGGAAAACTGTTTGCAGTTATTACTAGTATATCTGTCCGAGCATGTCTTACCGAGCTTGTTTCACTTGTTCGGTGTAGATTGTTGGTTGTCCCCTCGATGATAAGACCAGTAACTTCACTTACCTTTATTTCTGCTCTCTGTAGGCCTAGTGCTTTCACTTAAGACGAGCAAGAGACAGCACTGATGTTCCACATGTTCTCATAGTATAGGCCTATAGTCTAAACAACTCTTCGGCCTACCAGCTAATAGAAAAAATTCTGAAACATTAAAGTCGGCCACTAATGCATTAGCCAGCCAATGACTTGGCTATGTTATCAGGACTGTAGGCTATGCTACAGCCTTGATAGATCTTGTTGAAATACTTGAGTGTTGCTTTAATATTTGTTTTTTAATTTATAAGCTAAATAAACAAATATAATTAGCTACAGGGTTATATAGAGTAAGGAGCCATGCGGCTTACTCAAGCTACACTCGCACCAAGCCACGGATGCAGTTATAGTTCTATAGAGATAGGAAATTCATCCAGTCTGGTTTAGGACTCAACTAGGCTATCAGTTAATTGCATTTTCATATTTCTAACAAAACAGCAAATTAATAGAAATATATATTTTTTCACAGTACAGAAATGCTTTACCTCAAAAATGAAATTTCAGAGCACACATAAGCATATCTGTCCAGCTTTTGGATTACAGTATTACTTCTTTGGCTCTCTGCCTAAAAAGGTTTACGTTATATATATTCATGAGACCTTTCAGAGACACATGTGACAGTCAGCTCTGTGGTCTGAACAAATACTGATCAGTTTCAGGTTATCTATCAATGGAAAATAAAGCAGAAAAGTGAACTGAAAAATGGACTCGTGGTCAGAGCAGCAGAATTTTGACCTTTCAAATGGTGAAATCGAACAAACACTGAAGAACAGCCTTGTTTTCTGTATGTGTCAGTCAGGGTTTTAGGCTGTAAAGATGAACTGATGATTCAGTATTTTTTTTAGATGAGGATGGTGCTTATGACGTGTTTCACTTCCTTTGTTCTTTTGTATAATTTCGCTAATAATCTTTCCTTAAAATAATCTTTACCTTATATTTTTACATAGCTCTATCTTTAAAATGAGTACTTGGATCATGCCTCAAAAGTAAATTAGTGAATTCCTCTCCAATTTCGAAGAATATGTCAGGGAGAAAATCCTGGCAGAGAGATCGAGAATCCCCCTGGACTTCCTGGACTTACAGGACAGTCCTCTCCCACACTACTCTCAGAAATCCTTAATCTGACCACATGGCTGGTTTGTAACCACAAAAGACCTGACAGTCTTAGGGAGAGATTAGGAGGGCTGGAATGTTAAACAGCTCTTTGGTGATGATGATGATGATGATCCAGGGAAGAAGTCCTCAAATCCTTACATTACATAAGGAACACCAGAGTGAGACATCGCTCTATTTGCAAGTAGTAAAAGTGGTTGATTTGTTTTAATAACCATCAGAACTACACGGCCATTATAACATCTGAAACAGACTGGGCTCAAAACAAAATGCAATTTTTAATTTGGTGTAACTAATGTTAGCTGTAAAAATGCATTTGTAGGCCAGTAAACTCAAGTTTTTACAACATTGTCAAACTTCTGATAGAATATGATAAAGTTTTAATTCCGCTCCAAAGATAAGACATACTTTAATAATCTTGGGAAGGGAAACTCAATTTTACACCCTGTTGTTAAACTGCCCACAGCAAATGATATTTATTCTGTGTATGTCAATGGGCCTGTTTGATTCAGTTCTTTGTGGTCTGCTGAGAGAAACTGTCTGTGGTTGCAAAGTAATATTAATACATCTGCTTTGAGTGAAAAAAGGCAGGTGACAAAAAGAATACCTTTGTTTTCCTTCGGTCTATAGATGAATGTGTTGAGGAAAACACTTTGAGTTAATGTTTTGCTAACTGTACCTTCACTCGCCAGCCTCTCAAACTTTGATCAATAGGTTCAATGGGTTCAACCAGCAGTAAGTAGTTATTTAGTGATTAAAAAAATAGAGCAGACAACTTTAGGTAGAAAAAAGAGAAGAAAGGACAGAAGATCAATATCAGACTGCCTCACTCTCTCTCTCTCTCTCTCTTCCCAAGATAATGCAATCTGCATAGTAAAGATAAATGTCCTTATCGCTGCTGCAGCATCACATTCATCACGTGACAAACAACCTGAAGACAGAGGAAAGTTCAATATTATCAAGGATGTTGAAAATGTTGGTTTGATGTGTTGTTTTCAGGATGTTTGCTGACGAAAGTACATTTTGTTTGAGTTTTGCAAAATGGAATTTGAAAGTCTCATAAAATCTCGTAGTTACAAACTGTTCAACGAACAAGTCTAGAAAGCGTTTATAACCACGTAATCATTCAAAATAAAATCATGCTAATTATTATATGAATTTTTTTTTTAAAAGCGATGTTTCCCGTTATTATCCCTCATATATTGATTTACCCACGTGAACAGATGCTATAAAAAAAACAATATGACAGTCGCTGTGTTGAAAATCCTGTCTCATACTTTCTTTCAGTCATCCTAGTGACAGACTCGTTTTGGAGCTGAGGTTTTAAGCCTCTTGACAAACTGATATATTGCTTATCCTTCATAAAATAAAATAAAAAACAGACGAGTAATCAACATATCACAGACTTCCGTACAGTGTGTGCAAGTCCAGACAAAAGCTAATCAGAACTATCACATTTTTTGAACTAGATTGTTAACATTGACAAACGTTAATATCTGCTTCTGCAACCAGCCTCAAGTGGAGACTTGACAAACTGCAGGATTTTGCACATCCTTATTTAAACATCACCGGAGACTGTCGCCCTGGATGTGATCTTTCCCCAGATGTTCACACATTTGTATGGTTTGGATACATATGTTAAATGCTGCTCGGTCGTTAAGTGCAATTTCTTTCTTTGCCAGCCCTTTTTGTCTTTAATCCAAGTGTTTTTTCTTCACGTCACTCTTTTGCTTTGAAATATGCTTTAAAAAAAGACACTTAAAGCAGGAGAAAAAAAAATTCTTTGAAATAAGTAGAATAGGAACATTTGAGTTGAGAGTTGGGTCATTGTACATTCAGCCGAATCCTCGTGCTTACCTGAAATGCAGCCTTTTAAAACACTTTCACAGGGGCATTAGAGCTCACATATCCATGTGCATGATATAACACATAGACACATTAACAGAAAACTTACACATTAACTTTGTAATCTCTGCAATTGTATGTCTCTATTTTTTTTAATATTTTGACTTCAGTGTCTGTGCTTTATGTACAAAGGAAAGCCTTTGCTACAGAGGATGTAAAGTTATCTCAACATAGAGAGGACAAACTGAAGACCATCACCCTACAAACCTGAACTCAGACTGTGTGAGTCAACCAGAGAACGTTTGTACTGACTTTCTATCAAGACTTAATCAATAACACAATGGTATATCAATTCATGTCCTTAAACGATTTAGCAAAGAAAAATTAACTCTGGTTTGCCAGGAAGAATTTATTCTTTTATTTCATTATATTTCCAGCCATCTGGCCCTGCAATATGGTCACGTCACGGCCAGAGAATCAGGCCTCGGGGCGTCGTGCCAACCTCACTTTGGGAGTGAAAGCTGGCACACTAATTCAGTCGGGTGAGCAGGGAACACTGGTTTAACTTTATATAACTTGTTTTCAAAGTATGTCATCACTGTTTTGTTTTATGCTCTTTTACAAGATGTTGTTTAAAGCTGCTCTTATTTACACTTCACAGTAATTTGATGTAGTGTGCGTAAAGCCAATACACAGCCTGCGTTCTTCTGTACAAAACATTTTCATATTTAAAAGACTAATGAGAGAAAACCAGCTAACCTGGCCGTGTCCAAAGATAGTAAAACCTGCCTGTACTTTGTGCTGTAGGCTAAGCTCATTGCCACCAGAATCTAGTTGCAATTACCACACAATGATGTGGTGTTATACACATTTACAACACTCCTGAAAATGTCTTGAAATATTGTGTTGAGCTGCCACCTGTATCGGGATTATTGACTGCCAGCCCCCTTTGGTTGGCGGGGGGCTGACCTGTGAAATCAACAGATGACAGACAGACAGACAGACAGACAGACAGACAGACAGACAGACAGACAGACAGACAGACAGACAGACAGACAGACAGACAGACAGACAGATAGATAGATAGATAGATAGATAGATAGATAGATAGATAGATAGATAGATAGATAGATAGATAGATAGATAGATAGATAGATAGATAGATAGATAGATAGATAGATAGATAGATAGATAGATCGATCGATAGATAGATAGATAGATAGATAGATAGATAGATAGATAGATAGATAGATAGATAGATAGATAGATAGATAGATTGATAGATAGATAGATAGATAGATAGATAGATAGATAGATAGATAGATAGATAGATAGATAGATAGATAGATAGATCGATCGATAGATAGATAGATAGATAGATAGATAGATAGATAGATAGATAGATAGATAGATAGACGTCACAATGAAGTAGCTGTATCTGTACCATTTTCACGTTCTAAAGTTGATTAAACACTTCCCTGTGCCATTTCAAGAGCTTTTATATGTTTTGTTGTCTATTCTAAAAAATTTTTAAATCTAATTCTAAATCTAAATTTTAAGGGTGATTATCAACAGGCATCATCTAAAATACGCAAGAAACTAAACCCAATCTCTGTGATGTAGCATCACATGGACGCTGGCCTCGGGAGGAGACTGATCCCTGCTGTAATATGGCCCTGAACAAAAGGCCTCGCTGAACAAGCCACAGTGGGAACTCTTGACTCTTGTTATATAACACTCTGTGTTATATTCTATGTTTTGTGTATGTACTGTATGTTCTTTGGTGGGAGTCGTCTGTTTGGACAGTAAGCAGTGCCGTGAAAAATAATTTCCCCATCAGGACAACGAGGTCAATTTGTTCATTCATCATGATGCTAAGCTAGGTAGCTAGTTGAAACATAAAACCTGTGTTGCTTGTAGTTTGCATTTAGGATGACATTAATTAGTAGCAAAAACGTTGTCATACTGTAAACAAGCGTCCAGAATTGAACAAAAACAAAAAGTTGCATCTTCTAGATAAAGAACAATATAAGGTTTCAGAATCAATGTTTTCCTGAACCCTTCCTTTCAAATTATGTAACTATAAAATATCTTGATTTAGAGTATTACATGGTATCAGTTACTTTAAGCATGAATTGTAAGTGGCCTTCATTTTGAAGTACCTTTATTCCAATCTAATCCAACAGCTCAGATCACGTTAACCATGAGAGTTTTCAGCTCCCACTGTGGATTCATTGACCTTGGTACACAGTCCACAGAGGCTTTTCTAGTAAAATGGGAGCTGGACAAAGGCCAATGAAAAAAGGGAATGTCAGCAAATCAGAGGGTTTTTTTTCACTGTGCTCATATGATCCGTGCTGAACTTCCTTCCCTATAGTCACACCACAGGGCAGCGTGACAGTTTCAGTTCTCTGATTGTAGTGAACATGTCTGTTATTGCTCTGTGTTACACAACAGTTTAAAGAAGACATTCTTAAAGGGTGTTTATAGAAAGAGCGTGTGGTGAAAAAAAGCTGGATACATGCAACATGGCCCACTTAGAATACCGTGATTAAAATGGCTCAATATGCAGCTTTATACATAATTAATAAGCTATTAATAAGCTAATATGTCTATACCTATAATCGCTAAGACCTGTAATTTGATCCCTCTGTTTCATTTTCACCTTGGTTCTTATCACCCACTCACACTTCTGTGAGAGTTCTCCGGCCTTTCTCTTTTAGTGTCTCAAAATATGAAGGGATATTCGCTGACATCAACAAGAAGTGCTCAAAACCTTGTAGTTACACAGCCCAAAAAATACTTACAAGCGAGAATATAAAATGGGGCAAAAATTCTGGAGGCAAAAGCACGATATTTCCTGTTAAATACAGCAGTAGAGACCTCAGTCTTGTTGAACAGCCCGTTTTGGTGAGTTGTTTTTTAAATTTGTATTTTTGTGTTTAAGATTTGGAGGACCCAGACTGAGATCTTCGAAGGACCAAAGTTTGGCCTGCCAGCTGCTTGTTATAAGGACTGTTTTAAAGGCTGAAGCGTGTGTAAACAAAGACTTACTACAGGAATAGTGAACTTCTCAAGAACAGGACTTGTTAACTGTATGTGTAAAGCTCTCTGAAGTATCTGGGTCACCAGGTTCAACAAAGAACTTGACCAACTTTTAAACCCCAGATTGAAACTCTTTAAACGTTTTGTTTCTTGCAGCTTTAGAAATGCAGGAAATTGGACTTTGATATGTTTAGGAAGAAATTAATAAGCAAACCATTGCTCGAAATACAACTCAAACATGAAGCCTGAAATTTCAAAAATAGACTTCAGTGTTATGGCGCCTGTTACTTTCAAACATTGATTGACTGTGACTTTTGCTGTGATTTATTTGGTATCATAATCTCATAGATTCAAAGCTAGATAGCCAAAGAATTCAAATGAGGTCAGATAGTCGAAAAAATACTTTTTATTAATCAATTGACATCAGAATGTTTAAAACATTGACATCAACCACAAACACTTTAAATCAAACATTAAATGAGTTAAATGAACAACACGTTCAGACATGTTCTGTTTGAGAGAAATAGTCCTTTTTAAGGTCAGCACTGTGTTGTGCAGTGCTCATCTTGTGACTGTTATTCACTTCACTTCAGTGTGGAGTGCACAAAGCCTGACAGATGTGTATGTGGGGCTCTATGGGAACGAACAATCAAACAAAGCTCACATTCAGCAGCGTCTGTGTCCATCCACAGCACCTCACTGCTTGTTTTCTTCATTGGAGGGCTGAAAAAGAAGGCCTGATTGTCTTTTAATGTGCTGCACAATGAGCTCATAAAATGTATGCAGGGTCAAACGTATTCCTAATTCACTGCACACTTAACTGCAGATGTTTAACTTCTAAACACACTGTCAGGTATTCTTCTGGTGCCCCCTTCCCTCCTTTTTTTCTGTTGTTTTATTCAGTCAGGAATGTGCTCGTGTTTTGATTAATATTTGTCTTGGAGGTGTGGTGGTGCGTTTGTTTGATCAAACTCCTCAGGTTTTTCATCCCAAGAATGTGAAGTATTAGTTCTTAAAACAAAAAAGGCTCTCCACCCAAAAACAGGACTATCACCATACGTGTTGCTTGTTATCCCAACAAACATTTGTTGCTGAAGGGATAGAGAAATGATCATGGTTTATTTGGAGCCAATGAGAAGCTAAAATGGTCAAATCACACCCTCTAGTGGTGGGTTTGAGCACTCACAAAATCCGGCAGATACAGAACAAACTCAGAAGTTTCAAAGTGACTTAAAGTGAAGGAGTTCCCATCATACTGCAACTAACAGCGAACACTTTAATTATTGTTTAAAGTTTTCCTTGTCACTGTCACTTTGCTAAAATGTTGCTTGGTGCTGGTAGCTCAATGTTGGGTCTTTGTAAATAATATAATCAGAAGTAAGGTCCAGACCTGCTGTTTTATAGTGTCTTTAGATAACATGTGTTGGACTAAAAAATAAATCATTTTATCATTGGATTACAATGTCTGTTGTTTCTTTTGTGAAGCATGTTTTATGTATGAAATGTGCGACAAGGTAATTTCATATGGAGAGAAGCATGTAAGGAGAATAATGGTGGGTGTTTTTGTTGCTAAGCACGTTTTTTTTTTGGGACCATTTTAAGAAAATTACTCCTGTACGAGTCTCTTTAGTATCATTGGTTGGATTAACTGTGATCAGGCTCCATGTGGGATGTACTTGAAGACATGACCCTGACTTCAAAGTGCATGCATGTCTTTGTTTATGTGAGAGAGTGTGTGAGTGTGTCCTGGTTGGCCACATTACTGGAGCATGATGCAGACAGTTGTTCACACCAGCATTAGGCAAATGTTATTCAGCCTGTTGTGTCCCATCTGTTTCATCCTTGAGTCACACTGACTCACAGTCATGTGTGACATGTCCTGATGACAGCCTGAAGATTACTGGGTTTATATATCAGGGTCAGCCTCTGTGTATGAGTGCTCAAAGACTTGACAAATTACAGTGTAGATATATTAACATTAGTGTCTTTTCATCATTGACCGTGACACCTCCCTTAACTCTGTATAAATAGCTACGGCCAGCAGCTTAGCTTAGCATGAAGACTAGAAAGGTGGGTTGGCAGGTAGCTTAGCCTTTTCTTCAAATACCAACCCCCCACCAGCACCTCTATGATTAACATGTTTTTTTCATGTCTTTTTCATGTGTGAGCCTCACCAAAACAAAGACACAAACACCCACTGTGACCCCTGGATCTAAGCAGGAAGGTGTATTTTGCTATGACACATCAGTGCAGCACGGCTGGAGCCCTGCGTCCACTGTCTTGATGAGCATCATCATAGCAGCTGATTGAGAGAATCACTTTAGGGGATTAGCACAGTCATCTGTTCGGATTACAGGACAAGCTTACCTTCCATCTGTCACCTTCAAATTGAGATGAACTCATTGAATTTACACTCTCACCCCCCATGTGGAGTTATTTCTTCAAATTAGTGGGACATAACAGTGACAGTGATATTATGACTGTATATTATCTGCTGTAGCCGATGTATTTATATAGATAGATAGATAGATAGATAGATAGATAGATAGATAGATAGATAGATAGATAGATAGATAGATAGATAGATAGATAGATAGATAGATAGATAGATAGATAGATAGATAGATAGATAGATAGATAGATAGATAGATAGATAGATAGATAGATAGATAGATACTTTATTGATCCCGAGGGAAATTCAGGATATGCTCAGTGTTTTAAAACATATGTAATATCTGTACTGTTTACTATTTTGACTACTTGATGTATTTATATGTTAATCTGTCAAAATCAAATAAGTAGCTCACTATAGCTTGTGCACTGACATCAATATGTGTTTACAACTTATTATTAAAGTATGAGTTATAAAAGACTTTAATCAAAGTAGGCATTTTGACATCATCGTAATAATAAAACCTTTGTGGTTAAATTCCAAGTCCGAATATTGTGCATGTTTAATTTAAATTCAACTAACATGGTGAACATGGACTGAGCAATTAATGTTTTATGGCCCCGCTTTGTGATGATCATGTATGCAAATATTCAACTCCTATTTAGGATTATGATTTATTTTCATTTAAGTGTTCAGAATTAGCAATGCTTTTTCTCTGGATACCTGTAATGTATGTTTTGTCTTAAAGAAACACACAGGTGGATCTCCTGAGATAACAAGATCATCTATGGTGAAGGACAAAAAACGTTTTATTGTTTTTGGATCCTATCTGATTACAGCCTTCAAGATAACTGATCAGTGATTTAGGAGGAGTCTAATGTTGTGTTGATTAAAAATCGTTACTTACTGGACCAAAATGAAAGGCGCCCTAACAGCGCTGAGATCTTAAGGCCTTTGCAAACCAAAATTAAAGATCCTTCTTTTTAGCCTTTAAATTGAGTAAGAGTTTTTGTTACGTTGTTCTTTTTACCCTGGTGTTTTGTTATTTTTTACCCTAAATTCATTTCTATTTATTTATTCTTAACATTTTTCAGTTATATCGGGGTTTTTTGTCTCACAAAAATCCTCATTATTGTGGACAATTTATGTTCAGATCTTTTAATTTTTATTGGACACATGAACATTTCTGGCTGCATTCTTGTATGCAAGGTGCTACACTATATAAGTCGAGTAATATTACAGTACCCGGTTGATCAGACTGATTCTATCATCATTTGAAAAAAATCAAACATTTAACAAAAGGTAAATAGGGTAATTATTAACTTCCATTGAGTCAAGCTTGAATTCTTATGTGTTTATGTTGTTTTTTTATTCACAACATTTTTCGACACTCTTTCGTAATGTTTTATGTTCACACCATTATTTTCCAGCTCTGTATAAATGGAGTCTAAAGTTCAGCCAGCATTGTATTCAGTGGCATGATACTGTGGAGGAAGGACAGGAGGATGGTGGTTGTGTTGATGGATTTATGACTGGGATTGTAAGGCTTCTGTACAGAACATGTGCAGAAGGAAAGAGTCTGAGCTTAGCTGCTCACACCCACACACAGAATGGATCGACAAACCTTGATATCCACCTACACAACAACTGCACAATCAATCTGGACTCTTTACCTCTCTGCTTCTCTACCATCCACACCTCACACTAACACACATTTCCTCCTGCTCCTTCCCTCCTGTAATTCATGCATGACTGCCCTGGGCCGCTGAGACTCATTATCTGAGGGAAGTTCATTAACACACAGGCACGCACACAAGCTGACCTCTTGCAGATGTTGCACCAATTGCCATTTAGCCAAAGCTGGCGTCATTGCTACACTAACGCTGTCCTCAAACATAACACCCTCTGATTTATCTCCCTGTTTCTATCTCCCCGCTCAACCCACTGTGTCCTCTTTATCTGCCTCTTCATCGCTCTCCAGCTCTCTTTCAGCTGATGGAGCTTATTGTGGACAAATAGGCTTAGGAGCATCACTATGGCAACGGCAAATCGTAAAAAGCTACATAAGCACATCATGGGGGGGGGGGGGGGGGGTGAACCAATGGCTCCTGTAGGAGATGGTGCCCCCAACCTCCTGCTGCAAGTAAAGGCAGGCCAGAGAGGCTCCTGGGAGAAGGGAGGGAGTGAGAGGGAGCGAGAGGGAGAGAGAGGGAGGGAGAGAGAGAGAGGCGAAGATAACACTCTGGGACTGTTGTGAGGAGGACGGGAGAGCTGAGATAGAGTCCATTTCTCTTCATTTCTGTCTTCTTTATTCAGCTAGCCTTGAGTTCTCATCCATCAAGCGGTGTAATATATTTGTCTAATTCTTCCTTCACTGATTGTGCTCCTTTCAAGTCCAAGAAAAACTTTAACAGAAGAAGAAGAAGAAGGAGAGGAAGAGGTGAGAAAAGCCTTCTTTTTAAAACTCTTTATTGGCAAACATGGTGTTTAAATCTATCAAAAGTGGCCAGCAGTCCAAACATGAACACTGTTGGTGGTGAAATGAAACAGCAGGGATGTTCTTGGGAAAAGAAAGAATGTTCAAGCCAGCTGGAGATGTGTTTTGTCTTGCAAACAACCGATTCTCCTTTTCATGGAAAACAAGCATCAATTTAGACGTTGCTAAGAGCTCATGAACATGAGAGAAGAAACTATTAGAGCTATTATTCCTTTTGATGAAAAGAAAAGACTGGATGAAACATTGTTTTCAAGTCAAAATGCCCCGAATCTTGAATCAATGCAAATGTGACAATTTGCTACTTTTTGTTCATGATTTATAGATGGGTTTGCAGTGTTGGTCACAAAAAACAAGACATCTGAGGACATCTTCTTGGGCTCTAGTGCTGGACATGTGTTCACTGACATTGTTAATGTTGAAGAAAAATCACAGATGCTTCAGAAGCTTTTAAAATAAACAGCTGAATTCCTTTTAATACTTTGAATAAGAAATTAAATGAATCTGTTTATGTTTATCTGTGGAGGATCATGTTTCATGTGTTTGCTTTTGTTTTGAAAATCCAGTCAGTTTACAATTAGACTACTAGGCCAAGAGGTAAGAGCAAGGCTGATACTAATCTCATTCTGTCGCTGTGTTGTGTAACCTTTGTGCTGCACATGATGATAATCTGACCCACACACTGAATACAGTGCTGTGCAGTTCAGAAGAAAACAGACCTCTGAACCAGCTGTGGTTTGTGGAGGGAACTTGAACATCTAACTGTTGAAAAGAGGAAAAAGGATTAAATGGACATCTAGGAGGTCAGTGTAAATACTTAAAATGGAGTTTTTCTTTTAATAGTGTTTCAGAGGATATCATCCCTGTCTGTGCACAGACACCAGAATACTCAGAAATAAAAACATGACATTTAAACATAGATGTTGTTTCAGTTGCCACCAGGGCTGATCGATTCTTATACCAATTAATTAACCTCTAATTCATCATGTGAACACTTACTGTTTGTCTTTTGTGCTCTCAGGAGCTCAGGGTCCTTATCAAACTGCAACATTATAATTTGGAATTGGCCGACACAGACCACCTCCATTGGCGGTCGCCTTTGTGGTCATTTGTGTGCTTTGATCACCAAGAGCAACACAAAGCAGAGGGTTTCCCATTTAATTGAATAGAATTCAGCACCTGTGGGAGCCGATATGACACCTGTAGAACAAAGAGTCGGAGGAGGGGGGTTCAAGAATGCTCTCTGAAGGTAATATTTACAGATATGGCATTGAGCATCTGACTGAATAGATTTCAAAGGATGTGAGTTGAAATGATGGCAGATTATGTAAACCCGTGCATGGAATGAACACAAACAATGGGACTGAAAAACGACGTATTTGTTTGGACAGCCTTGAAAAACACCATCCTGACTATACTGTAAATCTGCTGAAACTCTCCTATTATAACTGTCAACATTTCAATCGCTGAAAAGCACAGAGATTTCAATCGACCTTTTGAAAATGTCTCCTTGTGAATTTATGATTTTCAACAAAAGCTGTAACACTCGGGGGAAAAAATTAAAGAAAAAAACACTTTATTCTCCAGTCATACCACAATCAATTTATCAGGATACAACACATATACAACTTCAAACTGTGATTTTCTGTCATCTTCAGGAGGCTGTGAAGAACAACAACGCCATGGCCTCCTGGTTCAACTGGAATGAACCGTATTACCGGAGTCCCCGCAGAGACCCAGCTGACGTGGTCACCGACACCCTGATGCTGGAGTTCAACTGGCAGTTGAAGGAGGCGGAGCGGCAGCAGAAGGAGAGGGAGAACGAGTACCGCCGCCTTAAGACCGGGGTGGACTACAGTTGGCTGGCCAGCACACCTCGCTCGTCCTACAGCATCAGCACCGGGGAGAAGCTCAGCCTGGAGGACCTCTGCTCCAAGGTGCCCCCTCCCTGCTGTGGCTTCGTCATACTCAAGTAAGGAGACAACTGACCAGTCCGATAGATAGACACAGACTCAGTCTTTCTCATGGTAAGGGACAAAGGGTATAAAAATGGCACCAGCTGCTTTTAGTGGTGCACACACCAACTAGTTATGCTCTGCTGTATTTATGGTGCAAAAGCTCCACTCCCTGGCTAATATTTACAGAGTACTTAAAAGATAAAGAAGATTTTTTTTTTGGCAGGATGACAACATCTTATCTCTTTGTAATTTTCTCTACTGAAAAGCCGCTGAGGCCCGAGAAGGTTTTGCTTCACGTTTACTAACCCTATGAAAAAGGAAACGTATTGTATCTCCTCTACTTTTGGGTGCCATAGAGAATATAACATTGTGCTTTTTCCACTGAAAGGCAATTTAAAAGGGCACTTTATTGTGTTTTCTTTATCTAAGGAGTATCTGTTAGCACACTGCATAATCTTTTCGTCACTAAAGGGCACCATAAAGTCAACTTGTAGTGTATTCTTTGTTTAATGGACACCCTACATGGCTAAATTTTCTCCACCGGAAGGGCACCAGACCACAACATTTTTAATGGTTTATCTACTACTACTACAACTATGACATTGAAAAGGCCACTTCAGTTGCATTCATGAAGAGCAACAAAGGCTTTTTACAAATATTACAAAGGGCAGGACTTGAATTCGTCCTGCACATCATAAGGATCTGCCACGATAGCTCCTGTGAGATTTACCTTTCAATGACACCTAAAGGAAAAATACAGAAACCTCTGATGAAATTTTGCAAACAATTTTTTTCATTTACAAGATAATTATGGCTAAATGTAATCCAGATCATCACAGAGTCTAATTAAATGGCTCATTTGGATCCCTATGTCACTTGTTAGAAAAGCTTGACAAAAAGTACAATGGTGAAAATGGTTCTTATTAGTTGGGTGCTGCAGTGTCTAATCCACTTAGTTTATGGGTGCCAGAAAGCCAGCTTTAATCATATAATTGTAAGGACTACAGCATGTGATAAAAAGGATATATTCAGGTTGTTGATGAGCAAGGCAAAAAGATGTAAGCCGAAGAAAGTGGGTGTCTTATTTTAAGCATAGATAGGGTCATGGCATTTTTTAGCATGTCTAGAAATTTTTCTGTCTTGTGTCGAACCCAACTCATCTGTTACTGGAGCACTAATGGAAAAGGGGTCGGGCTTAGGACAGGCTAATTGCTCTTCAGCTCAGACTCTAAATGGCCTTTAAATTCCCTTGATTTGTCAAGGTGTTGCTGGCAAACCATAAAGCACTAAGCATCGTCTTTGGCATCGAGAGGAGGATGTGTCGTCACAGAGCCAACTTCTCCAGTCTGCTACTCTCTGTAAATCGTTTGTGTTGTTCATGTTAATCTGGAGAAGTTAGATCCTGAGCTTGTTTGATCATCTGTTCACACGCAGCTGCTGAGGTCTCAGGTGTCTTGTTAGAGTTTGACAGCTTTTTTGGGGAGCCGTTTGACAGGTGTTAATGTGCTAAATGCTTGGTGGGAGTCATACAACAGGGACCAACTCTAGAACAAGTGTGTTATTCTAATTAACAGCTGAGAAGAGGAGTCCTTAGATTTGTTATGAAGTGTATAAAAGATGCTTTCTCCTTTATACAGGTACAATTGGGTTTCCTTAAATGCTGCCTGTTCTTTAGAGTCTCATTCTTTCACAAAGGAATTAAAGTCTATTTTCAGTCCACATCAAGAACAGCACAGAGGTCCTTTAGCTCTGTGCTCTTCCAGATATATGCGGTCTAGATAATGGATGGATGGATGTTCGAAGTTAAAACACCTTGTCATTATACACAACCTGTTGACAATATAGTGTATACTTTGTATGATTTGTGAAATGAGTGTTCTCATATAATCCTTCTTTATATAACAAAAGAGAGAAACAAACATGTGAATGATGTTCTTGTTTACACTTTTAGGTCACAAAATGGGGAAGAGTTTCCATTTCCTTAACAACAAAAACCCCACAGAAGCTTTAATTTGAAACTAAAGGGTATTCTGCATTATGTCGAGGTGTGTTTATAGCTTCAACATAGCTAGAACGAGGACCTCAGGATAACGTTTTAATAGTAAGTGAGAAGTCAGTAATGGTGAATATTGGTTGATGAAGGTAAAATATAAATGTACAAAGGCAGCAATGGCTCAAGGTAAACGTAAATTTAGGTCAATATAGGATAATAACAATGATTCTGTCCCTAAGGTAATCCAAACATCCATCTATTTAGTGTTAATATGGGTTTTGTGTCCATGCAGAAAGTGGACCAATCATCAGTTAACTGGAAGCTCTTACTGGGAAGCGCAGCTCCTTAATAGAGGTCTATTTAAAGGCTTGTTAAGGCCCCAGTTCCTCTTGTAAGAGGAGGAGTAATTGGCATGATAGCAGGAGGGTGCTGGTCACACAACTGGTGGGACTGATAACTGGGATTCAGGCTGCCCTTCATAATATTTGATTATATGCGGCTGTTGTTTTGCTCAGAAGCCAGCGATCAAAAACTCTGGCTTCAGTGTTGAGGTTTTTCTTTGGTTACCTGCGTGAGTATTCTGAATTTCAAAAAAATTGTAATGTAAAAAAACTGTAAGAAGGTATTGACAAAATACTATTGATATTCTTACATCCAAAAATACAGTGATATCAATGCACGTTGCACTCTTCTCTTGCTAATTTCTTTACTCCTTTATTTTTTTAGGTAATGCATTAAGATAACATGGTGTCATATTTTCAAACCTCCATATATGGTTACTTATATTTTTACTGCAAACCCACATACATCAATCCACAAAGATGCTCTCCTCAGCAGCCTGTTTACGTTAGTTGTTACTGGTATTTGCCTCACTGTAGTAGGTCGCAACAGTTCTTCTGCCGGCTTGTACCCCACATTTGAATTTGCTCGTTTTAATATGGCTTTGTATATTGGCATGTAAGAGTGTGAAAAAGCAGCATATTTATTTGAAAGAAGCTGTTATAGTCTCCTGTAGCTCTTTGGAAAGCACAGACTTCCTTTTCAGTGTGACAGCTCGCCTCACTGTTGTATGCAGCAGGTCCTGGTAATTTAATTAGCTGTGCTAACTAAGCCGCAGCTGCAACCTGGAGTTTGATTGACACGTGTACGGACAAATCAGTTTTGAACTTGTCTGTAATGAAAGTGCATGTCTCCTCACTCAAAAGTATCAGGCTACTTAGTCAGCCAAACCTCTAAACTATGTTATGATGAAATCAATTCAAATGTTTTTACAGCAATGCATCATATTTGTTTCCTTGTGGATCCTAGAGGGCCTCCACTTTTTTAAGATACTGGTGGGAAGGCTCCAAGACAAAGTCAGGAACAGATGGGTTAATATATCAATGTTTGACTCCTGTTTTCTATCACTCCCTCATTTTCTGTGCATATACGAATGTTAGGTAAAACAATTTTAAATCTGATATTGTCCTGTAGACCTATATTTGATTTGCTTGAAATGGTAATAACAGAGTCCAAACAGAATTTGGGCATTTCAGAAGTGAAGAAAAGCATAGCCTGATATAAAACAATCAATCAAAAAAGACCCTATCTCTTTTTCTATGTCATTTCTTTTAGTTGTCACCATGGTCAACAAATTGGTCATCCACTAAAGATAGAAATAACTACATATCTAGGCGTTTAGGTTCCTCATGATGAAAGTTTGACCTGATATTATGCACCGTCTGTTTGTAAGTCGTCAGGGAAACTAAAAGAGTCACTTGTGTCTGCTTCAGTTTAGGCTCTATAATTAAAGTTGCATGCAAGATGTTGAGGTTAAAATGAAAAAAAGCAAACATTGGAGAGTAATAAAAAGCGTATCTGTCCAATGTTGTAGTCCTGATATCTGTGTGGACCTCACAAAAGTTATACTAGGTTAAACACTGCTGGTATTTTTCTACTGTACTGTTCAGTGGGTAGTAAATACACAGTTTTTTTTCACAAGGAAGAGTAATTTTTCCAGTAAAAAAAAAAAAAAGGTTTTCAGACAAAATGTCATTCCTTCTTTAATGTCCATCCACACCTATAGGCTTAGGCTATAACATATAACTGATAACCTGTGAAACTGAATGTGCTATTACTTTGTTTTTTGTTCTGCTCAGGTTCAGAGAAGTTATGCAGGCCAATGAGCCCGAGGTACAGGAGGTGTCTGCCCTGTTTCGATCCGTCCTCCTGGAGGCTTTGGATAACCAAAAGGAGGAGCAGGAGGCGCAGCGGCTCGCCCGCCAGTGGAACAACAAACGTGCCATGAGCATGTCCCTCGTGAACTTCAGGTCCCGCATTAAGATTAACCCGTTCGGCAGCACAGTGGGCCTGACCACCGCTGTGTCCGATGGAACCGGGCTGAGCGACCTCAAAACCGTATCAGAGGACGTGGAGAGAGGGATGGAGCGGGACGAGAGGGCGCAGAGGGTGTGGAGCATGCCAGACTTCAGATACAAAGGAGCCAGCAGCAGTAAGGTCGTCTGACATGCAGCGTCCACTAGACAGTGATGGTTTTGAGACGTTTTAGTTGGACAGTCGCTGATCTCCAGGACCGTCTGTTGCAGAGTGACCACCTTTCACCAGGCGAGGCAGGATGGATTTCATTCTCCTTCCTTTTCAGTATGAGACCAGACAGCATTTGATCCATTCACTGATTTAACTTTGCACAAGAAAGGGCAATGTCAGCTGTTTTCCTCAGATTTACTGTAACATGACTACACTTTGAGATTATAATCTCTTGCAATGATGCATCATTTATTGTAGAAACCGGCATCTATGAATTGAGGGCTATTTATCTCGGCCTCATAGCCATGTTTGTGTTCTTTATATACTTAATGAGTCCTACATTTCACAGGAATACTTCAAATATGCTGTTTTATAACAAGAAGATGGCTGCAGGAGTGAAATATCTCCAGTGACTGAATGAATTGAAGATTATGTTTGAACATGGCTAAAGTAGTCCTGAGATGATTTACAGAAGGTCATTGACATCATTCCAGAGGGTGAATCATGAGGTCTCTGTACAGATGACACATTGTTTTCTTCATGAGTTAACACAAGAATTGATCATCTAAGGTCAGGGAACTAAGAGTTTGTTTTCTTGATTTGCGTGAAGGCACAGGAAGAGAAACTTGTCAAAGTAGGCTCATATCTTTCCAGCAGTTTATTGCTGCCTATTTTCTGTCTGTTTGTTACAAAGAAAAAGTTCAACAGCACACAACATCTTTACTCTATCATCCATAAAAAAGGACAACAACTTTTAACTTTTTGGATATATACATGGGTACTAGCAATGATTGTATTTTATATTTTCAGATTGAAAGAAAATGTGTTGAAAAAATGTCCTGACTGAATTCAAAGAGAATAAATGTTTTCAACAGCACCTTTCTTTGTCGTTCCAATATGAGACTATTCTTATTACAACAAAAAGTTCAAATAAAAAATATATCAGTACTCACTGAAAACACTGTGGTTTCCATAGCAACCGAGTACAGCGGAAACACAATGTTCTAGTATCTACAAAAATAAATGTACAGGCTGTGCTAAATAGAGTCAGGTTGATGAGAATTATTGAGGAAGCAGGAGAACAAAAAGGTTAGAGGTGCTTGAAGGTACTGCTAACTTGGAGGAAAATTTAAATAAAGCCTTCACACAATCTATTAAGTTGTCTGAAAGGCTACCATTTTGAAAATGAAAAGGGGATGTAGATCACCAGATTTCTGCTTCTTTTTTTACAGCCGCTACTATCATAACCCACTGGAGTCTTAGAGCCTATTTACACCTGGTATTAAATGTGATCTGTATTGGCAGACATTAATAAGACAATGAAAATGCATGTTAATGCAAGGTAAATGCTTAAAGTTTAGATCAGTTCTGCATAACCACATCTGGAGGTAGACTGGCTGTGTCGTGACCTGTATGCATGCCCTAAAACCTCCTGGGATCCGAGGGACGAGATCACAAAACTGCTCTGACCACTGTTTGTCCTCTGGGCGACAGAGACCAATGAGATATCAAAAACCCATTCAATTTAAACTTAGTGTAAACTCAAAGACTTTTTTTTAATCTGGCAAATATGTCCAAGTACAGATCCCATTTAAAGACCCGGTGAAATGGGTTATTAAAGACAGCTGTTTGCATTCAATGAAGATCACAGTTGGTTTACAGTTGACTAATGTCTAGTTATTTGACTGATCCTGTCACTTTACAGTTATCACCATGAACTGATTTAGTCCACCACAAATAAACGTTTGGATGACACGACCAGGCTGAAGAATTGGTCACTTGAGCGAGCAGATGAAAAAGCATGAATGTATCTCTCATTAGAGAATGGTTCGCAGCTCATTCGCTCCATCCAGCTCCGTGCTGCACTGGTGTCTCTGTGCAAGTCATCATTCCTCATCTCTTGCTCGGACAACCCTTCAGTTTTGTTTCTCAAGGATGTCCGAGTAGTTGTTTCCTGAGTTCTGCTGACGTGTTCAAGCCCAAGCACCACAACAAAGTGGCATCACAGGGTAGAGTTCAAGAATTCAAGGAGTTCTGCACGGTTTTTATCTTGCTGTAACACAAAGAAGGGCACAAGTGAGCCAGGAGAAAAGAATCAATTCAAAAAACATGAAAGTGTGCTTGGTTTGCTTCTATGGCAGCAAAAAAAAAAGAGATGACATTACCTGTTTATCTTTCTTGGACTTCTTTACTTTCATCTTTATTTTCTTCCCTGAAATCATACTGTACTTGCCTTTTTTTCTTTCCTTCAGATACTGAAGGAAGGACATACACATGTAGGTTATGGGAAAAAACTCACAGAAAATAGCAAATACAATCAACAAACAAAAAAACAACTTTCTACAATAATGCCAAACGCATTTCCTTGGTGAAATAAAATGATGTGGTTACCTTGGAGATTTGAACAGGTCCTGCATTTTCCTCTCCTTTTGCTTTTTTGTCTTTTTTACGTTTATGGCGCTTCTCTTTCTTTCCTTTCTGCTCAGTGACACACACATTACGTTGGACTTTCAGTGAGTTGCATTTAGAATATTTAAACTTTAATTGCGTGACGTAAACATAACATTACCTTTTTAGGATGTTTCTCCTTTTTCCTTTTCTTCGATGTCTTTCTGACTTTACTGCGGGAGTCTAACAAACAACAAAAACAATTAACTGGGTCAATTTATAATAAGCATCATAGCAGCGCTGATATCTAGAGATATAATCGAAGACTAATCACTTTAAAGTATGAATTTACTATGATTCAGCTCTGAGAGAAAAAACAGTAATAAAGTTTACCATCATGAGATTCCCAGATTTATGAAAGACTTTGAAGACTCACCACTACTGCTGGAGCTACTCCGACTGCAGCTCGATGAATGGGATGAACCTGAAGAAGAGGACGATGAGGAGGATGAAGATGATGACAGAGAAGACGAAGAACTGGACGAGGATGATGAAGAAGATCTGCTACGGCTGCGTTTCTGCTTCCTTTTTTCTCTGCCTGAATAAAAACATAAAGACATAAGAAATGTACCCATCTTTTTGTAAAGTCACAGAAGATTCACTACTGGAAACATGCAAACATCTGCATGGAACACAGTTATTCTGCTTCCCCTGAACATTAAACATATTACGCATTCAGAAAAGGTCTGTTAAAATAGTCATGTTACTCCTGGAAGAAGACTTTAAAGTGTTTTAAAGTGTTCATCAAGAAAGCACACCAAGGTAAGTGTCAGAGATTAACTTAAAATCCAGGTAATAAAAACTAATACATTATCCTTCCTGGTTTGTTGTAGCAAATAAAAGTGAAATACCAAATACATTAGTCTTGCAGCAACAGTTTATATTCTAAATAATATCATATGTACAGCACTTTGTAGACATTTCTTTGTTGTTTAAATATATAAATAAAGTGGATTGGATAAATTGTTCATTTTCAGAGCATGTTTTGTAAACAGCTACACAGTGACTGTCTGTACATGTGTCAGGTGTCTTATATTTTGTGGGTGTTTTATAGGCATGCTTGCCTCTGCTCCTTGATCGTCTCCTCTCATCTGTTCTGGAGCTGGAGCTGGACACTCGAGACTCAGCTCTCGATGACTAAAATCAAAAAAGAAACGTGATTAAAAAAACACGTTTTTTATGGACGTGACAGGTGAAATGTGATCCTTGAACATCAGGAAAGAAAAAAAAAAGCATGAAATTACACAGTTAAACACGAAAGAACTCCACACAACGTTTGCAACAAGTTACCTCGTAAATACAATCCTGGTTACAGCAACAAAGTTCAGACGACTACCTGCTACCTCTGCTGCTTTTATTGACAGCAGTTGAAGCTAACATGGGCTCTGAACCATGAAATCATCTAAATGCATCAACATAACTGGCTCTGTACTCACCATGTTGACAGCAGAGGACGCTGTAAATATTACATGAATATACTGATCCCAAAAAATGCACCGAAAAGGCGCTAACATGTATATTTATTCACAGCTATGTCTTACATGTTAGCGTTAGCTTGCTTTCTTTTGGAGTCATTTTGTATCCCGTGATGCACCGCTGCTAACTACGTAACAATCGCTCTCTGACAGCTGACACAGCGCCCCCTGCTGGCGCAACGCGAGAGGACAACCTCATGAAAGAGATGAGATAAAGTAGTAAATGAAATTGAATGCTGTACTGTGACATTTTAAACTTAAGTCGCCTGGCAGTTTCCACAGACCCACTAGCAGGACGTTTTTTAGTCGAGTGACGTCATTTTCTAAAGGTCAAAAGGTCATTTTCAGATAACAATTATTTAGGTCATTTAGCAGGACACCTGGAGAAACCTGACTGCTGAGCCAAACTAAAATGCACTCGTAATATAGTAGCTCTATAAGCCAAAGGAAAAAAAGACGTCCCCAAAAGCCAAAATGTTTAGGATTTAATGACGCTTCTTCAGATAAATGTTATTTTGCTGTATGCTCACTTCACAGTGTCCGTCCTTTATGGTCCCCATAAGTGTTGTTAACTCACCATTCATTGGGAAAGTGTTAGCTTGCCTTACATCATAAATAGTATGGGTCAACCTTTAATTGGTATTTAAGGCACATATTATTATTTTATTGTCAGAAAATCTAAGAAATGACCTAATTTAAATTGACCATTCAGACCACATTCAGAATTTATTTTATTATGACTAAGATACTAAGCATCACCTTATTGGTGCCAGACTTTTTGGGCTCATGATCTCACTTTTACAAAACTCTGTCGACCCCAGACATAGAAAACATGTTTAAAACACTCTAAGCTAATTAGTGAAAATGAATTTGTTTTCAATCAAGAATCGATAATGAAATTAAAGTACATAAAACCACTCTGTGCATGATATAAAAGCTGATAAGAAATTATCACTCATAAACTGTTTTCTGCTGTTATTCCCAGAAATAATTGAGCGGAAATAACTTACACAAAATCATGGGTGTGGTATTATACAAAAACATCTTTATTATGACAATGTTAGTACATTATACAAACAAGAGCACATGCTCACTGTATGAAATACAAAATGTTGTTGCTCGTCAGTGTCCTGGGCATCCTGAGTCATGGACCAAAATATCATTGAGTAACAATTAAAGTGTTGTCAGTTTAATCTAGCCCTGTGTTCCATTGTTGTATGTGTTAAATCTGACATTCAAGAGAAGTCATCAGGTTTAAGAAAAGGCTACCTTATGTGTATATTGGTAAAAAAAAGTTACTTTTTGGTCACAATTGGATCTCATATAAATGACAGACCAATCTTATAATCAGCATGGCTGTTCCTGTCAACTTCAAAGATTTCTGAAAAGTATTCAGTACCAGGAGATCTTTTTTCAAACATTGAAGGACCTTTATAAAAGTGACCATGTCAATCGATCATGAAGATAAACTGTATTTACATGTAAGAATACATTGAACAGACAAAAATCCTCTCAGCCTGCCTTGAGACAACCAATGCTACACTCAGATCTAAACGCACATCTAGTTGCAATAAAGACATTGTAGAGCTGCCCTTAGATCAATTGAAAATGTTGTAAGCAGAGAAAGATAAGCAACATAAAAAGTGATAACATTTGACGCGACTATCCCTGCCCATGTCAGAGCCTCACTGCTGCTTTCACACAGTCTGACTCTTCCTTACTCCTTTCAGAAGGAGCGGGCTCCAGTGAGGCGACGTGAAGCTTCATATCAAGGCAAGTTGAACTCCTTTCTTTAAGCCAAGCTTCAGCAGAAAGAATGTATACAGAGAAATACACACTAAACTAATATCTTAAAACATGCTGTAATGCTTAATATATAATATCAAAATGAAATAAAGAAGAGCTTATGGAAGTGGTTGTGTATGAGGCAGTATGGAAGCTATGGGTTGACCCACCCTGTTGTCTACAGTGGCTCATTAATGAAGACATTGATCACAACTTTCAGTGTAAAAAAATCCCTGAATGTTTCTGTTCCAGATTCAAATTCTTACCAAGATTTCTTCTTTGTGTATAATATTCATTTTAGAAATCCTGACGATTCAATGTATATCTTGGAGCTTGTTTTTCCTTTGAAGAAAATGTAACTTTAATGGATCAAACCATATGTTTTTGTGTCGATATGCTCAATCAATGTTTTTTTGGCCATATTATAATAATTTAGAAATTGTGTCCTGTGAACTTGATGTAGCTGATTAATGATTCTTCATTTTTCCGCTCAGTAAACAGTTGGCAGACAATTAAACCTCTGCTTTGTTCTTTGAGTGATCAGCATGAGCCAAGCTCTCCTCATGCTCCTCCTCCTCCTCAGGAACCTGAAAAACATGCAGGCCAATTAATGAGTTTGTAGCGTAATGAAAGAGTACTTAATGAGATGGTTTAATGTGAACGTCAAACTATAAATATAATTGCCCTGGAAACCACGTGTTGAGTTTAACAGTCCAAAACATCTTGTTCAGAACGATTAAGTGAACCTCATGAATCAATCCATTTTTATTTACATAGAAATGAAATATTATGATCCCAAAACCACAAATTCAATATCCTGTGATGCACAACAGCCACAAACAGGTGATTAGAGATTTCTTACCTCCCAGTAAATAGAGTCGTCGAAGCAGTTCTGGTCTGGTGGTTGTCCCCAGAATGGCAATTTCATTATTAAACCTTAAAGAAGAAAATGAAAGGTTTCATTTCTCACATTATGGCTTTTTGCTGAATCAAAAACATAGCCTTGACTTGTGTCATCTACCAACACTGTGATTCTTCATCTCCTCTCACCTGTTACAGCACCACCAACCAAAGCAAAGCCAAGGGATGAAGCCAAGGCAGCAGCTTGCATGGAAGCATGACCACTGAAGAGGAGGATGAAGAGGGGAGGGAGGAGAAGAGAGTAATGTCAGAGTTGACAAATGACCAAAACCCCTAAACTACTTTAAAGCTACAGACATGTTTTGTATATGTGTTTTAAAACATTCAAGTCATATTTGTGGTGAGGAAAATGGCCCTTACTCTTTCTTCCCCAAAGCCACAGCCACAATACCAGCCAACCCGCCCAGGATGCCGGGCATGCCGTGCAGATTGTGGACACCACAGGTATCCTGGACGCCAAGGTTGGATGCCAGGATGGGCTACGGAGGAGAAATAGAACATCCACAGTGTATGAAAGGGAAAATATGCATGTGAAATAGCATTGCATCTTCATATGGAGAAAATCGGCAAGGTTTCAAATATATAATGATGAAAATGATGATTGATCATTTTGGTTTGCACATCTTTATTAGTTGCTTGGTCTTAAAATGATCAGCAAATGATCCTAAAAGGCCTGTCAAAGCTTTTCAGGGCTCAAGTTTTGACACACTGCTGTTATAGGAGAATAACAACCGTAGAAATGATAGAAACTAGAACCAGCTGTTTTATCCTTTTAGTAATTATCTTATCTTAAAGAAAAAGACTTACAGTATTAATATGTTATTTAAAGAGTGAATGATTTTTTTGCACTTCACTTATTCATAATTGACTTTTCATTCACACCATGGACTGAGTGAACTTTTCCAAAAGCAGTCCTTTAAAATGTACACCTGAGACCACAAACTCACAGTGAGGAACTTGAAGCCCAGGGTAGAGATGATGCCCGCCACGAATCCGATCAGCATTGCGCCAAATGGCCCAATGTCCATGTCAGCACATGTTCCCACGGCAACGCCGCCAGCCAGAGTGGCGTTCTGTATATGCACCTGTAGTATGAAGAGATAAACAAGTAAGTAAGTCTCTGATTAATTTTGTATTTCTTTTATTTGGATACCTAAGGAAAGTTTTACGACCATGTCCAGTTTTCCTCTGTGCTCCACGAGGCTGGAGATGGCGTAGGCAGACAGCACACAGGAGGCCAGGGAGAGGTATGTGTTAATCACTGCTGTGAGCTGAGTGTAGCCGGGTTCAGCAATGGCTGAGTTAAAGCTGGGCCAGAACATCCACAAGAAGACGGTTCCTTTTGGAGAGAGAGACAACAATGCAGCTTTTCTACCATCATCCAAATAATGTAATTCACAAGAAACTTAAGAATGGATATGTGGATTTTTTTATTTCATTTTGTTTTTCGCAGTTAACATGACTATTGTTTAATCGCTGAGTGTGCTGCATTTCTATTTATGACCACTAGGTGGCACATGTTTTACATGTATAGGAGGCCACTGATTAACCAGTCAGGGTAAAAACATCTTATTAGATTAGTTTAAAGTGTAATAATATAACACTAAAAACGACGTTGATCTATTTAGGAGTACAGAAACACTGTGACATATACAGCAAGACATTACAAACGATACAAACGATTAAAATGTGCTTACCTTGACAATATATCAGGCAAGACAGATTTTTTCAAAACAAGTCCAATAATTCCATTAAAATATTTTATAATGTTCTTAAACAATACTCTACTGCAGATAACGCTCATTTGAAATTGCTTTAGGAACAGGACTCAGCGAGGATGATTGGGGTAACAGTTGGTATGTAAACACATTGTGTATTTGCAACAGGGTCAAGGCAACTCAGTTTATGATTCTTAACAGAGCTTATATATCCCCTATTTATAAATAAATTCAAACTGGATACATCGCTTTTGTGTTTAAAATGTAAGACTGAAGTCGGTATCCTCACACATGCTCAAAAATACAGCAATTGATTGGATTTGAAATCCATACAATTCTCTCATTTAATACCAGTAATAATCGAACGTTTATTTCTTGGTTGTAACTGGTAAGCACGATAGAAAAGGATACAGAGTGCTTACTTTCTGTGCTAGGAAATGTATATTGGCTAATTGGATTTCTGACCAGGCTCCCTCCAGGACTCAGTGGCAAAGGGCTGTTTTGGACTTTCTCAACCTTTATTGTCTAACATGCCGGATGCACCATCAAGATGACATTTTTGACTTGGAAACTCTACATGACCTAATCTGGACTTGAACTCTCCGCTATTTTCAAGATGACCTTTTTTGTTTGAATGTGTATGTGTATGGGTCAGTGATTGCTTGTTTTGTTCTGTGTTTGTTCTGTTCTTAAAAAAATAATAAATATATATTGAAAAAAAAAGTGCTTACCGATCATGGCAAACAGATCAGAGTGATACACAGATCCGTCATTATCATGTCCGTTTCTTAAACCTGGTCTGTAAAGTACTCTTGCCACTGCCAGGCCAAAGTAGGCTCCATAGGCGTGGATGATCATGGATGCCCCTACATCATTAGCCTGTGAGGGAGAAGGTAAAGCAGGTCTATAAGAGCACAGTCCTGTCAGTCTTACATATCAGCATTTTGATTCATGGTGTACTCACTCCAAGGACATTTGCCACAAGGTGTTCATTAATGGAGAAGATGGTGATCTCCAGGACGGTCATGATGAGGAGCTGCACAGGGCTGGTTTTACCTAGAACGGCCCCGAAGGAGATCAGGACTGTAGCTGTACTAAAGTCTGCGTTTATAATTCTGCAGGAGAGAGAAGAATACAAGACGTAAAGGAAAACAAATGTCATGACATGATTAGGAACATTTTTTTGTTTTGTTTTAGTAAAAGGCAGTCATACTTGAAGATGCTGACTTTGATCTTGCCATCCTCCATATGCCACAGGCCCTGCATGAGGAGGCCCCACTGCAGGCCGAAGGCAGCCAGGAGCAAGTTGACCCCCACGCTGCTGAACCCATATCTCTTCAGGAAGGTCATCAGGAAGCCGAAGCCGATGAAGATCATGACATGGACATCCTGAAACACTGGAGGAATGAGGAGAGCGGTCAGTTCTGCTGCTGAAGACAGGGTCATGCTTTGTTTTGTGTGTCCTGGTTTAGCCTCAGTTTAACAGACTCACAAAATTAAGTCAAATGAAACCCTCTTTTAACACACTGCCTTCTATTATTTATTATCCACTTGTAAAGATTTAGCTGTACACTGTGGTATTCTTTAGACTTTGTAGTTTAACTGATTTAAAGATACTTGGCTTCACAGCAGTAATTTCCTCTCAGAGCTGCTGTGACATGTTAGCTGCACAGGCTATTAAATCACCCCATGAAAAGTATTCTGGGGAAAATAACCTCCTGCTGATCATGTTGATTTTGTAACCTTGTGCTATTTCTATTAGCTTCATATGATCTTAATACGTTTAAACTTTACCAATCTCAAGAGGAGAGGACATTTGGTACATCCTCGACTATTAGTCTTAACAGGCAAAGACAGAAGGATTAGGAATTAGTTTGGATTATGTCTAATTTTTCCCTACACCATGGTGTAGGGAAAGTAAGAAGAGTGTAGATGCTTTGAGTTAGGCCAGGCCATTTTTTGTAGGATTTGCAAAGAACTTGTTGCTCCTTCCAAAGCCTTGATGAAACAGGAAGTGGGGCTCCTGTTTCCCAAAAGCTGTAAAGCCTGATATGATGAGACCTTCATGTGGAAAAGGCATCAAGGTGGACGTGTGCGCAGGTTATGAAACAATGTGTTCCATTTCCTCGGTCCGTAATGAGCATAAACGAAGCCACTATTGTCTCAACATGACACGCCCACTCTGTGACAGGGAGGCATCGACTGCTATTCTTCAGAACCGTTTACTTCCTTTAAATGACATGATGCTGCCAGGTAACTAGAATGACTTCATGAAGTTACACAAAGCCAAGAAATGGTTAATTGTCACATAACCCCTGCTCTGATATAACTCTATTACCTAATGCCGACATATACAATCCTGTTTTTGAATGATTGAACAAAGGCATTACACATGTATGAGCTTTTTTAAAAGAATGCAGACAGATTGTAGCCTCTGCTTCCAGTCCTTGTAATGAGCTAAGCCTACCAGCTGCTGGCTGTATCACCATGTTTATCGAAAAGCAGAAAAGTAACAGATCTCCCAAATTATACTGTATGAAAAATGTTTCACAGAAGAATTTCCCGAAATATTATATTAAGTCATTTGTGACACTTACAATAATTGGTCATGGCCTTCAAGATATAAAAGGCAGTACATTTTACAATTGACGTTTTTGCACCAATGTCTCTGCTCATCTTATTTTAATAGCCTATATATGTAAGCACACACAGCACATATGGAGACATCAAGCACACCAAACATGGTGATATTTCTCTTTGTCTTGGTCAGGGAAGAGTTCAACTCATAAAATCACAGAAGCACCGGGTTTATGTGATGAACAGAATGTCAAGTGAAAATAGCAGAACAAAAAATCCACCAGGCTTATTTTCACAAACAAGATTTACATACAGAGCACATCAGCACATTTTAAACATATATTCAGGTAAAAGGCATGAACCATCTACAAACAGCTACTTTTGTAAAGCTTAATTAAAGAGTTCACTTTATTGTTATTGGGAGGTTCTAACAGAAACAACACTATAGTCTGCTTGAATCATAGTTCAATGGGCTAAAAATGTTGCTGTTCATTTGGACTTTCAGAGCTGTTGCCTCTCTACCCTGTTGCAAGCACTGTTTTTTTAGATGGAACAAATCTTAGAACAAAGAGATGTATCAAATGTGTACTTCAAGTACATTGATAAAGGAAAGTCGTGCAATGCAGATGATGTTGAGAACAACAAAGAAACAAGTTTCATCATTATCTCACTTTGTTCTATGTTTGTAGTCAGGGATGATTGAAGACATCTCCCTAACCTCGCATTGTGTCTGTAAATATCCTTTCATACAGACATTCTTTACTATTTCCCTTTTCATACAAAGTTCACAAGATTTTGAGTTTAAGATACCAAAGCAGGAATAAAGAAAACGATGAATTTGGATTTGTGCTCAGCTTGATAATCATGACTTGTCCTTGTCTAAAGCTGTGTAACGTGTGGTCAGCTTTTCAAACAGTGCACACTGATATCAGTATGAAGCGAGTGTAAATATTTGATTTTGCTCACATGCATGGAGCTGTTTTTGAAGAAAACCTGTTTGCAAGTTTTCGTGAACTTTGACCCTCACTCACATTCACATCTCGGTGACTAAGGCTTCTGTTGCTTTCGTGGGTTTTTAGAAGTATAGTATATTAAAGACAGGGGGGTCATAAAGTTGGAAATCAGCCAGAATGACTGGCACCGCGCCCAGATGTTAGGTAACGCTCTGTAGTCTTGAAAAATTGGGTGAGCCAATATGATGGAGGATATACCCAGAGTGCCTACCTAAGCACAGTCTGTTGGGGAAGGATACATCAGAGCAGGAGGATTAATGATTATTGCATGTTTTAAACTCTGGATGGATCTCCTTATCTTTGATGTCTTCATTCATCAACTCTAAAACAATCTTTACAAGGGTCTTAAATAGGACTGCATGCCGTGTTTTTTTTTTGTTTCAACCTGTACATAACCCAGATGTGTCATTTAAATCACAAGTTCCATAATTCATTTCATAATGAAAAAGCCCTGTTAGCTTTCACTTGCTCTACCATCAATTCTGTGCCTATTTGCCTTTCTTTGAAGACATAATCACAGACGTCTGGTTTGGGTTGGATAGGATATCTCTCTGCATGCACATGTCTTCATGTCATACACTCTCTTTTTCCATTACTTCACTTTAGTGGAGCTGTTGAGTACAAAGACATTTGATATTTTAAGGCAGATTTAGGTGTATAGGTGTGCCTCTTGTGTGAAATCTTGTTATTTTGTCTTAACTTGTCAGGAGAATATTTTTTTAAATTGTAACATTTTGCTTAGTATTAAAATAAAGAAGAATGGGAAAAACACATTCTTAAAGAAACAACAAATCTGATGTTGAAAACATGCACACCCTTAATACTGACCATGGACTTATATCTGTAAGTCACACCTGCCCCACCCTATCATGAGCAACCATGCATACAGCAAAACAACAGTTTATAGCTGCAGCTGTGATAATGCAGATAAACATTCAAAGAAAGCTTAACTGTACAAGCCACTTAGTGCTCATTAAGTGCCATAGTTTAATAAAAGAACATTGAAATGAATACATTAAAAGCAACACAAAGATCAAAAGCATGTTTGTGTCTTGTCGACCATCTGTCTTTCTATGTTAAAGCCATTCATTCAAATCACATGCGACCTACACTGTGGGAGACATGACACTTTCCCCTGCAGGATCCTCTGGGCTCCTCAGCTGCAACCCCATGACTTCCCTTATTGCATTCAGCAGACCTACTCTTAGAACAGCCTCTATTTCTGTTTGAAGCTAATTGGCAAATTAAAGCCTGAAAACAAAATTCACATTCTTTCAATAAAGGAAGGCAACCTTTTTAAGGACACTCAGCACTTTGCAGTTTAAGACTGAAAAACAAAACTGGAAAACATGAATGATCTGTGGATATATTCATTTTTAAGCGGGAAAAATATATTCGAGAGCTTTCCCAAACACTCCATGCGCAATTATTTAATAAATAGATTATTTTAACTTATTAAAAACTCATTGTACAAGTAGTTTCTTGACCAAACATTCATGCATCCAGTATCAGAGCATCCCTAAGCAAGCATCCCCTTATAGACTTACTGGGATAGAGCTCCATTGGCGGTGCTTCATGGTGGGTCTCATTGGAGTGTGCACCATGCCCATGATGTTTTCCATCATCATAGACCACAAACACTGCAAACAGAATGATGGTGATAATCTCCAAAGCCAAGGCCACAATAGGGAACTTCAGCCTCATGTTGGTGGCGTATGCAGGCATCCTGAGACCAACTCTGCTTATCTCTTACAGTCTGACTCAAACTCTGCCGGTCGGTTGATCTATTTCAGTCCTTTTTAGGGGTTGCACTATGTGAAAGGACTGAGAAAGGTTGTGTCTGGTTTTAAACTAATGTAGCTTTTGTGGCGACCAATGACAGAGCAGAAAACTGAGGCATGGGTTGTCGACACCCCCCTCATGCACTTTGCTCACGGGGATGGGTTTCCTTTGTGGACGTCAGTGGGGACTGAGCAAAACACATATGAAAGAGGGACACTCAGAAATTCTTAACGACTTCACTTTCCCCCTCATTTTTCACAGTCATGTTTGTTGACTTGGCTTAAATAGGTTGATAGATGCACTTCTTTCATGTCTTACATTTGTAGAAGAAAATTATGGGAGAGGAATTCCTCTCAGTAGATATATATTATATTTTTGACTCTGAATACAGTAGCTTCTTTTTAAAATACTTCTTTAATTTTCTTTACTGAACACTGATAGAACTACATCTTAAAACAGCCAAGGTTGACCAAATGGGTTTACAGAGTGAAACAATAAAAGACGAAATCTAGAAAACATCATAAAAACACATTAAATTCATAGTAAAGTTGATTTGGCTAAAAATATCATTTGATAATATCAAAATCTGTTTCAATAAAACAATTATTTTCTAAAATGAGAGCCAAACACAAGAAATTGATCTTCAACAGGGATTTGAAACATTCAAGAGTAGAGGCATTTGTTATTTGAAGTGGTAGCTAGTGAAAAAGCTCCAAGGCTTGTTTTGGGTACATCCAGGAGCAGCTGGTGACCTCTATGCTCTAGCTAGCGGGAGTATGGACATGGAGTAATTCACTTAAGTAAGGTAGTGCAAATCCATTAGGGGCCAACAAAAAGTTGACAAAAGTCAACAATAACATTTTAAAATCAAGCATTTGGTGGACAGGAAGCCAGTGGAGGGAAAGCAGCACAGGGTTCATGCGGTCCCTCTTTGTCTTGCCTGTCAGGAGGCATGTGTTCAATGACCACCTGTTCCAAACTGGACTGTAAAAAAAAGAGGCCGGTCCTAAGCCTCCCGACAAACAGCTACACTGTACCCGCTCTGCACTTACAATCAAGTTAGTTCTGGGAGTGGACTGGGTTATCAACAAATTCACCCCCTTTACAGTTTGTGCTGACAGAGACATTAACATATTAGGTGCATGAGTGCATCAGTGACCACATCGAACAGTTCAGGGTGTCCAATCATGATGATCTCTGTCTTGTTTCCATTAAGGTTAAGTCTGCTACCCCTGGGCAGCATTTATAAAAGAGGATGAGGTCCAAACCAGAACCCTGAGGTACAGCACACTTCACTGCTGCAGAGTGCAGCCCCTTTAATTCTCACACAGTTTTCCAAACGTTCTAAGAGGATCATTTGAGTGGATCCTCGAATTTTTTTTTATTAACATTGAACTACCGTATATCTAATCAAGTAAATGAAGCATTTTTATGATTTTTAAGGTTGTCATGTTTCCCTGAATATTACCTACTGCATTCTGACATATGCTTATACGCTCACTCTTGGCAGAAGTTTGTCCAGGGGACAGGAAAACGACAGTTCAGTTCAGTTGAGACCTTTATTGTCCCTGGAAGGGGAAGTTGATTGACATTAGTGGAAAAAACACAATGTATAAAAAGGCATACTGTAGGACAACACAACACAAAGACTGAATAGAGTCAGGTTGGAATATTCGTCCATTGCGTTCGCACAGCATGTGAGAAATCGGCTTATTTAAAATATGTAAGGAAAGAAGCAACTTTTAAACTTTGTATCTCTTGTTTCTCTGACAGTGCTGTGCTGTGCTTTGTCATTCCACTTCTGACCCCTACAGACTGTGCTTGAAACTGTATCAGGTTACTTCATGAGTAAGTCCTTTACTATCAACCTTACACAGTACATGCATTTACTTCCTTTCCCATTGGAAACTATCCAAGTCTTCTACTCTGGTTGGCTTGCAGGTTCGGATCCATTAAGTGGCTCCCACAGTGAGTGTGGTGTCAATCTGAGGCCTCTCACCAAATTACTTCAGGCCAGAGGTCCTTCATTATAGGCCAAGAGCTTTATGAATGAGCAGAGTAGTTAATCACTGGCAGCGACACATCCCTGTTTGTCTTGGATCTCAGCGTACCAAGGGTTTTCCCAGACCCTCTGGGAAATTACTTCCAAATGTTGAGAGAAATCAAAAACTCTGCAGCCCTGCTCAAATTAATCTACTCCTGCTGACTCATTATTCTTTCATACTCCGGATTGTGTTCTACATATTTATCTGATTAGTTAGGGTCATAAAATTTGTAAAGCCTCTGTTTATTTTTGGATTTTTAAAAATGTTATACAAACAAATGATACGACTTAAAGGTTTGAACAGTAAGGTAGGATTTGTGATCCAAGTGTTTCATTCATACCTTCATCCTTGAAAAATTGGATTGAAATCTTAAAACTTTAAACAAAGTGTGTTAGTTTAACTCCTACCATTCAACCAATCTCCCAATGTTCCCTGGAGTAGCTCCAACCCTGAGAAATGTTTGTATAATGTTCAAACTGTAATTATTAGAACCGTTATAATGTCCTAAGTTCTTCATTGTTTAGCCAAAAGGATCACATGTTCTCCACTCAGCTGAAATCAATCCACTTTGACGGAAAGCATGAGAATTGTTTGTTGTCTAAACTGCTCAACAACAGTCACTGCAGTTTCTGATCCATAGTCTCACATTTCACAGCGGAGTATCCCTGAGGTACCGCAGCTGTCAACTTGCTGCTTTTACCAACATTTTTCCTCTAACCTTGAGTGCACAGAATTCCCCATTCAGACATTTTGCTGAGATCAAACGTTTTGTCAACTTAAAAAAAACTTACTTACATACTTTTGAACACAAGTAAGATGTTTGGACAGTAGTGATTTGTACAAACATAAACATGCAGAAAGCAAGCTTGTTATCTTTTATAGATGAAGTTATAAGATTTAAATAAAAAAAGAGCTGCAAATAAGGCACTCTATAGGTTTTACTGACTGACAATATGAAGGCAATGCTTTTTAGAAATCTGGTTAGCTTTGTTGCTGCTTGAAGAGGTAGATATAGTGAGGTGTGGACAATAAGATAATTGTGCACCCGCCGTGACGGACTAGAAGGAGCATAACCTTTTCTTGGTAACATATTAGTAGGTTGATTTCCTGCATTAGTTTGGGATGAAAAGCTACTTGCTAGGTTTGAATCTCTGTTGTTGTTTTGCATACAGGAGACTGTACTCAGATTCTCCTTTTCCACTGTATGAAAACAACCCACTGTTACTCTTAAAAGTTTCGAAAAATTGTCGTCAGACAAATCTTTTGTTGCTTCTGGAAGTCAAAGTGTTGGCTTGTTTGAGAATACTGAATACTAAAGCATCAAAGCGGAGAAGAGACAGCTGGGCCAAACAGCTAATTATTTTATCTGTTTTTAATCTAGCCTCCCTGTGAACTTCACATTCCAGGAAAACCATTAAGCGATTTATCTCTGCTCACTCACAACCCCACCGTAAAGCTCAGATTGGTGGAAAATAAACAAGTCATCAGGCTCAAATGTGCTCCATCCTTTAACTGTGACTTCCCATGTGAGGTTATGCAATGCTCATCGCTACACAACCCTCTCTGATGTCCTGCTCTGCTTTCTAACCAGACTCACTGTATTATTCTCTGTTACCTGGTCAAATAGAGGTTTGGAGATTCACTGCCTCATATGCCACTGATGATAATTAGTCTCTCTGATGAAACTCAACCACGTAAATAAATGTGGCTTTACTGAAGCAGGCGCTGTAGGATTACTGAGTCGTCTGTTTAAAGAATTAACAGTCGCACAAAGAAGAAAACGTGATCTTCACTGACGCCTGTCGAGCTTTTATTTAGTTTGGTTTATTTGAATTCAGTATCAAAACAATCAAAAAGCATTGGTTGGTCGTAGCTGGGGTTCACAATATGAATATTAAACACATTGCAAACGACGGACTCATATCGCATTGCATAAACTCAATATTTCCATAAGGACACCCAGAGCATATTGGTCAGGAGTTTTGACTGTTTTGACAATAAGAACAAGCACTCGCCAGCAGTCAGCAGATTAAATGGCGTCGATTTGGTGGTAAAAAAAAAACAACCCTTCTTTGTGGAGCTATCTTAGACTCATGAGGTGAATGTTGCAATCACAGGTACATTTTGAAAATGATGTTGAACAGCAAAAAGAGAGAAATCGAAAGTAACAGGGGATATGCTTTATTATGTGTTTATCTTTCGTACCTCATATTGTCTTCACAGTTTTAAACAATGAAATAGCACATCTCAGATTTTCATCACATCGTGTTGACCTGACCATGGAGGGACCTTCTTTACTCTTTTAAATGTACCTTAGTCATTTAGTCCAATAACTCACAGTTCACTTGGCCAATCTTGAGTGGTATATGAGGTCGATGACCTTGCAGCTGATTTTTAAAAAAAAATTTATGGACATCCCTCAATGTGGCTGTTTTGTTTTATTTCCAGCTCTTTGTCATGCAAAGGTCAACCCCACATGCAAAATCATTGGGTGCCCTCAACCCTAAAAAATTACCTTCTTATCACTCGTAATGAGGACCAGCGTGCCCTCGTGAGGATTCCTGCTGTCACACTACATGATACAGACCTCTGCTCTCGTGTGAAGATATGCAAACACTCCTCCTTTAGGGTTCTCAGGGGCTCAACACTGCATTCCTGAGTTGGGGGATTCCTCCTTATGGACATATGTATATATGTAGGACCCTGGGTCGGTCTGTGTGACAGACGAAATCCAGATCTTTCTTCTTTATAAATCACGACTGTGAGGTAGTTTGTTGGGTGTGGTATATCTGTTACTTCACATACAGCTCATGAGCTCTACAGGGCTTTGCATGAGACATACATTTAGTAGTCTAGCTTGATTCATGAGGCCTGATAATTAAATTGGAGAGAGGTCCTGTAGTGTATATTGACATTGCCTCAGCATGAGATACTTTGAAGTCTCTTATGAAGCTGACACAGGGGCTCTGAAACTTTTGTGATTACTCTATTTCTGTCTCCAGTGTGTTGCAGGTTAAAGTGGCGTTGCAGCTCTGCCCTGCTTGGAAAACTCTGAATGCCAGAAGCTGCAAGTTAAAAATATACTGCATGCGTGTATGAGACCTACCATGCCTCTGCCTGAAAGAAACCCTTAGTCTTTTGGAGCACAGCTGGCACTTTGTGGCAAACAGTTTGAACTAAAAGTCCACTGAAGGTTAAAGATTTGACCGCTTAGTCTTTAACAATGGCTTCCCAACACAGCTGGCTGAGAGAGATGATCTAAACATGATGATAATGTTTAAGACACATGGCCAGAGCCTTTGTTGCTTTATATCCCTCTTTGACACTGTTGAAATACTGTGTGCATGTCACCACAGAGGTCAGGGCCAGGTTGGATCATGAAACAGACAAAATGTTCAGTGCTGAACTCAGACACTTTGACAGGTGTGCATACTGTGTGTTGGCTTTAGTTATGAAACAGGCTCTCCCACTGGAGTGAATCACAGTCTCTATAGTGTCTGTGCTCATAGACACTTCAGTAGATACCACTCTGTCATACAATCAATGCAAGAACCGCTTGTAATTGAATGCATATGCTCGACTTATGTTGGGATTGTACACATAAGTGGGGTACATATTTCACATTTGAATCTGTAAAAAAGTTTTCCCAGGTATTTTACTCACAGTTGCTGAAACTCTTTTGAATTTTTGGTTGTTTACTTTGAGCGTCAGATCTTTTTCTGCATTCCACATACCAACAGCAGCCCATTTAAGCCTGGTATAATGAGACAGCCGGAGCAGGGGTCAGTGTGACTGCGTGAGTCCAATAAGCAGTCCACTTCAGTCTCTCAGTGGGTGTCTGTTATTAAAGCGCAAGATGAGACACATGGCTGGAGGAGAGAAGTTTTTCAATGACCAGCTGATACAGAGGAAGTCTGCGTTATCTGTAGTACAGGTGGTGTAAGGGAATTTTCCACTCATTTACAAAGAGAAATGCCATTTTAATCCATCCAATTGCATATTATTTACTTTACAAGTTAAAAGGAACAATTAGATGAGCTAATTAGATTTTGTTTAAAACACTGAAGGAAGTAGTAACATGTGAGAAATTAATATTTCTTTGCTGTGCCAACACTTTGTTGAAGAACTGACAAATGTGCATCTGTTGTGCACATCTTGAAACCCAGAAGTTTGTGTCAATTCAAACCAATTTCCAAATCAGTCAGGTTTTAACTGTAGAGAAAGGTCTGATCCAGTGACAGATTCTACCATTTGAAATAACTAAAGAGTAACAAATAAAAGAATATAACAGACCAGGATTTTGGTCATTTGTTAATACTGGAGGTCCTTTGCTTCCATTTCCACCAAACTCAAGTACAAGGGTTTTTTCGAGGAGAGGATGACAGTGTGTAGACAGTCCTTCGTTCCATTCCCCGGCTGCTCTCTCAGCACACTCCCTTGAACGTACCCCACCCCTCGTTTCCTGTGGCTGCGGCTGAGGGGAACAGTTGCAAACCCTGATAAGGCCGCTCGGAGGGAAGCCTATGCAGGCGGGTAATCAGCATGTTAGTTGCAAGCTATCAAGAACAATCACAAGCTCTCATCATGTTTATGTTGCTGTGGCCCTTTATGCTATTTAAGTGAGACCAATTACATGGCATCCTATAGTGCCATGTGTCGTACTTACTTTGTACAAAGGGTTTAAGAGGACTAACATCTTAAAGAATTTCAAATTCAGGCAAGATGGGAGAAAAAATGATGACGACATGTTGAGGCCAAACAGAAACATTAAAGTCTTAGATGGCTGATATGTTGTAAGTTTAGATAAGAGAAATCCCTTACTGTTGGTCAAAAACGGAAACAGCAAAATTCGTGTCTTAGGAGCTACAGTATGTACTGAAAAGGCTTCGCACACAACTGCAGATTTACAGTACAGTTGCTGTTTGAACTCCACTGAGAGCTTTCAAATTTTTAACAGGTGTGTTGAGGATTTCGTGACGTGCTTATCATGTTACTGTGGGATGTGCAGCAGGCATTAGTCAAAAAGAGTGCGGACAGAGGTGCGTGAGTGCAGGGTGAATGCTGTGGGACCAAAACCACATGTGCAAAACGTGATACAGAGAAATTGCAGTTATGTGCTTTTCCATGACAGCGGGATGATGAATGGCAGGAGAACCTCTGAAGCCTGTTCATGCACTATATAGAAGCTCATTATTTACATTTCAAGGGGATAAAAGATTAAATAAGCTCAACTTTCAGAAACATGGCATACCGTTTGCTTTCAGCTTTGTAGTTGATATAAATGTATGCATCTAAGCATCTTTGAGCATTAACAAAAACTTTTCAAAAATGGTTTCAATATATGAACATTAAAATGACAGTACTTGATGGCATTAGCTCATTTCCTGTGTGAGTTTAGCGCCATGACATTCTGTAATGTCAACAAATATGTTTAAGCTCATGCTTATGTCCAACAGTCACAGTATGCCATCTATTTGAGTGGTTGGGGTGGCTTATCTTGGGTTCCTTTTGGTGTTTTGGGACTTCTTGTATTTGCTCATACGTTCAGATAAATCTTTGCTGTAGTTTCTAGTTTCCGCAAATTACAAAGATAACACGAGCAAGTTTGGGTCCCAGGTTACTGCAAGCACTGAATACATGATAATATTATTTTATTTTCAATACTGACATTTCTTCTTCTCAAACGTGACAAGTTGTGACGCATGACGGATAAAAACCTATAAATAAACACAAATTGTCGCATCCTTTTCAGTTGTAGATGTGAATCTAAATACAGTATATGCAGAGCACTTTTAGAAGACAGAGATGTGTCAAAGGACACATGAAGCCCCTCTTGTTGTTTTTGTCTTTGATTTCCCACAGTCTTTATCTTAAACTTAAAGTCCACCCTGCCTGAAAGGAATTGCTGTCATATTATTGTTGGATAAAAGCCTTTGATAGCTTCCTCTGCAGTGCATCCTGATGTCATGCTGCATTTTTAAACACACGCTCAGTGATATTATAATTGCTTTATCTAGCGCGGGCTCTCTTTAAATGACGCCGAGTGGAGGGCCTTTGCCGCACCCTTTCCTCCTGCAGCAATCAACCTTCCACCTTATCATCACATCTTAATAAAAACTAAAATGATTGGACCACAACCCAAGACTTCCCATAGAAACAGGCAAACAGAAGCAAGGAGGGATGTTGTGACAAAAAAAACAACCCCCCCCCCCTGAAAAAAAGAAAAACAAAAAAACATCCTGCCTTAAATGACACGAGAAACAGACCCAATGCACAGGATGTAAACGATTGGTGGTTTGAGCCACACTTGTGAAGTAGAAAAAAGGAGAAAAATAGAAAATGACTTCTCACGCAAGCTTCTCTGCAGACCACATGACTGGGAGAAGTTTTGTGTACATGATAAATCTAATGATTCTTGTTAAACTGAAAGTATAATACAGCTTTAACAGGGTAAAAACAATTGACATGCAGTCAAGAACAACGACCGGTCATGCGTGTTACATTGTTATAATAAATTTGCTCAGAGTAATATTTATTCAAAGCAATTAACTAATCTTATCGAAGAGTTTCCAGCAGCTGCATGAAACAGAAAATTAAACAAACCTTTTGTGTGAAGGGTTAGCTGATTGAATGTCTCCCCACATGGTAGCTATTACGGAGGAATGTTGTTTACACAAGGATTACACAGATATACAGTATTGAGCCTGTGTACAGTAACCTATATGTGAATCAATGTAATTGTTTTCTTCAAGTGAAACACCTCAAGTGAAATCAGTGATAAAACACTGTCAGTCTGGTTAACTTCATCCGTCTGAAGCCATGTTCGTGTCGAACAAACAATCTGATTTATACAGTTTTATAGGAATGTGGTGTATGCACGTTTAGTTGCACGTTAGTTTATTTGAATGCACGCAGTGTTTGAGTTCACTGTAGAGGTATCAGGGACTCGTCTCATTACTCTTAGGAAAGAATTTTCTACTACTTTTTTTTGTTGCTGATGTGGTCGTCAGTAGTCACAGCCTCTGTACATGGGACACATAAACCACACACTAACTCGTGTACCCATTTTCAGAACTTGAATTAGTGGGCATTATAACATGTTATCAATCTGTCTTTGACTGAAAGTCTATAGTTGGACTGATGATGATTCTTGTTTAACATCTATTTGCAGAGGAGATTTGTATTTTGGCAAAAGAACTGATCTGAAGAACAAATATTAGTCAGTTGTGCGAGAATGTCAATAAGAATTCTGACCATATCTGAAGATACAACACCTCACCGTGTATGTCCCAATGCAAAGTCTCGTGCTTCTGCAGTAAGTTGTGTCCTTAAATGTAAATAGCATGGTTGGAATATGAAACCCAAATAAACAAAAACTACCAACATGCATTGGAAAATGCACGTGTTGAATGAGAGAACATTGTGTTTTTACACATGCTTTCACAAACAACATTGAACTCTTCATATGCATGCAGCATCTCCAGTGGATAATGGGGAATTATCCTTATGTAATTGTTTACCAGGGTGATCGCTTCTTGACATTTATAACTGTTGGAATTAAAATGAGACATTTGAAGATGCAAATATTGAAATAATTTCTCACTAGGAATCCCCCAAAAATTCAGTACTTTATTTTCCATATGAAAAATTGGCCTGTCACAGTATAGAAATGTGACTCCCTAAGCCAGATGCAGGTGTGGCTCCTATAGAAGATAAAATAAAACATATGTGGAATTTCTTTGAAAAATGCACATGTTTTTTATCATATCTGTCTGCAACTTTCCATGAAATAGTTTGAGTACTGAAATTGTGATAAATAAATAAAAAAAAAACACAAACTTAACTTTCTTTAAATATATGTTTTATCTTAAGGTACATTCAGCATTTCACATGACAACTGTTCAAGTCTTTTCTGTCAACACTTTTTACATTTGAGTACATTCAAGCAGCATTACATGACTTTCAATAATACACATTATGTAACGTGGATCCATTCATCAATAGACAATTCCGGTTTTAGCCATTTTCCTATAATGACTGTTTTTGCTCAATGTCAAAATAACTTCTACTTTCTTATCATTGATACTCCATCAATCAAAAAAAAATTCAATATCAGCCAACTTGTCCTTTTTCACATCAAAAAGGGATGTTAGCCCCAAAAATGTTATGACTGTGTTTAAAATGTCCTGCCAATAAGTAGTAGTCAATTGTAATATGAAACATATTAATAAAGTTGATCAAATAAACTTTAGCTACCAAAAGTGATGATGATATCCATTCACAAGAACTGGAAATTCACTGAAATATAATATGTTGTTTATTTTATTCTGTTTGATACAAATTCAATTTAATTTCATGGACAGTTACAGCTTTAAATGGAACTTCCTGTTTACATCATTCAAAGCCTGGTTGTCACTGATTGGTCTCATCAATGACTGTATATAAGTGTGGATTTTACGTCTCAATTTCCTTCTGTTGAAACAAAAATAGCCTTGTGACAGGCCCTAACATTGTATTAGTGACGTAATTTGGGACCAAGACTTTGCACAGAAGGGAGCTGGATGGTGGACTCAAGGCTACGCCTGCTCTGCCGACCAAAGCACACATTGAACTTACTGATGATACAAAGATCCCACAGGCTGGTACAGCTCCCAGCAGGGACTGCTGTTATCGTCAATCTTTATAAAAAGTTTATGGTCCTAATGTGTTTAAGTCCTTGCTATCCAAGACATTTAATTAGTTTTATTGATGAAACCAACTTAAGTGAATCTGAAAGAATTACTAAGGACTCAAAAACATGTAAAGGATTTACAAATTGCTCTTGCAATTCTTCTTTGAACTTAATTCCAGGAGGAGCTCTCAAACTATCTTCTCTCACGTCACATAACTGCCGTAGCAGGAATGCATCGTCTGACTCTAAAATAATAGCCCGTGCATGATTGACCCTTGCATGACCAAGCCATTCCTGAGTGAAGCTTATGGATTTGGTCCCTGCATCTGTCTGACACCGGCTAATGGCTAACAGATTTACCAGGACGAGAAAAAGGAATGTACTCCCCTTCTTCTGTGTAAATGTCAGGCCCGGCGAATGTCTGTGTCAGATTACTGTGGCAGCAGCGATAAGCAGATGCAAAGACCCTAAGGGCTTATTTATTATTATGGCCATGGTTGGGAAAAAATAGCCAGAGAAGTGCAGTGAGAACAAAGTTTGTAGAAAAAATAACGTGCTCTCATGCAATTACTGTCAGGGTCTTCGGTCTCCCCCCTGTGATATTACACCAGGATGCATTTATGGTTCATGCACATTTCCCAGGCAACATTTTCGTGAATTTAAAATAGAGCTACATTTTAGGAAGTATGCCTAATAACACCTGACAGGGAACTTTTCACAGGATGAGAGACATGCTTTGGAAGAGCAGGAATAAAGCAGTTGAATGTGGGATCCCCTTGAAGTTACTGTATGTTGAAAACTAGAGTGAATAAATCTATTCTGCATTTTCTATCAAAGTGGAAATTGTACTGTTCCACAACCTTATTTAAGACTATTAAAACCATTACATTAAAAAAAATCATCAATACTATGCTCAGAGAAGTTCGTCTCCGTCTAAATGTTTTTAGGACGGGGTGCAGGATAGCCTAGAGCGGCCCAGGTATGGCGGCTATCGTCCTCCAACCTGCGGCTTCTTTCCCCCATGTCATTCCCCAATCTCTCATTTCTGCTTCTGACTCTATCCACTGTCCTTTTAATAAACACATAAAAGCTCTAACAATGTGGTCCCTGCTTCAACAGCAACAGAACTAAGAACTCATTTGTTCTGCTGCTTTTCTGACAGCTTTAGAGTGCATGCAGAATATTTTGTCTGGTTTTCTATACCTGCCTTTTTTTTCCTCCATATGTTGGAATAGTGCAAGGATGTGCTGCAGAGTGTAGAGGCTGTTTGTTGATGTGGTGTTTTCATCTGTCTGGATGGTTAGGTGTCTGTGCATCAAGCAATTAATCATTTGAGCAAAATTGCTCCTGTGTTTACTCGCGGTAAACACGAGACTGAGACGTATGTACTCTGTTGACACTTAACTGTCGGTGGTTCAAAAGTTTGAAACTAATTGGAGATCGTAACTCCATCCACATTTGTATTGACTCATTCACATTATATAAACATCCGTCTTTAAACATACTTATCTTTATTGAAGAGTGAGGGTTGTCACGGTAAGGTTTGTTATTAATAAAAAATGCAGACAAACTCCTGCACTTTGATGAAGTTGCACAAATTAGCTTTGTTTCTTTACTGAAATGTTGCCAACGTCCTCATGCAATTTCAACAGTGCTGTCTTTGGCTTGCGGCAACTTTTATTTCGATATGAATGATGGTCTGCAGTTTCTATATGTTTCGATGCCATTCATCATTAAGGAAGATTGAAAAATTTGAAAACAATGGGTAAAAAAAAAGTATCAGCGTTTGAAAGACTTGACGACATTAGTACTGTAGGTAAAGGTTAACGAATACATGCTTCAAAATGTCATCGTTTATAAAAGTCTGTTACTGACAATCGTCACTGTTTTCGGTACCACTTCCTCAAAAAACACCACAATAAAGACAAAATGATATCAGGGTAAGCCAATGATTGACCAAAGTTACAATACAAAAGATGCTTTGTACCAGATTTAGCTAACTAGCTTATTTCTAACTGTTGTCACTGGGCAGGTGATGGCAAAAATACCAACCAGTCGTGTGCGTACACACACACACACACACACACACACACACACACACACACACACACACACTCACAAAACACATGCAATCACATTTCATAAGAGACCGATGTTTTATCAGAAAACAATACTGACTGATTCGTTTGACAGTTTACCTTAAGGAGCTGCTAAAGATTTGAAACTCTACTCACTTATCACTAATCAACTCACTAATGGTGTCTTTATGAACTGCAATTTAGCAAACAATAGTATTGAACCAACCAAGGAGATCCATCACCACAGATATACTTTGAAGGGCTTCAGACTTCAAACTATTCGTTGTGTTCCTTCGTCTTTTGTCGCTCTCGTTCTTTCTTTTGCAGTTGTGTGTAAAATACTGTTTTGCGTTGCATTGTGTTTGGGTTACGCCTACACCCACTTTAACCATTTCCTCTACTGCTGGCTTGGGACCCCTTTCTAAATGTTTGTTTAATGTACATTTGCCTGAGGGTGATTAGGTGAGGAAAGGAATCCAACAAGCAGTGGCTCTGAGAAGAAACAACACCCGTCCTCTAATGGCTGACATGAAGCAGCACTGTTTTATTAAGCCTGGTATGCTGGGAGAGCTCAGTCTTTGGCCACTGGTTGAACTCCTAGAAATCCTTCTCGCTCATGAAACAATAACTTTTGTCCAGGCACTGGAGGAAGTATAAGGGCGCATAGAAACCTGTTATTGTGCATCCAGTTAATTAGTTATGAGCGCCTCAGGACAATATAGGGAGTTCTGTGGTTACTATAGAACCAGCTTTTGATCTATTGATTATTAATAAAGTGATTACCATGCCTATAGTCCTTCATACTTCAGGTCTTTATCAATCAAAGTGATCGCTCGATGCTTGGCCGTGTCACAGAGGAGAACCGTTGTTTGTCGGCTTGATTTGAGAGTGGTCATGCATGTTTCTCATGAAAGCTGAAGAGATTGTCAGGTTTTTTGCTGCATCTCAAAGCTCTCAATGAAAGGAAGGAAGCTCATAACTTTACTGGTCGTCTTTCATTAGCTGGAAATGTGAATGTTTCTGTCGCTCTTACCTGGGAGTTCCCTTCCCACACATGACACTCCAGTTTAGTGGAGGCTGTATGGAGCCTTATGCCTTTCAAATTTGTTTTTTGGTTGTGAATATATTGCAGTAAATCTAGGGAATAGGAGTCTTGCATGCTTTACTGCAAACAGAATTTTGATGTTGGCTAAAAATACTTTGAAAATAATATCTTGGTAGACATACTGTATTCATGCAATACTAGCTTTCATACAACTTTTACTACAGTCTCCAAACCTTTAGAAAAAAATGTGTATTTTATCTACTCGACTGTCTCAATTTCAGATTTCTGTCTGAACTAAATGATGTCTATGATATGTACAGTAGATTGTTGACATTTTTCTATGGCACCTGTAATGGATGACTATGGAAGAGAATGACTGACGGCCGAAGCTTTACAGCATTGTTTGCCCCTGACATGCTGCTCGTTTTGACACCGCAATGATGTGAACTGCAGCAGTTCATTGAGGAAGCAGATCACTGGTCACTCAGGTTGTATTGCTGACAAATCAGAGAGTTCTTCCTCACCTCTTGACTGTTTGCAGTCCTGAAAATATTGTAATATAACAGAATTTTTGATTTTGGTGTAGATTTATTCAGAATAAATCTACACCAAGAAGAGTTCTGATTGGTTCTGGTTTCACTGTAAACCCCTCCATTTAGACCCACAGGCAGATTAAAGTTAACCAAGTGTCACAGAGAAATTCATCTTGGTTTTAAATCATTTGGACAAAGTAAATCAAATGAAGTTTTCTGTGTCTTGTTAGGTTTAAGACAAAGTGAGCTTTTTTTCCAGCATCCTGTCTCTGACCCAAAGGGACTGATGTGTCGAGATAACAGCGCAGACTAAACGAGCCGTCTTCAGTCTGGACAGACTGATGTTACTGATCTCGTAAGTGTCTTCCTGCTTTCCTGTCGGTTTCTGTCAGCTTACTTCTCTCCTTCTTTACTTTTCTGTGCTTTGTTAGTTTCCCCCTCCCTTTTTTGCCATGAATGAAATGGCAAGAGAATTACTTTGTAGGCTTAATTACTCTTTCTGTCACTCGAGCTTTAGTGAGTTTTAATGTGTCTTTTCTGTTTTACCTCAGCCTCAATAACTTTTGATGAGGTAACTTCACAACATGGGCTAATTTTAGCTGAAGAGATCTTATTCATGGCAAAATGGTTAAAATGCCAACACTGTTTGCATTCCTACTTGAATTACACAATCTACACTTCAGGGAGACAAACTGACGCCATAATTCGTCAACATTTTCTGACCCCGGGTCCAACTGTTGAGGCTTACTGGTGGTGCTGATAAGGCCCACAGGATGGCACAGCCAGGCTTATCGAGTCAGACCACGCCGGAGGAGCTCTGCTATCGCTCAGCCCATTGGTAGAGATAAAACTCATCGGCTTCTCTCTTTGGGTAGACAAGTCTTCTTCGAGCTCGTCTGTCTGCTCACTTCAGGTGGTGCTCTTCTGTGTCTCCTAAGTTAACCTTACAGATATTGCATATTGTCGGAGCAAAAACATTTAGGCCTGGACTCTTGTTCAACTCCTTCATGTTGTGTTATCGTGAGACCGACCTTTTCTGGCCAGCAGACAAGATTTCCGAAATTCAGCCCAAGTGTTTATTTTTAATAAGATGTGTTTTTTAATCACATGAAAGGATGCAAATTCCAACATAATGGCCCTGCGTGTGACACTGTGGCAATAGGAAATGGAATATTTGACTTAGAGTAGATTACTGTGAGTCAAGATACTTACAAATGTAACTGTGTGTGCAGAGGGGAAACTCTGGCTTGTTCCAGAAAAACACCTCAGCAGATCGTGCCTTGATAAAGTCCAACCAGCTGAGACTGTAGAGCCATCTGTGCTTCTCGAATGTACCCTGAATGATTCTAGCTTGTCCAAACATCACCCTATTTGAACCAGGAGCCTGCTGAGCAGACAGAACATTTGTAGTTGACCCCTGAGGAGAGGCACACTCTCTCTTTGCCTCAGATGTTGGTTAGTAGAAGAAGCGTTCGCTCAAATGAGCAAAGAGAGTAAAAGCATAAAGTTTGATGAAAACTGTCACTGACTGATACAAATAAAAACATCCCACTGCTGATTGAGGGCTGCTGCCTTTCAGATATGTAGCGTGCTATGCAGTTCTGCTTATATCTTTATTTTTTACCCCATTCTCATACTTTTAGTTTGTAACATAAAGGAGCTCTACAGTAAACTTCCCTTGAAAAAGCAAGTTGTGCTGTCAATGAATTAAAAGATATAATCACGATTAGTCACAGTTTAAATTATTTATATTTACTTGTTTACATTTTAAAATAGCTTTTTAAAATGTTCCCCATTTGATATGCATAGAAAACACATTGCAGTCTGTTCTGCCAAAGTCAAAAAAGACAATAACTCCCAGCCTTGATATCACAGGAAGCCCTTACTGTGCCTGACAATATTATCAGTTTCATGTGGTTATATTAAAAGGTTGTTTCATTGGTATGTCTCACAAAAACTAACTAATTATGTACCAGGAATGACATACTGCAGGAAATCAGATATAGTCTTTGGTCTTTTTAAAGCCATAGCAAGCAGCTGCTCTTAAAGTGAGGTGGTATTTTGGCGTAGCTTTGGGAAGTCTGTTGGATCAATTTTCCCTCCATACTCTTGCTGAATCCACCCTGTCCTTCCTCTTTGTGAGTGTGCTACTTACAAATAGTCAAATGTCACCTGGCTCTGCAGGCCTAAAATACCGTGCCACAGTAAAGCCTGAAGCGTCAAATCATGAGGACACAATATTTAATCATGCTGAAATTTATTGAAACAGACTCCACGAGTCAGAAGACACAAAGACTTCCAATTTAAATAATCTCAGTTTTGCAATTGCAGGTTGCAGCACAGTGGTATTGAACAAAACTGAAATACTCGCAGAAAATTTTATACAAGCCACAGTTTCCAAAGTTGTCATTGTATGGACATGGATTGGCTGAAAGAAGTAGAGAAAAGTAGGGAATGAGTAAATTCATTATCAGACAAAATGTGATTCAAAGTGAAATCCCACATAGACCTACAAATTACATTTGAAGACATACTAGAGGCAATTATGAACCAGCTTGTTAACCACTACTCATAATGATAGGTCTGACTGATGAAACTGCAAACAGAAGTGACTGACAGAGCTGACAAACAAGTGCCTTGGCACCTATACCTATGCTGCAATGAACAATAATAGATATCATTCACTCCAAAGTGGGATTACATGATTTGCTAACAAATAATCCAAACTATTATTAGCCATTGTCATTCACAAAAACACACACACAAACTAAGTAGCTAATGTTGACATGTTTGCTTGGATTTATTAATTGATTTATGTACTTATTAATACAGTTCTTTTTGCCACTTACTGCACAGTTTGTTATCACAGTGGTCGGGGCACGCATCACAGCTATTGCCAGGCTTGTAGGGGTGTGCTAAATCGTAGTTTCCACTGAAAACACAGAAAAATTAAAGAGGAAACAGAAAACATGAGTTGTTGTATTACATCAAAGTTTTCTGACTGACAAACAGTAAAAAATAGGTTTTGTGCTTACACTGGGCAGTAGTGACAGACGTAGAAGTACTTAAATTTAGAGTCTGGACAGTAGCCTAAACCACAGCCGATTTGGTGAGACTTGTACCAAACAACCTGTACAGAGAACAAAACTTTATTGATAAAATCAGATCCTGGCAGTGATGTGCAGCATTTAATTTGTTTTGACCTGTTTTGATTGATAATTTAAAATACAAGGAAAGACTCATGTACATCCAAGCTAGTCAGGACCAACAGTTCTGTTAAAAAAATCTAAGCTCACCTGGGTAAAGTGTCCAACCACTCCATCATTGATTGATCCTGATCCATATTCCCAGTCTTTCACCTCGCTGTGCCAGGATTCAATTATTTTGCTCCAGGTGAGCTTATGGCTGGACATGAAAATATTCTCTCCACAAGATGTAGCTACAGTTTAACAACAAGAGAGAAACATTTCTTAGTATCTATGTACACTGTCCATTAGAAAGCCAAAACCCTGAGCAACTCCAAATCAATAACTTGTAGTGTGAAGCCTCTTCCAACTGGTTTTCCCTCTAACCAACATTTATTGAGCTCTTTGTTACACACAGATAATGTTTGCAGGAAACAAACCAAACTTGATCAGTGTTATCTAAAAGTGCAATTTTAAAGCTAAATGACAATAACTTTTCGGTACGTACCACATCCAACCAGTTATCAAATTACGGCATAATTCATCATTTCCCTTTGCAAAAGGCATGTCTGGTCATCTTGAAAAAACTTAAATGATCTTTTTAGATGTATTTTATTCAAACAGGATATGTAATTTGTTAACTCTATGTCAAGTAACACAGTGCTCTTTTTCTAGCTGCTTGGTTAGTAGAGTATAAAAGCTGTTTTGATTAACTCACCACCGATCTTTCTGAATGTGTATGAGCTGTGTCTCATGGGGCAGGTGTTGGCCCACTTTTGAGCATTTACTGCAGCTTCAGGCTGCCAGGACTGTGCAGAGGCCACAAACACTAATTATACATCAGAAAATGCACAAGTACTCAGCCATCCTGCCTAAATTTATGAAACAAAAAAGCATTAAACAATTGTTACCATTTTCACCATGTTGCTAGCTGTCGGGGTAACGGCCCTTCTTAGATCGTTATGCTTGTCGAGGATCACTTGCTCATCTGTGGTAGATACCAAAGAATTTAAATGGAGAAAATAAAAACAGAAATATCACAATTTGCAAAGTAAGAATAGGTATGATTTTTCTTAATAGTCACTTTTCCAGCAGTGATAACACTCACCTGTTTTTTGCTTTAGGTTCAGGGATGACAGAGAAAATAATGGTTATGTTACTGAACGTAAGATGAACTCCAAAGATTGACATTTAGAGAATATTTTAGGTTAAAAATAATAATAAACACAGTATATTTCACATAAGAAGTCATTCTGTATCACTTACCAGTCCTTCATCCGCCAAAGAGCCAGGCGTCTGATAACCCAAAGCAGCCAAGAGGCCAAAGGCACAGAGGAAGTTTGAAGTGAACATGGTTGAAACCAGGATTGTCTCCTCGAGTGTTCGGAGTGATTAATATATACAGGACTACATGAACACGTGACAATTGAACACACAAACTCAAGGGCATCCTCGATTTTAACAACCAAACGGAAGAAAGCATTTGTCAACGTGGCACCTTAAAAAAACATCCTTGATGTGGTATGGTCTGTTTACATCGTAAACAGTATATATGTTTTGGCAGGGATATGGGAGAAGGTTTTCAAACACAACATGGTGTCTTAAATAAACTTTGATCATTACAACTTTACACGAACCACTGGAGCATTGATAAGATATCAGAGTGCTTTCACCTCACAAGTGATTTTTACCCGTATTTGTTTTAAATGAGCAAAGAGCTAAATAAATAACACATAATACAAAAATATGTAAACCATGCACTAGCAAAAACTATGTTCAAATGTACATATTTTCCATCTGTCTATATTAAGTAAAGAATTCTGAAATATGCTGACTTGTACAATAAGTTAACGCAATTGTTACATTTTAATATTTAATAAAATATGTGATAATTATCCGCAAGACTAAAGACTTATCTCAAATAACATACAGCAGAAAAAAACAACCTTGCGAAGCTTTGACAAAGATTAAATCAAATGATTGGCCCCTCCAGTCACACTAATAATAAGAATCCAAATGCAGAGTTTTCTAACAGTGTTTTTGTGAAAGCATGATTCAAAAATAAAAAGCAATCTAAAACCATAAATTAACATTTTTCTATCTGGTCTATGTTTATTTATTGTAATTTCTCCCTGTAAAAAGACTTAAAGCCCAACAAAACACACACACAAGCATAAATTAAACAACTTGCATCCTCTCACAAGTTTCATTATCTCAGGTTTAACATGCTGCAATGGTTTATTTTAGAGTTCTTTTTAATGTAGTCGCGCCCTTTTTTCATGCGTATGGACAAAACCCATCTCCAACCTTTAAATTCCCCTATGGGCTAATGTCTGGGACGATAAGGAGATTGGAGAAGGATTTTAAGGCTCCTGTCTCATGGTGAACAATCCATGGGCATGGCAAAAGCTTCAGATGCAAGTCACGGAGCTTTGCACGTATGATTCCACCCTCATCTCAGGACTCGTACTAATTAAAATGTGAACTGTTCAATGTTTTAGATATCATAGGCGATAATACAGACAGCTCTCCATGTTGCCACTGTAAGGCATGCAAACTTAAAGAAGATCTTTCTGGGGAAATTAGATATTTAACAGTTTCAGTTTGATGGTGAGACATAACTGTCACAATTGAAATGTGCCTATATGAACACATAACTATTCACAAAAACCAGCAGTAAGTTAACTTTATACAAAAAAGTAACAAGTGCTATTACTATGTTTTTAGTCCCATTGTGGTTTTATCTGTTTGTTTTTTACTTGTTCTGTGTTAGAAATCTGGTGTGGGCTTGAACAAGCTCACTGAAGTCAGGTTGAATGTCTGAGGCGAATATGCGTAGGACAGCTGACAGATGATCATCAGTTGGATAAGATCTGTGTCTAGATGAGACAACTTCATCACTGAGGCTGTTTGTTCACATATGTAGGTACATCCAAAGAGAACCAACGTCACCTGGGCATGCTCTTTCATGTGTGGTGAGTTGTAAGAGCCAGACACTCCAGACTGCAGTGGGTTTCATAAACATCACTGAAAGACCTGAGAGTTTTAAATATATTTATTGTCTGAACATAAAACCAGTTTGTGAATAACTAAAACGTGACGTCACATTTTTTGGGAAGTTTCTCTGATTACTTTTACCTCCCCACTCTTGCTGAATCCACCCTGTCCTTCCTCTTTGAGAATGTCCAACTTACAAAAAGTCAAAGGGCACCTGGCTCTGCAGGTCATGTTTGGACATAGATACCATGCCAAAGTAAATTTCCTTTTTATTATCTGCTAATAACTGGACAGCAAACATCCTAAAGCATTAAATCATGTGGACACAATATTAAATCATGCCAGCATTGATTGAAAGACTGGATTAGCCAGAGGAAATGACGATGTGTAATTTAAACAATTTCTCCACTTCTGCACTTGCAGGTGGCAGGCACCAGTTGACAAAGGAACTATACTTATAGAATTAACTAAATTCAGGACAGTTACCAAAGTTGTAAATGGGCAAGGGTTTGCTGGAAGAGACTGAGAAAATGAAGGAATCATTACATTTGTAATAAAATGAAAAAACTAAAAAAAAAAAAACAGAACATAACATAGATTCTGGCACTGATGTTGGGCACAATTTAAATGGTTTTGACCTGTTTTGAAAGATAATTCAAAGATAACCAAAGTTGATCAGTTATAGAAGTGTACTTTGGGCTTTCCACACCCTCACTGGTGTAAGTGAGTACACCTGTTATTTGGAATATGTTGGTGGTAACAAGTTTTTTTGACTGGCGGCTCCACTACTCTCATTTTGGAGAACCCCTGAGCAGGAGGACATTTCCTGTTATCATTTTTGGTGCTTTGAATTTATTTTTGTTTATTATTTTGTGGACAATCTCCTTTTACATTGAAAGGAGCAGCTTTAGCCTTTGCGGATAATTTCCAGCTGTAGTCCCCGGCACATTGTGAATCAGCAACCTGAAGTGCAAAATAAGAAGATTAAAATACAATAAATTACATTACATTTGTGATAACAGAGGTCCTAGGCAAGCACAGATGGAAAAAAGATATCAAAGCAGTGCATGCAACAAAGACAACAGAGAGGCCAAATTTAAAATACATACAAGACAGAATATGGAGGCAGGCAGCAGAGACAGAGCGGCAGCAGCAATGACCATGTCACATCGAACATACATGTCACATTTGACAGAGATTAATGTGTGCAATTACAGTTTTCTGTAAACTATGTTTTAAGGTGTGTTGTAAAGTTGGAATATATCTGTCTATCTTTGATAGAGGTGGGCAGTGAATTCCAGTGTTGTATTGCTCTAACAGAAAATGATAGTTGACCTAATATGCTTTTTCTAAACGGAATGAGAAGGTAACCTCGTGTGGTGCATCTAGTGGACTGACTGCTGCTGTTACGTTGAGTTATGAATGAGTTCTAAGGAGGAGGAGCAGTAGCCTATAGTAGCCAAAATGTTGAAAACCAGGCAGATGTTTTTGTATTTGATTATATCTTCTCAGCTCAGCAGTCTACGGTTATTTTATTATAATACAGTGATGTGAACTGTTGGGCTTCTGGTCCAGCACTTTAAGGGTATTCTTGTAGAGGGTTGCTAATGGTTTTACTGATGAGATGTTAGTTTGTCTTCAGCTTGTTAAACAGTATGTTAGATGTGACATGATCATGGCATCCGTAAACAGCTTGGCAGCATTAAAAGTTAGTGCATTTCTAACTAATTTCAAATTGGCTAAACAAAAGCGGGCCAAGTATGGAGCCTTGTGGTACACCAGTGTGTAGATTAAGAGCTGATGAACGTTGGTTCGATTGATTTATTCATACGTTTTTTACCACCAGCTTCCCTCATTTTCAGCCTGTGCTTGTCTTTGCAGGATAAGTTTTTTTTGTGATCCATTTCTTATATTATTATAATTATATTATATTATATATTATATTATTATAATTATTATATAATTATATTATCAATATAATTATTGATTTTACACTTTTAAAGTCTTCAATCATTGTTAGTAAGCAAACCGAAACAATTTCTGTTATCAGTAATCATGTGAGTATATTTATGTATAGCTGCACATTGTAATAATGCTTCCTCACTCCTGTGACGACCCCACAAGTCCCTGCACTCCCACTCCCTGGAAGATCTGTGACCAAAAACAAAAAATGCTTCAACTTACTTGGTTGACAAGTCACACTACCCAGACCACATTGACAAGAGTGTACAGGGTTTTTAAATTCAATGTGTTATTTGCATTTGTGATTTTCCATATGTTCCTCAAGGGATTATTGCTTATTGCTTGCTTATTTTCTGAGCAATGGGGTATTGGCCATAAGGTCAAACACTGAATAACCTATCACATTTTTCCCTTAGTACGTATGTCAAAAGTTTCTTGCTAACATTATCAACATAATGCAAAGACTTCTATCAGTCAAAAGTTCCTGTTCGAAGCTTCTGCAAACAATTGGCAGAGAGAAGGTTGATTTCCTCGTATAAGCAAATTCAAAAAATAACACAGGTAAATTCTTACTTTCTAGTTGTGCACCTGAACAGCTATCATATATAATCAATGATATTAAATGTAATTTTCTACAGCATAGAGTTGAAACTAGATACAATGAATTCCTCATTGAATGAATCTTGACTACTAATCAATCATCCAATCAATCTTTATTTGCAAATCCCCACTTCAACACATATTTGCTATATAATGATTGAAAAGAAAATGTAAAGTCTGTTTCAACATTAAAATGACATTGTGTCTACCATGCTTTAACATTTTGTGATTCTAACTTCTGAAATGTGAGGACTTCCTTTTGTCTTATTGTTGTTGCAGGTAAAATGTTTGTATTTTTATTTTTCAGGTTTCACAATTTTATCCAAAGTGTATAGCAATCCAGTTAGTGTGAGTTTACAATCCCAGTTAGTGTGAGTTTACAATCCCAGTTAGTGTGAGTTTACAATCCCAAGTATTACCTAAAGAGCATTAGCAGAATTAACAAAGAGCATTTTGAACTTGATTTCTGAAGTACAATCATAGGAAAGCAGCTCATACAATGCATCTGTATGTATCAAAACAGACTTCTCAGTCTGAGACCATGTGGCTCCGTGGAGTTTACTGGATCTCATTGCTGCACTTGCAGGAGGCAGGACACCAGGCGGCCACTTTCCTGTGGTCGCAGCCATGCCTCCTCTTTAGACTAGGACAGTTATTGTACTTGTCAATGTAGTTGCAGGGGTTGGCTGGAGGAGATAGAAAGAAGTAAAGAATGAATGGATTCAGAAATTAAAAAGACAACACACAAAGTCTCACAAAAAATGCTTGCAAACGTGCTAAAGGCACACATGTCCTTGTGTCAACATATGATCCATGAAAATATCAAGGCTATAATACATAGATGTTATTTGTGTGTAATTTTAAAAGTTGAGTCACTTAAAATTTTGTGTGGGCCTTTCCTCCTGGGCTCATCGCTGAGCCCACTAGAAGCGCACACCCACTGCAGGACTTAGTGTATATAATTACTGTTTGTGCCTACACTGCAAGCTACCTGGGAAAATGACATTTGTTGTGATGGAAAAACTGATACTTAAGCAGGCTGGCACAAGCTACACATCAGTGTTTGGCACCTGCTTGTCTAACGAGAGCACACCAACTTCGCGTAAAAGCCAACCAGAGGTTCACACTCTTTTCGGAATAACTTATGGATCAACCAAGTTTTAATCGCTTGACGTTTCCCTTCACAATGATTTTCTTTGCTGCAATGTGTCTGTCATAATGCTGGTTTAATTAGGATCCAGTCACTGAATTGTATTTATTCATAAACTTGTCTGTGCACTCATTGGCTGGTGTAAATACTTTTTAAATAAATGAAGTAAATACATTTTTGTTTGGCTTTATCATTGCTTGGGCTACTGTAATTGTTTGTCTCTGAGATACATGTTTCTCATTAGGCCCACTTGACAAGCTCATTTGGGTTTCTTTGGATTCTGCACATTTCTTTCCTTTTTATAACTTTCTTATCATTATGTACTGCTTGTATTGTTTCTCTCATAATTGATCTATTGTGTTTTTATTTTCTTCTGATGTGCAATAAAAAACAATTTAGAAAAATTGCCACTTACTGCACAGTCCATTTTCGCAAGAGTATGGGCAGGAACCACAACGGGGTCCCCTCTTGTAGGGGCGAGAAAACTGGTAGTTTCCACTGTAATGTAGGCAAGAGTCACAAACAATTAACAACTATAAGGACTCACAGCTAATCACAGACATAATATTTAGGATTCCCTCAAGGTTAACAAGTAGAACTGAGGTGCAAATGGAAGTTTTTCTTGTCAGTGGCACAGAACATCACTGTGCTTTGTTTCATCCACTAAATCTGAACATGTTCATCTACATATGAGTTTGGCACTGTTTGCATTGGAATAGAACTTAGAGTAAAGGATTTCGTGTTCTGGCACAAAACCTGAATTGTCAATTGTCAAACAAAAAAAAATCAGGAATGAACAATACAATTATATTTATAATTACATGCTGGAGCTTGACCTTGGACACATTGACCTGAATTAAAACTAAACAAGTTACTGAAATTAAAAAACAGACTTCCCAGTGAAAACAAACATTTGTACTTACGGTGGGCAGTATTGGCAGACATAGAAGTAATTGTAATCAGAGCTTGGACAGTGGGCCACAGCACAGCCAATAAGGTTGGACCTGTACCAAACAACCTATGCAGAGGATATTAAACATGACATCACCAGGAGCGCATGGCATGATATGTGCTGATTTTTTTTTTCTTTTACTGCAAGTTGTCACTTTCAACAGTGCTATGAAAAATTTGATGAAATGTAAAAATGCACCTGTGTAAAGTGACCAACGTCCTTTCCGTTGATGGATCCCACTCCATAGCGCCAGTCTTGCTCCTCGTCATACCAGGCCTGGATAGCATCATTCCAGCTTCCCTTGTGGCTGGACATGTATAGATTCTCTCCACAGCCGCTAACTTTAGTTTAACAGCAAGAGAAAGAGCTACTTAACAGTTGTTAATATTCTCTTTACTATTACTATCCTATTTACTAGTGATTAGTTTTAAAAAGAGAGGAAGTTGATTAAGAGCAACGTTTTAAGAAACAGTGTCAGTTGTTTGGAATAATCAAAATTGAAATCAATCAAAAACCCATAGAAGTGCGGGAGAGGGAGGGTTCGAGTACTTACAGCCGATCTTTCTGACACCCTTAGGGCTGTGCTTATAGGCACAGCTGTCAGCCCATCTCTTAGCATTGGCTGCTGCCTCATTGCTCCAGCTCTGTGGGGAACAGATGACAAATGTAGACCACTACTGAAAGGAATCCTCAAGTGCTTTGTGCTTGTTATAAAATTCATCTAATCTTTACAGTTTTGCTGCAGCATGATTGACAGTGTGTAGTACTATCTAAAGCCCTAATGGGCTATGCTGATTGAAAATTCATGCTTAGAAGTAAAACTCTTTGAAATAGCATTTTTTTGGTTGTTGAAATAATGAAATAGGTGAATGCATCATCAGGTTGTTACCATTTTCAACATGTTGCTAGCAGAAGGCTGCACATGCCTCCTCAGGTCGTTATGTTTGTTCACAATCTCCACCTCGTCCGAGGAAGACATCTCGGTGGAGCCTAAATAAATACAAACATTAATAGAAAATGTGAATAATGAATGTGTATGAACTTACTGCATTTTATGAGTATTTCAATTACAATCACTTACCGCTATCTTCATTGCCATGATTATTATTGTTTGAAGCAGGGTGAAATTCTAAATGAACACAGATAGACAATTTTTTAAAGCCTGAATGAATAAAACAAATAAAACTAATATTATTAAAAATAATAATTGCAAACACTTACCCTTTATTAAATATGTTGTTTTAGAAATGAAAAAGAAATAACAGATTATCAGACATTATATGCAACAATGAAAAAGCATACGTTTTGAAAATGCCTTTGATATAACAAAACTTAAATGCACCCTATCAAATTTCCCGACCACAGAGGATATTTAATTTCACTTACAAACCAAAACGCTGAAGCGCCAGGCGCCTGAAGAACAGCACAGAGGCCAAAGGCACAAATGAAGCTCAAAGTATACAGAGTCATTGTTGAGTCCAGGACTGCTACCTACAAAAACTGCTGTACAGGTGTCCTTTTTATAGGCTGGAGACTGAGGCAGGTAAGACAAAAAACAAACAGACTCAACTGTCTAAAGCACATCCTTGTTTACAAAGGATGACTAAACAAAAGTTTTGCATTTTAACTCAAAATCTGCATATGTTTACATGTTGTGTTCTTCTTGAGGATTTTATTATGTTCCATCAATGTTGTTCATCCAGTTATTGCATCTATGCTTTTCAATGACCTTCTCTATAGCAATAATCCCTGAACTGTTGCTTTCTGCATAAATTGTCTATAATTGGAACCATTCCCTGTCACGTCTAGCCCTTCTTTGCCAAAAGTCATTGTTGTTTTGGTCTCAAAAACAATATTCACAGGTAACATTTATTTTTCAGTAAAGTGACACAGAACTGAGGCCTGTACTCTGAAGCTGGTTTAACAAACCTTAATGTCTATCTCATATCTAGCTTTTGATAGCTTTCATTAACATCTTGTATAAACATAATCATATGAGAAAGAGAGAGTGTATGCTTGTCCCTCCCCTCCTCCCCTGTCTCCTGGGTAAAAGAGAAATAATGAAGTGGACATGGGAGAGTTTCACAAATGTTGGTGTTACTGTCTCAGCAAAACCAACCAGAGGTGATTTCACTACATGTTTGATCCATTTCTTCTTGGGTTAGGGCTCTTTGTCCTCTGCCTTTTTGCATATTATATGTTGTCTGAATGTTGATGTAGTTCAACTAAATGCAGAGTTACTGATATAGACTAGTTTGGCCTGTGGGACCAGAGCTGACATTATTTTGTTCCTCTGTTTTCTGTACTATAGATTCAACTTGAAATTAATTTGCGGAGAAGTGGGATCATATAAAATACATAAAAATGTGACATATTAACATGGCAATATAGTAAAATTTATGAAACGTATTAAGAATAAGGAAAATGCCCACCAAAAAAAAAAACCACACACACACACACACACACACAGATTCATTCACGCACATAAGCACACACACTCTCTTTCTCTCTCTCTCTCTCTCTCTCTCTCTCTCTCTCTCTCTCTCTCTCTCTCTCTCTCTCTTTCTCACACACACACACACGATATGTCACATGCCTTGTTCATCAGGTGATGACTGGCACATTTACCCGTCGGATCACTTTAACTTTGCCATATCCTGTAGAGACAAACTTTTATAGGGATCTGCAAAGTCCTTTTTTCTCGAGCACAGCACAGCATACATTTCACTGGTCTAAGCTCAGAAAAATATCTACTGCTAATGAAAAATATTTAACTATATGTCCAACTATTTCCAGCAAACAGATTTATTTAATAAAAGCAATTACAGTTTAAACCCCATGTCTGAAAACTACTATTTTACTACCATTTTTGGCTCCTGACCCACAAGCTGAGGACAACTGCTCTATGTTTTTATACTATCATAACTTAATTTGCTATACTGACAGGCTTTAACAGCTTCTCAGTACACCTTTAACTATCTGTCTCATGTTTGCAGAAAAAGAGACCTCAGATATGCAGTGCTAACCTTTACCGTGCCATCTTTATAACAAAGCACACATATAAAAACTAAGTGTTGACTCAGGCAGCTGGTGTGTGTGTGGGCTTGCAGCCATCAGTGAATATGAGCCTGTGCCAAATGTCTATGACAGTGACAGATCTCTCATTTAACCTCTTAATGACTTAATGCATTCTACTGTATTGGAGCCACATCAGGAAGATACCCTCCAAAACTATGACCTAGAGTGATCTAAAGAATGTGTAAAGTGTATTGACTTCATAAAACTCTTGCAAAAGTTGAGTCAGGAAGGCTATAGTCTGCTTGAATGAAAATAAATGAATGAAACCTTTATAGCCCCTTGGGGAGTTTGCAAGCACAAAAACACAAAACAAACAAACATATCCAGGTCAGCACATAAAAACAAAACCATTATAAAATCAAATGAAAATACTTAATTGAAGCATGGCATGATTAAATGGGGGATTTTAGTAGCAAGTTAAATAAAGTGCAGAGTGCTATGTTCATAGTGTATAATCACAGGTTATTAAGCAGCTAAATACTGTGTGGTACAAAGGATGTAATGCCTCATTTTGTCCTCATCCTGGACACTTTGCGTCCAGATGTCAAGAGTTCAAACTCTGACCAAAGTGGGTACAGAGGGTCCGCTGTAATCTTGTTGGTTAAATTCAGTGTATCCTGCTTACATCCTCATTCCCATACTATGTTGCACAGTATGCTCACTCATATCTTCCCATAGTCATCTGCTGTTAGGCCTAGTATATTGCTGCAGTCTTTTTGATTATAGCTTTTTCTTCCCCCAGTTCATTCTTGACACCGTTACATGCAATCCTACTCCTCCCCATCACCACCCACCAGTCTTCACAGTTTCATCATCTTCATGAAACTGTGCTGCACCTAAATAACTGGTGAGAGGATTGGAGGTGACTGGGGTGGAGCCTGGTTGCATTCACAGAAAGGGGAACTGATTTAAATTTGGCAGGAAATGCCCTTGAGTCATGATGGAAAAAGATAACGACTTGTCTTTTTTTTTTTTTTTTAACATAGATGAATGAAAATCATAAATATATGTGTACTTGCATTCATGCCCATTATTATCAAAACACTGGAGCAGGAAGTGATAGTGATACAGAAAGAGGGAACAACATAAAGGAATGATGACTAAATGAATTAAAACATTGAATGGTCTTCCTACTTGAAATTACACTGAGCTTCATTTTTCTGTTTCACCCAGCACTGTCACACCTCCAAAAAACACCCAGGTGAGAATGTTGTTTATAAGTTCCAACTCAGCATTCAACACAATCTTACCTGCACAAGGGCTGATCATTTACCTGAAATGAGTCTGCTCCTGTTTCTACTGTCTATAAAAATGGTCACCAATTCAATTCCCCCCCAAAAATGTTTGACCTTTTTGTCTGTACTTAATAAATGTAAAAGTCTTGTTTTATTCAATCCTTCCAAAGTTAATGCCGAACTTGGTACTGGAATGGGTTCTCAGCCTACTTTAGCAACATCGCTCACAACTTGAGTGTGTTTAGACCGGGTAGAATCCAATAGAACTGAACCAGTTCACTTGCCCGCTTCCGTCACTGTAACACCTGATATAATGTTTGCCTGACAAACAGAGGGGCAAGCAGCAAAACGGCCATATGAGGGTGTCGTAACACCGCCTCCTTTCTCTGGTCAAAACAATAACAAACCATTCTGCACCGGAATCAAAAATAATAAAGAGGACATAGGCCTACTTACCTCTACACTGTTGACGAGAAGCCAGCACTATAATTTAGCATGTGTGACGATTCAGTAAGGTCATTTTATAATTCAATTCAGTAACCTTAAATTTTGGACCATAAAAAGTCCAACTTGTAATGAAAGGGGTTACATACCAATATTAAGTTCATATTTTTTCCTTAGACTTTTTTCCATTATTTAGTAATTACACAATTACGTGCCTGATGTATTGACATTTGATCATGTTTGTAATTGGAGCTAATAAAGCTCTTTGTGGTTACACCTTTCTTATTTGCATGTGTGTGTACATAATTGTTACGTGTACTGTTATGTATTTGCCCAGCTTTGTTTTCCTTTTAGTTTTTTGTTGTTTCTCATCCTGTGTAAATATATGGAAGGCAACAAGCAAGTTCACCTGTCAACAGCTTTTTCTCGATAGTATCTCCCTAGGCATTACTGGTCATTTTTGGCCTTCTGGGTGGATTCAGGACTGCTTTATCCTCTCTATAAATATTGTTGCTTCCTTAGGCACTAATTAACAGCTTGTTCTTGCACTACTCTCACTCTGACTTCACATCGTGGAAAGTCACGAGTGGTAGGCCTACATTTTGACTGTCTCCTATAAAATAATTAAAAACTAATACAATCTGAAGCACCTGTTGGAAATTGTGCCATGATCGCTCAATAGTCTATTGAAAATAGAACTATTGACTTCTAACACATTTTAACTCTTTCCCCGCCAGAGAATTCTAGAATGTTTGCCAGCCAGCGCCAGCCTTTTTCACCATTTTCACCAATCTTTCAAGACTCACAGAATATTTTGTTCTTTGAATATGTAAATATTGAATACATCAAAAGAAAGATCAGAGCCTCTGCTTTCATATACAAAAAACTATTTTATTCAAACTTCATTCAATCTTTTTTTATCAGCACTTGAATATCGGCCATTTTCACAAAAAAACCACATTCCGGACAAAAAGCTGAGAAAACAGCACTTTTGTAAAACACACTTATTTTCAAGAAAAAAAAGTGATTTTGAGTTTACATTTGGATTCTTTTTACTTTCATTTGCCAACTACAGTTATATTTTAAAATAAATAACTAAAATAAATAAAAATGATTACATAAAATTATTAATTTTCTTTGAATAGTGTAGCACTACAACATTTACAAACTATATTATACATTTTTCTTCTCTTATACACTCAGAAATACTTTGTTTTTACAAACACTTAAATATCATTATTATTTTCAATAATAAAACATTAGTTGAACAAAAACCTGATCAAGAAGAGAGACAGCTGTGTCTTCCAGGGAAGTGCCTTCTCCGCAATAGGGTTTCATGTTGTAACAGTACTCTGTGTCAGAATCACAAAGGATGTAGGATTTGAACCCATATTTGACAGGTTTTTGGGGATCGTACACCCTGAACGCTCGCCGTCCACACCACAGAAGCATACCCTCATTAATGCAAATGTTGGTGTTAGGTTGATACATTTGACTGAATTTAGATATAAGGTAATATAAGACAGGGCGGACTTTGTACAACCTGTCAGTGCTATTTGCTGGCCTTGATTCATAATCATTGGAGTGTAGAAATCTCCATATGATTTCAAACCGGTTGCGGGACATGACCTTGTTGAAGTAGGGGGTGACCAAAATGTCATCTGTAGACCAGTACATTTCAAGGTCAGGCTTACGAATGATATGATCAAGAGCAGCAGCATCATTTAGAGGTCCAGGATTCTCAGTGAAAAGGAAAGTCTTTTGGCTGCCAGTTCATTTCTTTCCACATCAGATTACCTGGACCAGGACCTGCACCTGGCTGGTTTACAGACCCTCTTGCTTGGTCACCAGGTACTTGACCTCCACCACACCCATAAGATCCACAGGTCCGACCTCTGCCTCTTTGCTGTGTTCGACCTGTAAATAATTAGAAAGACATTTTTTTTATTCAACAGTGTGATGTGCACAAAGAGAGAAACGTTATTTTTCGGCCTCTTCATATCACATCTTACCTTTTTCACCTTGGGTAGGTCTGTATAAAGGACACCTGGGCCTTGAATCCCTGGACTCTGTGTGTAAAATGACAGTAAAATGTCAAACAAATATTCATTTGGTAAATAGTTTGTGTACAAAATGAAAGCTAAATTATTTCTTTTTTTATCTTCTCTCACAAGTTAGCAGATGCTCTTGTCTTGTAGTATCTAATAATCATACAATCCAAGTAACATACTATCAAACTAAATAAAATATGTTATCATGACTCACCTCTTGCACCTACGTGTATGTCTGGACCTTGGAGACCTGGACTCTGTGTCTGGAAATTACAATAAAATGTCCGTCAAAAATTCGTTTTGTACATAGTTTATGTACAAAACTGAGAGATATGTTATTTCGACGTCACGTTATCTCATGAATTATCAGATGCATATGCTATCATGGTGAATCAAAAAATAACGTGATCATATCTTACCTCTGACACGTCCTGAATCCCTCCATTCACTGTCGCCGCTGCTGTCTTCATCCAGATCAGTTTCACGGAGGTCAAAAAATGAATTATCAGAGTCTGTATCGATAATTAACTCTGTAGTTTCCGCAGCCGAATATCTCCTTGCTGGCGCCGGCATGTTTGTACTGTTCAAGAGCTTTTATCTCATATCTATACGGCTAATGTTGACTTTTTGACGCGCGTCAAACTCACATACAGACTGATAGAACTCCGCCCGCTGGAAAATAAGGACTAAGAAAATGTTTATTTTTTTTCTCTCTACTTTCCCGCGGGTGGTCTTGTTTGTTGGTTTTTGACCCCACAGTCCTGTAACTTTTTCACAATGTCCGCCAGAGCGCCCCCTATCGTATTACACTGAAAACACCAATTGACGGAATATTCCGTCAATGGCGGGGAACGGTTGGGTTCCAAATGACGGAATATTCCGTCAATGGCGGAGAATGAGTTAATTAAAATCAGCTTTCTGCTTTTTTATAAATTATGTTATAAGGTTTATTAATAACTAATCCTTGCTCATTATTGTCGGCCAACTAAACTGATTCTGATATTGTTAAAGTAAATACATACAATCAGGAAATGTACTGAAAGTTACAAAAGAGCAAAGAAAAAATGTTTTTTTGTGTGTGTTTTTTTTTATAGGTATGGGGTATAGGCATATGTAAAATTAACTTTGGTTGACCCACTTGTATTTACTTAGTGTTATATTTAGGCCGACTACATAAATAATTCTAAAACATGTTGTTTATCCCATCCCTTTTAGTTTGCTTCTTCTCTAAAGTTGCTGAAATCTTTCTGAATAGCTCTTTAATAGAAAAACTGTGAATTTGTTTCTGTCTTGGTGTGGCGATTTTAAACAGAGCTGAGGGAAATTATGAAAGTGCTTGTGGATGATTTAAAGATTGTTCTTGTTGTTATTATAAGAGGACCTCTTGTAGTGTGTTTTCTATGCAGACTAAGTGTATGGTAACATTATATGTTTTAATTAATACATCTTGTTCAGTGTTGGCGTGTTCATCTGCTCCCCTCCTGCGATGAACACTTGTAGGTACAACGTGTACTGAGCATGCGCAGAACCGCGGCAGCCTACATTTATTCCCAGACATCATCACAGGTTGAGCTGATCATCCGTTCCCACAAAGAGGCGCCGCGTTTTCTATTTACTTGTGCTCCAATTATTATTATTATAATATATTTTTTTTTACCTTCGCTGACACTGCGACTGCGGTGTATAAAAAGAAACAACACGGAGGGAGGAGAAGCCATAAGATGAAGAAACGCTATGTGGACGCGAACAGGGTTCGGAAAATGAAAAAACTGAAAATAACGGAGAGGCTGTCTGAAAGGTAGCTGGCGCCGTCGCGAGCCGCGTCACCGGCCTGGCGGAGGCTGCTTTTGTTGTGGTGCTCGTCTTTGTGTAAAATCCAGTCGTCGTCATCCTGCTCACCTGTCTGCCTCACGTCCCCATCACATCGTCCATGTCTCACCCTTAAATACAAACCAGCGTGACTCTTATAGAATAGACTCCATTACATGTGAGGACAGAGAAGCGTAAACATGTTGTGTTTCCTTCAGATTATTTTGTTTACAGAACGACTGAAATCAGTCAAGTTAACATCGGCCTGCTTGTCCTCTGGATGTTTCATCCGCTTTACACAGTGCCATATATTTATATCTCTTTTCGGTGACATTATGCATACTGAATATGAGGCTCCGATAAAGCAGCTTGTATTTTGTAAATAAAAGCATTATTTTGAAAGCATCCGGAGTAGACCATGTACTGTACCAACGACAGGAGACTGGAGAAGAAACAATCTAGCCAATTTAATTGTTTGATTGAGTAATACAGGAAATTAAATCCATTCCATCTATTCCAAAACACATTTTTTTTGTTTTTGTTTTCATGCATTTGCTTTTGTATTGTGAAAAAAAAAAATCTGTTTTGCAAATATTAAATGGTAGCTACATTGTACAAATGTATGTATACACTCTTATTTGGTGCAATTACAAGATATATTCAACCTTTTTGGCCAAAAGACTGCTGGCTGGTATATCCCTCACTGCTAATTTCTAGAGATACATTCTTATGGGTTAAATTACATAATTGGTATCGGTATCTGTTCTCATAAAGATTAAAGACCATTCACAATGCATTCCTCTCTTGTGTTCATCCAAGTGATTTGAATTGGATGGATTTGATTTTAAAACAGGAATTTGAACCATGTGCAATAGGACGCTGTGATGCTCGCTCTCTCCTCCGGATGAAATATTGCCATGGTTACCAAACAAAGAGGGGCTGATGTGATAGCAGCCTATGGAAGAGCAGAACAAAGGAGCAAACCACAGCCCCTGTTTGTCTCGTGGTCGCACATAAAACCAAGGAGGGAGAATGTCTTTGTTCTCTACTCAAAATGACTGTTGTTGTTTTGCTGTTGTTAAGAAGCTGCTGCTCTAATGATAGACTAAGCACCGTCCTTCTAATGCCCCGTAAAATCTTTGGCTTGAAATGTCTCTTTCCTAGAATCAGAGGCTAGAATACAAATGTGTGTCTGGAGTATTCAAGCTGATCACGTCCCCTCTGCTGATGTTTTATTATTATTATTTGCCTGTTTGCAGTGCTTACACGGTCCTGAAGTTTATGATGATGTGGACGTTGGTACTGCTGGCAGATTTCATCCTTGAATTCAGACTGGAGTACCTATGGCCATGCTGGCTCTTCTTTGGCAGCGTTTACACCACTTTCCACTGCCATGGACTGGTGAGTATCATTAGAGTCTGATTTTAATTTATGTGATGATGATGACACAAACAATGGATCCAAAGCATTTGCCTGTAATTGCTGTTATTCTCTGTTTGCAGGTTATTTGTGTTGTTTTTGTTTGTGCTGCCTTCACTCTGGACATCTTTTGTTTGATTTTTGTTCCTTTGCATTGGCTTTTTTTTGTGGCGAGCACTTACGTGTTATTCAACTACATTTGGCACACAGGTTTGTGGGTTATTACTTGTTTTAGTTTGTTTTGCCAACATATAGAAGCATAACTCTTTGACATATCACATCTGATCAAATTAAATGTTGGATGTCTCTGTGTTCGTCTGCAGAAAAAGGCATCTGTGTATCGACAGCGTCCCTGTGGATTCTGCTCGTGTACACTGAGGCTTCACTTCGACTCAAAGACCTTAAAACCTCACATGCCAACCTATCTCATCTTTTTGCTGCACACTGGTACTTTGATTTAACATTAATCACCCTTTCAGCCTGTAACAGAAGGATCAAGCTGTCATTGTCAGAAGTCCTCTGTGTGATATCAAGAGTTAGCTTTGACGATTGTGTGTCAGATATTTCAGGAGAAAAGTTCGATTCATCTCGCTAATGACCGATCAAGTATTAAATGAAACCTTTAAAAAAAATCTATGAAAAGGCTGGCTATAAATATTATACATGTTCATGTGTCCTTCATGTGATGATTACTGTATGTTCTGTCTCTGCTCCTTGTGTTCACGTTCAGCATCGGGTATCCTGTTGTGTATCTGGGGTTTTATGCCACCTGCTATTTCACCAACATCTTCAAACTGCGCATACAAAAAGCCGTGCAGAGTGAGAACGACTTCCACATGCACCTCCTGCAGCACTCTCTTCCTCCAGGCCTGCAGGTTTACCCCAAGTCTGGCACAGATGGCAGCAGCAGTGAGTAGCCACACCTTCCACATGTATAGTTTAATCTACCTCAGTTACAGTCGACAGGGTGTTTCTTAGTTATTGTGTTCACTTTTTAAGTTGTGTGCCCAGTGCTATGAGAATGACCACACATGCTCCCCTTTGTTTATGTGATGATTTGTAAAGGAGACCGCTCGTCCATTATGATGTTCATTCAACATGAAAAGTGTGGAGAAATCATCAGGAAACTGATTTTAAGGAACAACAATTATTGTTGAGAACACCCTTTATTTGTTCAAAATGTTTTCAAACACCACATGAGGGCAGGTGAGTCGTTTTATAAAGTTACAGTGAACAGAAATTCAATTCAAATTCAATACAAAAAAAAAATTGTTCCTAGGGGGCAATTTAAAGACAGAGAGAGCAGTAGAAAGAATCCTTTTAACTGCAGCAAGTTGTAATTTATAAATGCAACATCTTCCTTAGCTGTTGTTTACACAGAAAACACCACATAGAGACCATCATTGACAAGTGTAAAGAACTAATTGTTCCTCTCTGTACTGACAGGCTCAAAATGGAGGGCGAAGGCAGAGTCCACCCAGTATCTGTTGCAAAACGGAGCTGCAGTGTCCCACGATGAGGGACACGTCACTGACTGCCTCCAGATCCGCAGTGAGGAGAGAGCAGCAGAAAAGGGAACCCAGGACGCAAAGTCAGCTGAATTACACCGGCGGTCATTATCAGCCAGACCCAGTGAATCAAGAGATCTACACCAAGGTGGAGCAGGAGGACCAGAATCCTCAACAGCTCCAGAAAATCTACCTCAAGAAGAGCAAGGAAGCAAAGCCACGCGAGGGGCAGCAAAAAGTTCCTCGCCAAAAGCCCGCAGAGGCACCACAAACACTCCTTCACCTCCTGCAGGGAGGACGGAGAAGAAACAGAGATACAGCTCCAAAACAATCAGCCCCAACCGGGACTTAATGGACAAGAACGCCACTTTAGCTCACAATTACCACGCTGATCAGATGGCCAAGTATGCCCCTTTATCTCCATTTTTTAATGACGATCTAAAGGTAAAGTGAGAGCTTAACAAATCTTTTTTGCTTCCTCCTTAACATTGCTAAATCGTCCCTGTCAGGCTGGAGCAGGAGCTGAGGAGGCTAAAGGGCGAGCTGCAGACGAGCAGGCAGAGCGAGCAGGAGCTGCGAAGTCACGTCTGCAACCTGACCAACAGCGAGAGGAGCCTGAGACCGGAGGTGTCTCTGCTCAGACAGTCTAACATGCTGCTGCAAAGCAAGTGAGTCCAATCCATTGCTGATTGTCAGTCATTAGCTCCTTCTGTGGACTGATAAACACATAACATCAGGCTATTAATACAAAAAAAGAGAGGAATGAACACATGAGGACAAGCTGGTAGAACCAGAGTGATCTTTTTTTATTCATCAGATGGACTAAGAGATCAACGGTAAAGCCACAATATAATTAACATCATATTTCATTCTGAGAAACTGAGGCACCAAAATATCCTCAAATAAACAAGAAATAGGGGATTATAGGCAAGACATACTTTTTCCATTTAATTAATCTATTTTAAAAGTTTGGCACTGCTGTAACACCATCTGACACACTTCATGAATGTGAGATCATTGTGAGAATTACAGTTTGGGTCCCTGCACATTTTAACCCTTCAGATTACAAAGATGACTAGAAAGACAATCAGCACCCTCTGCAAGCTCTGATGTTGATCTAGTGACGTGCATGTATACCCTTCTTTTACCTGCAGGATTGCATGTTTGAGTAAAACCAAGCAGAGGGACAAACAGAGCAGTGCCATGCTGGAGAAGAAGACCAGAGCAGAGACGGAGGCCAGACTCTCCGTGGAGAAACAGTTGGCTGAGCTTCAGGCTCACAAACTGGAGGAAGCAGCCAGCACAGCGCGGAGTCTAGCAAACAGGTAAAACTCAAACCTTACAAACCTGTAAAATCCATGTTTGTCAGATTTGTTTGCTGCTGTATAGAATGAATATGATGCTGCAGATTCAAAGGCTGGGATATAAGAGAACAGATGCAACTCTCATGTGATGTGTTAGTATGGAGCTGGAACCAGAAACCAATTAGCTTAGCATAGAGATAGAAAACAGCTAGCCTGGCTGTGTTAAGGGGTAACAATAACGCTCTACAGCATGTCTAAAGCTCTTTAATCATACAAATAATGTTTTTGGAGGAGTTATGCATGCACCCCCTCCAAACAATACTGTGCTTATTAGTTTTTTTATGCTCTGAATTTCAACGATATCACTTAAACTGACAGTGTGCTTTCTGGTTTGCTTTGGAGAAAACCAGGCTAGCTGTCTCATGTTTCTGTGCTACGCTCAGCCAACTGTAAACATCTGGGTCCTAATGCACACTTTTACCTAGTTTTATATTTTGCCGCTTTAGATTTGAAAATTTGAAGAACAAAAATCCAAATGAAATGTCATGTCTCTTTCTGTGTGAATTAGCTTTCATCTTCAGATGATCCCTTCTTTTCTCACCACCCCAAAACTGTGATTTTCTCCGTCTCCTACACCAGGCAGGAACACTGTGAAACCCAAATGTTAAGAAAGAGAGTAAAAGATCTAGACACAGAGTACAAACAACTACAGCTGGAATATCAAGTGAAAGAGAGTCGATTGGTAGATCTAGAGAGTGATGTTGAGGTATCTTGTTTTTTTTTAATACATTCTTTGGGAATGAACTTGTTGAGTTGAAGTGTCGTCTGTGAGCCTGAAGTGGTCGAGTATTTGCTTGTCCTCAGTCACAGACTTGGTGTGTTTTGTGTTCTGAGATTTTGTGTTGATGGATGTTTGTGTTTGTACATTTTCAGTTTTCTTTGGCTACATGGCGTACTTTGCACTCTGTCATCTCATCAGTACGTTGTGTAGTGGTTTGGACATCAAGTGTGCATTTTGTTGAACTTTGTGATTTTTCTTAGTTTCATTTTAGTGCTTTGTTTTCCATGACGCATGCTGAAGCCGGAGTCTTCAATAAAAACATTGCACTGCTTTTATGAAAAAAGAAACCGGTCCTTCTCTTAAGTTCATGTAAACGAACAGAACAATAATGTGATGCTACTTTGTGTTGTTAAATGGCTGACAATTTCACCATCAATTCATCAACAGTGTGTTGACGTTGTTTTTCCTCTGGTGCTTCGGTTTCCTGAAGTATACGATCATTAACAGACATTTAACAAGTCAAAAACTATATCACTGACATTTTACCAAAAAAAAAAAAAAAAGGTCAAAATACTCTGGAAACCAAAACGCCCTGTCTCTCGTGTCATCACAAACCTTAAGTCACATCTCACACCTTTACTTGTCTCTCTGGATTGCAGGCCTTGGGACAGTACCGCTGTGTGGAGAAAGAGATGGACATGCTGCTGTCCACTCTGTCAGCCATGCAAGAGAAAGCTCAACATCTGGAGTACAACCTGAGTGCTGAGACTCGTATCAAGCTGGACCTGTTCTCTGCTCTGGGAGACGCCCGCAGACAGCTGGAAATCGCTCAAGGTTCTCACCCATTTCACTTAACTTTTAAGATTCTAGTGATTTCTTAGTGCCTGTTTTTTTTCTCGACTCTTTCCACTTCATACTCTGCTGAGAAGGCTCACTCTGGTTACATTTTATTTGCCTGTTATTAAGATATCAACCCAATAGCACCGCCATGTGGCCATGAAACACCATCACCAGGCATTCTGTGAACTGTACCCCAGTGCTCTGTTACACATTATGTGAAAGATTAAGCTGCACACATTTTGTTTTTAAACATAATACGACAACTTTTTTTTTTTTTACCGTCCTACCACACATTTACTTTACAAATTCTCTTAAATGATGTGAATGTATTTGGATGACCAATGTATATACAGGGATTTTTGATTTAATTGATTGTTGGGTTCTTGATATCGTAGCATCTGGCCTGTATTACAAAACTGCAATTACTCCTTTATACATTATCTATTTGAAACTGGACTGACATTATGCTATAATAAATGGTTATTAGAGGGATTGCGTTCAGACTCTGAAGAAGATACTGTTGCAATGTTAGTCATTTTCACCTTTGTTAAATTTGCCTCGAATGATTTGTGCGCTCCAGTCTTTTCTCTGGTTCCTGTCTTTAAGAAGATACCTCTGAATTCATTTGTGTACATGTGAAGTCCTTCTCTGAGTACACCGACCTGTACTTGTGGAGTGACTGAAACCTAAGAGTTTCAAAATGATTATGAATTGGCCTTTTCTGTACTGTCCGTTCCCTCATGTCTTGCGTTGGTTTTATTTCTGTAGATAAAGTGATGAAGCAGGACCGGGAGATCCGGGAGATGAAGCAGAAGATAGCAGAGGTGATGGCCGTCAGTCCCGGCGTGTCCTACATGGCTCCTCGACCTCCAGTGCCGCAGTATCTCACCAAGTTACTCACCTCTGAGCGCTACATGCTGAACCCACGGGCACTCATGTACCAGTGCCTGAAGAAATGATAAAGGATTGTATCTTTTCAGATCTCAGACCTCTTTAACACACCCCTTCAGCATAAAACATGAGGGGGGAGGATTTTATTACAGAGCTAATTGACATCATGAAGTCATCTTCTTCCAACCTGTGGGGGAGGGGGGGGGCTCCACAAGCCAAATGCCTTTTGCTGCACTGATGGTGCTAACTTGACATGATTCTTTAGCGGTGAAGAGTCTCACTCTTCTGACAGATATCAGATATGCAGAGCTGCTGTAGGCACGATTTTATGAGACACACGGGTCCTTACAGCGTCTAGCTGGGGTGCAACAGAGAAAAGCACAACTGTCTTTAATTCAGACTTCTGGAGTATAGTTCAAACGTTTCTACTCAAAGGACAAAACCATGACATCATCATTTCCTAAAATACTGTCAATCTGTTTTCTTGAAGATAGCTGGACATGTCAGATCAGTTTCAATGGATTTGTTTGTACTCGTGTGACGACTCATCCTGCTACCCCACTGACGACTTAATGAAAGGTAAGACCACAAAACTTGTGTTACTCAGTGTAACTAAAGATTTCAAGTCATTAATATCTTTATCAAAGGTTTTATACTTAGAAAAGACTCCACAGACCATGATGACCTTGGTTTTCGCAGATCTGATTTACTCAAGTATTCAAACTGATTACTGCGTTTAAAATACATACATATTGAGATTACACTAGAATGAGCGATCTCATAAGCCTTTAAACAGCAGACTGTCTGACTTCACATCGTAGGAGAAAAAAAGCATGGCAGTGAGTCAGCCTGCACAAACCAGGACCCTGAAACTGAAGCAGCTTCATGGGATTCAGCCATGTTGATTTTTATAATTATTAATACCTGAGCTTGTCTCTCTCTGAGCCACAGATTATACATCATAGATCAGCTGTCTGTATGATTATGCAGACTTCTGTCTAAGACCTGGCCTGTCTGTAATTATCTCTTTTTAAAAAAACAAATAATTAAACCAGAAAACACAATTCTCTTCAAGCATAAATACAATTATAAACCAACAAGTCATAATCTGAAATTGTAAGGAATGTATGCATCAAGGTGCTATTGTATGTGCCTGTAAATAGCCGTTTTAGAGGATTTGAAATGTACTGAATTTCATATGAAAATAATGAGTTCATCAAATTGATACTTTTATCTTTTTAAAGATTCGTATGGGACAAAGATTTCAATTTAACGGGTGTCTTTTTGAAGTTGAGGGGATGCAGTCGATGTGTCTATGTTTTAACTGACGGTTAAAGGCAGCAGTCTAACGTTTGGCAGCTCTCCTGGGAAACAGAGAAAGTCTTGATCGATTGGTTGACAGATTGTTTGGCCAGACTTGGAGAAATGATGAGGGCCAAACTGGCTCATGAATATAATTACTGTGCCTATATACATTACTTTCAATATGGGAAGTAAAACACAAATTTAATGTGAAAGAGTAATGTGTTTGAAATGAAGTGCTATGTACTGTTTTTGTAGTTCTTTTGTTTCTTTTCTCTTTAGTTTTTTTACTCATATTGTACAGAATTGAAATTGCCCACGCAGCTAAAAAACACACATGAACTGGATGTTGCCATGTTGGTAGATTTTTATTTAGCGTGTGTTTCTAGGGTGTTTTATATCCACTATATTTTTTAGTCTTGCTGTACTTTTATTATATTGCTGTAATTTTGTACAGCAATGTGTTTGTCAGCATGAAATGTGTTTTACTGAACTGTTCATTGAGCACACATTGTGACTTTAAGTATGTACATGGATAAACTTGTACAAGGGCTACACTTTCTTAGGATTTTAGAACAGTAATAATTCAAACAGTGATGCTCTGAAGGTGAGCTGATGCTCCTGATGGTTTTTTTCTATAAATAATTGAACAATTGAAATTGGTCTCATTTGAGTGCATCTGCGTACATGTTTTTTTTTTTTTTTTACTGAAGAGGCAAAATAACAATTTCAGCTTTTATTCTTTAAAAGAAAACTACTAATAAATGTGTTTATTTTTGAAGGGTAAACATTTTAAAAAATGAAATATCTTTTTTTTGTCATCATTTTTCCCCATCAACCTGTTGGTCCACACCAACATGGCACCAATCATGTGACATATATTATGGCGTGTGCTGCTGCCCTTTTGGCCTGGTCACCCTCGTGAAAGAGATCTTGAACTCAGTGGGTAAATTACCTGGTTAAATAAAAATAAACCATTGACCGCTTGACCATTGGACTTAATGTGTAATTTGAACATTAGAATTTGTAAATCAAAATGAATGCTGGATTTTTCCAGCAGGTGGTGCCATAACTATGACATGAAATTGATTTGAAGATCTAGATCTGAATTTTTGTGAAATATTTCATATGTTCAGAATAATTAATTTACAGGGAAGTAAATGGTCTCTACAGTTGGAGACCAACTTGGCAATTTTCAGGGAATTATGAGGGAAGACTGGGGAATTTAAACCAAATAGTTTAAGATTTTGTGGAATTTTCACAGAAAATTTTGGGGATTTTCACAATATCATAATTTCCAGAAAAAATCTAATCTTTCATGGAAGTTTGTTGATATTGAGAAATGTCAGGTCAATATTTAGTAATATGTACTTCAAACAATGTTCATGTTGAGTAATTCTGGAAAATGTAATCTAAATTTTAAGCAAATTCTTTTTAGATCGTTAAAAAAAGAAGTTCAGGGTTTATTCAGTAATTTTTGGTATCTTTGCTTTGGAAAATGCGAAAATGACTTTAATTTTACTTTAATCTTGGAAATTAGCAAGATTTTAAACTGAATTTCTGAATTCCTTGCATGAATAATACAAACACAATAAGACAAAAAAAGGACCTGAAATACAGATAGTGTACTTTTTTATTTCAGGAAGTGAAAAAGGGGGTAAATGAGGAGCTGAAACAGAGCAGTGTCCAGCATTCAGTGTACAAGATGGTTACAAGCATGCCAGGCAGTCCCACACTTGAATCACCATCAGAATCTACAGACCCTGTCAGAAGATAGTCACAGCATAGAGTAGACGAGACTGGATCACAGACTAAATTTATGACATTGTTTCCAATTCATCAAAGACTTTCCTGTTGGAGTGAAGGAGCCACAGGACATTTTAAACAGCATTTAAAAGTGTACAGCAGTGCAAACTAGCTGAGAGATCCCCAAACAAGTCAACAGAGAAGCAAACATGTCAATAACTATGTGGAAGAGAACGTCCTACTTCTGGTCTGAGTCTGATATTCTTAAAGTAGACAGGTCTGAGCCGACCAAATATCCTCTGCATAAGAAATACTTTGTCACCATCAAGACAGCAGGCTTTTAGAGTGCATCGTTTTCCACTTAAAACACAGAATGCATTCACCCAGCCCGTTGACAAACTGTTTAAAGATCATGTACTTCAACTTCAAATCATTTTTACATTGGACCAACAGCCTCTCCTACGGTATGTAAGAAGCCAAATAAAGACGCATGTTGGACTGGTTAAGCCTTTATAATAAGTGCTGCAGAATTAATTGGACCACAATTGAGTGAAGACACCTCCTTAATATAGAAAAGAACATGGTTTAAACAAAAAGAGCAACTAAAGCACACGTTCAAACAACCACCGGCCTTCGTGCTGGAAGTGAGGTACAAGACAGACTCAAGAAAAGATACACAAATAAATACTTTACTTTTTTAGATATATTTTAGCTGTACTTTCTCAGATTGTGTTGCAGCTGAATGTTGTTTATTTATAGATTTTAAAAGTAACATGACATCTGTTGCATTACACACTGGATGAGTTTGAGAGTCTCAAGGTGAGAAGATGCCTCACTCGCTGTTCAAGGACAAAGTTTTAAAGGACCAGAAAACCGGACTTAACCTTACAACATAACACATACACTTCAGTATGCCAGGAAAAGATATTCTTCATACAGACAACTATTTAACAGTTTGAAGTAAAAATGTTTAAAATACAGTTTTAATACTGACTTCGGGAAAAAAAATTATGCCGTTCATTTTCGTTTGGCTTACCTCCATCATTTCATCGCTATTTCTGAAATGACAGAAATAAGGCAAAAAGTGAAAACATCTTGTATTTTCCTGTAAGTTGTGACTAGGTTTCTTCTTTCACAAGAGAAGCAGATGGCTGCATTGGGTGGGAGGGAGAGAAAAAAAAAAAAAAAGCTACAAAGCGACAACCACTTAGTGGCAGCTTTTCCCACCGGAAGATACGACGACAGGCTGCAGGATCTGCAGTCAGACCAAGGCTTCCCTCCTCCGTCTTCACAAAGCTTTCTTGCAACTCAGAGGTGGAGCAAAAAGGCTAGTCCTGATGTAGAGGACGAGGAGGGCTGAAAGAAGGCTGAGTAAGTCCTCTGCTATGAAGAAACAGTCACCGGATTGAGAGAACCGTTCCGGCTGTAGAACTTTGAGAAGGCCTCTTCAAGAACGGATGCAAGTCGTGGCTGATCGCCCTGAAAAAGAGAGAGGGGTTAAAAAAGGGTTTTCCCCTCAAGCGAGCATGTTCTTATCATCCCGTCTACAAGTCATCAAGCTACAACGGGTGAACAGTGCTTACCTCGCTGATGAATCCCAGCTGAACGAGCTCCACAGCCAGCTCATGCACGTTCTCATCTGCCATTAAAAACAACAACACGGTGGCACGTTGAGGATGTGCACAGACACGTTTGCTCAAACGATCAGCAGGGCTTTAAATTGGCTAGTAGATTTTTAAAGTTATCAGCCAACCAGATTCCCCCCCCACCCCCGTGTGTGTGTGTGTGTGTGTGTGTGTGTTTGTGTGTGTGTGTGTTTGATCACTGGTTCGGTTATGGATGTCTGCTTTGCAGTGTGTATGACTTGATTTCTGCATCTTATTCATGACTGTGGAAACGTTGTTGTTGTTGAATGCTGTTTAGAGGCGTTAAAGCTCACAGTAGGGCTTCTAACAACTATCTAAGATTATCAAGATGCCAGTGAGTAAAACTTGAGGGTGACGGGGGGCCTCAAGTTTGAATATCACCATGAAACATAAAACCCTCCATCTGAGTTCAGCTTTAGGCCTCATCATCATCATCATCATCATCATCGCTTCTCACGTTTAACCATCAAATACAGGCTGTGACAGGCCACATTGAAAGATTAGAAACACTGAAGGTCACAGTAGAAGTTTCCCAACAACAACTCCGTTACGTTCAGGAAGAATAAAAGAAAAATACTCACTCGGTAACAAATCACAGCTTAAGTGCCTGTTTAGTTTATCCTCAAGTTTCAGCAGCAGAGTCAGCTGAAAGTACAAAAAGATACGACCACATTATGAGTGAAGTAAAACACACGTGAGAGACACAACGCCCAAAAAGGAAGGAGACACGGCACTACCAGTCTTTCTTAAACCGCCAGGAGAAATACAGACGACAAAACATTCGACTGTGTGTTTAAACACGGCGCGGTTGTGTTTGCCGCTGTTGGACAGGAAGTGACGATTCTTTCGAACGATCAACGCCACCTTTTAAGGTTGGATCGATATACTTGGCACCCCAACAGAAGGGTACCAAAAAGTAAGACAGTACGGTCGGTCAATGGAAAAGCCACAAAATGCGTGCCGTACCGAGACGAAGCGAACTGAAGCGCTTGGTGGAAACGCGGCTTTAAGCGCCGATAAATACGTCGTACCAAACAGTGACACAGTACGTGTGTGGGAGGTTTGAAGGCAGTTTATCCGTGGGAGCGAGGGGAGTTCGTCCTAAAGCTTGCCGCTGTATTTCTACTCTCCGCCATAACAAAGGGTTCACTTCACTCAGATGTGTAACTCTGCGCCCGAGCGTGAGTCTGGAGGAACCGGTTTGAGAAAGGCCCCGTATCTGATCAGACAGACGGAAGTGAAACTCACATGATGCTTGGAGCCCTCGTCAACAGGCTCAATGTTACACTGCATCTGAAGGACCTGTGAAGCAGGAGGACCACATGTCAATACACAGACTGTCTGACACATAATCGTGTGCAAATAAAAGAGATGGAAGTGCAACATGCAGATGAAGGCAGGGTTGACTAAAACCTGTTTTCATGCTCCCTTTGAAAACCCCTTATGAACCCGCACACTCAGATCACCTCATATAATATTATTTGATGTCACATAGCTGCGTAGATATGCGGCAGGTTGTATTTTAAAAGTCATTTACATGTTGAAGAGTTTTGTGTGGTAATTCATTCTGACCTTTTAAGTTACTTGCAAGACCACCACATGATAGGAGTTTTCCTACAAGTTAGTTCTCACCTTCCTGGTCTCGAGCTCTGCCGGTTCAGGAGTCGGGGTTTTCACTGAGGGGGGCACTATGGGCGACTTGACCGTCTCCTGCTGGGGTTGCTGTGGACACGGTATCCCAAACGCCGTCAGAGGATAAATCCCATTCCTGAAAAATAAAAAAAAAAGGAAGTGAAGCCTCGGCATGACTGTGATTGATCTAATGCTGTGAAGTTTATCTGTAAAGCGAGGGTGAGTCAGAAACCAGCAGCTCAGTGTGTTCCTGTCCGTAGCACAGCTGCTCGCTTACCTTACGTCTTCCAAGAACTTGTCCAGCTCCAGGGCAGGAAACTGAGAGAGTCTGACGCAAGAGACAAATCTGTTATGCAAGCTGAAGGAGCTGCGTGCGCAGCAAGAAGTCATATCATAGCGCGTGAAGTTTTCCAATTACCAATCAAAATATCACATGACTGGAAAAATGAGCCACATGCATAAAGAGATATTCATGACAAGAAATGAGACTCGTGAACTCCAAGAGTCGACTTCTTGTACTTTTTGCAGCCAAATCTTAAACTAAACATTTTATTCCACTAACTGTCAGGTAATTCCTACAATGCAAAACTATACGAACATATTTGATTAGACAAAAAGAAGAAAAAATAAAATACATAAAAAAAGCCGAGACCCCTTGCAGAGACTTCCTTCCCTAACGTATCTTAACACGTCAGTGGAATGTCGTTCTGTGTTTCTCACACTTACTTCATCTGAACTCCGTCCTTGGCCTCAACAATCACCAGGTTAGGATCCATGTTCTTCGTCATCTCTTCTAAAGCATTTTCTGGAATCATGTCTACATGAGGACAGAGAAGAGGTATCAGATATCAGAAGTTACTCAGTGTTGCCTTCATGTCAGATTCTCCCTGTTTGGTCGTTCTGTTTAATTCAAGGCAGAGGAAAGTCGGGATTCAAAGCTATTCTAAACTGTTCCTGTCATAGATGATGCACAACTCAGCTTTTTATATTGGGCAATGCTGGAAACAGTCCACTTAGTGTTATGAGGAGTTTCATGCAGGAAACTGCTTTTGTAACTTTGGTTTTCACACTGAGCCTCAAAATGAACCTTTGACCTCTGAACCTGTGCGGGCCTGTTTTTTTTTAACTCACGCTGGTGGCTGACGATGCAGTGTGCAGCCAGCAGCTTGAGTAAGGGCACCTCGAACAAGGCCTGATGAAACAGCAGCTCTCTCGCTGTGGGTCGCTTACTGGGGTCCACCTCCAGACACTTCTGGATAAACTCCTAAATTTAAAAAAAAAAAAAACACAAAAAAGAAAAACTTCAGTATCTGAGAGGAATCTCTTCCCTTCAGACGTCTTCTTCCCCCCCCTCACTTACCCGTTGCAGTGGGTCCTCGAGGGACTGAATGGCACTGTTTATGGCTTCTTGGGATACATAAGACGAATCTCCATTACTCTGGATTTCCAACACGGCCATCTGACAACGAGAGAGGACGGAGAACAATTTAATTCGACGTGATTCATTAATGTGATCACAGAACTTAAGCCAACAGCAGCCACCCTCAGGTCAGGCGACACGTTTTAAAAAGGTCAGTCATCACTGCAGACGTGCTCGTGTCCAGCTCTACAACGTGCACAAGTAGTGTTTTCTGTCGCGGTTGCAATCAAGGATACGCGTTTTTTGTTTTTATTGATACAGCCAACGGTGTCCTCTCACCTCTAAGGCGCACATTCCAAAGGAATAGATATCCACGGCTGTGGTAACGTTGGCAACAGCTGAAAGCAGAGAGATGCTGATCATTATCACAGAAAGACTTCAGCACGCGTTCCACGGTATGTCGGTAAAACGACAGGAGCGTACCTCCATATTCCGGAGCAAAGAAGTGAAGGCTCTTCTGCTCTTCCCGACAGGTTTTCACATGGTTATTGATGGTGTCTGGAGCAACTGAAAAAGAAAAAAGGGGGGGGGGGGGGGTTATTAATCAGAGCAGTAGTACAAGACATGGTTTTAAAAAAGATGGCAGCACTTGTAGCTTAGAGAACAAATATCTCGCTTTTGACTGTCCACATGCCACTTTCTGAAAAGCTCTCTCTGATCGCTTTAACGGATCTCTACCTGAGCCTATCTTGATGAGGCCATTGTGCTGGATAAAGATGGTGTCACAGGTGAGATTGCCATGGATGATGGGAGGTTCACAGGAGTGCAGGTAGCTGAAGGTCAAAGAACAAGGGTGAATTGGTTGGAAAAAAGAAAAAAGAAAAAAAAAAAGATACAAATAAATGTCAACTTTGGCAGTCGACTTTGGAGAAGTTTTAAAATTGAACAGGTTTCTGTAACGCGGCTGACAGCTTGTCGTGACTGTATCTTAACATTTAGACTGTCAATTGGTTAACTGCATCAAACTTCTGTCACACTAAGTAGCTTACAGCAGTTAACCTTGTCGTTTGACTTACCTGAGAGCTGACAGTATCTGTGTGCACCAGCGTTTCCAGGCCTGTCACACAACAAACAGGTTACTGAAACACGGCTCAACATGCGGAAAAAGAAAAACACTAAAACAGGATTGTATTTTTGATGGAGAGCTGCGGGTTTCTTCGCGTCATTTAAACGTCATCTGAACCTAAACCTGTTGTCGAGTTACAGCGGAGCTTTCCCACCTTCTCATTCATGGTCTTGTGGTTTTTCTTCGTCTTTTTCAGGAACTGTTTGAGGCTCCCTGAGGACATGTATTCAGTGATAAAAATCACCTGCAGACAGAACAGAAAGCAAAACAGCGTTACAAAACGTCTCACTCAACCCTGATCGTATGATTGAAAAGGAAGTGTTTGGATATGTTAGTGTCGTACCCTGGCTCTGTTCTCTTTCACATCTGCCCAGTACTTGTGGAACTTCACGATGTTCAGATGCTCGAGCTGGATCAAGTTGTCAAAAACTGCTTTGACTTTTTCCTGAGGGGGGAGATGAGAAAAGCAAACAGTTTACACAGAGGGAGCATAACAGTTCCTCGACTTCTCTTAGCAGCAGGTAAGACTGCCTCTGAAGAGGAAGACGGACAACTGCGTTTTCCACCGCTTCGGATAAGAGATCAAAAATCATTCTGACACATGAATATTACCAAGCATCGCAAACTCAGGAAGCGGCAGGTACGCGGTAATTTCTCCATTTGCGAGATGAATAAAGGATTGATTGATTTATTGATTGATTGACAAGCCATGGTCCAAACATAAAATCACAACAAACATGTTACTGTCATGTTTTTATGAGTGGAATAAATGAACAGCCTGGCTCACACTTCTCCAACTAAAAGCCCAGTCCACGTTAAAGTCGGGATCTTGAGTACAATGTAAATAAAAACTAAATGCAATGCTTTGCTAAACATTAAAAGTCCACATTTGACCTTAAAACAGCAAAAAGACAAAACAGATGTTAAAAGTTCACCAAACAGACTCTTTGACTACGAAGTCATGATGTCGTAATACGTCCAGATTGTGGTTTGTTACTGTTTTGATGAAGTCAGCAACACCCTCACTGCTACAGAAGTCGACTATGAGGCAGCATATATTAATCCAAAGCCAGTACATATGGTTAAACATTCATGATGCCTTCATAAACGTGCAGGTAACTCGTGATCTGCGGTTTCTTCTTCACGTTTGCGATGTGCTGTGTTTACAACAATGGTTTACATGTTCCTGAAGAATAGTGTCGTTTCACTGATGCAGAGCCTACTGAGGGCCCGAAGACCATGGCCACCCAACATCCTTTTTTTTATTCTATTTTTTTTATTTTAATTTGTGTACTTTTTCCCCCATTTTGCTATCATCAAATTCATCTAAATATCAGCAATTATTGTTATTTTCAATCCAACAAGGGGTTGAACTTGCAAAATCATCTGCAAATCATCACTGTTTTTATTTAAATTTAACACAATGTCACAACTTTAAAGTACGGCTAAATGGAGCTGTAACAGAGAGAAATGCAAAACCATCATGCTAGATGCCGGTACTGTCTGAAGGTAAAGGCAACAGAGGGCTTTAAATACCTCTCATTCTGCTTACTTTCTCCCCTTTAAATATCTAAAAGGTTGTACTGAACTGGCAGGAATGAGTCCGACCACTTGCTTAAGGAGCTTAAAAACAAAGGAAGCCAGAAAAACTGGAAGGCTTTCACATTGTTTGTGAGATCACAGAAAAAACAAGCAACAAAACACAGACAAAAAACCCTCTTCCAGATACAAATCATCATTATTGTACATGTTTAAAAGATATTATAGAAGATATAAATGCATCAGACACTGCTTTGAACTGGCCCTCCACTCACCTCCTGCAGCTTGAAATTCTTCCTCTCTGAGAACATGACCTCATTCCACACGACTTCAACTCCTTCCTCCGTGTCCATGGCCAAGTAAGCATTATCAATCCCAGGAACATTTCGCTGATTCACCTTCAGGAGCAAAACAAACAAAGCATCACACAAGCATCTTTATATCAGTGAAGAAAAGCTTGACTTCTATCCCCTACCTCTTCTCTGCGTTTCTGCCAGCGTCCACACGGGCTTTCCTCCAGAATCTCTGACTCATCCTCGCTCTCCTCTTCCTCATCCTCGGTGGCGGCAGTAGCTGGAGGCTGGGTCACCATGGACACCGGAGGCGACACTGATCCTTGACCCGTGGCGGCAGGTGCCATGTTTTCTTGCTTCATGTCCTGGGCAGCGTCCGAGGCCTGCTTGTTCTCTCCCTCAGACATCGTCCAAGTTGTCAGGCCAAAGAGCCGACTGTGAAACACAGGAATATCCAAACAGTTCTTTACACTGCCTTAATCACGTCTGAGAAAGTAAAAACCTAGGGATGTAAAGATTCATATCGATACTCGCAATAATATTGTGAGCAGGATTTTGAAATTGCTTCCCCAAGACAGAAAATTAAAGAGGTGATAAGATAAAAGACAAGAAGACAGGGAACTACACAGATAACACAACCAACATGATGCAGCATTTAATCCACAGCACAATGAGAAGCTCCAATCACCCTCACTAGTTCAGAGACAAACACAGTAAAAGGAAAGATGGTTTGCATCCCCTAAAGATATCTAATCCAGTCATCATCTGTCTTCAGTGTCATTAAATCGTATCGCTGCGAGTTTGAGTGAATCGTAACATCCTTTTTAAAATCATGAACCAAGCAATAACATCACATTTCAAATATAGCTTGACAACAACAGTGTGCACTGAATAATGTGTGTAGCTGACCAACACAGATGCAGCAGAAGAATAAACAAAGACACTTAGACATGTAGTATTCATGAGGCCATAACAAACCACATCATAGCCTTACACATCATACTGTTGGACATACGTGGTAGAGACAGGAAATGTGACGATGCCAGCTCCAGTTTAACAGACCGCCAGTGCCGCTGATGAATCCAGGTTTGTTATGAAGTCAGCGTATAATAATAAATGTTCTTGGTTTCCCCTCAGCTGAGTTGAAGCTAGCTCTGCGACGCTGCTAAGCTAGCTCCTTGGCTGCGGACCGTCCTGACTCTTTAACGAGAGATGGGAGCAGAAAACTACCGGCGAGCACCACGTCCACAGCCTTGACTTTACTCCCTGTGACCTTTAATGTTTTCTGGATTATTTTTACTTGCTGGCCAGCTCTCACTTAGCTAGCGTAGTGTTCGCCGCTGCTAGCTAGCTAGCTAACCCACCGCCCCTTGCTACTGCTCCTCAAGAAGAAGACTCCTGAACATTAAACAGCATTAAAATGAGGAAAAATACTCAACGCTGCCACCGAGCTACACGCGTTTACTGATTAATAACATCACAGCAATTTATAAACTCTAGACGGAAGAAACAACGAAAGGTTTATAATGGCATAAACTTGATATCATAGAGCACAACGACAGTCTGACTTATAGCTAGCTCTGCTTTTAGATATGATGGCGACAACTTCCAGATGCACACTGTACGTCACAGCCCACTGTGGTTGCCAGATCCAGTTTCTTACATCCCTCTTCTGATGGTTTACATTTTTATTTATCCAATTAAAAAACCAATTAAGATTACGATCTCTTGTTATTCGCATTCTTAGTTTTTATATTTTGTACATTTTAGTGCTTTTCTACTTTGTATTTCATATTATATTGTTCTATCTATCTATCTATCTATCTATCTATCTATCTATCTATCTATCTATCTATCTGTCTGTCTGTCTGTCTGTCTGTCTGTCTGTCTGTCTGTCTGTCTGTCTGTCTGTCTGTCTGTCTGTCAAGGTCCTGCTTGTGCCTGTGTGTGTGTGTGTGTGTGTGTGTGTGTGTGTGTGTGTGTGTGTGTGTGTGTGTGTGTGTGTGTGTGTGTGTGTGTGAGAAGCATGACTCAAAACTAATAGAGTGCTATATGTTATAACAAGAAGTCCTCCACAACAAAAGATTGCAAAGAAAAGCCTTAGTTTGAACACTAGGTGTCAATATAGTTACTTGTTCTAAATCTTAAACATATTTTGGGTCATTATTTTACTCCAGTTACCCATGTGGTGATCCTTATTGTATGCATTCAATTGTATGCATTAAATTGAATCACATGAAATTGCATTCAGCAGATTCAGATTTGGGGCACTGATGACAGGCTTTATAGACGTTATAGTTAAAGAGGACTATTTTCTTTTCCATCATTTCAAACACAACTGTGCTGTGCTTTAGTCCCCCCCCCCCCCCCCCCCCTTTGAATTTTCCCTGTGTGGTAAGACTTATGCAGACCACAAACAAATGTTTGGGTGGATTTATTTTACATGTTGTGGGTCGATACACAGGTTACCCAAATATATGTTCAAAAACACAGTAAAAGTGGATTCTTCACAATAATTCCCATTTAGGTACTTCACGTGAAGCATTCTGAATACACGACCTGATCCTTAGCTTTATCTTTTTTCAACTACATTTCTTCAATCTGTGTCTCTCTTTATCTAGGTATACTGATTTTTTTATATTCCCCCTTAAACAGCACACTGCGGTCTGAAATGTTGGGACATGGTCAGGGTCTCTTTTCGAGAAGCCTCCTCCCCTTCTTTAAAGAGGCCTATATTTAGGTCCAGTCGGCTTCAGGGACACAACATTGACTGTGTGAGACCTGTTCTGGGAGGCTGTTGGTTTTCTGACTGCATGCCCGTGAACACTGACAGTGTTTTCTAGAAAATAAGGGAACTAAAAGTGGTTGCAGGAGTCAGGGAGGACACAGGAAGTTTTTTGGGGCTGTTTTGCAAGTTCATGCTGCTTCTGCAATTTCAGAAGGAGGTCCTTTTTTTTACTTTATAAACTTACTTGGAAGCAGAAACACAAAAGACTGAGGCGTCTCTGATAAAATGGGGGACGAGACACATGAAGGCAAAGTGCCTCTTGTTGAAGACACAAAGGTGAAATTGCTCTTTGAAACTGAAGCATCATTTGGGCCTGATGACAAAGCCGATTACCCCGGGACAAACTCTATCTACTCTGCGATTTTGAGCAGAAATGAGGCCGTCAAGGATGCCAAGCGTCTTAAGACTTTTTTGGAATTGCGGGACAAATATGTGCAGAAAAAAGTGGTGTTTGAAGACCCTCTGTTCCCTGCAAATGATTCCTCACTCTTCTATAGTCACAAACCCTCCATGAAGATTGAGTGGAAACGTCCCTCGGTGAGTGCAAATCATCTGTTATTATATCTTTTAAGTCATCCTAAAGTGGCTCTTCTTTAAAATCCCTCATCACTTCTTCCACAACACATGGGTGGGTAGTCAAATTTATATGGCTACATGTTTGTGGATGCATAGTTTTGGCTTATCACCTTCTTAAGTCACAGACAGCTGACTCTCACACAAGAGGACACCCACTCCCAGAGCTGGGAAACATTTAGACAAGTCAGCTTTGGTTGCAGTTTAATTTTTGCCTGACAAAGACTTTCAGAGACTTTCTAACTTCCAATACTGTAAAGCTGATGTTTTTTCCAGGTTATTCACTAAAATATAGTTTACATTTCATCATCTTTTTTTAATATGCTTTCCTACATTAAAAGAAAACTTTACAGTGTAATGGATTTACGATAAATGTACCGGGATAAAAACTAGAAACATCAAAATGCAGTATTTCTCCATATATTTAGGTAATGCTACTAATTATAGAATATTTGTAAAAATGTCATAAATTAATGATGTGTTAAAACTACTTGTAGACCTACCCATTCTATTTAGTTGATGCTAACTGTTAATCTTAGCAGTATTGTAGCAGGAGGACACATCTGGCCCAAAGATTTAACTAATGAAATAATTCATAATAATTCATAATTCATAATAAAGAAGTGCTTATTGTTGTTTCTTGGTTTTGTTTCCATTCACCTTTAAAGTTTGTATTGGAGACTAAGCTAACTGTTAGCCAGCTTTAGCTTCATACTTCATAGCGCTGCTTCTGATTTCACTTGCTGTCATTATAGGTCATGGCCCCCTAGCATAAGCTTTAGGTAGCTTCTTTGGGGACCAGTTCACATACATGGATACTTTCTTACTTTGTCTCAAATGTCCAAATGTCTACAAAGATGTCTGTATGTGAAAAAATCAATCAATCAATCAGGTATACCAATAGCCTTTTTAATTGCTTCAATTTAACTATTAATTTATTGATGTTTAAGCAAAGAACAGGTAGGCTATCTTGAATTGATCTTAAATGCATTTATTTCACAAGACCAGTGGCAACTCGGTTCAGCTCTCTTAATTTGAAAAGATTAGTGTGAAGATGAATCACATATTTAATCTTAATATGTATAAGTATTTTCAGACTTGTTTACATTAATATAAATGAGGTCACAATGATCTCGTAAAATTCCTGCAAATAAATGTCAATATTAAACTAGTCATAGAAACACTTTTTTGGAAAAAAAATCCAGTGTAACATGAAGCTTGATGGCTGTTTAATGCCTGATGGTTAAAGAAACTTAAGACAGCTGAGATAAGTGATACATGAATCCCGTCCAGGGATCAGCAGAGGAGCTTGTGCTAAATTGGGAACATGATGCTGCATTTTTACAGCTTACATTATGGTTAATCTGAATCACTGCTGTGCATTCATTGGATTAAAAATAAGTGTGACATCTTAATAAATTTTTTAAACCATTGTTTTTCCAGTATATAATAGTCTTGCATAAATAAATGCAAGTGCAAAAATAAAAAACACTGAAGAGACTTAACGTAAAACTGAGCTCTTAGTTTCTGTCACTGACTTCTGTGCCTGTTGTTCCAGGGTTTTTTTTAACTGTCTCTGTATGCAGTGGATGAAGCTGTCATGTTAATTTTGCATAAGAGAGAAATAAAGTAAAATAACTACTGACTTTTAATTTCAGAGATTCTGTACATAGTTATGAGGTGAGGGCTTCTCAGTATTCATCAGAACATCATCACTTGTTTAGATGACTCAAGGGTCGTGACCAGGAGAGTTCCAACAGCTGCTTTCTCATTTATGCAGCACATGTAGAACGAGGATTCCCTGCAGGTCTGACTCTGCCAAAAATTTCTACAACTTGCTCTCAATTTCAGGGTCACGTCCTCAAGCTGTCAGTCATGCAAAGTGAACATATGAACATTTGGTTTTGTTGTAAATGGCAAAATTATACATTACCTTGAGAAATGTTTTTTTCTTTGCAAAATACTTTTATTTTAAACAGAAGGCCAAGTTCTCTAATAGTATGTAAAAAATAAAGTCATTAGGGAACTATTCCAAAATAAAACATGTGTCATTTTGATTTATTTTTTTCAACCATATTGGATGTTCATGAAAATGCCTCAGCTGCACTTAAACCTCCCACAATCTGGTTTGAATCTGCTCGACAAAAATCAAAAAGCATGTATATCTGTCTGAAAGGAAGGGGACTCATTTGCAATGTGTGTAGATGAGTCTTTGCTAGCAAGTCAAACATGAACACCAAAATTAAGCTTATAACAAGTTTTTTCTTGTTTTCAATCATGGCACAGCATTACCTTGTTAGTCATTTGATAAGCATATATGGGTAATTTTGATCTTGGAAGAAATCATACAGAAACATATCGTGCATGTATTATTTATTTTTACATATTTCACAATGAGGAAGCAGCACTGTAGTTTTTTTTTTTTTTACAACATAAGCAGAAAAAAAAAATCTAATACTCTTTTTTTGTCCCTTACAGGAAATATGTGAAGACCCTCAGTTCATCGTAGATGGAGCCAACAGGACAGACATCTGTCAAGGAGAATTGGGTAACTTTTAAACTATTTCTGCTTTCTTGTTCTAAAGCAGTTAAATAAATCATGCCTGACTGTGACAGTATGCTTTACGATCAAACTGTCCTTTTCAAGATTCCTTAGCCCGATTGATCAACTCATTATGATTCCAACACAGATCATTACTGCCGAGGCTTATCTGGTGTTTATCTTATTAAATCAGTGTGTTATTATTATTATTCATTTTGCTAGAAAAAAATATTACAGAAAATTAGATAACTAATTAATTCATCAAATCTTTCACACTTTTGTATCCTCTGTACAAGAAGGAACATTCCTTTAAGACAATACTGTCAGAAAAAAACACATTTATAACAACATAGAGTAAAGAAAAAACATGTGTATTAAAAAAGGGGGAGGAATACACTTAACCGATGCACGACTGAGAATGAGCCTTAAATTTGAGTCACCAACTGATGTTGACGGTTGACACTTGCAGGGGTGTGACTTCAATCTATGACATCTCTGTTGCTTTGTGAAACGGTATGTATCAGTGATTTGAATCTGCTGTTGACAGGTGACTGCTGGCTGCTGGCTGCCATAGCCTGTCTGACAGTGAATGAGAAGCTTCTGTACAGGGTGATACCCCCGGATCAGAGCTTCACGGAGAATTACGCCGGAATCTTCCACTTTCAGGTTTAAAAATAGATATCACCCAAACTAACCTCTCCAGTTAATCACCTAGACATAACACATTATTTTGTTGGAATGGGTCTTAATCAAATGCCAGTCAGCTTAATTTCTCTCCCAAATGTCAAATTATTGTCTAAATATAAAGACTAAATGTTGTAGAATTTCATGAACTCTAAAATATGTGGAAGAGTCAGTTTTTGTTCTTTGTTGAATTCTGTTTGAACAATAAACCTCTTAACAAGTCTAATCTGACATACATGTGTTTGAGAAGGTATTTCTTAGCTTCTTCTTTGTCCCATCCTTATTGTATGGTCTGACTTCTGTCCTATGTCTTTAAAATCAGTTTTGGCGTTATGGGGAGTGGATCGATGTGATTGTGGACGACCGCATCCCAACCTGCAAGAACCAGCTGATTTTCACCAAATCCTTTAGGAAGAACGAGTTCTGGAGTGCTCTTCTGGAGAAGGCTTATGCCAAGTAAGCAACCTTCAGATGTCGTTCTGACAGAAACTTTTTTTGCTTGGTCTAGAGATGTGACAAATTTAGTGTTGTATGCAAATAGGCTGGGCTTTGACGAACACTACATCTTGCTCTGCAGACTCCAGAAATTAGTTTTAGATAATTAAGGCTCATATGGACTTCCTTTATTCGCCAGAAATACTCTTGCAGAGCAAAACTGTTTGAATAAACAGTCATAAAGACTTGCCTTGGACAAACCATTTGTTTTACTGAAAAACTAGCAAATGACCTCCTACTTAAGATCATCAGCTTATAAAGGTGTACATTTTCATTCACTCATTCAGGTTACACGGGTCATATGAAGCACTGAAAGGTGGAAACACTTTGGAAGCCATGGAGGATTTCACAGGAGGAGTGACTGAGTTCTTTGATCTATCGGAGGCACCCAAAGAGCTCGACAAAATCATGAAGAAGGCCCTGGAGAGAGGCTCCCTGATGGGCTGCTCCATAGATGTGAGTGGTGGTAGAATTAAAACGTACAGGGAACAAAACCAAAAACTTATTATCCACAACTGGAGATACTTTCTGTACCTTCGGACAGCTGATCAAGAATTTGATTATACAACGGATGGTTTTAGCTTAACTTGTACTTCTATTGTTGGCTTGTTTCAGTTATGACAAAACATCATGTTTTGTAAGGTCATCATAGGGGTATATAGAGAAATATTCATTCATAAAATAGGTAATAGAAACCAAATGCAGTAAAAAATGTCCTTCTGAAATGCAGTAAAGTAGAAACTGGTATTAAAGAGCATTACATGTTAAATATTGCTGTAATACAGTGCGGTGTATTCGGAAAAAAAAGTTTGTAACCATAAACCCCAGAAAGAATACATGAATTATAAGTTGTAGTAGCAAGACAAAAGGTCATAGAGTCCAGTCTGTCACTTGCTAATTATATATTTTCTGTAAGGTTTTTTCAGCAAGTGAAATGGAGAGTCGGACTGAACAAGGGCTGGTCCGAGGTCATGCGTACTCCATCATAGACCTGGCGGAGGTACAGTACATTGTCCACTCAATGTAAATACAGGTTTGGAAGAGAAGGCCTTTTCATACTGTGCTACAAAGGTTGGCTTTTTTTTTCTCCAGTGTGACGAGGTTGGAAAGAAGACTAAAATCCACCTGATCCGCCTACGAAACCCCTGGGGTTGGGTGCTGTGGAAGGGACCATGGAGTCCAAAGTAAGAACTGATTCCAGATTATTTTTATTTTTTTTAAATTTGTAAAATAAGTATATCAGTTTTTCAAAGCATTTTGGTAAAGTTTGCTTCAGTATGGAACTTATATGGTAGTATTTCTATTTTCCTGAAACAGAAACCTCTTTGTAAACAATCTTTGCAGACCCCGGTCTGCTAAAGCTTTCATGTTTTTGTTGACAGTGTCTTAATCTGATTTTGTCCTTTTATAGTTCAAAGGAATGGTCGACTCTTTCCATCGCAGACATGGAAAATTTAAAGAAACAGACTGTAGAGGCCAGTGAGTTCTGGTGAGTAAAATCAATGGGATTTATATAATTGGTTCCCATCCTGGTGTCCGGGCTCCCCTAGAGGGAGGGCACCATACATCTCCGGGGGTCACGAGTTCGCTCTTGTCAAAAACACTTGCAGGAAAATATCAGGCTTCTTAGTCATCCATACTTGTAATTCTGAAAGTTGAAGGAAAAACAACAAAATATGAATCCTTACTCAAGACGGTTTTTCCTTCTACAAGCTCCCTCTTTCATGTTCCCCCTCAGGATGTGTTTTGATGATTTCAAGAAGAACTTTACGAAGCTGGAGATGTGCAACCTGACCCCCGACATACTGCAGGGGGATGAGAGAAACACCTGGACGGTGTCAGTCAATGAGGGTCGCTGGGTGAGAGGAAGCTCTGCCGGCGGCTGCAGGAACTTCCCAGGTTGGCATTTTATTCATCTTAAAGCCAAAAAAAGGAACACGTTCTTTAAGTCCTGTATGACTCATGTGTCTTTTGTTATCCACAGAAACATTCTGGACCAACCCTCAGTATCGGCTGCAGCTGTTTGAGGAGGATGATGACCCAGAGAACGGGCAGGTTGTCTGCACTTTTGTCGTGGCTCTGATGCAGAAAGGTCGAAGGATGCAGCGCCATCAAGGGGCCAAATTCCTCACTATTGGATTTTCCATCTATGAGGTACAAGACTATCCAGGATTACAAAAACCTTTTTTTTCTCTTTATGCTCACCAACTGAACCTCTTCTTGAACTACGTATTTGTCTTTGCAGGTGCCCAAAGAGGTATGCACGACTCAGAGAGGTATTTTTTTACTTCAAGTCAGCACCTTCACAACATAGACCTGTGTCTCCATGGAGCTTTGTTTGTATGTGTTTGATTTAGCAGTAAGTGTTAGTGGTTTAGTATAGTATGAACAGTAGTATTTGTCCCTCAGACTCTTTGTACACCTTACATTAAAAATCTGCTAAAATTCATCGGTAAATCCTAAATCATTTGGCAAGAAACTTTTTATGATCTATTAACAACGAATCCTTTTCGAGATGTTGTTAACCTTCAGGGAAACGCAGCAGCTCTAACATGTTTTTTGGGGCTCCGGCCTTAAAATGAGTCAAAGTATTCCGGTAAAAGTTACACCTGTTCAGGAATAGGCTGGTTACCTTGCAAGATGAACGACATGAGAAGGCTGATACAACTCTACAAGTACTTGTTCATTTCTTCATATAAAGCTCTCGCTGTCATGCCGCCAACTGATTTCCACACTTCCTCTGATTTCTGTCTATTTACAGATGTGTGGACAGAATCAACACCTACAGAAGGACTTCTTCTTGTACACAGCCTCCAAAGCTAAATGCAAAACGTACATTAATCTCCGGGAGGTAACGGAGCGTTTCCGCCTGCCTCCAGGGGAGTACGTCATCATCCCCACAACCTTTGAGGCGCATCAAGAGGGAGAGTTCATCCTCCGGGTCTTCTCTGAGAAGCACAGCGCGTCTGAGTAAGGATAATTAACAGAGGTGCTGCAGCCATGTGTGGTGGAGCAGCTGATGGTTTTTTTTAGGGGACTCTTGACATTTCAATTCTGAAGTATTATGAATCCCACAGGGGTTAGTTTGAATCCTAACGCCTCATTTTTTCTTCACAGGGAGAGAGAGGGAGAGAACGCGATTGGATCTGACCAAATTCAGGTTTGCGATGTAACTGAAGAAGTTGTGGGGTTAAAAAAAATTATCTTTTTGATAATTCTTAATAATGTTGCAGAGGTGAAACTACTAAAAACAGAGGAATATGCTTAATACTGAAATATATACAATTGCCCTTTACAAAGTTAAAGGAATATTGTTGGGCCTTTTATTGCCTTTATGGGATAAGAGAGCTTGAAGATAGACAGGAAACAGACAAGATAGTGGAGCAGCAAAGGACTGAGGTCAGATACGAGCCCATGACCACTGCATTGAGGAGGCCTATGTGACACGCAACATAACGGTTTAAATCCAAGTACACTCTGATTGAGGGATTTTTCTTCTGTCCTCGTGTTAGTGTTTCTGAGCTTGATAAATGTACTGAATATCAAACCCCTATTTCTGGTATCTATTTGAAAGGTCAGCTTTCTGTTGTAGTGCACTACATTTTTAAAAGATTTAATACCTAAAATTGTACAGACAGGCTGGAATATAAAATATAAACCTTGGGACTAGGATTTTCTCACAGAGAAAAACAGAAAGTTAAAAAGCGACAACTTTCAGTGTTGGAAAATGAAGCCAGTGCTGAGGTGGAAAAAAACAAAACAAAAAAAAAACCTGTTGGCTCCAAACATCAAGGAATCCTCTTTGAATGGCAGAAATGAAAATGCTTTTAAACTGATACAAAAAAAAACGGATTCTTTTTTACAACTTTTTACAACTTGTTCATTTAATTGATCTCTAGATTAAGAATTATGCATCCATTTGCATAATTAGGACAACATGCATGATTTGACTGACAGATGATGGTTGTAGATTTTTGCCAAGATGCTTAAGGCCCATCTCTACTTTACTTCTTTGTCTGTTCCTTGGCTGATTATAGTTAGGTTCAGCTAGCATTTACAATATGGGGACCACCATAGTTGGGCTTCAAAAGGCTTCTTCAGAAACTAATGGGTTACAGTATGTTGCTTGTACTAAGCCCATGTCTTATACAGTCTATGTATATTATGTTGGAAACTAAAATGTTGTTGCCCCCATCTCTTCAGAACAAAAAAGAGATATATAGGAAGGATATTAAAGATGGTTTTACTTGTTTGTAACCATCTGTTTACGTTAAGGACATGGTGCTGTGTTTTATCTATATCCAAGATTTTTAATAGTTTTTTTCTTGTTGCCATGACGCTACACAAGAAGTTTTAATTTGACACAAGCCCAAAATACAAAAGACCATTAGACCTTATGCTAAGACAAGGAATCGCTCTCTTTGGGCTTTGTCTCATAGGTCTTTAAAAACTTTTAAATTTCACAGGAGTACAGTGTCTGCCTCACACTTTCACCTTGAATTTCACATATTGTAAACCCCAAATATGCAACCTTCATATTAAATTTGCCTTGTTCTTCTGTCTGTCTTCACAATTCATACTGTGTTCATGAGTTTCCCTACAACTTCAACTAACAGACTTGAAAATGAGCACTTCTCTCCTTTTTTTCATTTCATTTCATCCTTCTGTCCTCCTTGTCTTATTGACCACCAGCAAGACAAGTCAAAGAAGGATAAGGTAATGCATTCATGCATGGGGCAATACCACTTGAAGGATTACGTTTGCTTCTTCAACTGCTTCTCTTCATCTGATGAAAGATACATAATGTGTGTGCTTCAATGAGCTCTCTGTTTTCACAAGGGTATATGAAAACTTTGGCATAACCTTAATTTAACTCTCTTTTCTGTTCTGTTTCTCTTTTATAACCCGGCTCTCACTGCCATCACCCACATGGCAGCCTATTGTGTTTGTGTCAGACAGAGCACATGCCAACAAAGAAATTGATCATGATGGCATTCAGGGGGAAAAGAAGAAAAAACCAAAGGTAATTTTGTTGTAGGAGCACAGGATGGATCATAGACTGCAAAAATAAAAACATCAAAACCATGCAGCGAAAGGGCTTACAGTGACTTTTGCATGAGTCAACACTTTGTGACTGACGGCTCTGGAGTGCACCTCTAATTACATTGCAGAGCATAAAACATCTGTGTTTGAAGCCAACTGAGCTCAAGTGTCTCTGCTGCACCTGTTATTGTGAAGCGCTTCAGCGTATACAGGCCAGCAGGTTCATTTCTAATGTGTTGCCCTTCTTGGGTCCGATGAGGAGATGTGTCCAGTCCCAACCAATCACTGAGTTGAGCGTTGTTTTTAGTCTTCAGGAGAGGCAAAAGCTGTTGAAGTTCATTTTGCTGCCTGAGTTCTTTGATTGTGATGTAAAAGGAAGCTAAAAACTCTGTATGCAAATGTTTTTTTCTAGGGCTACTTCAAAAGCTGATTTTAAAGAAGGATTTATGAAATCAGAAAATGGGTCAAAATGCATTTTGCCATATGCTTAACCTCATACAGAATATTTTGTAAATGTCTGAAACACTTTTCTATTTCCAACAGTAAATCTAGAGAATAGTATTAGAGCACATTTTCTAAAGCTAATTAAAGATAATCATCAATGTCAAAGAACATTCGGGTTTTAGGGTTCATATAATTTTAAATAGTCACACACTAAGAAGCCCTAAAACTCTGAATCCTTTTGAATGAATTTTAGCTATCATTGCTAAAGCTACTTTAACAACTATTTAAACGTGTTTGCTATGTTAAGAAGTGTATTTTGATTCTCAATTGTTTCTGTGTTTGAGTAGTAATGTCCATTTTCACATTATGGTCAAAACTATCAAATGTCTAAACATAGTAGGTTTCTCCTTAAAAATGTGAAGATTTTTAAACAACGTTTAACAGATTTTATTTTTGTCCTAATCTTGTCAAACTATTTTTTTTCTTTGTTATCTGCTGCTCAGCGAAAACTTCTTGAGCCCGAGGAGGAGACGGAAGAGGAAAAACAGTTCAGGGCCATTTACCAAAAGATTTCTGGTGAGGTGAGTAAACGGAGGATAGTTTAAGAGTGAAACCTCGGATAACAATAAAGATAATAGGATTTTACAGGAGTAAAAGTGTAACATTCAAGCTAATATGCTTCAAATGGTTGCTTCTTCTTTTAGGATATGCAGATCTGTGCCAATGAACTCAAGACAGTCATGAAGAATGTACTCTCCAAACGTGAGCAGACTCACAATGAAAACACGAGATTATTACTGTAGTACAGTGTCTGTCATTGTCACACAGAGCTCTCTCTTCCTCCTCTACAGATAATGAAATAAAGAGTGAGGGTTTCAGCCTTGAAACCTGCCGCAGTATGATCGCCTTGATGGATGTATCCTTTCATCTGATGGTTTTTATAGTTTTATTGTTAGATCAAGAGGGCATGACGAGTTTAAAGGTCGCATACTCATTTTAAACAAGTGTCAATAAGTCTCAGATGTCGCCAACACCTCAGTGAAGTTTCTGGCCAGAAATACCCGTTGATCCTGTATTTTATCACACCTACAACCCCATCTATTTCAGCTCTGCTCAGAACAGACTGTTTCCGTGTCTATAGCTTTAAGAGACTGTGAGCTGTGTCTGACCATGCCCCGCTATGAAAGGAGATGTGGCTTGGGCTTTTTCCGCTCCTTTCTATTGTTTACAGTGAGAAGGCAGACACAGAACAAACACTGAGCTGTGGGAGTATCCTGAACCTAGAGGAGGGATTGCCACCTTTTGTGATGTCATGATCCCCAAATGGCCACGTTTTCTGAAAAGTGGAGCAGGAAAAACACAGAGCAGTTTGTTAACCAGCTAGGGACATATACGAGTGGTAGTTAGAAAACCATGGTAAAGTGTATTTTGCATAGTATGTGACCTTTAAATGAACTCTGTTGCAGCAGAAAGTAAATCTTAACAAGAATGTCTTTGCTTTGCAGAAAGATCTCATGTATTTGAGTAAATGCAATCGAATGCCTCCCTGTGACTAATGCCTTAATGTTCAGGCAGGGTTTTCATGTAATATCTGTTTGAGTCTGCACTATTTTAACTATCGCATATCACAACACATTTTTAACAAGTTTCACAAAATACAAATGTGTAAAGTAACTTGGAAATTAAATTGTCTGATTAGTAAAGAAGAGAAAATGCAATATATCCCACATTCAGTCAGGTGTCTTAAATTCATACACACATTCAACTGCTACAAATGGCTGATAGAAAAAGAAACTAATCAGTTGCACCTTTAAATTGGTTGTGTATATTTTCCATAACTGACTCTTTTTCTTAGACTGATGGGACAGGCAAGCTGAACCTGCAGGAGTTCAAACACTTGTGGAAAAAGATCAAAGCATGGCAGGTGAGACATCAGCACCAATCCTGAAACATGTTCTGCTCTTGTTAAATGAATCTACACATTTTCACGTGACTGTTCATGTCTTCTTGTTTGCAGCTGATCTTCAAACGTTATGATAAAAATAAATCCTGCTCCATCAGTAGTTTTGAGATGAGGAATGCTGTTAATGAAGCAGGTGAGCAGAAGGTGGAAGAATAATGTGATAACATACTAAAAGATGTTTCTATATGCATTTCTGTTATTTTTTATTTATTTTTTTTTTATTTCTGATTATCCCATCGGTAAATATTATTATTCAAATGTCATTTTTAAGTGCATCCAATAGAATAATAAGTAGAACCTCAGTCTAAATGAACTTGGGTTGGAAACTGGAGGGTCGCCGATTCAAGTCCCAGAGCAGACGTCTGGAAATTTGCTGTTAGTTGAAGAGGTGTTAGTTCACTTCTTGAGCACTGCTGAGGTACCCTTGAGCAAGGCATGTTTCAAAACAGGATTTAAAAAAAAAATATATATATTTTCTTGTTCTAAAAAATTTTCAATGTTTTCCCCCAGTTGTGTCTTCAACTATAAATCTAATTCTTTTTCTCCTCTTCCAGGATTTCACCTTAACAACCAGTTATATGACATCATAGCAATGCGCTATGCAGACGAGCACCTCAACATTGATTTTGACGGTTACATCTGCTGTTTTGTGAGGCTAGAGGGAATGTTCAGTAAGTACATATCTCACTACTGGTAAGGAAACTGATACATTTAATACATGTGGGAGCTAAGGCTAAGTGATTCTTTTTGCAGGGACTAATATATTTACCTTTCACTATTAGAGGTTTCATCCAGCTGTGTAACTGAAGGTTGATATGTTGTATGTTTTGCAGGAGCTTTCAATGCCTTTGACAAAGATGGAGACGGAATAATTAAACTCAATGTTCTTGAGGTGAGCAAATTTTCCCTCATTTCACAATTCTGTTTCTATGGTCTATAATAACTGGAATTTGTGACACAGAAATTAATAATTTACTGTCACAGAGATAACTAAAAAAATATTTATGAAAGACTTCGTTGACCTGAATCACATTAGCTAAAAGTTGAGGTATGATTCATTTCAAGCAGATACAACTTTCTGTATTTTTATTTGATGATTTCAAATTGGTTATTTTTAATAATGGCCTGTGTTTTACTCAGCATCCTTTTAGAAAATGATCACAAAACCCTAAACAGTAAAACACCCCATTAAAAGGTAGTTTTGCAAAAAAAAAAAGAAAAGAAAATGTTCAATTAATTTTGTGATTTGACGCGTCTTTGATTGTTTCTTATTTCCTCCAGTGGCTTCAGCTGACCATGTATTCTTGAGCTGCCCTCTTGAACACTGACGGAGCTGCAGAAAGTTGGCGATCAAGTTACTGACTCAACTTCTGGATGGCCTCTTTATTTCTTTTTTTAAGGAATTTTTGCACTGATTTTATGTCTACAACAAAATCCATGTATTGAAGCACAAATTGCAGTTTTAACGTTTTATGCAACTGATGTTTACATTTCTGACATCACTCAGGCTTTGATGGTTAAGATTTAAAGTTTAGCTTTTAGCTTTTTCAGTGATGACATGTGGTCGAGTGTGAAGGGACATTATGGAAGACTACTCTTTAGATGAATACTAGACATGCTGTATGTTTCCAAATATATCAGGTGTAAACTGAAAAGTATTTGTCTTTTTTTATTGCTGTACACAGTCAGTAAGTATGAAACACATTCAAACATACACTGTAATATATGAATTACAAAAAAATAAGGCCTCGTTCTTAAAGTTGATTTTGAACAGATTTTAAACCACTCTTTCACTGCAGGAGAAGATGGATGTGTGTCTAAACAAATGAGCAAGAAGGGCATTGCCACCAGTAGTACTAGAGTAGGCTAAAGTTAAGATGAATAAAGAGCTGATATATAGAAAGATGCAGGAATGAAGTTCTCATGTGTGACAGGCGACAACAGTCTGGGTCAAGAAGACTTGACGTTAAAATAACTCTATCAATCCAAATTACAATCAAGTAAAATGTGTTTATTTAGTCAATCGACCTGACATCCATTTCTGATCTTCCTTTAGCACAGACGTGAAGACACTCTTGGAAGTAAAGTTTTAGAAAACCTTATGAAGAGGTTTAAAAATCCTACTGATGTTCTGAAATACGCTCCGACTGCAAAGACAGAAGGCCTTTAAAGTTCCTTAGATGATAAGTAATGACAGCTGATGTCTTAGGATAAGGTAGAAAATACGATTGCAGGCTGTTCTGAGGATGTACATCACCTGCAAAAGTTTTCATCTCAAAATATGCCACAGCAGTCTCTTTAAAGGATGAGGGAGAATAAAGTAGCATATTCACTGCACATTTTTTAAACATTTTCCAAGAGTGAAAAAAGTGAAGCTAACCAGACCTCTGTATTTCTCTCTGAATCTCGCCTTGAAGCTCATAGCAACACCACCTGCAACAAGCACAGCACAGTGAGTGAATGCCCAAACTGACAAGATGCACTTAGTTTGGAGGCGCCTGGATTATCTGAGGATAATGAATGAGTGGATGATTTTTCGACTTTAATTCATATAAATCCCTTTTTAAACTCCCCACTGTGAGTGCTGCAGAGTAATATAGGTTTAATACTGTTTTAAATAACGATGCATTGTTCAGGTTGATAGTAAAACCTTATTACTGAGGTTTGATGTAGAAATAAATTTTAGGCTTTCAGTTTTAGTGGAATTTAAGTCAACTTTTGACCTCTTTAAATTCAGACACACCCAGTAATATGTTGGATTTTCAAAGTAGTTGAACTTTGTCCACATAAAGAAACACTGAGGTGTAGGTAAAGACTATATTATATTATATTGTGTCTGAAGCCATGCCATATATTCACAGTGAGAAGTATAAACATGCTGACCGACAGATCCAAATGTACAGTAAATGTTCATGTCACTCTTAAAATAGAGTTGAGTTACTGAAAATGATAGAGAAAAGAGCTGTTTAAAAGAATGAATGTCTCAACCTCGTAAAGCAACTGATTCAGGGATCAACAACGTGGTACGTGGACCCGAGGTCACACAGGACAATCAAGACAAATGCTCTTACTCCCCGTTGAGAATTCGTGTTAGATTAAACACACTATTCTGAAAAGAACTTTGGAACAAACAAAAAAAAGATGTGATGTGTTTTAACGTTTGAAAAGCCCTGATCTCGTTCGCCACATTGTGGCTGTCAGGGCTGTACTTTGCCGTCCTTCTCCACGTGGCTCTCCATGTGTTCAGGCAGCTCCTGCAGGAAAAAAAAACAACAAAACAAACGTGAGAGACTGATCTTAATATCATCTCCAGCCCGCACTGATGTTGTTAAGTACTCTTTGTGTAGGCTTTCTGAGGATCCCCACTGATAGAAGATCATATGGCACATGAGGAGTATATCACCGCTGGTTAATCACCTGTCTGACAGACTGCTGTGTGTTAAAGAAAGCGCTGCAGCGCCTCCAGCGACATTTCACAGTCTCCAGATTTGGGTTGCTGTGATCTCCAACGAGGTGTTGCACAAGATGCTCTGCCCGGCCAAAGATCAGAGAGCAATTCTGCCACTAAACAGAAGCCAAGAGTCACAGAGACACAATGTAAATACACAAAACTCAGAGATCTTTATCGTTCTTTTGTTCTGACTTTAAAAAATGATACGTTTCCGTGTTGGGTTTCACTCTGTTTGGGTCCTTACCCAGCAGCGGTAGTTCTTCATTAGGTTGAGCTTCACAGCTTGAACGCTGCCATCATAACAGCCAGTATAGATCTGAGTGAAAGCAACAGTGGAATGAAGATTAGTGGACAAATATCCCAAATCCAAGTGAACCTCATGCACAGATGGAAACAAATGTCTGAGCCTGTTTTAATCCACATACCAAGCTCTTATGCACGGCCATGCACATCACCATGTCGCTGTGGCCTCCGTACACCTGCAAGCGGTCATGAGACTGAAAGAAACCACGTTGAAAAATGTCATGTATGGATAACTCACAACATATAATCTGTAGTTGAAGATAAACGACCATAAGTCTGAACTTCTAAAGAAGTCAAGTTTAAGATGTTTTCAAAAATATCCTTACTTGAGTACCAACTTCAAACATTCTACACTGAGTGTACCCAAAGTTTTTAGGGGGGGGATTATTTAATCTAATAATTTAATCTAAATGGTGAATTAAATAAACTGAAAGGAAGAGAACATCAAAGATGTGGCTCTTTGAATCAAAAAAAAAAAAACAGTGTTGTTATCATGTCCTCTTATACTGGAAGCACACATTACTGGTAAAGTTCAGAGTGAAATCTCGTACCTGTAGCTCATAAACTCGGACCAGTTTATCCAGAGAAGCTGTTACCATCACTTTCCCCAAGATAACGATTGACGTGACAGCGTGTCCGTGACCCTTGTAGATACGAACCAACTCGCCCGTCTTTGAATACAGATGGAAGTCGAAGAAAGAAGAGAAACAGAACCAGTGATGGAACTAAAGACTTTGAAATTACAGAGTCAAATTGTTTGAAGATTATAAACTACAATGAACTAAACTTCAGATCATGTTGTAAATGTCTTCAAGCAGATGGAGACTGATAGTAAGAGATCTTTTAAACTCCTGGGAATCACACTAACATGGATGTTGTAGGCGTGGACAGACGTGTCACTAGAGCCGCTGAAGACCAGATCATTGACCACCTGAAAACAACAGAGAAATGATATGTGAAAAACAAGCCATCTAAAAGAAAGACCTGAGCTTTTAAATGTCAAAGTGCCAAACTATCATAACATGCATTTTAGTTGAAGGGCTCAGTTTTAACTTCTTCACATTCTTATATATATATATATATCAAACAAGTCAAATCTTGAAATATTAAGTCTCCTTCTTTGGAAAGCGTTTTTTTTTTTTCCTGCAAAAATCTAACACCTGAAGAGTTCAGAGGTTGACATGCGGTTTCTCCTGACCTTCATACACAGCACAGTTTTGGTGTGACCATCCAGCGAGCGCAGCAGCAGGCCGCTCTTGGCGTCTCGTACGCTGATGGTGCTGTCATAGGAGCCAACGAGCAGCACTCGACGGGCGCCTTCCTGGGCTGTAGCGAGACAGCTCACGCCGCGCGGGCCGTGACACTCAAACACATCCAACTGCTTTAGAGTCTAATGACAGAGATGAGAGAGGGAGAGTTTATCTATGAAGAGCGTTGTGTTCTGAGTTGAGCAGCCAAACCAGTTTATCTTTACAGACATAGTAAGCTAAGTAATCGTTATGGTCTCGTGCTTAAAGGGCTTCAATTACAGGTCAACCAGGGTACTTGACATAACCTGATGAAAATAAACCCAGGTATGACGGCTGGCTTTCTCAAGTTACATCAAACGTCAAAGCACTAACAAACACCTCGAGCTCAAATGATCATTTCATTCACCTTTAAGTCATAGCTGGCCACCGATCCATCGGCGAGTCCAGCGAACAGAATGTTCCAGGCAATGTGCAGACACAGCACTCTGTCTGACAGTGTGATCTGCTCCAGACACTTTCTAGTCTACAGGAAAAAAACGATTCAACACATTAAAATAGTAGTATCCTATGTTGTGCATTATTTTAGACTACTAAAAGGTAGGATTGGAAGTCAACAAAATGACATTTATTACTTCAGATCTGACGGGACGATTTATAACAACAGCAGGTACAAGGAGTCCTTGGACAGAAAAATGATCCTCATGCAAACGTGGGTTTGAATGTCCCATCGAAATCAAAGAAGAAAATGTGGATACAGCAGATGTTTTTGTCTTTACCTTTGTGCTGTAGCAGCGGATTGTCTGGTCACTGGATCCGGTGTAGAGGCGTGCAGGCAAGTTGGGGAGAGATGCCACAACGAGACAGTTGACTTTGTTTGTGTGACCCTCAAATACCACTTGACACTCTGGGCTCTGGAAACACAGAAGAAAAATATTCATGTTTAGCATATTATGTTATGGGTTGTATTTATTGCGTGCACAACAAAACTGATAGTCCCAGGAACAGAATCCTTGTTTTTGAAGACGGGTCCTCTTATATCATTTTTGCATTTAAAAAAATGCTATCACATTTTTATATAACAAACTTCACGGTTTATAACATGATTGTTTTCTGGAGTGGGAAATGAAAAAGTCCTCCGTTTGATAAAGTGGGGATCAATCACACACACACACACACACACACACACACACGCACGCACGCACGCACACATACATGGACTGTGATTTAACATACCATCAGGCTGTAGGCCCGGGCTGTGTTGTCCCCTGAACACGTGTACAGCCGCCCATTGTGAATTTGGAGGCCGAGGACTGAGCCGGTGTGGTTCAGGAAATTTCCCATGTAAAGTTTGTCGTCATCAATGAGCTCTACAGACTCTGAAAGAAACAGCAATTACATGGAAAATAAACATTTGAAAGATCTAGCTTGTTTTTTTACTTCCCAGATATAAATATGTCCTGTGAAACTTCCATGTATTAATTATGGGGAGACGTGTGACTCACCCGTGTGTTTATCTGCAGGCTGAACTTTTCTGAGTGGTCAACAAAGAGAAGTCGGTCAGAGAAACAATCTAATATTTACATTTCTGACCAGCAGTATATTTTAAAAGTGATCTCACCTCTCTGCATTGTCTTCCTGTTTCGTCTGTGTGCCTGCAGAGCTGAAGTCCACACTGACAGACTTCTGAGGAGGCTCTTTGTGGACAGAAACATTTGAGACGGCCTCCTCGTTATCCGACTCATCGATATCGATGACCACCGTTTCTGAGGGCTCCATCATCTCCACAGAGTTGTCACTCTCACTCCCTTTGTTGTCATCCAGAGACGCCGATGACACATTCTCTGTTGCTGGTAGACATTCCACCGTGTCTTCCTCTGAAACGACTTCCTGTTCTTCATCGTCGACTAAATTTACAATCTGTATGCGGTCACTCAACCCCTCCTTTGCCCCTCGTTCCTTCAGCCTGGCGGATGAATCAGGAGAAGTATTCTCTGTTTTGGAACTCTCCACTTTGATTTGTGGGTGGGGGTTAAAAGCAGCTGTAGGAGCGGCTACGTGTGGCGTTTTGAGCAGTGAGGGAAGGGGATCAGGGGGATTCAGGTGCACAGGTTGGCTCACAGGAACCTCAGGTTTATCAGGGTTACAGGAGACTGTAGGTAGTTCACACAGTTCCTTCTTTATCTTCACAAGAGGAGGGGTTGGATGAGGTTGGCTGACGGTGGAGGGGGGGTTTGTGGGTAGTGGTTGCTGGTTGGAGGCGGTGTGGAAAGCAGCAGAGGAAGGAAGGGGAGAGGCTATTGGCTGCTTGACGGTAACAGCTCCTGCTGAGGAGGTGGTGGCTTTATCTGCTGCATTAGATGCTCCTGAGTATGAAACAAGATTAAGATTAGAGTATTTATTACCTGTGAAGCTATTTAACACATGCAGTAAATCCACCCTACCTTGCATCCCCTGCAGGATCTCAATGCGCCTGGCCCTCAGACCGTTGATCTCTGCAGTACACTACAGCAGCAGGAAGAAGAATTCATTATGTCAATCGAAAGAGACCTCAGGAAACATGACACATTTCTGTGACGTCTTCATCATGAGTGAACGTACCTGCTGTCTGAACAGCAGCAGTCTTTGGACCTCGGTGTAGGCGGCTTGCAGGGCGTTGCGGGCCTGAACCAGAGAAATGTCCAGATCCTGTAAAGAGTGGCTCAGCTCCTCCTCCCTCAGAGACACAGACAACAGCTGGTCCATCTGGTCCTGGTCTACAGGTGAGTGGGAAACACACAGGAACAGAATGAGTGAATGATATTCTTAAACGATTGCCAACTTCTTTAACCGCAGGGTTTGGCGAACGTCATTTCTACAGTATGTAGAGTCTCAGAATATAAGGAGATAGCTGACCAATACTGTGCTTCTTTAAAGTTGCCAGACTTGTGATGGACTTTTGGTTTTAAAAACGCATGAAAGAGAGCCTACTTCTTGTTTTGGCCATCAGATTTCCCCTTTGAACCTGGCTGCCTACATCAGCCACAGTCTAATTTCAATCACCTGTCTAATTACAGACAGGTGATTGAAATGTTTAGAGCGAGTTGCCTCTAATGTAGCATTGGGAGCTCCAGTGGTCTGGTAAACCTAAACCACTAGATGTTTTATTTATTTTTTTAAACCTGCCCCTCAGCTCACATTGACGCTGACTCAAGTGACATCACCTGAGGAAATGTAAAGAAATAACTCTTCAAAAAGGTCAGAAACAATGGGTACACATTGTTTCGGCCCAGAAAGGACTCTGAACACGCAACATTTTACCAGTAAATCCTCTGAAAAGAACTCTGAGTCTACAATGAGTGAGGCACCCGAGTCCCGCTGTCTGCGACGTCTGTATCTACATCGTGTTTACATGGACGGGCGGGCCCGTCCACTTGAGTATAAAAGTTGTTCAAGTGAGGGACTAGAGAAAAGAAGAATAACATCTTGTACCCACTGCTAACTAAACGTCACAGAAGGATTTTTGGATCGTGGTCATTTCGTGTAAATTTACATTCAGTGTGAAGCTACGAGCAAACTAAAGGGTGCTAACATTAGCCTGATAGCGCAACAATGCAGCTCAAGTTGCTTTGGTTTCATGCTGAAAAAAGTCACATAATCTTCCTTTAATTAAGCAAACATTCAAACATGCATTAAGTATAACAACACTCTTTGGAACTACTAGCAGTATAAGGACGACTATTTAAAATACAAGAATTACCCTTGTGGGGCTTTGTTTTCTTCCTTTTTCTACTGGGCTGCTCATCAGAAACACCTTCATGCTGTAAGAATAAACAAAGGTTAAAGGATTAAAATGTATCAACAAGTTGTATCTTTCAGCTTTGTCTTACACTTGACCATACTGTACCACTCACCACCACAACAATGGGCTTCCTCTTCTTAGCAACACTGTTGCTTCTCTTTTCTACATTTTCAGTTTCTTGGTTCGGTTCCTTCTTCACATGGACAGCTTCAGTCTTTTGCTTGTCGTCCTGTTTTGCAGCAGGCTGCTTCTTTTGCACGTTTGACTGTGTTTCTGTTTTATGACAATCCTTAACCTTATTGTCCTGGGGTGGAGGAGGTGGTCCAGTACAGTGTGCAGCTGAGGGACTGTCTGGGACTGATTCCCAATGGAAGCCTTCTGACAGAGGAGAGTTGGTGTCTTCTGCTTGAGTCAATCGTTCTTTGTCTGTCTGGCTCACCATCTTAATCCCAAACCTGTTAGAGAGCAGAAGTAAAATAACTGACCACAGATGTATTACTGATGATTTTTTTCCCCTTTGAAGCTGAATTTGATACCTAACCTTAAGTATCATAAATACTGTGCAGGGCGTACCGCTTTGATACGAGTGCAAGAAAAACAAGCGATCATTTGTGGAATACACTGATTATCAAGACTTTGCTATATTTGACTAACTTTGCACTTTCTGCTCGCATCACACTGTTTGTAACAATCACACAATACTTTACCTGACACCAGTTTTATGTTCTATGTTAATTAAAGCCTGTGTTGTTGACTGCAGGACTTCAATGCGCACGTGTCTCTTCGGTTTGCGACGGTAGCGGACCGCGTCTTAAAATTCAGAGCGCTTCTCACCTGTGTTTGCTGTTGCTAGGGTACACGGCACACTTAGTTCCTTTAGTAGTTACCACAAAAGGTACAAGGTTAAATTTCTCTGCGAAATTAATAATTCCTTTTATCCCAGGATTTAATAAAGACTGAAAAAACAATTGAACAGAATCCTATCCTAACACGAGCGATCGGGGAAGTGGAGAGAAATCGACGAGCACTGAAAAAAAAAAAAATGGAATTAGATGGGCTTCACTTTAAATACATCATTCTGACACACAGGTATCAGAATGATGCTTTGACCTGAGTTTCTGGCCAACTCCTCATTTTAGGCAGTATTGGGGTCGAAAATAGAGAACAAAGTAAAACAAAAAGATCGATTCTTGTATACATGATGCAAACAAACGTTAAAATGCATACTGTACCATTGCATGTGTAAGAAGAGGTTACTGGAGGAGTCTTACCTGGGCATCCCTTTCACCCTGTCGAGCTTCCTCCTCTTCATCTCATTATACATCTCCATCCAGTTCTGCTTCCCTGTGGAGTTTGTCAAATTGCTTGTGACTTCTCGGGCAACCCGAACCTTGCTGGGCACGTTTGGTTCAGAGGTAGCAGCGGGGCTTGAATGTTGGTTGAGTAACGCCTGGCTTTTAAAGGCCACCTGAGACTCTCTCGCCCCACTGCTTAACGCTTCATTTGCGCTTTTTGCAACAATGGAACTCTTCTCAACTGGCTGAGTCTCTCTTTGTTTCGCTATGAGAGTTGTCTGCTTTGACTTAGGTGTAGCTGTGCCGTCAGCGTGAAATCTGGACTTGGATGGTGGGGCAGGGGAGTTGACCTGTGAGGAGTTGAAGCTGTTCCTCAAGGAGCGCCCACCTGACTGCTCCTTTTCAGCTCCTATTTGATTCATGGTGCGAAGATCAGCCACCCGGTTGCCTGCCTCACTGTTCTGCCTCCGAGCTTCACGATCTGCCCGACACGGCTCCCTTACTCCCAGCGCTCTCCTGATATGCCGCAGCATCGCATTGACATCAACGTCTCTTATAGGAGTGGTGTTGTTTTCTGAAGCAGGTTTAGCTGAATTGGAGGCTTTTTGACCTGCCTGAGAAGATCCAGGACTCTCATTGGAATCAAAGGTGAGCCCTCCATTCTGATGGATGCTATCACTTGTGAAGTCGCTATCTAAATCACTACTGAACTGCTCGTAGTTATAACCATTCTGGCTGTTAGCTGGCCATGTTTGTTGTCCTGACATACTACTAGTCCCTCCTTGGTTTTTTTTTGATCTGTTAGAAAGTGTCTCTGAGACGGTTATCTTCATTTTAACTTTGCTGCGCGGATTGTTGACATCATACCTCCTCTGCTGAAGCGATTGCGTGAACTGATCCTGGACATTACGTCTATGCAAAGTTTGACCTGCAGGCTCTCCTGACGAGGACGATAATGTCTCACTTTGATCCTGCAAGGTTGCCTCTATTCGGTGAGGAGGTCTCTGCTGACTGGAGACTTTATTCTCTGTATTTTCTAAAAATGCATTGTTGCTTCCTCCCTGGTGGGTTTTTTGCATCTGTTTCTTTGTCTTTTTCACTTGTCCTCCTTTGGACACATCTGGGTTTTTACCGGCGCTTCCCTTCTTCATCTCTGCTCGTTTCCGAGCAGCTTCCTGCCTCATTCTCTTTTTTTTCTTTCTCAATTCTTTCTTCCTGTGGTAAAAAGTATATAGTAGCCAGAGATTAAAAATGTATTAATCATAGAGAGAATAAATAGCATGATCTAATATTGCTAATCTTATAGTTATATTAATACAATAATTAAATGTTTTGTCAAGTAATTGAAAACTCTTACTCCTGAAACCTCAGTATCTTGTTTCTCTCCTCGATGCGTTGGAACATGATGGGGCCCACAGCGTTCACCAGACGAACGGGACCCACATTTTTTAAACTCATGCTATCCAACCTGGTATTGTGTTGAGAGGTAGATATGTGCTTTGCATACTCATTTAAACTCATGGCGGTTTGCTTGCACACCTGACAGTCATGAAACGTATCCCTGTTAAAGTAAGAACATAGGAAGAACAGGAAACAACATTTCCGTCACATAAGAGCAAACAGAAGTAATCCTTGTTTGAGTCCTAGACACTAGGTTTAAGCTCTAAAGAAAATCGTACACATGACTTTTGGAATTAAACAATCAAACAAGTACTTGATACTCACTTGCCCAGCACTGTCTCCAGCTCTCTGTGATGAAGCATGCTATGCATATGCTTAAGAGCTTCCTGCATTTAAGACACACATCATCAGAATCAAAGCCAAGATTGAGAAATAATGCAACCTATACATTGTTTCAGTAAAGTACGAGTCACTTACATTTTTCTTATATAGGATGCGACACAGAATACAGTACTTCCTTTTCTTTGATGGGGGAAGTTTGTTGTTGGTGGGAGTTTCCACTTCAACAAGTGGAGTTGTTTCCATTTCTGAACAGATGAAATAAATACATTTTCATTAGGGTTGTCACAAAACCATAAATTCAACTTGGATATGATACTTTTTAAAATCAAACAATATTCATGCCTGTCTTGATACAACAGCAACAAAAGTGGAAGTCCTATGGATTCAACATTGGATAACTTCTTATTTTAAATTCAAACTCTTGCAGTTAGTAGTTAGCAGTTAGCTTTTGATTCAAAACACAACTGGAGACCTGCAATATTTTTAATGCTTCAATACATTTGGTTAGCACGGACCTTTAAAAGTGTGTCGTTTTATCGTTGTGTAATGAAAATATGACACCCGTAGTGTTTATAAACAAAGAACGTTGCACTTGTATTAAACACAAACATACTCCACCTTATAATAAACTCATCACCATCATATCAGAAGTGTGCGATGGCTGCATCTTGTAGGCATTGTAATAGTAATGGGAATTTCCATTGCACAGACATAGATGTGAATGTTGGACACAAAGAAAGATTATATAACCCAAAAACACCGAGGTCAAGCTTATCACAAGAAAACAACGTGGTTTCAAAGTCAGAGCTTGCAGCAGCGTTTTCTGAAAGGGGCATCATGTTTGAATAGTTTCAACCAATCACATCGCACCGGACTGAAGCCTTTTTTTATGTTTGCGGCATTAAGGTAAGTTATCGGCGAATCAATACGAACATTATATTTCACGTTGATTGTTAATGTTGTATATTTACCAGATTTTTTTTTCACATGGCAATAAGACCCCACTGCTGTTTAGACGCCATGTTTGTCTTCGTCATTTACGTCATGGGCTACGTGAGCCAATGGTTAAGGGCAGCGACACCGGAAGTCCGGGTGTGGGTTGTTTCCTCGATCTACAAAAACACGACGGGACAAGAATCTTTTTAGAGCATCTCCGAGCGAATTCAGCTTGTAGTGTTTTTGTCTCGTAGTGTGTTTTTTATAAATCTCATAGGACGCAGGGAGCGCCGTTCAGTACGGAGGTGAAGGTTTAGGGGGGGAAAAAACCTTCGTTAGTGTTTTATTATTATTTTTACGGCCAGGTAGTGCAAAGTGACTTGTGAAAATAATAATATAATTTTAAATAAAATGTGCAACGGCTGTGTTCAAAAAGAATACCCCGACCGGGTAAGTTGAGTCAGCTGATAGACCCTTCTAATGTTAACTTGTTGTGACGCACAAAAGTAATGCGCCATCGCTGATGGAAAAAAAAAAAAAAAAAAAATTTACACCCCTCGTGTAATGTTTAGCAACTTAAAGATTGACGTGATTTGTCTCTGCTCAGGGGAATACCTGCTTAGAGAATGGCTCTTACCTGATGAACTTCCTGGGCTGTGTCCACTGCCATCAGAGGGACTTTGTGCTGATCAGCAACAAATCCACTGAGGATGAAGATGGAGAGGAGATCGTCACATATGACCGTGAGTCAGTCGCTTTATTTGTCATCACAGTAGTCAACTAGCCGGGTTAAGTGTGCATGTACCATTATAAAATAGTGAACATACAAAACAAGCAGACAGAAAATAAACAATAACAACAAACACGAGAAGAAAATAAATAAAAAAGACATTGGGTAATGAGCTATTATAAGTTTCATGTCCGAAAAGAAGTGGGAAGAAGTCAAACATTAAAAATATTTGTTTTTCAGTCAAAACTGTGTAATTCATACTTTAAGGGAAGAAGCTATCAGTGTTTAAAAACGAAACTCCCAAGGTGCATAAATAGTTTTCCTTGATACTTCCTTCCTGAAGATTTTGACTTTCAGTAAACAAGATGTGAAACAGTTAGTTGGTTAGTCAGTTCCTACTGGTCCTACCTGGTTCCTACTTATTTAGCTCAATATTTAGGCCTTTTATAAATTGTATGACCTTTTTATTTTTAAAGTATAAAGACCATCGTTATTAAAGTAATTAGCACATTATTAAACAGTGTGACACAAGATTATCATTCAGTGCAACCCTCCCTTAACTCTTTTCAGCACATGAAGGAGGTTAACTTGCAGCATGGCTTGGTTTGCCAACATCCGTGGGAAATGTCAGTACTGCTACTTCCAGATAAGATAGATTAGAAAATATGAAGTTGCTATATCCTTTAATGAAGAAGGAGTTATTTATGTTCATGCAAGATGTTTGACATGGTTTTGGCACTAAGGTGTATTTGATTTCTTGCAAAAGAATGGGGGGAAAAACCCCACAACATGCTTAAAAACTAATCCACTCATGTCCATTTGTTCTTTCCAGATGTTTGTAAAAACTGTGACCATGTCATTGCCAGGCACGAATACACTTTCAGCGTTGTTGATGATTATCAGGTAAGTTATCTCTCTCCAAACTGTGAAATTTAAAAGGGCTAATCTTGTTGTCATACATACAACAGTCATGGTTAGCTATCTGTCCTTTTGATGTGTTTATGAACTGAAGTCTCAATTAATTTTATTACATTTTTAAACTCCAGTGTTTCCTCATTTAAGAATTAAAGATAGCGTTTCCTCTGTCCGTCAGTACCTGTTTTAATTTCGTTATTTTACTATAGTTTTTGAATTGTGGGGTGGGGGAGTTGTGTTGTTTCTGTATGATTTAGTATGATATGAAGCACTTTGTGATGCAACCTTGTATGAAAAGTGCTATACAAATATAGTTTGATTGATTGATTATGAAGTCTGTTTTGTGTTGTCCAGGAGTACACGATGCTCTGCATGCTGTGTGGAAAGGCAGAGGACTCCATCAGCGTGTTACCAGATGACCCCAGACAGTCTGCACCTCTGTTCTAGACCTCAAAAGACTCCAAGTCTGCAGGTCAATCAATATTCACTTTTAAACCAAGTATAACTGCCGAGGACGTGCCGCTGAATTCTTGCTTCAGGGCTCCAATGATTTGTATCCTCCCGTCAAATTGTAACAAACAGTGAATCTGATAATAAGTCCTTTTTCTGAACTACTCTATGAGGACGACACATCACGTTTTATGTCCTTCCAGGACCACCACTGAATATTTTGTCTTTTAATTCACAGTGTATTTTTAAATAAAGGTTTTTTTTACTTATAAGAATGAAGCATTCCTCTGTTTTTTCTTCTTGACACAACTCTGATGTTACAGTCAGAATAACAGAAAAGGAGCCTTGTGGTGCAGCTATAGAAATCACAAATTACAAAGTATTTTATGTATTCTAACATAGCCATGAAATTAAATAAATAAATAATGTCAATATTTTAGGAGGAACGAAAGAGTGCAGAATTTATCAGCCAACATTGTAGGTGTTTTTATTTTTTTTTTAAATGGTAAGCCCCAAACATATTAGTCCTCCAGTCACCTCACTGTTGGGACTGTTTTAATTATGTCAAGACATTGGTCTATATAAAAGCATCTATGTCTTAAATTTATGAACTAATTCCAGATTGTTTACAGTCAAAAACGTACTTTTCGAGATTTTAAACTTATTTTTAACCAACCAGACCCCAGTAAAGCTTCTAAGTCGATCCATTTTTTGGAAGGTCATTTTTGTAGGTGTATTGTTTGTTTCTGCGTCAACATCTGGCCCTTAGTTGTCTTCCTTTCCTGGAAGATTCATGATCTACTGCTGCGCCTGTATCTGCCATACTATAATTAAATTCCAAACACAAGCTGTGTTTTACAAAAACAAAACAAGGTTACACAGGCTTGGTATAAATCAATGAGTTAGTATTCTGTGGAGTAAGAAAGCTGAAATTAAGATCTTAGCTCAGTTAAGTTGAACTGTTATACTTCTGGTTACTTTCACTTTAACAGGTGGAGGTTCCTTTTTTCTCAGTGAAATTGTGTTGTGGTTTATCTGATGTACCCTTCAATTTTCACACAACCAGTTTAATCAGCTGCAGACAAGTTATGTATTTCAGGCCTTTATTGGTAGCTTCTCTGGCGGATAAATATTAATGGAGATGTGTGTGCAGTAAGTGACCATCGCCTGCTGCTAAGGTCTCAGAGCCTTTTTTATTTAGCTTTTCGAAGACCTGTCATAATCCAAGTAAGCACAAAAAAACCCCATTTACATTTTTATCCTAAACTGATGTCTAAAGAACGACTCTCCAACTTGGAAACAGGGACCATCAAATGAGTCCCTGAATGCAGCATCAACCACCGATGAGGAAACCCCTGTATGTCCGTTCAGAACAGAAAATGTTTAAGACAAAGAGTCAGATTCAACAGAGGGTCAATTATATTTTAGTTTGCACTGTCTGTTCGCTCACATTTTGAATTATTCCCAAAAGCGCTATTAGTTTCCAGGGTAATAAAGGAAAAGTTAAATTGGGATAAAAAAAAAAAGGGAAGGGTCTATGGCATCTCACGGATTTCACAAAGCTCAACAGCTGTCATCTGGGAACTCCCCGTTCAGCCCCAATCTCGTCAGCAGTCTCTCTTTGTGCTTACTGGCGTGTCTGTCTTTCAAAAAGCGCTTCTTCGACAGTTTCTGACAAGCGATTGTTCTCAGGGGGGAGGAATGCCAGAGTCTGAGCTGCTGTGACTTTAGCTTATAGAATCCAATACGTCATGGTTTGAGAAATGTTAAGCCAAGGTTTAATGGTCTGTCCCAATTTCTTATCAGTGACTGTGCTCCTAAGCTTGTGGCCATGTCTTCAGTGGAACCCAACTATACAGAAATACTCAAACGTCGCATCAAGGATCTCGCAGAAATCTGGACAAAACCCCCCCCAAAAAGTACATAGTGCCAGGGTTTAAAGAGGATATTTGGATGAACGGAGCATTTAATCACAATCTAAACAGCATCCATAGCATGACCATGGTGCTTTAAAAAAACGTGGAACATCTTCAATGAAATTATTTTAATAAATGTTTTTGATTGCGTTGATAAAAGAAACAGCCACGATGAAAACAATACACTTTTATCACTTTTCTCTCTTTCTTACATGTATTTGATGCATGAAATAAAAAAAATGAAAGGTAATTGTTGCTGGTCTACATTAGGATGTATTTTTTGATCAGAAGTAGCTCAATAAAATACAGATGTCTGAGCAGATTGTACAAATGAATAAAAAAAACAAAATGCAATGAGTCTCATGCACTTTTACAATACTGAGTGCACTTACATGTACATTCTAATATGCCGACGCCTCTTGCATGATAAACATTTCCTAGCAAAGTAAAAGCACACTACTACACTGATATGAGCAATCATTGTTACATAGAGTCTTTAAGCTAGCTGTTGTACTGGAGTGAGGTCAATAATGGGGCTGCATGCCCTGCTGCTGTACATGAATGCTGATGTCGGTATACTGCTAGGGTTTTTTTTTTACTATTAGTGTCCTTAATGTGAATATATGGAGTCTATTAGTGTATACCATTTTCCTAATGGTACATATCTACAATTAGCAACATATTTTTTACATCCGTCAAGTATTTAACTTTGATCTTTTTGGTCTGATATTAGGCCTACATGTAGCTTTAAGAGAGGAGTGAAATGAGAGGTAAAGAGTTGGCAATCTTCGGCTTATCTCAACCACCTTCTTTCAGCTGCACATATCGAGCCATATCGTCGAGTGTTCTGAGCGACACATCCAACAAATAAATAAATAAATACGTTCAATTTATCATACATTTTACATTACATACAGTACATTCCCTTGAGTAAATACCATATTTACACATGCTATCAGGGACTGGATGTGACACAGTCTCTGGCGACAGTTGCAGCATCCGGATCAGTTGCCTGTGTCAAATGCAGTCATCGATTCACTTTCCCCGAGCCTTTTCCCTCGTGGATCAGACCTCTCCCCCTGGAGCTGTGACCCCAATGACCCAGCCCCGCGAACCGCTCTTGCGGGTGAGCGTAACGGGCGGGAGGGGAGCCGGAGAAGCTCGACGGAGAGCGGCTGCGTCCCTGCAGTGCCCCGCCGTCTCGCAGCTCTTGTCGGGAGGGGGAGGAGCTTAGCGAGCGCTGCAGGGAGGAGGAGGAGCTGCGTGGGCGAGGAGGAGGGCTGAACAGCATCCCGCTGCGGTCCTGCATCAGCTGAGTCAGACTAGCCAGGAAGTCAGCATCGCTGGTGCTGCTTGCACGCACTCTTAACCGCCGTCTTCTAGACAAACATGAAAGAAAAAAAAAATCATCTTCATTTCTTCCGTATTATGAAACTTAAGATATTCCTTTCTGTGAGGAAACTTTTAAAGTTATAATAACAGTTTCATAAAACCAAGAAGTACAAACAATATCTTGTGATAAACTGTACCTCCCTCCTTTCACAAGAAACACTTAGCAATCATTATACTCATTATTACTGTTCACTGTCCTAACAACACTTAGATACCGGCTCTTTTTGTCAAGGGTCCGTTAACATTTGGCTCTATAGAAAGGAAAACTGATGGTTTAATTGATGGACATGTAACCAAAGGAGACGGGTTCAAAATTCCATTTTTGCTCCATCTGTCAATGATGGGTAAGCTGTCAGTATTTTACCTGCCAACATGCGTTTCCCTTGACTCAGATACAGGCTCACTCAAAAGCAGATGTGGAAGCACAGCACTGAACTGAAGGAGGCCACAGTCAGCTCCTTTCTTACAACTGCTCTGTCTTCAAAAGCGCAATTCAATCATTGAATATGAAGACTGAATCCTTATTGACCAGGGTTTACCGTAGACAATTAGTTTGTTGACTAAAGCCAATGCTGACCAGTTGACATTTTGTACAGTTGAGAGCAAAATAGGAAATGTACAGGAGAAAGCTAAACCACATAAATCTTATGGTCTTTTTTGGGGGAAAAAGCTGCGATGTCCATGCACAGTCTCTTGATTATTCCAAAGAAACCCTTTACAGAACAAATGTAGTACCTATTGTCCACACACGGGCGGACGGGTGGTTTTCCAGGAGGTGGTCGGGGCAGAAACTTGCTCGCGAGTTGCTCAGGTACAAAGGTGGCACTCACAGGACGTGGGATCTTACTTTTACTTCCTGATGAAGAGGACAGAGACAGAGGCTCTTCCCCCACACCGTCGGATCTGGATCCTCGATCAGAGGAGAGCCTGTCTCTGGGCAAAGCGCAGGGCAAGTTGTCGCAGGACAGAGAGGGAGAGGGCGAGTGGGTTGGGGAACCAGGAACTGGACTGCTCCAGCGGTGACGCCTCTCCATGTGGAGATCCCTGTTCAGAGAGTCCAGGGGGGCGTTGGGTTCTCGAACCGGGATTCGACTCAGTCTTGGGGATAAGGGGGAGTCTCTGCTTCTGAGCAATGCTGGGGGTGGGGAGGAGGAGACGGTGACGGCGCTTTCTACGGCACCTCCTGCTGTGTCGGCTTGAGGCTGCTGATTGGGCTCGGAGGATCGATCAGGCAGACCCGAATCACTCTCAGGGTCTCTGTCGGCCGTCAGGTGAGCAGTGAGACCTTTGGCTGGGATTGGCACGGGCGCTAACTGCAACTTGTCTGCATCCTGTGAGGTTTCCCGTTTCATTTCATCAGATTTACTAGATGGTGCCTCCAGGGGTATCGCTTCACTCTTCTCCTGTGCAGGGGACAGAGGCCCACAGCTGGAGGACTGAGAGGAGATTCAGGATCGTTAGTGGCTGTATCAAAACACTGAAATGTTGCCTCATATGTTTTATAAAAACATCAAATAGAGAAGCAGGTCTGAATATGTATATTATATAAAACGTTAACAAGACCAAGACTCATGACAAGATAAGGTGAAACTTGCCCTATTTGACTACATGAACTTGCAATGCGCTGAACTGCGAGTTGACCTCAATGTGAAGAGGTGAGACTGTACATCTGGTCTGTAGCAACAAGTCTCTGCACCTCTATTCAGATAGCCGTCATTTGTTGCCAATTATATATATATACTTTTTTTTTTTTTTTTTAAAAGGATGGACCTGATTCTTTCAAATCTACGAAGACTTTTCTTGAATCTTTTCTTCAGAAAGCTCTGACAAAAACCGACATGACAGATTCATGGCACGTTGACAGCAGAATTGTTTGTATCTGTGTGATGACATGTAGGAGACTCAGTAGTGGATGGAAAAGGTACTCAACGAACGGATCATATCACTCGTTCAGACAGTGCTGTCTTCAAAAGCAAAAACCTAATTACAATAGATCAATTAAAAATAGGTAAATCTGGGGGTTAAAATATCTAGAAACAAGAAAGAGACTTATAAAAGTGTCAACAACAACATACTCTAGGAGCCGATGCTGCAATATGACCGAGTTATCATTTAAATATCTGTATGTGAAGGTAGGTTCTTATTGTTGATACTGTTTTATAAAAAAAAAAAAAAATATTACCGAAAGTCTACGCTCATTTCACATCAAGCTTTATAATTCTTTTCACAAGTATTCTAACACTGCCATTTCAACCAGCTGACAGATTAAACTGGGTGTTTTAACATGTGACGTGCCTTATGTTGTGTCGGAACATGAATGTGGGACTTGGAGTAACAAGTGCAGGCTGGCAAAAGTCTGTCATTTATCAACTACAAAAAAACAAACAAAATCAAAATCATCCACAACAAAACATGTATTCTAAAGTGTCGTCACAAACACCTTAAACCACAAAGGTTTACCACAAAAACAACATGATGAATACCGATTAAGCCTTATAGTTTCCAAAACAAGATTTTGTGAGAAGCACTACTGACACATGTACAGGACAAGTAAAAAAAAAAAAATAGGAGGCCCAGCTTTGTCCAGAGGGGGCGCCAAAATCGATGCAACCAAAAGTTCCTCACAGGAGTGTTGACATGCTGATTAAGACCCTGTTTAATAAAAGCGACCTGTGACACCGCTGTAACACTGAATTTGAATTAACCCTACCTGATCCATCTGGGGTCGTCCCATAATGACCGAGGGCATTTGTCCCAGCATCCCCGGCAGTCTCCTGTGGCCCAGTAACCATGTGCCAGGCATGGCCATCTGCGAGAGGACGGGACTGCTCGGCACTGCTGTGGACTGGCCTTCCTGTGGCTCAGAGGACTGGTTCTCAGTTACAGCGGGGGTTTGAGTCCCAGGCTTTTCTTCCGTAGGAGGTTTGGTGGTTCCAGAACCGATGCCTTGCTCTAGCTCTAGCATCACCCACTCCTGAGAGTCTCCCTCCTGGGGAACAGGACTGAGGTTCACAGCCACAAAGCCACTGCTCGCCGCGCCCTCCTCTTGGTCAGGGGTCGCTGTGCCAGAGTTTTCCTCGTTGCAGGAAGGAGACTGCAATCGCTCTGGAATGGAATCCTCCCCAACATGAGAAAGGACAGGACGCTGTTTGCCTAAACTGAAGACATTTAAAGTGCCATGGTGAGTTTCAATCTGTTTAACAATCGAAAACTGTGGTTTATAATGGACTCCGTACTTACTAGGTTTCTAGAAAGCGCTCAATGGTGGGCTTGGGTTCAGGTGCGAGTCTCTTTTCAAAAGCCAGGCTCTGACTGTGTCTTATCCTCCGGAGCAGAGGTGCAGCCCGTTCAAGGAACATGGTCTCTGATCGCACCCGTCTCGGAGAACTCTGCATGGAGCCAGTGTTGGGGCTCTGGTTCCCCTGGTTCTGACTGTGTTCATCCTCACTGACCACCTTTTAGAGAGGAGACAAATACCTTTTAAACTCAAGACATTACATTACTATACCACAGAAAACAGTAACAAGTAATCTTTTTTTTTTTTTTTTTTTAATAAATACAGCGGTAGGCAAATGTATTTTTTTCTTAACTAAAGCTACTATAAAGAACATTCATTTAGTCAATCTTGGCGACCCCTTTAGACAAAGCTGTACTCTAATAAATACACACATACATAATTGTATAAACGAAGACTTTACACTTGTCTGACACCTAACCTGTGAATTCAAAAATCACTGTATAGAAGGAGCATATTTTTCTAATGATGGTCTCATTTGCTTTTGTAGGTCTTATGCACACATCAGTAGGAATTTCAGAGTCTGATTCACTACCACCCTGAAGAAGCTTTAAGTCAGCAGACAGACAATGATAGCAGGAGGGATCTTTTTCAAGTCCAAGATGAGCAATAGCTGGGTTTAAGATGTAGTCATTTCATTAGGTGAAGTGTTGGAGCAGAGGCAGAGAAGCAGTGATAGAATTTAAGGCTTCCAGTAAATGACATTGCCCTGACCTTCCTGATCATTGGCTGGGCGTGTTTTTGGTTTCTGTTGCGGTCTATCTCTTCCCATACGTCTCCACTCGGGGTGGTCGGTGTGGGGATGGGTGGGCAGTTGTCAGCGTCACTGAGGCGCTCCCCTTGCAGGACATCCTCAGTGTTCTCCCTCTGTAGCTCGCCCGGCAGGACTGAAGCGTTGGCCATGCTGTGGAGGAGAGAGAGAAGGTCACCCTGCAGCTCATTTCCACGGCACAATTTAAAGCAGCGACTTCTCTGGGATCTCTTACTGCGGAGAATTTATGGTCTAAAAAAAGACTCGGCTATATATTTGAAGACGAATCTAACAGACTGTGAAGGAAGAAGTTTGCAGAGCAGACCGCAACTTCAAGCCAACAGCAATTACTAGAAAATGAAAATCTCTATATTTCACAAGTGATGGAGCGCTGTTGAACTGTAAATACCCCAAGTAGGCTGGAGTCAGGCGGGTGAGCTGCTGAGCAGTGGTTGTGGCAGCAGTGATTGTCAGCATATCCTCCGAATCACATTTCTCCCAGTCATAAGGGTCATTCTCCAGCACGCTGTGGCTCCTCATGGCATTCTCAAACACCAACATCAGGAGCTGTTGCAGAGAAGACAAGCGTCAGCATTTCGAAGAAATCAACAGTGTGTGCAAAAATGTCCCCCCCCCCCACCAAAAAAAAAAAGAGACGGCCAACCTGATAGTCAGGCTTCGTGAAGTAGTCCAAGGTCAGGATGTGATCGAGGAAAGTGCTGAACTCTGAGGGAAGGTGTTTGAGCATGAGTCGATGGTCGTAAGTCTCTTTTAGATTTCCAACTTGTTCCTGAGAAGGGGGGCGGGGAGAGAGAGAGAGAGAGAGAGAGAGAGAGAGAGAGAAAGAGAGAGAGAGAGAGTTAAAATGGATACACACACTTTGACTTACAATCCTGTTAAGGCTAATATATCGAGGCACATACTTTGTCTTTTATTTTCCTCCAGGGAAGCTGGCCGACCATGAATTCAACTAGCATGTAGAAGAGGGACCACAGGTCGTCATGACGACCCATTTCCTACAGAATAACAACCTTTAATAATTAATATTAACAAAAGAGAGACTTTATAGAAGAATAGGTTTTTAGTCCATTCCTACCTTATTCTTATGAGCATTGATGGAAGCATATCGCACAGTTCCTCTGAAGCCTGCCACAGGACGAGGCTGATAAGAGAGTAAAACAGTCGTCATTAAGGTCAAAATGGTTGTTGGGTTAAAACAGTGGATGAGAGATGTACTACAGAGTACTTACTGGACGGACTTCCTGGCTGGAGTTGGTAAACTGGCGAGCCAAGCCGAAATCAAGCATGTAGCAGCACCTGCAGGTACTGGCTAGTCTCCCCATCGCAAAGTTGGACTACAGATTTTAAACACAGACGAACACGTGGGAGTAAAACTGCTGCAATATTTATCAAACACGTCTATAGTAAAAAAAAATAGCAAAATGATATTTCATGAGCAATCAATAAGGGGTTTGAGGCAAACGTACAGGTTTAATGTCCCGGTGCAGAAAGCCCACAGAGTGGATGCTTTCAATGGCCTCCAAAATCTGCTTGCCAAGTCTCAAAGTTGTGGAGACAGAGAAGGTGGCACGCGCCATGGTTCTGCGCAAATCTGCCAGATTCCTCCCCTTCAGACAGCAAAAGGAAATCAGCAGTTCAGTCACGTTCATACTGCAAGACTAATGTGTGGTCTGTAGCAAAACTGAATATTGATTAGCATTGACTGAAAGTAATCACACCTGGAGTTCCATCACCACGTAGTTGAAACGGTCATTTCGGCCACAACCCACAAAGCGACACACATGGTCTTTGCCTGTCAAAGAAGTTTGGGTACAGTATATTAAGCACACGTTACCTGATCAAACACAATCTTATTGGTCTGCATTTATTATTATTTTTAAATATATCTTATATTGATCCAGGGACAAATGTAAGGTTTTACTATGTTAAGCAAATGTTAGATCATGGCGGCACTATCCTTTAACAAGACTTTGGTTTAACTTGAGGAACGTCAGATTATCCTCTGAGCGATTTCAGTCGTTCGGTCTCTTACGAGGGGGAAAGCATCACACCACGTACCCTGAAGTTTCTTCAGCACAGCCACCTCCATCTTCAGGACCTGTTTGGGTTGTTGAGCCGACTCCACTTTTAAGGCGACAGTGGCCTGACTCAACTGATCCAAAACCTCATAGATCTCTCCGAACCCGCCTCCACCAATCTTCCTCGTCTGAAAAGACAGGGAACACTTACTGTATGTTTGAAAGCTTTTTCCTGGTGGAAACTGTGACCGAAGATGATTTTTATTGTTTAGTGATTTCTGTCATACTTACTACTTTCCATCTGTCTCTGACCACGTCTGCCACTGACAGGATGTCTGTGTGCTCTCCAGCCCCACTCATCCTGAGTGCTCTCAGCTACACACCTGCACCTGGCATCAGTAACGCAAGCTGCTCACTGAAAAAAAACATGGAGCACACTTTAAAACACATCTCTTCTTTGGCAATCACTTCACAGGTTCACCGCATGCTGATTAGCATGGATAGAGACTGCCTGGGGTGTGTGTCTCTGAGGATCACAAGGGGGACGAGATGGTCACTGAGAAGACAGCGGCTAGCATCGTCAGCTTTGTTTGACTATGTACCGAAACACACAGCTATGACTAGCGCAGCGGAGATTTGCTCGTCATAAATGGCCATAAACTCTCAGTGTTGGGGAGGATTACATGTAGCAAAAGCTAATCCTGTTAGCCGGTGGCGTTCACTGCGGCGGATCCGGTGGTCCTGTAAAGCACGTAGCTAGCTAACTAGCATGTTTGTGAGGATAACCAGTAATGGGGCAGCAAACCGATCTGACCTCTTACCTCGCTTCTTCGTTGCACCATTGCGATCCATCAAGTCAGTGTTTATAATCCCAAAAACGTCCCCATAGTCTAAAAGCGTGTGTTTGGTTAGCCGGATCATTCCAACACGCTGTTTGTTTTACACCTGAGATAATTGTATGGGACCATAGCTGACATTAGCTGTAGTTAGCCAGCTAGCCTGCCGCTGCTAATGGATGGGGAATGATGTTGCCCCCGCGCGCTCCCTCTCATAGCGGCGGCGATGACGTCACAGCGCTAGTCTCCTTCCTTCTTCTCCTCCTGCTGCGACTGCTGCATCCATCCTGAGATCCCCCCTGACAGTGAAGCAGGACACGACACATACACGAGAGACAGAAGTACCTGCGGTGCAAATTGCGCAGTGGATAGAGGGGAAGGGACACTGCATGCAACAGCCAATCAGCGTTACCATTCAATTGATTAGTCTACCAAAGGGGTCCCCTTCAACCTTCCTACACCTGCAGAGCTACTTTGAAAAAGTTTAAGTGGCAATAAGAGCTACTTGCATAACATCGCTTACATCCATTTGCCCGCACAGAACTGGGGGAAAAAGGGCCTTCGTCCATTCTGCATCTTCCACATGGACTTGAATATCACTGAATGTTGTTCAATTGAGATATTATCATGTTCTGTGCACATTAATAAAAACACATTAACAGAAAAAAACTGAACTGATTTCTTTAAATGCCTTCAAATCCAGGCTGAGAACATATGAGACGACCTCCTCCTCTTCAAATTGTTTAATTGTTTCTTCTAACTTTTCTTTTTATCATTTTAAATGCTGTCTGTGTGTTGTGAGTGCACTTCTGCATGACTCCCTTGGAAAAGAGGGTTTTAACCTCAATAAATGAATTTTAAATAAATAAATTTGTTTACATACACATCAGCTGAATTAAGCTGTGTGAAATTGCAATAAACCGATCAATAATCATTACATCCAACAACAAAAAAACATGAATATTTTACACTTCTTATTGTGCCACATAGTCTGTCTGAACATCAATGTCCAAGAAAATATAGGAATACTGTACACTGAACAGTGGGAAGAGATGCATTTACTGTCGTTTTTTTTTTTTTTCTTTTTTTCTTTTTACACAGCCATAATATATCCAAAACCTCATATGTTGCATGCTTCTTCGAGACATTTTCTTTTCATATACGCTCTGCAAAAAGAACTATTTGTCTGGCACTATTCGTCTAAATACAACAGCTGTTTTCTCAGGTGAACAACTATTTAATGAGCTGTGCAAGAGAACAGAATAAAAGTGAAACAGAGCCAAAAGAGAGGCTGTAATTGTTGTCAAGCTACAACCCGTAGCCTGCTTATCCCCAATTTATGAAATACCTCTGCTGTATGTCACAGCCCTAAGCATCCCATACTGAAGTATTAGGCACCCTGAAGCGTCTGCATCAGAAATAATAGAGGACTTGTAACTCAGAAATTTTAGTAGAATGAGCTGAGGTAAGGGCAGACTGATCATGCCCACAGGACTTTCTTTCACTGTGACATAGTGCAGCTTTTATCAAGTCATCCTGATTTTCTTCATTCAGCTAGCCATGCATTTCAAGCTGCTCTCTTGGCAAAAAAAAAAAGTTTAAACTGGTACAAATAATATACAGATGCTTCCTTAGTCATGTAAGCTACTGCAGCCATTTATGTGCAGTCACACATTTAAAATGCTCCAGACAGGGATCTACCAAACTGAGCATTCTGTCCTAAAGTATGGAGCTTATTGTCTGACCACTCTGGTAAAGGGCTTCAAACCCACAGAGCAATGGGAACATTCACAATCGTGTAACTGTGCATGATTTGTTCATCTTGTGGCTTATCTTTTATTCAGCGCCAGCAGGTCAAAGAGAAAATTGTGCAATTCACAGATGTTTTATTATTATTATTATTATTATTTATTGTTTGAAAACTTTGCATCCAAATCACTTGTGAAATATTTATTACAGCCAATTTTGCAGAAGATAACATTTTACGTGTTCCTCCAAAGTCTTTTAATTTGATAAACTTAAGTATAAACTATGGTTATAGGTTATCGTCTCAATGTCTTAAAATCCGAAAACTAATGATTGAAAATGTGAAATGATATAAAATGTAGACTACAGAGACAGCGCAACTAATGAAACAAAGCTCTCTTACAGGATGGTAAATGGGCTGTTTTGACTTGTCTTCAGTATTTGTCTCTCTTCAGCCCCTCTTGCACACCTGAGGCAAACTGTGTCTGTGTGTTGAGCTGAGACTCCGCTCGTCGGGGCAGCAGTGACAGGAAAAAACGAACGCACACGGATACAGCTCTGGGAGTGGCCAGACAATCGGATTGGACAACAGGATGTTAGTCGAGCTGTTTTGGGGTGAGGCGGTGCGTTCAGGGACGCACAACTTTCTATGCGTTTGCGCAGTTTCCCAGTGTTTCACACCAACTGGATAGATTGAAATAACGTGGTTCGGACCCGTGTGTCCCCGCAGAGGAGTGTGCAGATCTACGAAAGCAGCCGAGCAGGCCGCTGCACGGCGCAGTTTCCACACCGTCGCCGTCTCATGTGTGGTTTTTTAGACGCTGATGCGGGGAGAAAGTTGTGGACATGTTTTCCTGAATTGCACTGGTTTTACTGATTCACCGTGCAACATAATAAATACACTGTGAATGAGCGTCTCCGACTTGCCCAGAGTTTGGATTATGTTTACGTGGGATTGCGCTGTCGTCTGTTCGCCATATTGCGCTCTGTGAAACTCGAGGGGAAAGTTGTCAGAGTTATGACATTTGCTGCGCACAGTCCCTTCATGGAGCTGCATGCAGTCGACTTTGATCGGAACCAAAGTGACTCCATGGAGCTGGCCATGGGCAGATCTGTGCACCATTAATCAGGTATAAACACCGTGCTTCACTCATGCTTTCTACATTGATTGCCTAACAGTAGTCAGCTCTGTACGCGCTTCCTTATTGCTGATTTGTAACATAACATCAGTGGCTATCGCTCGGTTGATTGCATGAGTCCCTCCGTTTCCTGTATTTCTTGTTATGCCAAATGGCTGCACAGTAATCGCCTACTTGTTCCTGCCGCTTTAGGATCATTTCTCGTCTCTTAAATCGGCTATAGTGACGCACCTGGACGAAGTTATCAAACATAAGTTTTTCTTTTATGTCACTGACTTGTTTTCTGAGTCCTCATTGGGCTTTTTTTTTTCTTGTGCAGGCCTCAGTTTCCTCTTTGCTGCAGACGAGTGAAAGTCGGTTGGAAACTTAGTATACTTTTTCTACGGAGTGAAAAGAAAGTGTCTAACCCCCTCCTTTCTCTTATAAGGTCTGGCTCCTGAAAGAAGAGGAAGAGAAGAATGGACAGAAAAGAGCAGATTTGATTCTGGAAGGAGGGTTGAATGTTCCCCACCCTGCACTTTCCTTTGGGATTTATATTTCCTCCCAAATACCTCTGTATACACAATTAGAGAATTCCTCAGCCACTTGCACACTACAGAGCAATAACTGAGTAGTTTACATGCTCTTAGATCTAGATCGAGAGCTCTGACTGACTCCAACGTTTCTGTACTTTCAAACCATTACTATGAGTCTTCCTCCTCAAGTGAATACTGACAAGAGCGGCAAGCATCGAGGTGCAGCCATGAAAGAGCCTGTGCAGCACTCAGGGGAGGTTTATTATGGCATGGGACCTCCAGCTTTAGAGTCGAGTAACTCTGCCAGCAGCTCTGGTGTTTATAACCCAGAGAAAGGGCCCCAAAGTGTGCCGCACTATCAACAGGCTCCTCCCGTAAAGTGGATGCACCAGGACACCGTGCAGCCCCCCGGCTGGTCTCAGGAAGCTCCTGTGTCAAACTGGGGGCAGAACTTTGGCCCATATATGAGTGGAGTGAACGTCAGGGGTCAGATGGCATTCCACAAAGGGGTCCACGAGGCTGTTGCCCTGCCGATGGGGGGAGAAAATCAACATCCAGGGCCGGTGGAGGCCTACAGAGACGCGGCCCCGGCTCCAGCTCAGGGGAGGGGGCTAGAGTGGGAGCAGCACACTGCAGCTGTAATGCACCAGGCTCAGCTGCAAGCCTACCAACAAGCTCACAAAGGTGTGGATCTACCAGGCCAGGCCCATGTGGCTCCTCATGCTCTGCAGGGGTCCATGCTGCAACCTTTCCAGGCGACTTTCAGGCCCAGCAAGCAACAGTTTCCATCTGGCCATTACTCAGTTTTTCCCGGCAATAAGGCAGTGCCAGGCTTGGCGTACAGCGAGCAGCCCAAAGCACAGCAACGTCTGCTTCAACAGATGCGGCAGCAACAGATGCAACAACAGCAGCAGCAGCAGCAGCAGCAGCAGCAGCAGCACCAGCAACAGCAGCAACAACAGCTTTTTCAACAGCATCAGCTCCAGTTGCAACAGCAGCAACAAATGCAGCAGCAGCAGCACCAACTCCAACAGCATCAAATACAGCAGCAACAAATGAAGCAAATGCAACAGTATCACCAGCAGCAGCTGCAGGAGCGGCAACAACACATTCAGCAAATGCAGCAGCAGCAAATGCATCAAAATTCACCACAACAAGGAACAGCACAACTTCAGGTTCAACCAAAACAGCAGCAAAACCAAAACCTTGGGACTTTTCAGCCACCTGAGCCTCAAACTCTTGACGATGTAGCTAAAAAGGAAGCTGTCATAGCAGCCGAGCAGCAGGAACCAGAAGCTAAAACCAGTGATGCGACACAGGGACATGATCCAGACCCTGAAAAGGTTCCAACGAGTCCTGCAGAGCCCTCAAATGCTACTACGGCTGCACCCCGGCGCTCACGTCGCCTTTCCAGAGATGGACAGTCCCCACTGGGTCCTCCTTCCACAAATGTCTGGTCTCAAGCATCCAAAGAGCCTCAACTGTCCCAAAACGGGGTAAGAGTAGGCGAGAGCCAAGTGGCGACTGGAGGGGTCATCCAGATCACCAGCAGGAGGAGGAGGGCGTCCAAAGAGATCAACCTGGAGACTCTGGCCCAGAAGGCATCGGAAATGGAGCCTGCGAAAACGGCAAAGGTTAATAGAACAGTCATTACACTGCCTCTGAGTTTATTTTTCTAGTTTTTCATTTTGAGAGGCTTTAAAGGGGAGATAATTTAAAGATGAGAAAGTTCTCTTCTGACAAACTTTGCTTGCAGCTGTACTAGAAGAATGAACTAAATTTCTAAGCAGAACATCCATTTGGTTACCAAGACAAGCAGGGATTTCATAGTCATTTACCTGCACAGATTGAAACAAGATAAAGTAAACAGACATAAATAAAATGACCACGAGGCTGATTGTAATACAATGTTACTGACAGAAAGGGACATTTTAAAATACAATAACTGAAGTTGGATACATTTAAAGCTGGTTGGTCAAGAATGCGACACAAGGCGGCCATCATTTAAAGGAAGCTGCTATTAGACCCACGATTAGCAAATCTCATCTTCTCTAAATTCAAGAATCAAACATCCAGTGATTGAATGTCAGAACCGGTGAACTTCCAAATGAACTTGTCTTTGTTTATAATGAGGGGTTATTTGGTAAAAGGTTATAACAAGGTTCAATATAAAAAAATACAAGTGAGGGCTTATTTTTTTAAAAATATTCTTCCACTAGATATGGATCTCCAGAAACCAGAGAGATTTAGATAGAACCTAAATGTGGCTGGTGACAATTGACAATACTATAACATGCTGCATCGAAGCAAATCACATATTTAGATAAGTGGAGCATTTGCACGACTGAAGCTATTTTAAACAGAAAATGTTCCTGATCGTGCACATTATTCTGCAGCATGTACCTGTGCAATTCAACAAAATATTGCTGTAGATTTTTAAGATAGAAATAATTCCTTTAAATGTATCAGGTTACTCGGTACATATCTTGATATTCCGGATTTATAATTTTTGCATTCTTTGGGTCACACCCACAGCAACCAGCTGCTTTATTTACTCTCGAGCAGCTCTGATTAACAGTCTGTAAACACAAACACAAACACAAAGTAAACACTGATTTGTTTTTCAGCACAGGGATGTTTTTTTTTTTTTTTTGCTCCAACGGGGGTGGGGGGGGTTGTAGGGCTCGTCTTGGGTTTTTGTGCAGAGTGTGCAGGCTGGCTGTACAGTTGGACGAGCTGCATGTCTGCACACCTCCACATTCCTCAGGCTCTGTCTCAGTCATCAGCAGAGGCAGGGAGGGGCTGCGCTGTCAACCTGCACACACACACACACACACACACACACACACCGAACACCGAACAGGTTTGATAGTCCTGCTCACAGCCTAGAGCTATGCACAGTGCTCAACAAACAGCTCTTTTCTGGGTGAGCAGATGAGACTCTTCAGTCTTGTTGTAAATTTTTTTTTTTTTTTTACCTGAGATTGAAATCATAAAAGGGATTTGTTTCTCTGGCATGAGTAGAATTTACTAGAACCATTATCAGCTTGACCTGAAATACCAGCGGGGCATAGACTCCTCTGAATGCTTTGAATTATTTACTGTAGATTGAGAACAAATATGTATTTGGTTGAAATTTTGCATTTGGTGAACAGCATTTGAAGTTGAAATGCGAGAATCTTATTTGTGTGAAGAGCATTTCTAAACCAAACAAAGAATAATGACAACAAGTAAACATAATAAATAGCTCTAATAGTTATAATATAACATTTATGATAAAATGCAACATTTTCTTCATGTAGGAAAAAGGGGAATACATGCTGTTCATTCCATTTAAGAAGAAGTTTGATTTATTAATACAATATTGTGTTATTGATCATTGCGCACACACACTTCCTGTTATTACATGTTGTTATCCCTTCTTTGTGTTACTTGCTACTTCTCGAAGATTTTTATTTTCTATTTGTGATCTTGCCCCCCCCCCCCCCCCCCCCCTTTGCTAAGGTGCCTCAACAGGAGGACGGTTCTTCTGGCAAACAGGCCACTATAGTCCCTCTGGTTATCCCCGTGTCTGTGCCGGTGCACAGGAGTCAAACGGATCCTCAGGGTGGCTTGGCTCAGGGGAGACTTGTCGCTGGTGAGCGATCTGCAGGACAGTCTGAAAGGAAACCTTCTGTGATCGTGGCTCGGCGGCGATCACACAGAAACTCCATGAACGAGAGTTTTGGTCAGGTAAATGTGATGAGTTTTGCTTTGATTTTCTTTTCCTGTTTTGTTACTGATATCCTAGGTCCGTTCAAAGATGATAAAAATAACCTGCAATACGCTCTAAAGCTAGATAATCAACACATTGATGTCTGGCTAATTTCTTTCATATGTTTAGAAGTTGCACTTTTTTACTTGTACTTTACTTTAGACAGAGACAGGTGGCTGAGGGACGGGGGGGGGAGGGGAGGGGGGGTTGTCTTACCATTAGACTTCTGCATTATCAAGCCCTTCTGTACTCGGCTAGAACTTGTGTCACAGCGATCCAGTGGAACTTGGACCAAACTGAGAATGTTTTGGTGAGGTTTAGATGATAATGTGACTCACCCTTCCATATTGATGAGTCGACTACATGAATAGCTTTTTTTTAAAGTGTTTGCGTAGGATCTAAAGTAAGCCTGGCTCAGTAAGTACACATTGAAATATGTATGTCATTGATGTTAAGAAAGTCATTTAAAAATAAATGTGATAATGTTTCTTGGAGAGCCTCCATAAACTGGCTTTGTTGAAAATTAGAGGCTAGGATAAGAAAAGTGAGTGTAAGTTTTGGGTTTAGATTCCCAGCTTGAGCTCATGTGGAACTCCTGGTGATAAACACAAGTGTTACTGTGGCTTTTATAAAATGCACCCCTACCTGTCTTCTGTCCAGGATGGGGACGATCAAAGTCTAGACGAGGATGGAAAACCCAAATTGAAGCGTCGACCTCGTCCTGAGCCTCTCATCATCCCTCCACACAAACCCTCCACCTTCATCCCTCCATCTCTCTACTCAAGCATCACTTCCTACCAGAGCAACCTGCGCTCCCCAGTTCGCCTGCCGGAGAACCCCCTCACACTGCCCCCTTACACGCCTCCGCCCATCCTGTCTCCTGTACGAGAAGGTTCAGGACTCTACTTCTCCACCTTTCTGACCAACATTGCAAGCAACCAGATCCTGCCCCCCCCGCCACCTACACCAAAGTCTGCCTCCCGCAGTCTGCTTCGCTCTGGTAAGGCTCAGTTGCTACTGCTACCATTGGCTGTATAAAGATGGATGATGTGTGTCTATCTCTTTCTATTGTCCAAAAATGAGATCAGTGAACCCCCTCAGCGGGTGCTTTAAGGCTGAGTCACATTTGCAGTAGGGATCAGCTGGTGAAGTCATGTTATTGACTCCCCCTCCCTATAACTAACCGAAAGGCTAATTTAACCTACAAAAAGTGCGAACATCCCTCAGGTCCACAACAGAACAGGTTCTAGTTTGGGTTTGCAGCAGACACTTACTGTGAAAGTCCAATCACTCGTGTGTTAGTGTTTGTTATGTCACGTATCAAAGCTCCTCTCCTCTGCTGATCTGATGCATTCAGTGCTGCAGGAGCCACATTTGTCAAAAGAGCTTTCAATCAAAGCACTTCATCACTTTTATTCATGAAGCGCTATAGCAGAAATATGTATTTGCATTGTATTTTGATGTTATAGTTTGACTTATGTCAACATGGAGAAGGTGGAGCTTAAGACCTAAAGTGGAGCTCCAAGATTTTAGCTTCACCTTTGGGGATCTGTCATGTTGTCCATCTTTTTTTTTTTACCTGCTTTAGTATGCTTTTAGTGAAATTTAGAGGAATAATCAGATTATTGTTTGAATGTTTCAATTTCAGCCAGTTCAGATATCACACCTCCTGTTCTGCCGTTGATCACTGATGCTACACCCGTTAGCCTGGAACCGTGAGTAAAGACATAAACGGGCCTCGAGGATTTGTAACACTTTCCGATAAAAGTACAAGTCTGTACTCTTGTGTGTCATGTTTTCTATTTGTTCAGACGCATCAACATCGGGGTAAAGTACCAGGCAGAAATCCCTGAGTTGAAAGATCAACTGTCCTCCCAGTTAGACCAGCACAAGGCCGACCTGGTCTGGCTCCCTGTGGAAGAGTCAAACCTCAAACCTGGTAATCGAGAGAGGGGTAAGTGTGTCCCCTCTTTCCCGTTCACTAACTGTCATTTTATATTACCTCGCTGATTCTTTCCCATAATGGTCATTTTTCTTCTTCTCCTTTTTTTTTTTGTAGTTAATGATTTGATTAACATGGCTTGCTCCAGTGTGCTCAGAGGTGGAGGAACCAATCAGGAACTGGTTTTGCACTGTTTACATGAATGTGGAGGTGATTTCCTGGTGAGTATAAACACTCACTGGTCCCTGAAATTCAATCAAAAAGATTTTTTTGGTTTTGGTCACTTAATATTAGATAATCATTTCGTCTGCATTTCGTCTTTTTGCTTTGGCACATTCATCTTTTCCTAAGTGTCACCGTTCATGTTGTTTTGAAGGAAACGCTGGGACGGTTGATGCTCCAGGCTCCCGTTTTCTCCACAGGCCATCACCTCTCGGGTTATCACTACTCAGGTCAGGGTCGCCTCTTTCCCCTTGTCCTCCTCCTTACCTGTCTTCAATGGTTGTCTCACTCTCTTGAATGAGTACACATTCAATAGTGCTTATTTTCTTACAGGCTCTGACTGCTGGACCGCAGAAGAGAAGCGCTACTTCAATAAGGGGATCTCTGCGTACAGGAAGGACTTCATCATGGTGCAGAAACTGGTATGCTCTTTGATTTTACCTTGCTGGTAACAAAATTAAAACTCAAAGTAAAAAATTTTTTTGAATTTGATCATGACTAATCTCTGTAGAGTTTGAACACATATTCTGACCTGAAGAGTTGACCCATGTGAATCTGGCATGTCCGTAAAATAACGTGACTCATTCCTGAAATAGAATTAAAAAAGAAAAAAAGGCTGCTACAATTTGGATTTGCAGCTGTTTCTGGGCTGTGTTTACAATGTGAAGCATGAATAAGATGTAATGGAAAATATCCCCAGGCAAACAGGACAAGTCAGCTCTGCTTTAATCATAAACATACCCTTTGTCACATCAAGTAACTGGATTTATGGGAAATGTAGTCTTTATTTTATAGACATATTAGCAACCAAGCTGTGTTACCACTGACACAGAGGCCTGTCTCTCATGTTAAGATCATTGTTGTTTACACACTGTTTAGGAAGCACATCCATGAACTGCATGATGTCAATGCTTCCTGGTAATATCTACATGTTGTGTGTGATTTAAGGTACAAACAAAGACTGTGGCTCAGTGTGTAGAGTTTTACTACACGTACAAAAAACAAGTGAAGATCGGGCGTAACGGGATTCTGACCTTTGGCCCCCCAGATTCCCCTGGGGAGAAGCACAACGAGGCCGTGGTGGACATTAAGGTAGAGCGGAATTAGCTTCTCAAATAGTTCATCCAACATGCTGAAGGGAATTATCTTTAGCTAAACAATATCAGTGGAAACATTTTGATTTTGGTGAAGTTGTTGAAGTTATCTTCAGTAATGATTATTCATTCTGAAGCCCTATGGTTGGTTAGATTGACCATATTTAATATATCCATTTGATTTTGATTGCCCAGAGTTCACACCAGTCCAAACCTACTCAAGGGGAGGGGGACGGAGACGACAAGAAGACGGTTTCCTACGACCTCGAGAGCAGTCATCAAGCAAGGGTTGCTCAGTCACTACAAGCTCATGACTATGTAAGTATGAGCTTATAGGGATGAAACATAGTGGAGATTCACAGTGTTAGAACATGTTGCTGTTGCTTTTACTGAAAGATTCATATGAATGTGTGTACAGCAGACTGTTGAAACTTTATCTCCACTCGTATATGAAGTAAAAAAAGAGAGCTCTGGATAAACATCCTGTCTTCTGTGGTTTTCCAGGCAGGATCGATGGTGGTGATCACAGAGCAGGACACTGTAAATAAAGAGCTCCTCCATCCAGTAGCATCTCACAGGCCTCGGGCCGAGCCTGCAGCCAAGAAGCCAAAAGCACCAGCAAAACCACCTCCAGACCCTGATGCTATATTTCCATGCAAGAAATGTGGCAGGTACATAAAACGAATGACACACCATTCTGATGTCACGAATGAGAGTGTGATATATTTCATACATCAGATTCTGATCACACACGTTTTGGTTATTTATTTACATTGAAGTGCAGCTTTTGTAATTTATAAGTTACAGAAGTTCATTAAGTCTTTATTCGCAAAAATAAACAGGATGAAATACAATATCGGCAGCAGTGGCTCAGTCCCTGGGGACTTGGTTTGGGGCTGGAGGGTCGCTGGTTCAAGTTCCGATGCGGATCAGGGATTAATAAAGGATACCAAAATAACATGTATAATACTGAAATTAAAGTTTGAATGCAGTATTTCTGACAAACACAATGTTACGTTTAATGTTAGTTAAAAATCCTTTTACTCTTTTTTTCAACAAAGTAATTATTAACAGCAGACGCCGAAACATGTTTGAGCACACATTTTCTAAAAAGTGCAGCAGGCAAAAGACAAAACAACATCAAAGATCAATGAAGAAGAAAAAAAACACGGAGTATAGTGAGGTCACCTCTATTAGGCGTGGATGAGAGTGTGATTGGCTGATTGTTTTTACATGTTAGCCCTGTGATTGACTGGGGACTAGTCCAGTGTATACCTTGCATCTCGCCTGGTGATAGCTGAGATCGGATCCAGCCTCTGAACTGGGAGAGTGATGTAGATAATGGATGGATGAATGAATAGTAATTGTTTATAAACTTTGAAGCCCTCATTGATTTGTTTGTTCCCTTCTTCTTGTTTCCACCTGCTTTAACATTGCATTATTGTCTCCTGTCACACAGGGTGTTTTACAAGGTAAAGAGTCGAAGTGCTCACATGAAGAGTCATGCCGAGCAAGAGAAGAAGGCTGCAGCGCTGCGTTTGAAGGAGAAAGAGGAGCAGGCAGCAGCTGAGTCTCGAGCCAGGAAGGCGGCAGCGGCAGCAGCAGCGGCAGCGGCAGCGGCACATCATCAGAGAGGAAATGGAGTGACGGAGCAGGCCGAGGTCAGCAGCCATGAGGACTCCCCTGAGGGAGAGGATGATGATGACGATGAGGAGGATGAAGACTGGCACTGAGAGACAAATGACCAACAGAAGATGGGCTGTTGGCTAAACGGATGATAGAGACGGAGATGGAATAACACATGTTCTGCCCCACAGAGAGCAGAATAAAGAACAGAAAAAAAGTCTTCCTAAACCATCACACTCCTTCACCTGTGTCTTTTAATATTCAAAGGAAGTTTATTTTTTGTAAATGCACTTAAACTCTTTGCTTTTGCTTTTGCCAATTTGCCTTTTATACTCTTTATTTAATTGAATATTGCATCCAAATATTGTACATTTTTATTGCGTGGCCTTCATGGCTATGTGATATTTCATAAAAGAATCAGGAAATCATTCAAATAAATGATCAAAGCAATATTTCAGCTGCGGCCCTTTTAAACAAGTCTAGACTAAGAGTTCATATTTCAACTCTTTCTCTTCGGAAATACTGTGCCAGACTTTGAAGACTTCAATCAGATTTATAGATTGGTTATTCACTTATTTTTTACACCTAAGGGACCTTTTTGAATGGAATTTGTACAAAAAAAGTATATATGAGATTGCCATATATTTATGATACTGCATTTTGCAATGATTTAGGTAATATAAGAAACTAATCATGTCAGCTGCAATATGATTTGTGAATTGAAAAGTTTATTAAAATCCCTACTGTTCAGAGACGTCTTTGGTTATTCGTTTCTTTCACTAAATTGTGCGACTGGGATTGTACAACGTTGTTGGTCCAGCAGGTGGCAGCAGAGGCTCAGTGTGTTGCTGGTTATTTCCTTCTTCTTTTCCAGTGTAGGTGCTTACAAATCGTGCCTGTTTCAATACATTGTCATTTGTCAATTTTTAAGAAATGTTTTCCTGTGGTGGTTTGGTGTTCCACCAAGATTCTCGTTTTATGTGCTTGATAAAGCGTTTTCTTTTCGCCAACCTCTTTTAAGTCAGGTATAAATGTACCTCTATGAATATACATGTAGAATACTCTCTGATTTGGTTTTATAGATGACTCCAGAGGTCTATCATTTTCCAGAGTCTTAAGGATGTGGTGATATTTGTCAGCCAATTACAGAGTTTGCTTGGTAAAGTGTCGTGTCACCTTCAAGAGATGAGATGGAAGGATTTGATCCTTGAGAATGACATATTCCTGTTTCTGTCTCCCTGACAGGCTGGTCGGAGACAGCTCTCATTAACCTTCCTGCTATGAACAATGAGTCAGGGCAAAGTAAACGCACACAAGCGACTGCTCCTTGAGGAGAAAAAACACTGACTGCACTGTTTTCTGTGGTTGCAGGTTTTCTTGGGTTCAAAGGAACCTACAAGAATACACTTTGTAAGCTTCAACGTCCAAAGCAAAAGCATAGCTGATGCTTGAAATATTTGTTTTGTCCCATTTTGTTCAGGGACCAAATTATTTAGTAGCAAGACAAATAATACAGTGACAAAGATGACAAGTTACAAGGATACATTTATTGGGAATTATGGATCTTAACTTTTATTTAAATCAATCTGAACGGTAAAGATACTGTGCTTTTCTTTTTGCAATAAATCCCGATAATTTGTGGAGACTATCATGTAAAAAAACACAAAATCTGACCTCCGCTGTGACAAGAGGGAAAGTCAAAGGAACGCCGAAGCAATGTGAGTCATCCTCTGGGGAAAAGTATGTCTGCATAGAATTACATTACAATCAATGCAATGTCAGGAAGCAGGAATGGCACTATAGGTGCAAGTGATTGTTGTGATGGGATGCTTCTTACGGTATGTATTATTACAAACCACAGCAACTTCCTCAGTAGCCTCTTCTTGTTAGTGGTATCCTGCCCTTGACTTAAAAAACTCTCCTGAAGAGAGAAACACACCATGTATAACATTTTAAATTAAAAGGGCGCTGATTGTTTTCCTATTTTATGTTCTGATGCCGAACAAAGTGAATGCAAAGTTTTAACGCACATATCCACAAAGCTTCAGGCTATATTTTAAACGCATGTGCTGGTGTTATACATTACAAGATTGTCCAAACACAGGATTCATCCGCATAGGGTCAGACCCTCAGAGTCCCTTGACACTCTCTACTGCAAAAAGAAAGTGATACAATATATGCGTCATTCAGGGGGTCCCTTGAGCTTGTGACAAAGCTTTAGAGGTTTAAATCAGGGCTCAAATGTCTGCCCTGAGCAACAGGGACACTAATAGGGCTCCATTAGAAACACAGCTACATGGACACAGTAAAATAGGTTAGGCGATAGTGGAGACGATGAAGACATTACAGGGAAGAGCGGTTTAAGGGAGGGAGAAGAGGGCAAAATGCTGGATCAATGTCACTAAATGTCTGGAAGAAGAATGAAAAAGATTGATGTTTCTCCTTCGGGGAGGCCAAGGTTAAATTAGTTGTTAAGCAAAAGTGTACATTAGGATTATTTATGTTCATTCAGCTATAAAACTTTAAACTGTTTCTGGTCTTGACCTGTGAGGCTGCAGGTCAACGTCATTCCTGCAGTAAGTACACTGAAAGTTCCATGTTCTTAAAAACAATTCAACATGAGAAGACAGTTTGGGTTATTATTGCTGAATTTAAGATCTGGAGTGTTTAAAATTCATGCTTGGGTATTGATCAATTTTCAGCACTGTTACATTAAAACATTTAAAAAAATTCAGGACATAAGCAACCCACAGTGAGCCACAAATTGAGGAACAAAGAAGTGTTTTAAAATCATGAGGGAAAGTTGTTAATAAAAGTATCTGCAGAAGCAAAAGACATGACTGAACTTTTTTTTTTGCTATTTGCACACCAACTTGTGAAAAAGGTTCATAATGTGTCGTTACTATAATTATTAGATTAGATTTATTGATCTTCATATTTCTTTAGGGTATGGTATTTATTATCCGTTTATATTAAACTCAAATGTTTAACCTTATAATGCCTTTTTTAAACTGGAGCCAAATAAAGTGAATCAAATGTAGCTATATATATGCAATTGAATTGGCTGTGGAGTCCTGCACAAAACTGTGGTGTAGCCAACATACATTGACGTCTTATCTCTTAGCACTAGAACTGTAACAGCACATAGGGTGAATGCAAACAGTCAGGGACAGTTGGTCAAAACAAAAAAACTTAATAGGCTTTTTGTATTTCTGAAAATCCTTAAAATCTCCCAAGTTCTGTTTTTGAACTGGAAAAGCTTCTTTTTCACTGTATTCTGGAATAAAACGATTTCTCTGAAACATCTTAAGAAGACATCCTGCTGTATGTAACTCACACGCTCCTTGCAGTATTGCTTACATCCAGCTGTCCTTGGTGCTGAAGCTAAATTGTGTCATGTAATGACTATGGCGGCCATATAACTGACAAACCACTCAGCTCCATCTCAATGTGTGGCCATCGGCCTTGAGGGATTTAATTTGCCGCCTCTGACCTCTTGACCTGTGACACTTTTTGCTTCGATTGGTCCGTCATTTTTATCTACAGCTCTCCTGCGTTTTACAGTCAGGACGACAAAAAGAGCCCTCTGCTACTGCAGCCGTTCACAGTCACTCACATAATGGAATTAAATCCTGCCAGTATTTCAGCTGCAGTCAGCAGGATGGCTCTATCAAAGTTATGCAAATGGAACTCGACGGCGGTCCATTCATCTCCAGTGCAGCAAGGTTTTCATGCCTTAGAGACACGTGAGCTGCTGCCGCTGCTGACTGACACTGCCATGCTCCGTGAGATCTGCATCACAGCTACTCTTAATGGAACATATAGATCTTAGCCTCAATCTGCAGCTTGAAGTGTTGTCTCCTTTTTCTGTCATCCAAAGCAAGAAAAAATGATCACCTGTCCAGGCAGTCAATGAATTCCTCACCAAGGGACGATTTTGAATTCCAGCACTTAATGGAACTGGCAGGTATCATCAGACTTATGCTTTTCTATTGCGTGTTAGCAGAATGAGTGGATCAATGTCGCTTCAATACCTCGACTGTAAGTAACGCCAGCAGCCAATGACAATTCACTTAAGATTAAGACTGGTAACAGTGAATTAGATCACTCACAAGCTGTCCTAATGTACAACAAAAGGCCTATCAGCATCTCTAAATCAGTTATTCACTTCTTTAATGAAGCATTTTGTTTCCTGATTATAACACTCACAGCACAGAGAATGTTACTGTTTGTGTTTCGAAGAAAATGTAAAAAAAAAAAAATATATCGGATTCTTTCTTTGGTAAATATGTGACCAAAAGCTCCTTGAGAAACTTACAGATTGGTTCAATTTTGGTGCCACCTGTGGACAAAAAGGTACCTCTTCTCTTTTTGGAGATATTTTCCTGTATTGGTGTTTTTCAAACAACAAAACTCTCCTCCTGCTTGTTGAACATGAAAGGTTCAACTCTTTGTCAAAAAAAAGTATTTGTTGTGGGAAATGGAAAAGAAGGCATTGATTATGAACTTAGTAATGAAACTACCAGGTGTGGAGGCATGAGAGCCTTATCTACTGTGAAAGCTGACACAGAGACAGAAGTATTTAAATCACTGCAGCAGCTACGCATATCCATGAGAAACTCACTCGTGTGCCAATTTCTCCTCCCATCCAATGAAGTCACTTTTTGTTTATTAGATGACTCCATCCATTGTTATGACTCAGCAAAAAGCAGTTGGTGGAGGCACCTTGCTGATATCTGTAATGGTCTGATTGTGAAAGAGACAGTAGCTAAGAGCTGCCAAATGCTTTTGTACACTGTAAGTGCTCTCAATTCTGTCTTCATTTCCTGACTCCTGCCAATCTTCCCATGAGAGAACAGAGAAGTTGGCCAATCCTAACGGCTCACTGAGTCACCACTCTATCGAAGACAGTCAACATGCAAGGACATTATAGTGCTTACACTGCAATAAAACAAGCCGGCTTCGCCACAAATTGGAAGGCCATAACAAATATTTTACTTTTTTTATAACTATTAAATATCCCATATTATCCCATATCCCATACTAATTTTCACATTTGAAACCATAGGCCGCCCTTCTTCTGATAGGACAGCCTTTACGAAAGCCTTCCAAGAGGGCAGGGCTGTCAGGAAGGACTGTTTGTGTACTGGTAGAAGAGCCAATGAAAACAGCCCCACCTGCCTACAAAGAGACTTGAAGCCGTCTTGTAAAAAGTTGTGAATATCATGAAAGTATGATATTCACATGATTTATCAGGCGAGTGTGTCATGTTGTGGTTAAATATGTTTAATCTGGATTGCTTTGTTCATTTTTGGGCTATTAAGACTCTCTTGTTAAGAAGCAGCCAGAGTATATGCTTCTGCTCACATTGATAATTAAAGAGGACATTAAAATGCCTTTACACCCAAATACATCTTTTTAACAGCACTTTAAATATATTCTAAAACAAACATTTGACAATCATCCTAACAACAACAGGCAAGGTTTAGGAAAGCATAAATGTGTCTCTTTAAAGCCTAACAGGACTTTTTTAGTTTCACGTGTAAATGTGTTGAATAAGGAGTAAATCTTAGCAAATTTAAGTGTTGGTTTAGCAGACGACTTCACCTTCTTTGACTGGTTGTGATATGTAAAGCAGCTGGTTAAACTGGTGGTTAAACAACTCTCACCATCCACCTCGCCTCATTTTAAAGATATTAGTTGACAAGAAAACAAACGCTCCACTGAGCCTTTATATATGTATGATCAGCATGTTTCTTTAAGCATGCCCATGGGGACGTTTTCCTCAAATCCCTGAGCAAACAGTTTTTAGCATAGCCAATGTCCTGTTCCATCTCGCTATGGTCCAACAGCACATCTTATGGATCCTGAATCAGTCATCCATCATAAAGTCATCAACATGCAGCCTTCTCCTCTCAGAGGGGATGAAATGGAGTACGGGAGACTTTGATTTATCTCTGTGATTCACTGTTTCCTGTCTTTGCCCTGCATTCAGCCTCCTCTGTTAGTCTCACCTGCACCACCTCCACCAGTGTGATTAAGCACTCCCTCGTGCAACCCAACGTGATGGACTGTCAGCCTACATCAGCCTTGGCCTAAACTGCATGATGGCTGTTATTTGTTGAAATAAGGAGATTCTGCAACGTTAGTGGCCCAGTGATCGATCCAGGCACACATCCAGAGCTCCATTAGTGAATAAGCTGGGAGCAGCATGATGAGGGACTAGAGCTGCTTACAGGGGCTTTCCTCAATTTTTAACATTATACATTACAGTATAAGCACAGTTTCCAGCATTAGGTTAGACATTTATGAGTTCATATATAGTGTATATATATATAGGGGCCATTCTATCTTATTTATTATAGAGGAACATTACTTGTTAAGGAGCATGTCTTTCTATTTTAATCTTAGCCATATGTTTCAGGATTCATTATCAACCCATTTCAAAGCTCCTGTGAGAAGCTTGTAGATGGTTATGAAACAGACTAATACTGATACCTTATTATCTCCTAAAAAAAAGCAAACAAGACTGTCAGCAACAAGATAGACTAATTCTCTATGTATTTTATAATTCTCTATCCTTGTTAAGTGTTAAATGAATTGAGGAGGAAACATCCTTGTCCACATTTTCCACTGCAAGTATTAAGAATGAGTTATACATTTGACAGCAGCAATACACAGCTTATGTGTACAAGACACAATCAGGAAAAAGATAAGTAATGCCGCTTTTGTCCACTAGGGCATAAAAAAAAGACCATTGGTGAGGGTTGGAATAAAGATAGACACGTGTATTGAAAGCTTTGCTTTCAGGCTCAGCTCCCGCTTCTTTCCTCTCTTCCTCTGCCGACACTTCACCAATCCACCTGTCAATCTCATGGCCCATTTCACCCTTACTTGTGAACAAGACATATTCCTTCACTCAGGGCAAAGACTCTCTCCCCACCAAGAGGAAACCATCGACCGTACTGGCTAGAAAGCTTTTAGTCAGCAATTTGGAGTAAATTGCCTTAAACAAGCAGATAAACAAGTTTAGTCCTTCAAATCATCCAATGAATTCAACAGAGTCTGGCCTCTTTTTCTTATCTGGATTTCTAAATCTTGTTCACCAGTGAGACATCCTTCCTGCTTGTCTTAGGGTTTTATGTTTCACACTACATCTTTGTTTTGACTGGAGTGCCTCGATACATCAAGGATTACACACCTCCAACAGAGCATCAAGACATGCAGAATGGACCTCTCTCTTCCTTTTCAACACAAACAGCATCAGTATTTCAAGGCAAACTCAAACATAATTGGGATTCATGAAGTTAACAACTTCTGAGCAAATGTTTGTTTATTTGCACCGCAGTTTGTGTTTTTATTGTACTTCCCGAGAATCAATTAATTGTACTTTCTCGTAAATTGCAGTTTTAAAAGCAGACCGCCTTTTGAAAGCAGTGATTCACTGATAAACAAAGCTCCTCACGGCACTTGCTCGTTTCTCTGTTTTGACACATTTACACGCAGAATCAAAGAGGACACCTCATAAATCTTCTTTTAGTTGCACATTGTTATACCTTTAATCAATAAAAAGCATTTTCTCTGGTAGCTGGGAATGATCTGAATCAGACTTATTGTTATCTAATGACTGCACAGAAAGTTTTTTTTTTATTTTTTTTATCTCAGACTGTATTTTGCAACTGGTGTGATATAAGACAAGACAATTTCTCAGTCCACGAGTGCCTTCTCCGTTTACATGTTCAGATTAATATACTGTAGCAGTTCTTTATTTACCACTCCAGTTCAACTCTTATTTAAATCAAACAGACTTTTTTATTTACACATCTGGGCTCCAACATTAGTGCTCATTCTTTATAGCTACAAAGATTTTGTGTAAGGAGAAGTGTATGGATTTTTGATTTTCTTCAGAATAAGCAGCTGCATCTTAAAGCCTCTGCCAACACAACCCACATTACCCTTCCTGCTATATAATATTATGTACATGATGGTTAGCATTAGAAAAGGATCAGTTTCAGAAAACTTCCCTGATCTTTGCTTTGTATTTAATTGGTATGTGAGTTTTATAATATAATCCACCTTGCAAAACAAAAGAAGGTGAAAATAACAAATTCTTGAGAAATGGTCCTTACAGCACAATAAGCAGTTTAAGAATGGGATCTTCTTTTAATCTATAGTTTTCATGTAGTTTCTTTTTGATTGCACCAAACCCTAACTGAGTTGTCTTGTTGATTAAATGCATGATAAAGCGAACTAAATGAAAACATTGTACAGTCGGTTGGTACAAGCAAAGAAACAAGAAAAGTATTCTCAAAGCAAATGCCTGAGATTCTGGGTTATACAGGGTCACATGTGTACTTGGGCATTTTCTGGTTTTCATTGACTTTGTTAAACAACATTTTATTAGCCGCTTACAAAAATTGATCACATTAATCAAGAAAATGTAAATCAATAGTCCTGTGACTGCAGTGCAGGAGATCATAGATTCAGGCTATATCTAAAGAAAATGCCGTATTCCCCAAATTACCTGATAAATCATTTTGGCAAGATCTCCCCGAAATAATTTAATGGCTCATCAGACCTGAACAGCAGTTCAGGGAGGCTGTACTTTACGACATAGTTTTTAAAAAACTTGTATCAAAAGACAAAATTAACTCAAATGAGAGCAAGAACAAGTACTTTTAAAAGTGCTCAAATATGAGCCGAATTACAGTAATAAAGAAAAAATAAGAAATTAGCGGTACTAATGATCAGAGTCCTACAGTACTGGATGAAAGAGATATAAAAAAAAATTAATTATCCTAAAGGTTATCTCAGGTTAATAACTCTAATGCGGTGAATTACTCACTAAAATGTCTGTGGAGCTTTGTTGAGTGCTTCATTGATTTCCATTTTATGCAAAATCCGCAGTGCAAAGCCACACTGATACAGACACGCTGAAATCTGATATGGGTGATGTGCCTTTCTGAGCAACTTTGTCATAGAAGTCAGAGAAGAAGATAAAGACAAAAGTGAATTCATGGAGACAGTATTACTCAATTAGACATTAAAACTGCAGTAGTGGCACCAGATGTACCTGATAGTTTGTCACCATTAAAGTCGTCGGGTTCACTCATTTTCATATTGAACTCTGTGATTTGTAGATTCTCTTAATAGGGTCACATTTATCACGTTTAATATCAGCTTTTCATCAGAGAATTTATATTTTTCTGTAGTGGTTGGTTAACATGGATGGATGGATGGATGGACATGTATTGATGCCCTGAGAGGCTGAGTGGACACAGTTATGCAGCCCATGCGTTACACGGCTGAGGCGGTCAACATCAGAAGAAATCTGCAGTCATGCTAACAAAAAAAAAATCTGCCGATGGGTTTTATGGATGCATGGTTGGACTTCATTCTGTGCTGGAAGTGAAAAATCATACACCTAAGCATCTGCTGACAATGTACAGGCAGATTCTTGACTCATGCATGTACTCTTCCATGAAGAGTTGCCACAATGATCACTGCGGTGGCTTAAAGTTCTCTTGGTTGAACTATCTGAGTTGATTTAGTAATGTTAGTAATGTTAACCAAATAAACATCCTAAACAGGATTAACCAACTGAGGGGTGCTGGAAAGATTAGCAGTTATGTTGTGCACCTCATTTACAGAGGATGTCGTCCTCATCACAGTGGTCAAAGGGCTCAAATCTGACCTCATCCCACTTCCTCTCCTCCCAACATTTTCTATCTTCAACTGACCTATCAAATAAAGGCCATCAAAACAAAACAAAAAGCCAACCAATGGATGAATCTAAAACATTTACAGATGGTTAGAAGTGTTTGCTTCATCAATAAAAATAATATTTATACCATGAGAAAAAGGGACAACTCCAGGCTGTGTTCTTCATCTACACATTAAAAGATGCTGCTCGATACAGAACAACACAATAATGGGAACTACTTATAGATAGTAATTGCTACTCAACTGGCAAAAGACATACTGCTTCATGGGTCATTGCTGAAAGTTTGATGGTCTTAATCCAATACTATCTAGAACATTGCAAACTCTGCCCTCAGTCTTTATTAAGTCATATCGTGCCGAAATATGGAAGAACATCAGATTTGTGAGTCCCTATCAGGTGGGAGCTTTGCAGAACGTGCAATATTTCTTTTGCTTCATCCCCTCCTTTGCTCAGTCCCCTTCTCCCTCTCTCCTCCTCTTTCCTTCCTTTGATTCATTAGCAGCCCTCCTGCCCTCTTTTACTGCCTCCATTAAATCCTTGCTCTGTATTGCAACTCTCCATGGATAGCGTCCGTTCATCATTCGGGCAAAGAGCTCCAGTCATGTACTCCACATTTCTCATCCTCTATCTTTACAATGGCCCAGCCAAGCCCTCAGCTCTTTGTCCTTTTCAAGCTCATTAATGACATGTACATTTAATTGATTTAATTCATCTAGATTTAGATTGATTTAATAGATAGATTTAATTGATATAATGCTGATGAGCCCCTGATTGACAGTAGAAGAGATCAAGTATGTTTGAAGCTGTTATAAGAAGTGTGTCGTTCCTTTGACCTGCTGCAGAGACACATAGAACTGAGAATATAAACAATGCACTTTTATCGAGCAACTCGTCAGCTCTTTTGAATCTATTACGAACCAGAATAAGACCCAAATGCACAACCAGGGAACAACAATAATTTATTATAACAGGGGGTAGTGACACTAGTGAGAACAATGAGCGAGAGTCCAAGCTCCGTGGCGAGTAGTACAGACAACAATCCAGGTGACGATCCAAAAACCCAAATCCAGCACGCGTGAGGTGAATCCAAAGTGACAACGAGGAGACGACAGGGCACGAGAGGGCAGGTAAGTCTGGACGGGGAGCTGACGAGGAGAGAACACGGAGAGGGTAAGTACGAGGAAATCACAAGGAACATCAAAATACTAGGGAGCCTGATTTAGAGGTACGATACAATGGTGAGTTGACAATAATCTGGCGCCGGCTGCATGTAGAGAGCCGGCTTAAGAGCAGGAGTTGATTAGCAGTTGAGATGAGCCACACCTGGGTGCGCAGCTGAAACCAATAACAATCAAGGGGGAAGGGAGCACACAGGAGGAGAAGACAGACAGGGAAACTAACAACACAAGTGGACAACTCTAAAACAACCCAAATCATAACAGAATCTATTTCAAGGAAAGATGCATTTTATAATTTTGAATGAGTTCCCTTTTACCTTTGAATAAAGAATGAAAATACAATCATTTCTATATAATATCTCAAAGTTTCCAAACAGATTCAAACATGTCAGTCTGAATTTGGCTGAACAGCTCCTATGAGGAGTTTTAATCTGAATTAATTAAAGAAACAAATACCTATTATTACTGCAAAAACATGCTCATCAGGAGTTATTGACTATTTATGATATATTTTTGATGTTATTGCCTTTCTGCTACTGGCTTGAAACTTGGAATTACCAAACAACAAAAACCTTAATAATATGAAATAAAATGGAAAACACTGAGGACCAGTTAAGAGCCACTATAGCAGTATTTGCATAATGCGTGATGTTTATAGATCTGAAACAACCTTGCACTGTTTAGGTTGTAACCTCACGTAACCTGTCCAATCTCAGGATTTCAATTCATCTGTGGGGGTAAATCGTAAATACCCAGAAGAGCTTGTGTAGCTGTGAGATGTTAACTGGACTGCAGAGGCTCCACGGGGGGCCTGAACCCTCCTCTGAGTCCGATACCAGAATCCACACATGGGACCCTGGATTATCTGCTTATCTCTGCCTTCATGATTGCTGAGGGTTCCCTCAGCACGACTTTCAATGGACAATAGGCATGTCCAAAGAGGTTAATTGAAATTCTGCAGTCTGCTCTTGCTCTTAATGGGATACGTCACACTGCAGTGTCCAAGGTGAGGTGAAGGGGAGTTTGGTGCAAGGTGATTATTTTTTGTCAGACTGGGAAATTTTTTTTTTTTTTTTTGCTGAGACTGATAATGCTTTCCTTTATCTGTCTTTGTATAGCACTTTACATTAAGATAATAAGTGGGTTAATATGCTTTCCATCCGGGGGGCTGCCCCAGCTTTGAAGCCATTAAATTGAAGGTGAATGGACAATGATTTAAACTGTTCTCAAGTGGGGGAACAGTTGTTTGACTCATGAATGTGAAGGTAGAAGGTTTTTTTTAAGACTGAAACATGGCAGATTTATTTTTTTTCCGCAGCAAACTATACTGTCAGAGTAATAAATGATTATGGACACAAACAATAAACATGTCCTTTCAGCTTCTACTGTAATAAACCTGCATGAAAAAAAGAAGGCTACTTTGTTATTTCTGATCCTGAGCTGAAACCACACAGCTGCTGGTAATGGCTGAGTGAAAGTGAGCTGACTGTAAGCTGCTCTGTGGTGAGCTATACGATGTAAGGACTGTGAAGAGAACATTTCTCATTAGCAACACAGCTGAAATATATTAAAAAAAACATGTTCCAAGGCAGTATATCTACACATCAAATCAGACCCCAATTTATTTTCTGCATCTCCTTACCACATCCAAGATCTACAGCATGTTACAGGTCATTTACACTTTCAAAAAAGTAAACGCGTTTGATTTGTTGACAAAGTTGATGATCAGTTAGCCAGCTCTTAGTGTTGAACACTATCTCATCTTGAGACGCCAGTAATGTAGTGGTTAGTGCGCTCACCTCATGTACAGAGGACAGAGTCCTTCAAATGGACGGCCAGAGTTTGGATCTGATCTGGGGCTCCTTTCCCGCATGTCATTCCCCACTCTCTCTTTTCCCAATTTCTCACCCAACCCCCCATTCTATTTCTAAATAAGGGCATAAAAAACACTATCTCTTCATTATGAAACATAATGTGGATATTTGTTTTTCTTTATGTCAATAGAACTTAAATGATAAAAGGTTAGTTACCAAACTAACAAACTATAGATGTACCGATGATATATGTATTTTGGCCGTTAAAATGTTGATGATTACGTTTTAGCAGGTTGCATTTGACCTTTCTTTTTCCAAAAAAAAGGGTTTATGCACCCATTTTTTATAAACTTAATCTGTTTAAATTAAACTTAATTCAGACTAAGTTTTATGAATGTATTGAGTTAGTTCCATTACACTCACATACACTTAAAAAAAACCACTCCTTTACCCTGTACACATTAATCACTGCATTGACCTTTTCCTTTGTGTGAGGTACATGGACAAATGCCTCTATGGACCCTGAGGCTTAATGTAATACAGCCAGGTTCATACGCCATACCTGAAAACAAATGTCAGCGTTTCAAAGAAAGATTTATGTTCTGTCTTCAGGAACTTGAAGTAGGCTCTACCAGAACAGTACGTATGGATTAGTGTAAAGCCCACCATGTTTGAGCTCCCTCCATTGTCTGCTACGGTGACTTTGAGTTATAGCCATCAAACGCCAGAAGTAGCTTTTCACTTTCTGACAACACTAAACTGAGAAACATCACAGTCTTTATTCTGAACCCAAACCACTTATTTCATCCTAAAAACATATGGACAGGCAGCAATGACGTAGTAAATCCGAAAGAGACTAAAAATCTATAGATTTTTTTCTTAAACTTACCACAGTGTTTCTGACAGAAACTCGATTGTTCAGTGACACCTTTTATCTTTGTGGTTTCACGCTCCACTACATCCAATCAGCTTGGATTAAGACTTTTTTGACCAGCAGTAGAAGTATCGTAGCAAGCAAGTTCACCTCAGCCGTAATGCAATGAAGGTTGTTCCTTAATCAAAGGGAAAAATTGCCTACGGGGGGAGTTTGAAGAACAACTCTCACTATTTCTGCCAACACGTCCACCTTGACCTTTACAGGTAATTGGCTTTTTTTTCTCTCGATACAATAAAAACCACCTGACCAATGTCATTTATTTCATGTATAATGGCCACTTTATGATCGGCTATATCAATGTTGTTGCTTTTAAGGAAAAGGTTAGATTTTGTTTCTAAAACCCTCTCTTCTGAGATAGACATGCAGCAATATATTGCTAACTCAGTAGCAGTTGCTAACTCAACTGAAGCGACTAAACGTACTTTTTTAAAACACTTAACTTTTCACAAGTCATATGAGAGACACCGGCTGTGGCAGTTTATGTTGAAAATAAAACATCCTGACAAAAGGTCAATCATGTCGATGTCTTCTTGCTGGCAGCAAGTGATAAATATTGATATCAAAATACTTCAGTGGAACTCAGGCCTGAACCCGTAAGGCTCAAAGTAATGTTCAGGAACGTAAAACTATCTCTATCTGTTGCTGACAGAAAGCTGTTCACAAACATCGAATAAAGATGCAAGATTTGCCCCAAGCAAATCAATTGAAGTTTTAAACCAATCATACCTCACACATTGTAAAAAAAAATATTTTTGACAGCATTTATTAAATGATGTTTTTATTGGTTTAAAGTTATTTAGATGTCCTATTACAACAGCATAAATCAAAGTGTCAGTACAGCAGCACTTACGATCATCATGAACATCTAGTATTATTTCATGGCACATAGACATCACTTTTTCCTGTTTTTTTTTTCCACTCATATTTCAGCTCAGCCTCACCTTCCCTTAAAAAACGTTTTGTCTCTTTAGCCCTTAAAGAGTGAACAAACTCTTGACCCCTTATTAGCAATTAAACAAATGAGTGATTTTTCCCTTTTTAGGTGACCTCACTTGATTAATGTCCCAATGAATTATGCAGTATTTTTGGGACAGGCATTGGGCCAAATAGACATTGACCTTTGAGATGCACTTCTCAAATGCACTTCTTCTGCAAACCCACCCTAACATATCTATGCATGGTTTGCATTTTTATACATTATCGATTTCATTATTTATTGAAAATCATTGCATGCCAATACTGAGAATTTGTCATGACATTAAATAGCAGCTGACAAAAACAAAAAAATAAAGTGTGGACTAAGCACTATGTTAATATATCCTGAGTGATTCAAACCTCAAACAAGAAGCCAAGAAATTGAAACTCATTTCGAACAATTAGCTAATTATCAGGAAGCAATGCTCTTATCTGTTAACATTAGGTAGAAATTCAACCAGTTGAAAACCTAAACTACAAATCCAATGTGAGAAAAATTGTCTTCAAGTAACATTTTGGAGGGCTTATTGTGATTGTAGATGTTTCTAGTCAACTGCTTTTGGTCAACACCTTTGAGTCCCCTGCAGAGAAAAGATCTTTTACATCTCTTGCTCCGGTAGAGAACAGCAGCTAATCCAAGCGCATGTTATAATAGCTGACAGGAAATCAATACTTTCTGGAACAGACAAGAGTGAGGAAAGTTACTGCCACAATTTCACAACGTTAGATTTTTTGAAGTCACATTAGGGGGGGAAGTGTTGAAAATTTGCATTGCCACGGCACGAGACAACGAAATAAAAGGAATGAACCTCAACTGGATGGTTCTTTGAATGAGCTGTTAAAACAACCTTCCGTATGCCTTGTCACAAATGGGAGGCATGTTTCTTCTGATTCGCTGAGTTTTATTTCATGTCCACATGAATTACCCCACAGGAGTCCCCCAGCATGCCAAAACAACCGTCTGAACGAACAACAATAACCTGGCAAACCAGCGATTTCAAAAGTGTTCTGAGAGAGTTTGTCGTCTCTCTCCATCAACATCAATAAAACTGCATAATTTTACAGAACAATTGCATCCATTTTTGTTCATGCAGCCTGTGTGAAATCAACCAGCTCAGAGATATATAATGCAATATTTCAGTATCAAACTGTCGATAACTGTTGTTATCATTGAAGACATTTGCATCTGTCGAACTGTTGGTCTGAACTTTCAGCAAGCAGGCAAATCAATAGAGGACATTACTTTGAAAAACATTAACATTATGGCCTACATGCATCATCGCTGTTTGCTCAAGCAGAAAATGGGCTTTCGAAACCTCTAAGCAAGGTTCAGATAAATCTTGTAATTTTTCCAGGTTTAAGCGATGGGGGTATGTTTCGCAAGCTATTCCCAAATAGATTAAAAAAAAGAAATTCATAGCCATGGTTTCTCTGTCATGTTACAGGAGGAAGACAGTGCAGGGAGGCAGAGTCAGTTATGGAGCACTCTGCCCTGAGAGGCACCAAGTGACCTACAGTCATAAAGGGGTAGCTCATTTTGCAGCCCCATTTTCACAAGTGTCATTATCATACACTTCTACGTCCTGGAGACTGGAGGCATCTGTGTCGTCTCCTGCGCTGCTCTCACTGTTCCTGAAGGCGATTCCTCCAATGAACGGGTACACGCTTCCTGTGAACAGTTCTCTGATGTTATAATAAGGGAGTTCAGGGTCTTTTCTCTCAGGTTTAGCAATACACTTTTCCTCCATAGCTTTATTCCTTTGATAATACTTTGAGAACTTATTGAAAATGATAGAAATGGGTAGAGCTACCACTAATAGTCCACAGACGATACACAAAGTGGCCACAATCTTCCCCGCTAGCGTCACCGGGCATGTGTCACCATAGCCGACTGTGGTCATGGTTATTGTCGCCCACCACCAGCCTGAAGGGATGGTCCCCAAATCTGTGCTTTCCTCTTCCTTCTCAGCAAAGTAGATCAGGGCAGAAAAGATTGAAATCCCCACCGAGAGGAAAAGCAGGAGCAGACCCACCTCCTGGTAACTGTGGCGCACAGTTGCACCCAGTGCTCGCAGTCCAATGGAGTGGCGAGCCAGTTTGAGGATTCGAAGAACCCTCATAAGGCGCAGAACCTGTACCACCTTCCCCACATTTTGTAAGTCCTCGTTCTCTTCAGCGGCCTCCTCGTCGGCTGTTTCTAGAGCTAAAGTGACGTAAAATGGCAAAATGGAAGCCACATCAATGACGTTTAAGGGGTTTCCCAGGAACTTTCTCCGAGAGGGAGCAACAATTAGCCTGATGATGAACTCTGCAGAGAAACAAGCGATACAGATTTCCTCAAGAATGACAAGGACTGGATCCTCGATGGGTCTCTCGTTTTCATCCAAGCGTTGGAACTCAGGCATGCTGTGGACACACATAGCAATGATAGAGGTCAACACCACGCTGAGGGAGGCCACAGCAATGATCTTTGAAGATGTCGAGTGGCCTGGATCCTCCAGTCGGAGCCAAATGTAGCTCCTCACGTCAGCACACCAGGCACCTTTGAACTTAACCAGGTCTTTATCTAGAGCAGAGAGCTCCTCAAATGAAGAGCCCAAACTCGGTGGCTGCTGGTCGTCACTTTGGATCTCCCAGTCTTTGTCCTCGATGTACTCTTTCCTTTCGTGGTACCAGTTGCTACAGCAGGAGCTCAAGTGCAGCTCATGGATACCCCAGTACTCAATCTCTTGGCTGAAGGAGAAGACGCACAGCTCCTCCATCATGTGGATTTGACCCGTGTAGTAGAAGTTGAGCACACAGAGGAAAACTCGTGGATTGCGGTCAAAGTAGTACTCCTTCTCTGCCGGGCTGTAGTCGTCACACAGCTCGAGGATCGCCGCCTCGCTTCGACAGTGCAGCAGACGAGCCAAGCGTGTGTGGGGGAAACGGAGCAGCATGTCTTGATCCACTTCATGTCGTACCCCTCCCACATTTAGGTGGACCTGGTCTTCCTCGTTGCCCCGCCGGTGGAGGAATTGCCCATACCCCATGGTCCTAATGATACAGAGACATCACAACTACAAATGAAGGCCGACAATTTTATCGACTTTATGACAAAAAAAATTAATCACACATTTTTATCGAGGACTATAATTGGTATATTTATTCCCAGAGATAAAGACACATTTGACTGCATTGTTTGTAGAACACATTAGTCCTCTGAAGGAAAGCAAAATCAATAAAGCACACACAGGAAATGGCTTGAGCTGGAGTGAGTGAAGAAGCGTGAGATACTGTCACTTCTTTGAGGGCTCCAGTGCAGGATTATTAGCAGAGGAATCAAATTACAGAAGGGACTACACAAACACTAAAGGAAATCAAAGGCAACAAGTTGAAACTGAACCCTTACATCATTTCAAGCAATCTTTAGAAATTGTTTTCCATCATGTGCAGATTTCAGTTTTGTTTTTGTTGTTACTCACACTCCTAGAAATACAATACAATGTGCTGTTTTGCAAGCACTCTGACTGACTTTTCTTGATTTCATCTGATTACTTCTTAAACCAAACCATATTTAAAAACTAGTCATTTACTTTTAAGTCATGTCACTTACCTTTACTTGGAGCTTTTCTTCCCATTAAACTAACTTTTATCCGGCTGGTTTATTTCTAACATTGTGAGTAAACCTCTCACAGAGCAGGTCGGTGGTGGAGGGAGGGAGAGCAGTGCTGCAGCCTCACAGATGGGACAAGAGGAGCTAGAGGAGGGAGCGCGGAGCTCTGGCAGTTTGTTTCCTTTTACAGGGGAAGGGAGGGGCGAGTGAGGAGGGTGGAGAGCAGAGGGAGGGGAGAGACTGTTGGAAAAACCTGCAAGGATTTACTGTTTAATTATTATCAAGAGGTTTTATAATGGTAATATCCTGAGAGAAAGCTGTATTTATTTTGTTTAACTTAAGTTCAGCGAATTATTTACAGGCAGCCTACTTTACTTAAGTAAGAAGTGCACCTGCAATAATGTAATTCCTTTTAAATATTTAAAGCAAAATTGCACCAGGTTTTTATATACATTTAAGTGGTGCAACGAAAGCAGTGAACCACAGCGCGTCTGCACGCCGGAAGGAAGTAAGTAAAAATCACACTCCGACATTTCAATCTGTTAAAGAGAGAGAGCACTGCTGGAAGGCTGACTGCCAAGTCAGGCATTAACACTGTATTTAGCAGCAGAGGGAAATGTACATCATACCTTTATAGTGGGAATCTAAGAGACTGTTATAGGTCTCAGTTCGTAGTGCATCAAACATGTCCTTTTGTACCATCCATTGTTTTATTTTTCCAATAGAAACATTTTCAGTATCTTCCAGATGTGTGGTTTACAGCATTTAGCTCTCTAACAGTGCGGAGGATTTGTATTCCCCCTTTGATGTAGGTGTCTTCTTTTCTTTTATGTGGCAGCATAAACACACCTTGATGCTTCCTTTCAACACAGAATATAAATGTAATAAATTACAATGAAATGTTTTGCACTTCAGCATGCAAGGTTCACAGACAAAGTTAACAACTGACTCAAGGAAGGACCTTTAACTTCACAGCTTGTTGACATGGTTTTCGTCATTTTGTGAATTACAAATTTGTGTTAAATTTGCACTTACTGCATAAACTACAAGCTGGTCATGATCGTGTGTCATTGTAATGCAGTAAAGCTTTGTAAAAACATTTTGATGTTAAATTGCTCCACACTAAAAGTCATTATCAAGAAAAATAATCAAAAACAGGGTGTCATTTTTCACACAAGGAATTTGAACTGGTATCGATGGGAGCAATAAGAGACAGATATCATGTAAAGAGTTATGAATTTTGTTCAACAAATTGAATAGAATTAGCAAAATATTATCCAAAGAGTGTGCACTTATTTCCAGGTTTTCATTTGACAAGAATTGCTGATTTTCTTTAAATGGTGTGAAAAATACCTGCAGTATCTTAAATCCAAACAGGCTCACATAGCCACAGTTCAGAGACTTACAATCTTCATAATAGGTGAAGGTGGTGATGTCATTTGATGGCAGGGCAGGAGGATTATTTGTATTGATCTACATATATTTTGTATCACGCTCTCAACTCTCCAGATATACACCTTTCTGTTTTTTTAGCTCTTCCATGTGACATTATCAATTTTGTTTTTCAGTTTTGACCATTTTAGGGATTTTCAGGAACAAAACAAAAACCCCATGTTGAAAATGATTGATTTTTATTTAAACATGTTTTATTCCACCACCTATTTCAAGAGATTATTATCCGCTCAGAATGTTTCAGGTCTGATTACAAGACACAAGTCTGCACAATGATCCTGATCAGGCTCTAATGTGATCCACCTGTGTGTGCTCCCTCAGCCTGCCTGAAGGGTTGGCCTACAGAGTTAATTGCCACTTCAAACTACAAATAAAAGTGAAAAAGCAAAGGACTTTGAGGCGGAAGTGTTCCACCTTGTGAGCCATGGGTCGATTTGTTGGATTGGGGTTTGTAGTTGTTGTCCTTTGCTTACACTGAAATTATTTATTTAATGTTTTATGCTATCTCTAAACTGATTCTTTTTCAGGTTGTTTGTTCTCCTGATTGCAGTGGTAATTGTCAATGCTCAAAAAGGGCTGTCGAGAAGTAAGGTTTTGACCAATTGATTACAGAGTTGTATAGATTGTTAGCCACCTCTAAACTACTATAAACTTTTAATCCCAGATGTCCGCTCACAATGCTTGGGAAATGTCATGCGTGTGGATATTGGTCCACTTCAAGGAAATGCTCTCGACGTTGCAGCTGTCATTAGTAAGCTAACAATTCTAAATTCAATGTTTCCTTCACGTTTACATTTTCTTAACTTTCCTCTTCTGTTCTTCAGATGACACTGTCACCTTTCTTGACCCAAGTTTAGCCACTGTGTGTGGCTTCAGTATGACAGTAAACCGGCTCGGAACCACCAGGATTTATGCCTCCCTTCTGAACTGTTTTGCTGAAAAATCGGTAACAAAAACTAGATATTTCATAGTGGTGGAAGTGATTTTTATTTTATATTTTTTTAAATGTAGTAGTAATTTCTCTACTCTTGTGTGCTTGTAGGAAGACAGAACTTACACAATAAAATTACTCCTTCATGTACATGGGAACCAGATGGCTGAAGATGAGGTGTACCATGTGTCTGAAACCTGTGTCTATACTACCTGGGCCTCCAGGGAAATTTTCTGTGACTCTAACTATATGCAGGCAAGTGAAGACAGCAGGCCTCTCAAGGGTCATGTTCTAGTCTATATGATAAGTTGTTTTATGTCCCTTTTGAGCGTCAAGGCTGGTGTATTTGCTGTCAGTGCAGAGAAGATGGTGGGAGATTGACTATTACTTACAGTGCGGCCTCCTTTCTAGGTGTCTGTGAAAAGGGCAGCTCCAAATGATTATGTCCTACCTAAACATCCCGCCAACAAGGACAAGTCAAAGTTTGGTGATCCTCGACAAGCTACTGAGGTTGGATGACTCATTTTAGCCTCTTTATATTTTTGAGTCATTTTATTTTCTGTATATGATAGCATACTCTACTTTCCCAGAAGACGAGACCAAATGTCGTGTCAGTTATGTTCTTCACTCCTGAGGAGAGGATCATGAAAGTGGGTGATGCACAAAGACAGGGTTACTGGGCAGAAAACACCCCTACAAGGTTGTTCTTCAGAAGTCCAAAGACTACCCCTGAAACGTATACCCAGAATGTAAGTGCACTGTGGTAACATTTCAAACTTCCTCTTAGGCTGACTCTGGGGGAACTATTTATTTTTTATCAACTTTTATTTGTAAAGGGACAATGTACAATATTAAACATAAATGTTGCCATTTGATGTAGTGCACCAGAGTTAGCTCAGAGCTAGTTTACATCTGCAGTCCATTACATAACTCACTACTTGCTTACGCTTGCAGCCAGTAAAATATTTGATTTAGATCAAACTAACTTTTTTTAGATTGAATTATTTGTCTGAAATCCAGTTGGATGCGTTGCATACATCGGGAGGCAACCCTTAAATATTTGATCAAACCTACGAACGTATTGTTCCCACAGTATGCTACTTTTTTTTTTCTTTAACTTAAAAACAGACGTGTAACTTTTGCCACACAGGTTGCAGGCGTGCCCATGACTGTTCTCAAAGCGTCAACCACGTCTAAAAATAAGGGGCTGCTGACTCAACTCCCCGTCACGGCTGCTTGTCCAATACTGGAGGGTAATGAGCATTTTTAGCAACACTGAATATGCTATTGCGTTTGCTGTCCCTAAATCTACTCATTTTAATATGCTGACTCAAGTATCTTTGAACTGTTATTTGCCTCAAAAGAGGAAGATTCACATTGCGTCTTTGCAAGAAATGTACCTTGAAATGGTAGCTTGTTGTATTTACTCAGAAGACTCATGTGGTGGCCCAAGCGGGTTGATGGCTAAGCAAAAAAAAATGCTAACTTGGTAGTAGCCCAGATCCAGGGTAGGGCAACCCTACACTTGCTCAAAAAAAATGATGCTAACTTTATAGCAAATAGTTTGTTGCTCACTGCTGACAGTCATAGCTCCTATTAAATGCCTGTAAGCAAGAACGAAAACTAACATGAATCATTTGTGTGTAGGAAGTGTGTCCTATTCCCCAAACACGATCAGCTGGTTCCTGCCGAAGCACATTGACCCTTTGCTTTCCTCGAGTCCGTTTCTGTTGGAGGTCCACATGGGTGTTAATGGTCAACGGCTGGACGCTGCTGAGATGGCTGCCAGACATTACACTCTGACAGTCAATGACATTTACGTCATTGTTGAAATCCCAATTGGTGCTGTAGGTGGCTACTTTCAGGTTGGTGGCACAAAGAAATACTTGTTGAATTACCCGACTGTCAAAGGTTAAAAATAAATTAAAATTGTCTTTAAAGCTTTAGTAGACTAACAGTTGAGAACAAATCTGCACCGCGACTGCTTCAGGACGCTTAATTATATTTACAATACAAAATCGGTAGTTTACTAAATATGAATAAAAAAACTATAGTGAAGAATTAAAAGGAAATTAGCCCTGACCGTTGGTTTGTAAATGTGTTTTTAACATGAGATCCTTCAGTTAAACCCACTTACATAGGCTCTTTAATTTTGCAGAGTCGTGTTGAGGATGACCGGTGCCTCACATCCTACACGATTGAGCCGATGATAGAGATGCTTTGGACCGAAGGCTCCACTCATGAGGACACTCGTTACAAAGTCCTTCTTCCCATAACAACACAACTACCGTATCGCCCTCCACAAGTCATCGACAGTGAGTCTTAATTTCTTTTGTTTCTGATATTTAAACGCAAGCTGCCTTAATTTCTCTTGTCCTTCTTCCCCACAGACACTGTCCCTGAGGAGCGGCTTTTTAAAGTGGTGCTCGGGCCCTTTTCCCCTGATGTGGCTTTAATGAACATTACCTTCCCCTCTGAGGTTCTCTCTGTGGCCGACTGCCATGCCAGAAGCATTAAGGTGTTGGAGATGTCTCCCAACAGCAGCTCCAAGGTCTTTATTCTAGAGGTGCCTTTCACAGACCGTGTTGTGCTTCAAAAGGTAGGTATCATTCCAAATCTTGAAAATGAAATTAATTTATTTTTTAACTTGAATCTAAACCTGTCCATTTCCACCAGAGAGAAATGGGGACAACTTTGTACAATCTACACATGACCTTAGGCCTGGTGTGCCTGCCACAGTATACACCCTTTTCTCACACTGCTCATCTGGAGGCCAAATTAGTGGACAACGGTTTGTGCTTTTGCTGTTTTATTCATGACCAAATGGTCCCCAGCAGGTCAAGGAATAATATTTGCAACAATAGACTTGAATTTAGGCTTCTTCACAATCCTGACTGTCCATAAATTGTATGTATTCCTCTGCAGTTGCTCCTTCCATTTCTGGTGCCTGTGACTATCAGAGCTTCTACATCTTGGTTAAATATGGGACCTCCAGCTTTCAGACCATTGTGGGAAACCAGATTTTAACCCCTCAACTGGCTCAGCAGTATAACTTCACACGGAATGAGACTCACTTCAGCTTTGCTGTGCCCTTCTTCTCCCCTAATGTTGTGTTTGAGGTGCTCGCATTCTGTCTTGATGGGCAAGCATTTCTTTAGTTTTAATTTTGTAGATGAATGTAATTCCCTTATCTTGTGTTTTCCGTACCCCTTTAGTCTCTTCAGTCATCGACCCTCGGGAACAGACTTGATGTGGTTTTGAGTAACCCAGAAACCGGCCAAAACATCGGAGAATTCTCAATGGCTTGCAATAGCATTTCCCCGCTAACAGGTTTGTTAGTCAGTAGAGAACGCTTATTCTGGGTTAACAAACGCTTGATAATGACACTTGTCTTGTTGTCTTTCAGAGTGTTTTCCTAATGGAACAATTGCAGCCTGGGCTGTCAAACTGGAGTCTGTTCCCAGTCTGAACCCTAGTCTGCTCACACTCAACGACCCCACCTGTGGTCCTGTCTTCAGCGACGACCGCTACGCTTATTTTGTCTTCACTGCAAACTCTTGTGGGACAACCAGAAAGGTAAAGTGTATTTATAAATGTTTTTGATGCCGCTTGATCTCACGAGACTTTCACATTTAACTAGTTTTTGGGTTTTTTTGGTAGTTTTTGCCCAATAAGATGCTGTATGAGAATGAAATCTCTCTGCCAGATGAACTTTCGAAGACTGAAGACCTGGAGTTTCTGTATGTATTCTTTAATTCTAAGATGAACTGTTTTCAGAAGGTTTTTTTTTTTTTTTTTAAAGATTCTCTTTTTGTCCTTTCATGGATAGCAAAGCTGGAGATGGACTAACTTTTCAGTTTGTAAGGTTTTGCTAGATTCTTTAGGATCTTGGGAGGGTACACTCATAGAACAAAAGTGATCTTTAAAAACTTGCACTCGCTTTAAAACGCAACGCTGTTTAAGTTGCAAAAGCAACTCCAAATTTAAACCAGATGAATGTAATTAACAAAGTTGGAGTACATTGGGTTCAACAAAATAAGTAATTCTGCCCTGATTGTCTGATCCTTGTGAAACGGGTCTGTGTTCAATGTTGCTGCTACATCACATGGAATCTAAGTCAAATATGTTTCTCAGATTGAAGGTTTCTTGTTACTATGACATCAACAAAACCCACGCTGTGGCCTTGAATCCCAGACCTCGCAGGAGTGAGCAGTTCACTGAAAATGCAAAAGGAGAGCTAAAGCTGGAAATGAGACTTGCTTCGGGTAAGGGAAGGTTTTATTTGATAAAATGTTTCTTACTCCACCTAAACTTTGAAGACGTAAACAAAAACTTGGACATTATTGAAAATGGGCATAGATAAGCATCTATTATTTATCTCATGGTGACTGTTTTTGGAGGGCTCCATGTGTCAAAAGCAAGCCACCATTAAAAATGGTGACCATATTCTTAAAAGTGAGGAGGCAATTCCACAAATTTGATCGTAATATGACTTGTAAAAATCGGTGTCACTTGTTACTTAAGAGAATTGAATGTACTTCTGATTATTTTACAGGTCTGTCCAAACCCTTGACAGTTATTCAGATTAACATGCACTTTTTACTCAGACAACTCATACAGCAGGTTTCACAGCATGGAGGATTATCCTGTAGCAAAGTATCTGCAGCAACCGCTGTATTTTGAGGTGCAACTAATGAGGTCAACAAACTCCAAAGTATCTGTGGAGCTTGAGAACTGCTGGGCTACGCTAGATGAAGACAGGATGTCCCAACCAAGATGGAACCTCATCATAAACGGGTAACTATGACAGGATGTTGCACCTTGACAAAATACTTTATATTTAATCTAAGATTAGGACGAGGTTACGTTTCACACTTGCAGAAGCTGGAGTGCAATGAATTCTGGTGCAGGTGTGCACGACTGTGGGCACAAGAGACTGTAGCTTTATTTAAAGAATACTTCTAGAGAATAACTTACTTTAAAAAGTACATTTTCTGTCAGTTTGGTTAATAAAATTATACATCGTCATAAAGCAAAAAGGCAGGATGTTTACTTTTTTTTTTTTTTTTTTTTTTTTTTATCAAAGTGCCTAACGTTGACTTTTATGTCCCCCTTCAGCTGTCCAAACCCAGCAGATCCATACCAGTTTATCTTCCATCCTGTTTTCCCTGATGACAGAGTTCAGTATCCCTCTCACTTTAAGCGGTTTGAGGTCAGCATGTTTGCGTTCTCTGAAGACACAGAAACTCTGAGCCCCCTGGTAATTTGATATAAACTGTTCAATGCTGCAGAAATGGGACACATGGCTCTAAAACGGTTAACGGTTTGAATATCTCTTACTTGCCCTTTAAGGTTTTTGTCCACTGTGACGTGGTGATCTGTGATGCCACAAATCCTCAGGGTGGAGTTTGTGCTGGACTGTGTTCAAACCAGGAAAACAAAATTAAAGGTAGGAAATGGTGTTCTGTGATTGAAGTGGGGGAAAAACTTATTTGGCAAGTGGCTAAAAATGTTTTGTTTTTCTTTTGCTTCACAGGCCAAAGGCGTTCAGTTTCTGAAGACGTGCACCATGTGTCATCAGGACCCATAACTCTGACTTAACAAATGCCAATAAATGATTTTTAACAGAATTCAATCTTGCATTGTTTACTTGAAAATACCATGGGAAGTCTTTAATTAATAAATGCAATAGATGTATGTAATTGTTTATTTTAGAGCTGGGACAATGGATTGCCAGAAACAAGAGTGGGGAAGGGTCAGATTTAGAGGGTGACATCTTACAGTATCTACATGGGGCTTAGTCAATGAAAATGTTATAAATGCAGAACAAAGCCAAGTCTACTGATGCTGTAAGAAGTTCAAAATGCTATACTTCACCTTGAACCTTAAATGTTGATACTGAAGCATCGGGTCAATGAGTAGCTTTTCTAAGGAGAGAAACTTTACGTCTGAGATGGTCCTGCTGGGTGGTGCAGGGAGGTTGGGGAGGCAAGCTCCTGAAACATTAAACCAAAATACTTGACCTACATGAAGATGTGTGCAAAGACTTCAAATCTGACAAGTACTTTGTTAAAAAAAAAAGTCAGTTTTTTTGCCACTTTTTAAATTAACGGTTGCACTTAAACAGTAATCTTGATGTTGGGATTCTTTTGACATGTTGACAGAAAAGACAACCCCTCACAGGGGAGAACACAGATTTACCAGCAATACCTTGGTACCAACTTGCACTAACATTAAACATGTGCTTCTCACACACAGGCTTGAATCATGCACAAACGGGACCTGTGGACATGCATCAGTGGGGCTGCGTAGTAGGGCGGTTGGGGGTTCACTGCCTTGGCAGTGCTCGCATGGGGTTATAAAAAGCTGATAGTCAGTAAATCATTCCCAGTTCATCATTCAAGCAGCCATGAACACATGACGTCACTTAACAGACCTGGCCTGCAGGTCAGTAGCAGGCAGTCAGATGTTGCTCAGGAACTTGGTGTCATCAGCAGACTTGCAGTAAGACACCGAAGTACTGTCAGTGTTTGTGACAGACCCAGGAGTGGAGCCCCACGAGTGATGGATCGTAATGATGACCAGTACTATGCACTCAGACACTGTTATCCTACTGCCACACAGCTGCAGGCTTGTTTACGAGAAGTGAGGGGTACAAGGGCTTCCAGACCAAACCATTCACAACTGACTCCACCACTTTGGCTTAACTGCCAGACGACCGTTGCAGGTGACTCCACTGACACCAAGACACCGCTGTCATTGTGGAAACACCCACTACTGACTTTGTCAATTGTGGTTATTTGGGGCTATCTTTGTTGTCTAAACTGGTGGGGTAATAAATATTGCACTGATGAAAATAGTGCTTCTTCTCATTCATTCATAGTAATATCAAAAGGAACTATTACTTATTTCAATAAAATTAGATCCCATGACTGAATTATCCAGTTTTCTTAAGTTATTCTTTTCAAAGATTGCAGGGAGACGAGGTTGGGGGATGAGATGCCGAAAACTAAGGGTTAGACTCAAACTTTTGAATAAAGCCTCTACACATGGGGATGAATCCTCTCACAAAGAGGCCAAACCTGCACCCTATTGGAGACTACTTTGGTCAAACTCCAAGGTGGAGAGTATCCTGGACAGTCTTAATGCTACAGAAAACAGCAGATACAGCATCAGCCTGAATCAATGAAATTCCCTTAAATTGGTTTTCAGTTAGGGGCAGATATTTCACATGGCAATAAATTTTCACTTAACCGACCACAATGTATCATTTGAGCGCTTTGAGCTCATGAAACTGATGCACATTAAGTAAAGGCTCTTTTAAGGAACTCAAGTTACAAGCCCAATATTGTCAAGGTTTAAAAGCACATACTCTATACACTATATAGTCAAGCTTCTTAAGGAGGGAAATGTTACTCTGACCTATTCTTTTTAGATTTGTTGTCTGTTTAGAAACTGCTCTCAAAAGAGCGGAACAGAATAATTCAAAATCTCAGATCATATAAAGACATTCACTACAGCTACTCACCTTCAACCTTTGTACATATTGTAAATGACTTAACCATTGATCTTGCATGCATGTAGAGCCGATCCCTTAAAGGTAATCAATCATTACTGACAGACCCAATGCAATTACTTATCAATAAGTAAAAATACCCATTTTCCTGAAAATGTCAAGCAAATGTAATTTTTACAAATTAATTTATTCCAGTTTAAAAGGACTCTGGATGCAGATGTGTGCCAGTTCTCATGAATGATAAATTACTTTTCTTTGAATGTCATTTGGAACCATATAAACATCTCATATAGGTATCTCTCTAAATATTAGAATATAGTGAAAAAGTTCAAGTTTTTTTGTCTATCATTTCAGAAAGTAAAAACCATACATTTACAGTAGATTCATTACACATACCTGTTGAGTGAATAATTCAATCATTTTATTTCTTTCAATTTGATGATTGTGGATAATGAAAACCCCAAATTCAGTGTCTAGGAAAATTAGAATATTGCATATCAATAAATAAAAGTATATTTTAAACAGAAATTACAGATTTCTGAAAAGTATGTTAATTTCTATGCACTAAATATTTTTTTTTGGGCTTCTATTTGCATGACTTACTGCATTAATGCAGCGTGGCAATGCTCAGGTGTTATGGAAGCCCAGGTTAATTTGATAGCAGCCTTCAGGTCATCTGCAGGGTCTGGTGTTGAGACCCTCCGCTCTGCTAAGAGACTGCGGTCTATCAGGACCAAAACCACTCGCCACTAGAGCAGGTTCTTCCCCTCAGCTGATCAGCCTCATGAACAATGTCCCAGCCCTCCCCCTCTTCCTACATGACAGACTCATGAGCCCCCCAGTCTGAAAACATCACAATAATTTGAAGGCTGATTGGCTGATTAACATTCACTGGACTTTACATTTATTTTCTCTCATGCAGCCTTTGTACATTTAGTGTTTTTTCTTTATAATTTATTTCTTGTTGTATATATTGCCAATTGCTTCTCATATTGATATTTAAGAACTTTAGCCTCATTTTCTTTGGAACCAAGACAAATTCCTTATGTAGATTAACTTGCCAATAAATGATTCATCCCAGTGGCTCAGGTCAAGCACATTTGCTGGCCAATGAATCACCGTAACACCATGGTCATTGAACTAGCTTTTGGTACATTTGGCAAGTCTTGCTTGAAAAATTAAATAAGCATCTCCACAGTACTTGTCAAGCAGAAGGAAGCACAAAGTGCTCTAATATTTCCTGGTAGATTGCCGTGTTGACTCTGGACTTCAGAAAACACAGTAGACCAACAGATGTTGCTGAATGGTTCAAAGTCCTCTTTCCATATGAAAGTACATTTTGGCATGTCATTTGGAAATAAAAGGTCCCAGAGTCTGGAGGACAAGTGGAGAGGCACAGAATCCACGTTGCTTGAAGTTTAGTGTCAAGTTCCCACATTCAGTGACGCTTTGGGTAGATATATCTGGTGTTGGTCCATCGTGTCTCCTGAAGTCCACAGTCAATGCAGCCATCTACCAAGATGCTAGTTCAATGACCATGGTGTCATGCCTTTGATTGGCCAGCAAACATGCCTCACTCATGAGAAAGAATCTTTAGGGAATTTTCAAGAAGAGACACGAGACTAAACAATGCAAATGACTTAAAGCAGCCAGCAAAGGAACCCAAGCTTCCACAACACAGGCTGATTACCTCCATGCTGCAGTGATGGGCCTAACAAAGTGTTTAGTGCATTGAAGGGAGCATTTTGCAAGATGACCATTTAAATATCCTTTACTCATCTTAAGCAGTGCTCCAATTTTCTGAGAGGCTGACTTTAAAGGTTTACTCTGTAATGAAGTTACAGAATTGGTTTTCACCTTCTGAAATGTTTGCTCTAGTTTGAGTTGTACCTGTATTAACTTCAATATTTGTTTTCCACCAGGTCAGCGTGTAGACAATTTGCATGTTGCCGTTCATGACCCTGATGAAGGCCACAAGCAGACAGTCTTATTTGATAAAGTTGTAAGTTCGAGCTACCCCAGAAAACTCTTGCTTCTTCAGTTGCTGAAATGTGCTAGAAGTCCGTCCTTTTATGCAGGGATCATAAGGAATGAAAAGTAGACAGAAGTTAAGAAAACCGTTTATTTTCAGAGTATTGAGCCATTATCCAATAGCAGAATAGGTCCAGAGGAAAGCTGGTGACGTTTGGAGTCAGTACTTCTTCGTGCTGTGGTGGTGGTGGGGGGGAGAGGGAGTGAGCGTCAGCCTCTGCACATTGACTTTAAAAACATGTCAAAAGCTATGTATGATTGAAACTCACCTCTTCTCAGTCCTTTAATCCCCTGATGCCTGGAAGTACTCGCGCTTCCAGTTTGTACACACTGTCCTCCGCAGACACCGTCAGCTTGGCTGTTTAAGTCACAAATCACTGCATCACAGTGGACATAAATCTGTGGGCCGAGATGGGTTTATTAAGCAGGGCTACATGCAGGTGACCAAAAGCTGTCTCATTTTCACTCCATTTATACCTCGTCTTTCAGAACCTCGTCATCTTGAGTGAAGGTGAACATCTTAATGGAGAAGCGTTTGACATGGGACGGGATTGTAATCCTGGAGTTGCTCACAACAGCGTGGAAGACTGTCGCATAGCTGTCATCACGATTCTCACAGCTAGAAATAGAATTAGGGGGTTTAATTTGCCAACACTGCAATGTTTGGTTAATGAGAATAAAATGAGTTGAGATGGCTCAAAGAGTTTAGACAGGAGCGCTGTAATAAATACTATACTTAAATTGTTCAAGTCTAGGTACTGACATGGAACATTAACAATGTGACATTGTAAATTAGTGTGCCAATTTTGTAAGGCTACTTTGTTTTACCGGCTGCCACATTGCGTCTTTTTATGCCCGCGGTATACAAAACACCCCTGGAGCATAACTTGGGAAGACAATATAAGGTGTTGTGCAGTACATTACCCGTTCACAATGATGTCCCAGCTAGGCAGAGACATCCGGTCTTCATGCAGAGTTGCCCAGCAGTTCTCCAGGGTCAGCTCCAACTGTGGGTCAGTTGAGTGCATCAGCGCCACCTCAAAATACAGAGGCTGTCTCAGATAGCCGACCACAGGAAAATCTTCTGCTTGGTAGAAGAGCTCGTATGAAGAATCTGGAGGGGAAGGCATCGACAAGACATTGAGGGTTAAGGCATCTAGTAGAACATGATAGATTTAAATCTGTTTAATTCCACATTACCATGAGCAAGTGTCATTTGCACCATCAGCTGTCCTGAACCGATCTCTGCTGCAGGCTCATTGCTTCTGGGTTCGTAGGTGAATGCAACGCTCCGAGTGTCATTGACAACATAGTAGCAGGAAATTGTTTGCCTAGAGAATCAGTTAAAGTGTGATTAAGCTCAAGAAACAGGTACATGAGGATAAAAGATAAGAGTAAAACTACTTGTAATCAGGATCAATCGGTGATGTGCGGGCTGCTCGTTTGTTGTAGTTTTGCTTCGTGTTGTAGTGGAGGCTAATCTCATTTTCATACAGCATGTAGTTGTCAAAGAACTGAAAAGAGAGTTTTTATCAACACATGTCTGAAAAAAAAAAAAAAGTCCTCAAAGGTCTAGATATACTTTTTTTTTTTAAATATTGAATTTACTGTTCTGGTGGTCCCACAGGAATCTACGCTGAATGAGAAATAAGCAAAGCGATCGTCGCTAAACTCCGGTGTGCATGACGGATCCCTGAGAGATAGCCTACTGGGGATTAGATTGGGAACCGATTCCACCTTCACAGCCAGAGCAGCCATGGTTCCATTTGAGTAGCATGCTAGAGAAAAACAAAAAAATAGATAAGAGGTTCTTTAATCCATTGGGGAGCAGAAGCAAAGAAGTTTAAACATCTTACCGGTAGTCGTCAAGGGGAAGTTGCAGGCCATGTAGAGATCGGCAAGAACCCAGTTGTTGATTGGATCGAAAAGCAGCACATCAAGTCTGACTCTGACCGAGTCGGATTTCAGTAGCTGGGAGACAAAATAAGTTAGCCAAAGTAGAGGTTTATTAGACACATTTTCCAGTTTGTAGTCATACCTCAAATGCCGTGACCTTGGCGGTGTATGGCACCACGAGGCTGAAGTGTGTGCTGTTCTCGTCGAATCTGTAGCCCTCAGCCAGATCAGGAGTAAGCTGTTGAGCTCCAACCATGGTCTCAAAGTTGCCTCCTTGATTTCCATATTTCACACTGACGTAAAACAAGTTGTCGTTGCAGTTGGCACTGATTGTTGGTAGCACTAAAAATGGATGCAAATTTATTTTTCTCTCAGATTGCTTCAGTTTGGTAAAAGCCTCAATGAGCAATATTTAAAAAAAAAAAAAACATCTCACCAACATCCTGTAGAGAAGCCTGGAGGTCCACTTGATAGGCAAAGGGAGTGTCTTCAGGCAGAATGATAAATCCAAAGGCCAGAGGGAGGAAGTAGGTAGTTACCAGGGGCTCAGGATTCTGCAGCAAGCAAGAAAAAAAAGCTCAGCTATGCCACTGAAAGAAGGCCAAAAAAAATAGACCAAAGACATGCTTAAGAGTTAGCATACATGTTTGAGGACAACAGCAGCATCAAAGGGCACTGTGAGGGAGTAGCTCTTTGTTCCATTGGGGAAGCTGTGCTCCTGGACAGTACATCCTATTGCAATGCTTTCTTCAACAGTCAGAACCCCAGTGGAGAATGTGATGTTCCTCAACGCCACGTCATAAAAGAAGGTTCCTATTTGTACACTGAACATGCGGCTCTCTGGGACAGTACCTGCACGAGAAAAGGGATGGTCAACTACTTCTTAGAGCTTTAAATTAAAGTAGAAGCCAAAAAAAAAAAAAAAAAAAACTCACTGTCTTGGTAATGTGGCTGTTGGGGCATCAAAGGGGTGGTAATGGGGAACAAAACCTTGTATCTGGTGTCATCTTGGGTGTTGTCGGCCCTCCACAGCACCTCCAGCATGGGCTCCACAGAGTATGTGATGTGGTACTGGTAATCTGGGGCATGGCTCTGCAATTATTCATGGCATTTCAATAAAACATGCAAATGGACAAGACTGAAGCCTCACATCAGATCTAGAGACTTCCTCAAACCTTGTAGTAACCGTCAGGCGAGCCCACTGGGATCTCAATGATGATGTGGAAGTCTGTGGCACTTAGGCTGTACCCCATTGTTGCCATCCGAGATTTATCCAGTCGCTTTCCATTGATGCCCATGTGCATTTCTATGATTTTAAAGGCCCCATCTATCAGAGGAGTCACTCGGCGAGGCACGTGCCAAGAGATTGTAGACTCAGTGAAAAGGACGCCACCTGTTAACGATGGGAAAACTAGAAGGTAAGTTGACTGTCCAACAAGCAATTCGTTACATTTATGTTAAGACTCACCTGTGGGACAAGCAGCTGCCAAGTTCATCACGTTCAGACCATGGGGTGCTTTGTAGTATGCGCTCACCCTGAAGACTTCCATTGGGACTCCGGCCACCTTGGTGGAGAGAACAAAACTGCATTTACAAGGAGGAAATGTATATAAACAAAAAAAGTCAAGTTGGTTTGCTTACATCCTCTGAATAAGTCTCAGCTGTGTTGTATGGGCTTCGCATAACCAGGCGAGTTGAAGTCATCATGGCACCATAGCCAGCTTGCTCAGCCTCCTTCAGCACCATTGACACTGGCTCTGTTGTGTAAAAAGTCATCTTCCAGATACCATGAGTTGCACCAGAGGCCTGTCATGGGGAGGGGGGAGGTTAATTCTCATTTCAAGTGACGCAGTGCAAGAAGGGGAATGTATCGAATGTTTTTACTTCAGGGATGGAGTTCATCTTGGAGTTGTCTTCTTGAGTTTGCCCCTTAGCTTCAGCATCAGGTGCAGCGATGTAGTTCGACACCTTTAAAATAAAAAAGGAAATTTAATTGTCGCCACAGTTGAGAGGGTTGCAAGTTTTAATTTGAAGTGACATACTTCCATGTAGTTCCTGTCGCAGAGAATCTCTCTAGAGGCCCAGCGAGTGTAGCTGCAGGTCTGGGTCACGTCATGACTGATCACATTTGAAGAACTCCGGCTGTACATTTTGAGTCTCGCGCCAATGGTAAATGTTTCATCGTCCTTAGAAGTACACAGAAATGAGTGATATGAGAAATTAAACCAGCACATTTTTAGAGCAATTTGTTACAGTCCAGCTACTTCTCTCTAGTCTATACAAATAATTTTAACATGCCGATAGTTTCTAGATTTAATAAGGAACTGGACAACTACGAGATGCAAACATCTTTTAACTGGTCTCTGCACAAGGAAATCTGAAATGAAGACCGCTCACTGAAGATTTGTCTTCAAGTGGCAACTTTTCAGCAATAAACGAAGATATGAACCAAATAAGCATTTATTACAGAGAAACGCTCAGTGAAAGACTTCAACAGGGCATACTTTGTTGTCCATGTAGCAGGCCATCAGAGAGGCATAGAGTCTGGTGTTACCCCATGGGTCAGACTCCATGCTGTAGCCACACTGAGCAGCCAAACTGGGTGTCAACACGATTTGCTTGGTGCCATCTGGAAAAGAAAGAAAGCAGCCTGGCAGATATCGTTTTCAAGTGATTAACCAATCAGCTCATCGTCAGCTGATTTTACACTCACTGAAAACTTCCACCTCAAGCTGGTTTCCCACTGCGAGAGCTTGATCCAACGACAGAATCATGAGATTCCCCGCACAGTCATACTGTAATCCACTGTCTGTTAGAAAGAAACGCTTGTGAAGAGATTACAAACAAATTGTGATTTATACAAATTTACTTCATGAATGAAGCCTTACTTGACTGCAATTGTTGCTTCGCATCCGGCCTTGCTTGCCCCAGGATGGTAACAGCAGCCAGCAAGTTCCATAACAAACTTCAACAAATAACTTTTAGTAACACTAAACATTCAAACAAGTCAACAAGAACCATTTAGATAAACTCACATGTTCTCAAGCCTCCTCATGTTGCAGTCTCTACGCAGCCAAAGAAAACAGCGACAGGAATTCAGTCACTATCAGAAATTGGCACTGAACCTCCAGCACACCCAACCAAACCAACTCTGAAGTGACTGCTTAACTCAAAGTTCCCCAGGTGTCTTTTATGTCCCACTAACAACACTGCACAGGTGAAGCTCATCAGTGATGTTGCACCCGCCTCACATGCAGTTTAATGAGACTGAAGGATCTGTGTAAGTGTAGAAAAAAAAGCACACTCACCACTATTACACAAATAATCTATTGCTTGCGACAAATATACATACATAAACTTTAGATTTTTCTAAAAGAAAAAAACGTGCAGGGGTCAAGTACACCGTTTCAGAAGCTGTCATAAAAAAAACTACTATAATATTTTATGTATTTATGCAAATCAAACTCAAAAAATGGTACAAAAACACACACGTCATGAGGATGAGGATGATTAAGTCAGAGAGGGTTTTGAGGGGAAAATTATTAAGTCAAGCATTGTGTTGATCTAAGCAGGTACGGCCACATTTCAAACTAAAATAAAATATTCTGTTATCTTGATAAATTACTGGACATTTGTGTAGTTTATAAGGACAAAATAAGGATGTGAATAATGTAATGTGTTCAACAAATATTTCAATGATGAATCGTTCACTGTTCTATCATACATCTATCATCTTAAAAGAGGATTAGAGATTTATTGAGCCAGATTTTTCAGTAGCTGTTCGCCGTCCTGTTTACAGAAAAACCTTTTGATGAAACGAAGGCTTAAATTAAACAATGTCTGAAATGATTATGGCAGACTGTATAAGGTGTAGTGTTTGAAAGACACTCTTCAGTAAACTGAACAAAGGACAAAGGAGATAGGTTTAATAGGTTTCACAGATGGATTGAAAATAACAGTGATTGTCTCTGCAGTTTCCTCCAGCTCAAATCTACGCGGTGTTTCCGCTCAATCAGACAAAGAGGTACCTCTTACATTTTCCTGATCGTATACTGCCCTTATGTACAGTGTTTACTGATGAAAAAATCTCTCTAATCAGATTTGAGTCACTCACTGTGAATCTTTGTCAACAAAGGCTGTTTCTGAAGTGTGCTGTAACTCACCTGTCTGACAAGATATATATATATATATATAAACTCCTCACAGGAGCTTTAATATGAGACAGAAAAGATGTTCCACTGCAGCTGATAGTCTCCTGTATCATCGCTGTGTGAACACATAATGAGGGTTTGTTTTATATCCACAAACCTACTCCAGTGTTTTTATTGCACACAGTAAAACACAAGCTCATCATTTTTCCTGCTAAACTGGGGTCTCTCAGTCTGCGCCGTGTAGTCGCAGACCTATAAAATCACAACACTCCAGATAAATGTCTCACCTGTTTCAGTTAGATGTCTATTTTCTGCGTTGCTTTTGTTTTTCCACATTATGCAAACTATCACATGGTTTTAAAAGTCGTGATTGCACACCCCTTTAATTTAGTTTACGCCTCACTTTAGAGGATTTTCCATGATGATATCGTTATATTTTAAAAAAATAATAATGACAAATAACATCATACTTATGTGACACAACTGGACAGTCATCAACGTTAACTGACAATTAGCATCTTCTCACATTTCAGGATATATAAACAAGCCCTCTGCAGTGTATGCGTTTCTCAGTATCCTCTGTTTATCTTGTGCTGCTGGTCCAGACGTGTCTGTTGCAGGCTCACTTTCGCATCTTCAAAATCTGGATTCAGCTTTAGTGCTTGCTGGAAGTCACTCTTAGCATCATCAAAGAAACCTGTAAGATTAAAATAGAGAGTAAAAAACATAGTAAGCGTTATTGTGATGTGCAATAGTGTGCCAAAACAGTTTGACTTGAGTCAGCAGTTCTGTTCTCACAGGCTGCGTAAGTGCAAGTGAACACACAGCTCCATCTAGTGTAGTCAGAAGGAACACGCAGAGGATCGTCACACATAATCTCATGACAGTCCCAGAGGAGAGGAACAAGATTTCAAAATTGAGCATAATCGCAAATACACTGAAATCAGGATTCATTTTAACTAGATGCACCTTGATTGTGTTGTGCCATCATATTACTAGAGGGATTTTTTTGAGGAACTTTTTCTTGCTGACATATATTTCTGTGTTTTTGCTCTGTGGTAATGGAACTTTGAACCGTCCAAATTTGTATTTCATAGCCATGACTTGACAAAACGGTACCAACATGAAACAAATTTACAGCTTGGGGACATTTTATAAAGGTGTCCATGAAGTGCCAATAAGGTCTTGGGCAGTAATGGGGGCAATAAAAAGCTACAATGCATCGACCAGAGGATTTGCTTAATCTATAATCACTCTACTGTAGAGATGAGGGGCTCTTTTGAAGTACAATAAAAACATACTCCCTCATTGATGTGATAGTGGCTGGCCTGTCTGATACAGGTCTGCTGTCTTTTCCCCAGAGTCAGAAGCAATCATGGAGAAGCAGCCTTCAGCGTCTATGCTCCATATATCTGGAACAAACTCCCAGAAAACTGCATTTCTGCTGAAACTCTCAGCTCTTTTAAATCCAAGTTAAAGACAAATCTGTTTACAGCTGCCTTTAACTAAACTACTTTAATAAAGATTTTAATCTTTCACTCTGCACTGTAACTTTTAATTCTTTTATATATTCTTACTTCAATTCATTTTATTCAAATTATTTTTACTTGAACATATTTGAAGGTTCAATAATTTCAGTGATTTCTGAATTTTCTATTTTAATGTTTCTTGTCATGATGCTTTTGATGTCTCCTGTAAAGCACTTTGAATTACCTTGTTGTTGAAATGTTATTTATAAATAAACTTGCCTTGCCTAGAGTTCACCTCAATTTGTCTTTCAGACTAACACTTGATGACTAAAAGGTCATTAAAAATGTAAACAATGATGTTCGACTGTGTGTGTGTTTCATGTTGAAATTGAATAAACAATGAGAAAAAATATCGCAACAGAGCTTGAGTTTAGAATTTATTTTAACAAGTGTCCTGTGAGAAAGTCAATCATTTCGCCCATCTTACCGACTGTGAAAGACAGATGTCTCAGTTGTGTTTTTGCAGGATCCTTACCTAATCTATAGTGGATGAGCCCTCTGTTGTAGAAAGGCGTTTCAAACCCGCTGTCAACTTTTATTGCAGAAGTGTAGTCCTCTACTGCTTCATGAAAATCCACACGGAAATACTTTATTTGTCCGCGATTGTTAAAGGCAGTGGACAGATTACTAGCTTTACATTCCCTGTGGAGACATGACAACATTGAATTAAACAAATTGGTAAAGGTTGGTGACGCGAAAAAAGAAGAAAGGTGTGCTACGTTTAGGACGAGGCGAGTCACGGGTATTTGACAGGTTACAATAAAATGTTTTGTAACACAAGTTTTACTCCTCCAGAGAGGAAACACGGTACCTGTCCTGCAGGCAAGAAGAGATAAACTTCGTGTACAGTTCCTCCGCATGTTTGTAGTTTTGTTGTTTGAACTCGGACTGAGCATGTTCAAATATTTCGGTGAAACTGTCCTCCATGGTTCAAATTCTGTTAGGTTTGTTGTTGTTTTCCTACCTGCGGATGTGACGTCAGTGACGTGACGCCCAATCATGTTTGAGTGCGTCACTAGTGGGCATGGCTTATCAGCGTTACAATAGATTAATGCTTGATTTTTAAAATATTATGAAGTGAATATTTTTCACGTTGCACATCAAATAACGAAAAACTTTATAAAAATAATAATAAAAAAAAGTAGGCAGTATTACAATCTGCCTACTGTTCAGTAATTGGGAGTGTAACAATAGTTGTTTAATATTGTTGATTTTAGTTTTTAATCCTTGTCATTTCTCTTTATGTGTTGAATTGTAACGCAAATACAAATTTCTGTTTGTTATTCAAGTTATTCAAATATTTAAAGATTATTCGTTATTATTTCAACTGCAGATGGTAGACATGAAACTGATATTAAAACAAGGTAGACATTAATGCAAATAATGATTAAAAATAGTTTGAGTTACACACATTTGATTAGCATAAAGCTTTTTTAAGTGAACAATGGCTTTGCATTCTGTGTATTTTAGTGAAAGTATGTGCCCATTTACAAAATAAAACATACTGCAGTTCAAGGACAATATTGACACTTGCTGCAGTAAATGCATAACAAGAAGGAAACTCGTAACCAAACTGGTGAGACATTCTCAAACAGTCTCCAAGGTGAAATCATCAACAGCCATGGTAAAAAAAAAAAAAAAACACTTTGAGGAAGTAGAGGTCACGAAAGCTATGCACAACCTTCCCTTTTGTGGCCCATTTACCTCCAGACTGTGTGGACCAGTGGAAATAGATCAAACAGAAACCAGTTTGACCCCGAGAAAGAGTATTTAGAACACTGGCTTTTGACACTGCTGAGAAAATGGCAATAACATACGACCTAAGGATATATTTACAATACATTGATCAAGCAGTGGCTTAATTCCAAAACTTCAGTGAGTTGTATCTAGGTTAAGGACACAGTCAGCTTAAAAACTCCAAAGTTTAAAAAGATTTATTTAGGCATGTCAACATCTAACCCCAAAACAATGAATCCTACCTTCAGCAGCTCCAGCAGAGCAAACAAAAGGCATTGGTCCACGTCGGCTGAACAGAACCAGGCTAGACATCCACCACAGACCCGAATCCAAAGGCATCCTGTCCTCTACCTGGAATGTTTTTTTTCTTCTGTTTTTTGGCCTTTAAATCAAACGTAATCAGTCTAACATCCAACCTTTCTCATCTTATGGCACAACTTTTCAAGTAATATACTAAACCACCTCTTTCTCTAATCAGAAATGTTGATGTGTTTTGTGAAAAGTTGTGTAGTTTTCCCTGAATGTATTGTTTTTTTATGTAATGCAATTTACCAAATGTTGTTCTTCAGTGTTGTTTATGGCCACATTTGGGCAACCACATATGTTTACGTTAACCTTCCTTTGCAAGGAAAAAGTATGTAGTGAGTTTTATGGGGGGGGGGGGGGGGGGGGGGGGGGGGGGGACGTCTGCCCCATGTACAAAAATAAATTTATGAATGACACACTAGACTGTGACACTGTTCTGACATATTGTTGAAAGTTTGCAGACTGTGTGCATTAAAGTTTATCTGTCTTTTTTCACTTCTCAGAGGAGTGCCAGTCTCGTTCATCTTTGCTTGAAACACTGGTGGGCTCACCTTTCTGACCGGCTGTGTGTGTGGTAACCATGAAAGCCCATGAAATAGTAAACAAACATAAAACAGCTGTCTGGGTAAAGGAAGAAGGACCAGACTCGGGGTAAACGTTGGCGTGTTGACTCTCTGCCTCACACAGACGGAGCAGACAGTGGAGCTCTGTTGTCGCTGCTGCTTCGGGCAAATATGCCAGAGAGGTTACACCGTGACCCCGTCTATAGATTCCTTTTTCCACATTGGAGTAATGAAAGTGTCAAATAGACATGAAGGTGATAACAGCGTTAAGACGCACATAGTGGTGTTGTTGGGTTTTTTCTATTTGACATTAATCCAGCTCTAACCCTGAATGATATCAGAAGGATTTGATTTTTTTTTTCAGAAGCAGGAGTAAATCATAGCACACTGTTAATAGAAATGTCAGAGCCCGACTATCATATTTACCTTTCTATATTGACACAGAAATACATACCCGACAACTTACAGTTACATAAGAAAGATGGACATAATGCCTCTTTGTATCTACGGAAAGACATTTTAGAAGGTATGTTGAACCTCCCATCTTCATGCCAGTGCCCACCAATACTCACTGTTCTCTCAGTGGAACCTCTCAATGCTACTTGCTTCAAATTATTTCATAAGAATAACCTGGGAAAATGTATTTGACTTTTTAAGGGGTCTACTTGAATGATCAGAAATAGTAGGCGTATCAAAAGTAGGTTTACTTCTTCACATGTAAATACATTTGAACATCATTTATTCATGTGTTTCTGTTAGCAGTAAAAAGCTATTAAGATTAGATTGAACCTTTATCGTTGGCTTTTCTAAAGCGATAGACTGCCAGTGAATTCACTTAACTATCAAAGTGCTCATCCTGTAAGTAGCTGGTTCTAATTGTTTTTCACAATTAATTCACAGAGCATGACATGCATGTTTCATACAGAGTGATGTATTTCTACTGATGTTAGCTACTCTTTGTCCAGGTTGTGGCCTGGGTGGTTCTCCCTCCCTCCTCTAATCCCGGCCCCGGCAAAAACCCTCAACTGTAATAGGTAGAAGGGGGGAAATAAATTCAAATTCATCCATGTACGACTGTGTTCCAACAGACAGCTAGTCATCTTCTGATGAATTTTTAATTAACTCTTCTTTTTTTTTAGAGATTTGAATGAATAACATGTTGAAGAATGATTTATTGCACTTCTGTTGTGTTACTTTGTTTAATCAAAACAACTTTACAAAGGAATGTAAAAGTATATAATACTGTTCCGTTGGTAGTTCAACATATGGTTATTTAAGACAGACATATTTGGTCTGTACACATATGATCAGTTTACCCTGGTAGAATAAAACAATGAAAAACAAATATTTTCTTTGTTTTATTGTTCAATTTCTGTGGCAATATGTTCTTAACAAGGATGTATAGACAGAAGTTTGACAGTCATCATCCACTACAACTTGTAACAATATAAATCTTGATAGTTAAAACTACAACAGAGATTATATGATAAAGAACAGGTGCAAAAAGATGATATACAGTTAATTGGTTAAATGCTCAGAGCAAAAGGTCATTTTTTCAATGATATGGTTACTGGCTATAGCTTATATGACGTTTGCACAAAAACGACTATCTACAAAATAGAACAAATAGTACAAAACATATACATACAGTGGTACAAAAGAAATATAAAAATGTAATATGCTCACTGTTTTGGTTTTATTACATTACACTGTACTCAAATAGTGTAGGTTGCTTTTACAGCAATTAATCAACAGTCAAAAAGTCGAGGCTGGCTGTTAATCACAGCTTCACACCATCTGAGATTGATATCTATCCAGTCGTGATGGGAGAGTTGATAACAGGAAGCGAACCATCTTAGCTGTCCCTGCAGAGAGTAAACAAACAAAAGGTCAAAGTGCAAGGTTGATAGAAGGTTGTTTATCTACAAAACATGTCAGAGAGAAAGCTGTCGACACCCACCGTCATGTCCAGCTTTAAGCACGGCCCACCATGTTCTCCAGACGCTCAATTCTACCAGACACATCGGCCAGTGAGATGAGTCAAGGAAACACAATTTACAGGAACACTGGAATGACAAATGGGTGGTATATGTCTTTCCTTAAACATATACACGACATGCTGGTAATTCATAGTACAAAAACAAAACCAACAGGTTGGAATAAGTGACCTCAGTAAAATGTGCTACAGAAAATGTCTGCAATAAAACGTCTTCCATCTGAAACAACAGGAAGGATATGCTTGGCTGTGAGCTGCTCAATGGCAGCCTGCGTCTTCTTCTGGAAAACCAGCCTGGCTTCACATTTACAGGGATCCTCCACCACCTCCACCTTCACCTCTTTCCCCCAGGAGAAAGACATTTCACATCAGAGTGGCAGATCATGTAGAGAGTACACACAGAAAAACACCCACTTTTTCCAACTAGGATGTAAAATATGCAATTTCATCTGTGCTGTATGTTTAACATGTGGCATATTTGACAAATAAAGAACCTTGAACCTTGAAAAAAAAAAAAAAGAAGTAAAGCTGGGAAAAAAGTAATGCATTTGAAAACACATTTTTTTCAAATGTATTTCAAAATTTTAACTCAACAAAAAAGCAGATGTAGAGAATCAATTCTACAATAATACCTGATAATTGTCCCCAAAAATTCTACGTTCTTCAGTGAATATTAACACATTCATGCATCAAGTAGTTGTGATGTTGTGAGGCCAAACACACACTGTTCATTTCATTTTGAGCATTCAAACAAATGATTAAAGCATCAATTTCACACACAAAAAAACCATCCATACAGTACTTACGTTTCGGGGAACATGTTTTCTTGTCCGCATTCAAGATAAAACCCTCCCGGCACTGGCAGTAATAGGAGGCATTGCTGTTGATACAAATGTGTTGGCAGTCGTTTCCCATGGCACAGGGGTCCACACCTGCAATAAGGCGGGGATTAAGGGATGTTGATGTCAAGATGCTGGTATTTAAACAGTTTCATGTGCTATACAGTAAAGGTAGCTAGTTGAAGGTAAGGTATGCTCTACAAATTGCAAACATCTACTAAACTTGTACTTCTTCTGGAGGATAAATGCTTAAATTCAATCCGCTTTTCAATGCTTCAGCCAGTTTTGATTCCAATTCTAATACATTTGATGCCTGTGCAAGTTCTATAAATGATACTTGCGAGCTTTTCTTCTGCGTTTGTACTTGACCACACGTTATTTGCAGTGGAAAACTTCATCCTTCACCACATCTCAGCCAGGGTCATTTTGCAAACTGCTGAGGTTCACCGTGTGTTGGACGACACAAATAGAATCTTTAGAAGCCTGAAGTACAACAGCAATCACAGTAACATGGACAAATTGGTTTTCACGTACAAGATGGACAAGACAAACAGACAGATTCTGAAACATTGGAGGCATGTTACAAATATGGTATGATGCATTAGAACTGATTGCATAACAAATGAACAGTCATCAAAAGGCCTTTAAATCTTTGCTTTAAAAAGTAAAGGTGAAAGTTCAGGGCTGTGTGGCCCCAAGACTTTACCCTAGTTTAGTTTGGCAAATATACAAGCAGGTTCTAGTGCCGACATCTGCAGTCCATGTGGGGGTTGAGAACATCTGCTATTTCCCTCATGTTTCAAAGTTTATAATCACCAATAGCATAGTAACTGATCCGAACTCTGCAGCAAAACCCCCTGTAGACTGTAGGTGCCCCTTACTGAGGAACTAGAACCAGGGTTAATGGTGAGAAAAAGGTCTCATGGGTGTCTTTGTCCTACCGCACAGCGTCTCCCTGAACTTGGAGGTGAGTTTCTCGATAACGCCGTAGGTCTCCACGTAGAAGACATGGTCGTCCAGAGGGATGCTCGCCATCAACTTTAGGGAGCGCATGTCAGCACGGTCAACACCCACAGCATAGATCTCGATGCTTGAAGCCCGAGCTGCTGCAGACACTTCCTCCACCTGGTCCTGTGGTCTCCCGTCTGTCACGATGATTGCCACCTTGGAGATGTTCCTGGAGCGAGGCCGGGCTCCGGACTGCTCTGTGAAGGCTTCATTCACTGCAGTCTTAATGGCGAGGCCGGTCATGGTGCCGGCTGACAGGGGCTCAATGCGGGAGATGGCTTTCTTCATGTCGGGTTTATTGGCATAGTCTTTGAGCAGGAACTCGATCTTGACCGTGCTGGCATAGTTGATCACAGCCACCCTGGTGGCTTCTGCGCCCACGTCCAAGGTATCAACCATGTCAGCCAGAAATATCTTCACCTTCTCAAACTCAACAGGGCGCACACTGCGAGAGCTGTCTATGATGAAGACGAGGTCCAGGGGACGGCTCCTGCACTGAGAATCTGTCTCTGATGATCAACCAAACCATGGCAGAGTAAGTCCATTTGATACTGAAAATCCAGTTAATTATTCAAGCTTGTTAAACAGTCACAGTCAAAAGGGCAAAGTTAACATTCGGGAACAAAACACAGGACACTTAGGGATGCACAATATATGCTCCAATGGTGACTCAAGGACAGTATGGTGCATCACTGCAGTGGTAAAATGAAAGTTTGTAATTCTACTGAAATTATACAGTAGGCCATGATTTGTACTGTATTGTTTCAGTGTCATTACATGTTTTCCATTTTTATCACTTATATCCTTTTTTCCCATTATCTCGAAAGAAAAGGATGCTCGAGGGCCACACATAAAGAGTGACATCACACCTGAAGTTGGAGACAGTGGTAGGACCCCACCCCACAAATCACAAAAACATGCTACACTACTAAACTACATTTCTGCAGTTTAGTTAAAAATGGAGACTCAAATGTTGTACAAATAGATCAGTTGAAGCTTGAAACTCACACTTCAAAGTTATTTCAAGTTTTTTTTTTCTCAAGTTCTTGAGACATAGACAGACTTTTGGATGGATTCAAAAAAGCACCTAACACCTCACAGTTTTACCAAGCCGCCATACAACCACTATGTGGCCTATTTACACTTCAGCTGGTGTGGGCCAAAACACAAACCTGACAGGTTTTATTGTTTTGTTTCATCAAAATGTCTCTTGATAACAGCTGTTTCACATAACCCCACACAGCTACATATACTCATCTAAATCTGTCACTTATTACCAAGTACAATAGACAATAGAGTTGCAAGAAACTTAAATTTCCACTATTTCCATTACTCAAACACTATTTAAAATAATTTAATTGTTCATTAAAAAATCATTGAAGTGAGGCTTGGCTTTTATATATGAATACATCCACATTTAATTTCTCTAAAAGAAATCTAACATGTGGAGTTGGATGTTAAAGTGGCTCTATCTGGATGAAAGGCTAGCTGTTTCCCCTTGCAAATATAGAGCATTTGCTTATTTCATGAAATGGTTGACTTATTTCTCATAAAACAATGATAGGATTTGGTGGTGTTTCCTCTTTTGATCATCTTGTTGATGCTAAAACAAACAGATCTACTGTGGTAAGCATTGAGGAGCAGTGTTTGGGTTGGAAAGCAAACCTAACTGGTGGTATTTTCTACCTGTCTCCACAGGACTGATGGTGGTGATGAAGCCGCTTTGGGTACTGACCGGTTGCGTCACAGGAGCGGTGGTCTCCACAGTAGTCACCAACACCGGCATGACGGTTGTCAGCGGTGCCTCTGTAGTTTCTGGCTGAGTTGGCAGCACAGTTGGCTCTGGTAGAGTTGGAGGGACTGTGGGGGGGAGTAGCACAGGTGGTGCTGGGACTGTTGGGTCTGACTTTTCTGGGCAGGGACCCTTTACTTTGTAGGGGAAATGGCCTTTGAGCCATTGATGAGGATGGTGTGATACAGGTGGAGATAAACCTTTGTATATGTGGTGCATGTGTGGTAACACTGGCCCTTTAAATCTGTGATGATAGGGGAGTATGGGGACTGAAGGTCTGTGGTAAGTCACTGGAGGAGATAGAGGAAGGGGTTGGAACAATACCGGTGGAGGGATCCTGGGTGGCTGGTAGTGGTAGTGATACCCTCCTCTATACGTGTAGTCACTTCTGTGAACTACAGAAGTGATAGAGAACATTAGTACGATGAAAGCAGGTAAACTGGAAAGTTGTGTTGCAATAAACAACTTTTGCTTTCTTGAGACACAGACACATTATTAGTTGAAGCATGAGTGTAAGTTCAGCCACCTGGTGTGTTTGCAACAAGCTGGATTATCCTGTTTAGTGCTTGTGAAACATCCAGTAAAGATTGACATTTTTCATGAATTTTTTTTTCTCTCACAGAGCTGACTAACATTCTGGCATTACACTGCTGGATAAATAACAATTAATAAATCAACTATTTTCAAACAGCAATTTCGTTTTAAATTCTATCTTTGAATTGTTGGAGCTTGTTGAAGCTGAATTGTCTGAAATATATTCTGCAAATCCTTGTTGTAGAAAACGATCTCGACTGTCTTAACGGAAAGCAGCTTTGTCAAGTCAAATGTCAAATTTGTATAGCACATTTTAAACAATATTCTGTTATGAAATGACATACAATCAATCACACGATTGAAATTATTCAAGTTTAACACTTGATTCCATCCCTTTAACCTCACTTTAATCTTAAACTTGGTTACATTTCACAGGGACAGGTTCTACTTTCTTCTTGAGTGCACAAATGCACAATGGCAAGCTCAGATGATTCCCCCTATATCGAATAAACTTATGACTATGCTTATGCTGAACCTAAATTTGAAAAGTCACCAGAGACCATGGCGGTCATGTGAAATAAGTAAGTAATTTCTCGGTAGTGACGCATAAATATAAATTGACTTCTTCTTGAGAAAATGTTTTCTTTCATATCTAAATTAAAAATATAGTTGTTTTCATTGACACTTACTTGCTGGATTGAGGGTCCTGAATGGTGGTCGACCATTAACTCTGCTCTGTGCGTGGCTCTGTGCGGCCAACAGGTGAGGGTCTCCCGCACTCAGGTGGTACGTGGCCCGCACGTCACCAAGCAACAGTGAAGCGCAGTACAAGAGGCTCCATAGGAAAGACTTCATCATATCTGCTCTCAGGGTCTTCCTGGTGGGTCTGCTCTCCGAGGCTATAGGCTACTGTCAGTCTCACAGGGTCCTTTACAACTCAGCGGGGGTCTTACCACATCCACATATGAGGGGCTCCCAGTCAAACACGTCAAAAGGTCCGTCCAATCCAGAGCCGGGACATGACCTGCAGGAGGACGATATAGAAAACCATACCGCGAAGTGCAAAGGACACTATAGAATTTATTAGTCAGTTATGTTTCTTTCTACGTCCTGTTTTGATATCTCTCAGGCTACTTACACAGCTGTACACTATAATGGTCCCACAAACGCACCACTAATGGCAAAAAAAAAAATCGGCTAAATTAGGCGTTTAAATGTTAATACAAATCGTCATCATCTGTTACCTTCGATCGTTCAAAAAGACCAGCAATCAGTCAGTTCTACTTCTATTTACATGTAATACACCCTCATTGGCTAATTATTCATAGTTTGAGAATAACTGTTCTGAATTCAGAATTTTACTTTACATGTTTTTCCAATACAACACCCAAAAAACAGTTCAGGCGAAGATTAAGTCTTTAAGTTGAGAAGAATTTAATTATGTTTAACATTCCAATGATCTTCATCTGCAGCTAAGTAACAATCTGTCAAAGTGACAGGCCTTTGCTGATCTTTGAATTTGATTTAAATCAACTTGAAAAAAAGAGTCATGATGGTGTCCATTTTTTTAAACGTTTATTGAAGTCAAATGTTTTTTCCACTACAGTAAGATCAAATCATATAACCAGTAAAATAATGTTGAGGGAGAGTGATGATCGGCATGCAACTACTAATGTTCACAAGACCAGCCGTTTGCTCCAGATGTGGCATGAGAAAGAAGCAGAGACTATGATCCATCATCAGCTCCCTCTGCTGCCAGTGTCTCCTTTTCAGCTGGGAAACTCGTCACGAGCTTTGCTAATGCATCGGGGCAGTAGAAAGTGGTGAACCCGTCAGGGGCTGGTGAAAGTGAACTGGACCACATCAAAACTAAATAAATAACAGACAAAAAAGTGCTACAGACTCCATTCAGTACTGAGATGGAATAGCCTAGATCTCCATAATATGTGGGGTAAAGTAACACAACTCAACAGTAAGATCTATAATAAGTGGATTGTCATAATAGATTCTTTTTACACTTCATATATCAATCTATAGATAGGGTGGTGCTGGATCTATGAAAGCATTTCAAGCTAGTTAGTTTCACATGAATCCCTTTTACTAAGACATAAAAAAGGCCAAAGAGTGGAAGGGGTAGCAGCTTCTGTTGCTTTTCAAACATCACATTCATTCATTTATTTCACACAGACTTCAGTCTCTCCCACCTTTTCGCCTCTCACACCTCCAGAAGGCTCTTTAAAAATACACATGGAGGGGTTGAACTAAATGCTTAAGTGGCTCTACACATACACAGAGGGGAGTTTGGCTGGGGTGGGGGTGGTGGTGGTGGTGGGGGGGGGGTGGGGGTGTAAGGGCTTAGTGGTGCTCAGAAAGGGTTAGTGAGGGAAAGTAGGAATGCATATGATTGTGTGTGCATGTGTGTGTGTTTTGGCAACAGGGCTGGTGCTTAAGCAGGCATGTAAGGAGGAGGTGGCTCCTTCTCTGGCATCTTCATCGCCATCTCATAAGTGGGCAGGATGTACTGAAGGAGAGCAAAAAAAAGAAAAAAAAAAAAGAAAGATTGTTTTTACTGCAAAAGGCAAATGCCAACAAGATCATTTACAGAAAATAAGTAATCATTTGCAGCTGCACATCTGAAATAGAATAAATGTAGCATCATCATTTTGAACGGTTCAAATCTGAAACTGCCTGACCAGCAGTGGCAACCCAAATGACTGAGTTTATCATGATAGAGAGGACTCAAAGATAGCAGAGTATCAGAAAATATTCACATTTTAGGAGCTGGACATAGTCACTCTATTTTCTTTAGTTAAAATACCACTAAAGGCTTCATGTAAAATGTCACATATTGAGCTTATAAATATTAATTACTCTTGATTTTCACAGCACATGCTTACAGAGCTAAACGAATAGGTTGATTAATAAATCTACTCAATGATAATCTTTTTTCGGCGTTATCTTGCAAATACATAGAAATATGTCAACCAGAGTTTACAGGAATTAAGAAAGACGTTTTACACAACATGCATTCAATGATTATTCGACACGATAAAGTGCAGCTCATTTGAAGTGTAGTTTTCTCTGCTGCTTCGGTTAAACTATCCTTTTTAGATATGAAAATATTAACTTATCCTAGTGGTTTAATGGTTGAGGGTTTTTTTATGGAAACTGTTCATCATAAATATATCTAAATGTTAATGCTAATAAACAGTTATCATGGTAGAATCCTGTTAACAGATGCATTTTGTAGGGACCTTTTTGACAATTTCTGACTGTCTATGTGTGAATGTGGCGCCATCTGTTGGTGAATCTTCAGCACCACAAAACCTTTGTTTTTTTTTTGTTGTTTTTTAAGACTGTAGATAATACTAAATCAAAGAAATCATACAGATGATTCAGACAGAATCTGGGGCATCTTAAACAAAGTTCTCTCTTTTCTTATACCTGGGGAGGGGTCTCGAAGGCAGGGTACACAGCGATCTCTGGCATGTTCCTGTTGTTGATGTACTTGTAACAGTTCCACACGCAGTTGATCAAGTAGGCCTGGGAAACAAAGACAAGACAGAGTTCAGACTTCTATACTTTCATGAGGTTAACGACACTATCTTACCTGGAGCTCTCCTCTTCCACTTCAGAACACCAGGAGCTATTTAAGTAGTACAGTACAAACAGCAGCTCTGCTCGCTCGATCATGACATTAAGTCTACTTAAGATGGATGTAAATAAAAGGTGTAAGCATAATGTCAGCTATTTCAGGCTTTACACCAATATTTATAGACACAATCTAAAGCTAGATGAGCCTGGCTTTAGACTGTGAGCAGGGAGAGGGATTATCAAACTCATGTTCTTGTATAATACAAATGACATAAAATATCCCTTCGATACACTTCTTCATGTAGCTACAGGTAAGGACTTTAAAATCACAGCAACAGTCCCCTTGCTGAGTAAAAGAGTGTTACTCTCTATTCAGTTCAGGCTAGCGCTGAGACGCCAACAGGTTTCGATTAGTTTTAAAGTCTCTCCAACTATTTAACCAAGGAAAAAACTGACATACACCACGAAGCCAAAGCAATGTCACTCAACATAACTGCTACATAAGAATCACACAAGATGTCTTTTTCTCCTTTTTCCCCCTTCATGTTCTTATTTGATTCATGTTGTTCCTTGGTTGTGTCTTTGTTTTGTTTTTTTTTCTTTTATGTGAGCACCTTGTATAAAAATCAAAGTGATCAAATGAAACAAAGAAAGACAATGACAACGAGACAAAAGAGAAAGCAGGTTCAGGTTCAGTGAATGACGGATCGTTTCACCTTCAGGATGATGAGAAAGGCAAAGAAGACGAGCACAAAGAGCAGCAGGCAGCTGGAGTCCATAGAGAGGAGGTTGTCCTTATACGGGAAGTCCGGCTGAGGAAGAAAAGAACCGGGTCAGATAAGCAAAAAAAAAAAAACATTAATAGAACACTAAAACATTGCTCGATGATCGAAGGATTGTTCTTTATTTCCATTTGAGGCAGTTTTCAGAATTTTAGCTTAAACCTCAATTTAGAACACAAAGGAGCTGCGATCCCCCACTGTCTATACGATCACGTGTTTAACAACAGTTAAGGGGCGGCTCGGGCCCAGTTGGTAGAGTGCATCGTCTACCAACTGGAAGGTCGAGGGTTCGATCCCCAGCTCCTGCAGCAACATGTCCGATGTGTCCTTGTGCATGAATGGTGTAGTTATTTCTTTACAGAGCAGCCTCTACCATCAGTGTGTGAACGTGTAGATGTGACCTGCCAGGTAAACGTGTTTTGAGCAGTCAGAAGACTAGAGAATACAGCACTAACACAGCAGCTATAAACAGAATAAGAACACATTGAACACGAAAGTGAAGTTTTGTTGGAATCGTAAAAATACATTAAACTCTAATGAATACCATGAGTCAGTTTGTGTAAGGCTTTGGCTCTAGCAGTTCCAGGTGTCAATTAAATTTTGGCCACTAGATGTCCCTGTTTTTTTTTTTTTTTCTGAGTGTAAAGCAGAAGAGCTTCAAATCCTTTTTCAGCACGAACAGATAAAAGCTCCATAAAGCTTCCTCTGCTCAGAGCTACTTCACTGCTGCAATAATTTGTTTGAGGGGCTCTGACACGAAAGCAGCCTCGTCAGCCGTTTATTTGCTTAGCCGCCATTCTGGCCCCAGTCCCTCTGAATGTGGAATCATATTATTCAAATGCAAACGGTGTCCTCTAATAGGAGGAAATAATGTAATAATGTGTGCTGATGTAAGACTGACATATTCTCCTCTACTCCTTGTCTTTGGGACACACTGGGTTTAAAAGGCGTATTTGTAAATGCTGCATTGTGTGGTTTGTGTTGGCAGGCCTCTGTGGTAAAGCAAACACGGGAGAGGTGAAGTGACAGATTCACAGGATCAGGATTCTTGAGCCACATCAGACGGTTGGGCACTGACCAGCTGGTCCAGGTAGTCCTTGATCCTGGGCAGGTAGGTGAGAGAGCTAATGGCCACCAGGCAGCTCAGCGCAAAGTCAAAGAGCTGGTAGCAGAAGAACGGGATGAGCCAGCCGTCACGATGCTGAGGGAAAGGACCACAGAGCTCATGTTAAAAGCAAACTCTGGTTCAGAGGACCATGTTTTATTTACTTTAACCTCATCTCCACACATCTACTATATCTTTATCTAATGGGCTGATTCTACTGCCTACAATCTGAACACTGGAGGAGAGATTTTACAATCTGAGATAGAGCGGCCTGAAACACTTCAGCTTTCATGTTTTTGTGCTCTAAGAATCAAACTGTTGAGAAGGCATTTTCTTTTTGTCGAGTTTTTGGATTCAAAACATCTGTAGCCCTCAGACTGCGACTGAATCATCACATGTGGTTTGGGGTAAGACGCTGCATACAGAAACAGGAAGTGTGTCATAACTTTGTTGGGGTTTTTTTTTGCACTGTTACAAACCTCAGTCCAGGTTTACAGATCGACCTTTTAACTTGGAAACTTAAAGATATCTACAGGCATTCTGGTCTTTCTACCAAACACAGAGTCTACTACGGTCCTGGTATAGAAAACAGAAAATCCATTTCACGGACTACATTCCAACATTATCATACAACAAAATATGCCAAATCTAGTTTGTATACTACGATCGGGATCAACATGTTCAGGGTGGGTTTTCCTGGGAGACTACAGCAGCAGTGACTCTGAACCAGCACACTGTAAAGGAAAAAGGGGAGCCTACTGAAGTAGCCTGGGAGGATGTACTTCCACAGCTAAAGCAATAAGTCTCACTCAGACAGCCACGGTGGGGCAGCCGGTAGTCAACTGAGCAGTCATCTACACTTGCAGCCTACAGCTGGGGCTATCGAACCTGTCAGTCCTGATGCCATCAGGCAGGCCTGTGAGGTGAAGATGACAAACACACGTCAGTGTTTGCTACACTCCCACCGCCTCACAAGTCTTTGGAACAGCCGACTTCCCCTCGTCTTCTTGCCTCTTCACTCCGCGTGCGCTCATTAAACCACTTTGAAGCAATGCACATTCTGGGATTACATATTTGCATAAGGGCCATGACACAGGCCTTTAATACAGTGCTTCCTGTCAACACAGAAACGGAAATAGACACATCCCCTGTGTGGACTTACTGTGATCGCTCCATACACCATCATGGCACTGATAGTTAGCATCAGCAGAGAGATGGCAAATCCAACACAGGCATTCTCTGTGGGAGAATAAAGAAGAGAGGGATTAATTTGTGTTCATCTGTAGTGTGAATGGATCATGTCTTGCTGATGTGTATGGATGCATACGTCTGACTGCTCTCTTTGAAGCAGGCTGCAGTGATTTGCATACAGTGAGAGTTAATCGTCTCCAGGGCTTCTCTCTTTAGAGCCAACTCTTGTTTTGAAAGGCCGACTCTGGGGAGCAGTAAGCCTCTCCCTCTCAGCTATGTAGCGTCTGCAAAGATGCAATGAAACTTGGTATGGGATAATTAATAGGTCTGCCTTTCATATACTCTTTCCGCCCCCATCGCTCACTCTCTCGTTCTTTTCACTTCCTGGAAGCGTCTCGCCTGTTGCACTGGAAAGAGGGTGCTGGTGAGAGCGGCTGTGCTATGTGGCTTCTCTTCGGTTTGTCCGTCGCTCGAGCAGAACAACTTCGATGGAACTGTGAGAGGACCGTCTGGAGCCGAACTCTCAATAGTTTAAAACAAACCAAAGCTTGAAAATATTGAACGTTTAGAACAAACAAATAGCCCCACAATACAGTCCTCATACATCCTCCTATTCTTATGTGTAATGTGTTCTTTAACAACGTTATGTTTGACTTATTATATGCAACTAAATTGTGTGCGTGTGTGGGGGGACGGGACAGCCTTGCAACTTTTGTTGTACGCCCCATGTACAGAGAGGGAGAGAGGGACAGAGAGCAAAAGAGAGAGAGAGATCAAGAGACGGAGAAGAGAGAGAGAGAGAGAGAGAGAGAGATCGAGAGAGAGGGAAGGAAGAAAGAGAGATCGAGAGAGAGGGAAGAAAGAGAGGGAAGAGAGAGAGATCGAGAGAGAGAGAGAGAGAAAGAGAGAGAGAGATCAAGAGAGGGAAGAGAGAGAGAGATCGAGAGAGAGAGAGAGAGATCAAGAGAGGGAAGAGAGAGAGAGATCGAGAGAGAGAGAGATCAAGAGAGGGAAGAGAGAGAGAGATCAAGAGAAAGAGAGAAAGACCTCATCGCAGCAGATGTTGGTTTGAATCCAGCCCTTTTCTGCATGTCATCCCCCGTTAACTCTTTTCCCTTTTTTTTTACAGGATCCAAATCCCACAAGAATACACAATTACTAAACAACTATAAGAGACCGACGTTGACTGAGGCTGATCCTTTAAACTCTGTAGTGCTCTACAAATAAAATGTATTATTATTATTCATTATTATTAAATGTTTCCTCAATCAGTCGATTAGCTTTTATGCTTTTAGTTCATGCCCCTCATATGTGGAACAAACGAGTTCAGCCTGATGAAGCTTCACTAATACACAAACATCGGCTCTGTGGGCTGTGGACAACCTCCGCTGCACTGTGTGCTGGCATTAGCATGCTGCGGGAAGGTCAACCCACCCCAGTCGGTTCCCTTCCTCTCCTGCTGAGTCACTGTTTCTGTGAATGATCAAGTGGCCACAAAACTACCAACAGCTCGAAAGAAAAAGGCGCTCAGCTCGTCTTGCCAACCCTGCCATGCAAATAAAAACAGCTAGCCAGCATTGACACACAAGGAAGTACAAAAGGGAAACAGCACCAGTGAGAGCGCACTGATAACATGTACACAGGCCAGCAGGCTCCTGTTGACTTCATGAGTTGGTTTGTTGTCAGGGGGGAATTGTGCTCCCTGTGGAAAGTCAGTCACATGACAACTTCAGCACAAGAGACCAGTTCTCCACACTTCTAAATGTTTCTAACTGTGACGTGTGGTGCCTGACCTTCTTCATCTGGACACAGCTGAATTAACAACCCCCGCTAACAAAATGAGTAAAGGTGAGTCCAGCCTGTTAGACCATATAATAACTCTCTCTACTTACCAGACATCCTGTCTGAGGCAAAGTAGTGGTCGATGACCTCATACTGCAGGTCAATAGTGGGCACGTTCTCTGGGTGAGTCACAGCTACAGTCAGCAGGATGCCCATCAACAGGTTGACTACCTGCAGAGCGGAAGAATGAGTTTTAAAAAGAAGTTAAAAAATATATAAATCTTTCACATAAAAAACATGAATAGGGTTCTGAAGTCCCACAAACGGAGAGACAGAGGTTTGTCCTGTGAATAATGTGGGAAATCCACTTGCTAAGACAACGTTGAAACAGGAAAGATGACAGTAAACTTTTTTTTTAACGTTATGTTATCATCATGTGAGAGAACGCAGCCATGAGGAGAAAAATACGATCGAAGAAGTCAAAGTCTCTCCGATGGCACAAACGCTGCATTGACAAGCTGTTGAGAAATTAACTCGACATGACAAACAAGCTACTGCAGCAATTCTGCAGAGAATGATGCTACACGCACTGTCTCTGGAATGAACTGACACTAATGTTCAACGGTGAGGAAGGAAATGGAAGATCATTCATGATTTGGAATAAAAGAGTCTGGAGTTTGTATCAAAGCTGAAGTTAAAGTGAAAAAGGAGAAATCACAGGGACTTTTGTTTTGAAGAGAAATGTGAGTATAAAAAGGGAACTGAAAGTGAACAGAGTCATCAAACAGACAAAACACTATTAATGCCAGGACTTTTAAACAAACAATTTTTAAAAATACTTTATTTATCAACAGGATTTGACTTTACGTGTACTCAGACAACTTCAAGAAGAGCCTTTATAACCTTAAGTACAGGCCGGCTTACTGGGAGTGAGCGTCACCAATCAATCACATCAACACTTTCTGTCAATAAGAAAGACTTACTGTTCAAAGAAAAATAAGTCCCGCAAAGCAGCATGTGGGAGGGACACTTTGTGAACTCAGTGAATGTCATCGAGTGATGACCCATTGTTAGTTTTTCAGCTCTATTTTGTGTTCAGTTTACAGAAGTCAACAAAGCTGAGCGGCTCAAGATCACACTGGACTTGTAGTAAATCAAGTTCATAAAAAAGATGTAAACTTCTGGTAGTAATGCCACAATTTCAGGTGAGTTTTTACCTTGCTCTACGAAATGTAAAGATCTGTGGCTTTAAACAAGTTTAAAAAGCAAATGAAAATGATTTTCTTTTCTTTTTTCCCCAAATGATGACTAAAAAGACCCCTAGCAAGATATACAAAATGAACTGGCCTCTCATACTCCTTATTTAAAGATAATAAAACAAAAACAAACATAAACAAATCCCTCACCTGCACAGCCTTTACCAGCAAACTAGAAATTAAAATGAGTGAGTTTAGTATCAGATTTGGATAGCCACCCTTTATTTAATAATTGTAAACTTTCTCATAGCCGTTTTTTAAAAACTTTTTTTTTGCTATTGATGCTGTTTATATTTCTTGTTTTTTTAGCTGCTGTAAAAACCAAATTTCCCCACTGAGAGATCAATAAATTGTATCCTTAACCTTAAAGACTCCTCTGTCGGCGAGGCAGTAAAAAAACAAACACATGAACGTGGCTCACGTGTTTAGTGAGTCAAATATTGTCCAGCTGGCAAAATCTTCACAGAGGATTTTCTGAGGAAACGCAGCCAAAAACAGGATCATCTGTTATGTGATGTGAAACGAAAAAGGATTAACTCAGCTGTGAGCTGCAGAAGCGAGCTTAAACAGGCAGAGGGCAGCTAACGTTAGCAAAGATTTCAAAACTACTTCGGCATACCTGTGGAAATCAAGCCACAGTTCTGTGATGGAAACAGGATCATCACATCAGGATACATGTTTTAACTGGACGTAAATGAAGCGTGTTGTGATTCGACAGTTACCTTAGCAACTCGTTAGCGACGTGTCGGCTAAGCTAACTCGAGCTAACGTCCTACACAGCGTCTTTCATTTTAAACATTAACATTTCCCTCCTAGTTCTTTTTTTTATTACATGAAGTCTTTCTTTATGCGTTTTAGTAAGCATCTTCGAGGATACGCGAGTTTCGACGCTTGGCTGAAAACGAAGCTACGTGTTAGCAGCTCGTCTGTTCAAAAGGAGGAGACGGTTAATCGACACAGGAGTAAAATCACAATGTGTCAGCTTTTATTCTGTCCTCTGGTTGTAAACACAGTAGGGTTGGTGTGTATTATATAATTCGATACTTGGGCTGACTTCGTGCAGTTGATGGACAGCTCTCGCCAACATTATTAGCTGTGCACGCTGACTCCCATATCAACCATTTTACGTACCATGTACCACGTCCCCAGGATGATGGTCCCTGTCCGGACATGGCAACATCCACAACACCTGGTGATGTACAGTCTGTCTCGACTGGGTTTAAAATGATGCATGTCCTCCACGAGCGTCGGAAGAAACATCGGTAGGACTGTTCGTGAAGGTGAAAATATATCGCCTCACCATCGACAGTCAGCGAACGATCACGGAGACACGCCCACCACTTCCTTCACGACCTGCGCGCATGAAAACAAACGCTTTGACGGGCCGGAAGAGGCGGGGACTAGACGAACAGGGATTTGACTGACAGGGATTTGTTCCAATGGTAGTGAATACATTTTGATAACAGGTTTTTAAACCGCTTTCAAGAATGTTGATGAAGTTTGATCAACACATGGATTAGCATAATATAATATGACTACAAAGTGGGATCAGGTCCACTCGGGCAAAATAAAAACATTTTTAAAAAATTGTTATATCCCATTCCGCAGAACATCTTTTGCTCAAACTACTTTTTCAATAAAAGGAACACAATTATGAAACCCACTGCCAGACTACTTGAAATTCATCCCTTCATTCGTCACATAAAAAAAGCACACAATTATGGCTAATTCAGCAACAATCTTGCTTGCATATTTACCTTTTACACTGTGCTCTCTTTGTATTTTATATTGTGCTCGTTTCTTACTTCAATTTTATAAGTGTTAATATGTATTATTATTTTAAACTATTTTTAAATAATCTTAATGTGTATTGTGTTTCTTAACGAAAAGCCCATACTAGGGACAAGTGTCGTAAACCAGCCGTGGCTAAAAAGCTTTTTTGGTATACTAATTTGAATTTTGCAGATTCATAATCGTGTATCTTTATTGCTGTACATCCATTACTGACGCACTTTTGTAAAATACAAGTCAATACTTGTAAATGATCTTGAGGTGCCATTTTATAGATTACCCCACTTATATATCCTATGTGTTAATATATTGTGCATTATTATGGCATTTTTTCAGATAACTTTGTACTAACTCAAGTTTCAATTTATTATCACTTCCATAATACTCTCAGCATACGTAGAAGCGAAATGCCACTCAGCACAAATAAGGCAGACTAAAAACAAAGATACATAGGACTACATAAATGAAAAGAGAAGATGCATTACTGGGATCTAATTCTAGATGATTAAAGACAGCAAGATAAACACAAACATGTTAACACATTACTTCAAACTGTTCACTAATAAATGCGGTGTGAATATAGAAATCACTGCAATTTCTATATCACTTTACAATACTGATCTTTTATTGGATATCAGGTGTATTAATATGTACATAATAATCTGTCACTTTCATAAATTTAATCAGACAATATTTATAAAATATACCCAGAATGCCCCTTCAAAATAACAATAGCTTGAGGATTTAAATAGTACTTTGAATCTTGTATTAACAATTAAAGAATATAAAAATAGGGAACATTTCATGACACATATAGATGAAATAACATGTTACATTGTAGCAGCCCTTTTTTTCCTTAAATCTTCATATATATTTAATTTACAATTTGATTTCTTCATTCATATATCACATGGGTCACTAAGCCACACATTTAGGGGTAAACACTGAGGTTTTCTGAACACAATGGATCCAACACATTCAAATGTACAGGAGCTGTTGGTAGTTAAGGTGTGGTGTCACTACTAACATTAACAGTTCTCTGTTCCATTTAATTGTCTTATTATCTGTGACGTGTGACAGTGCCTACAGCAGCTCAATGGAATGCAGCCATCCTTCATTTGATTATCTGAACCTGTGTTTACAGGACAATGATGTACTTTTTTTGTACACTTCCATATTGTCTGTAAGAGGTCTCACAAGGTAGAGGCTTCACATGTAAGCTTTGTAAAAGAAAAGTTATATCAAATAATCTTTAACAGTCTGTAAATACAAATAAATTATTAAAGAGCAGCAGCATATACATTGAATTAAGTGCTACAACAACTGCTATTCCCAAGGCAACCAACTCCCACAGTAGCTTCCGGTGTACGAGATGATGGCAGCATCACAGAGGCATCAGAAAATTGATGGGAATGTTTTTTAAACATTTAAACAACAACTCCATCAATGTGCTGTTTGTGGTAATCTTCATCTCAAGCTTTCTGCTGGCCAAGAAAGTATCCTTCATCATTTTTCTTCTGCCATTTGTAGATCAATATGGCGGCCACTGAAGCTGCAAGTATCGCTCCTGCTACTCCTCCTGCAATTATTCCTGTAAACATATATTAAAGAGTTAGATATACAGTGCATATAGTTTTACTCAGATCATGTTTAATTCAGATCATCATAATGGATGTACCAGCAAGGACATCTTTGTTCTCCAAATAACTCTTTCTGTTGGCCAAAATAACATAGCCGTCTTTTATGGGCCACTGTCCTTTGTCAAAGGTCATGAAAGAAGAACCCTGAAGACAAAAGATGGAACAGACACATGGCATTACAGTACATCCTGTTGTGTCATCAGTTTGAGATAAACAATAGGTAAAATAAGTCACGTAGCTTACATGTGAAGGATCCTTGAGTGCATCGTCCGTGTTTTCTGTTAAAGTTTGGACTTCGTTTTTTTCATCTTCCCCTGATGAGATTGCAAACGGAGAGAATTAATAAATAAAAATACTCTATTAGCAAAAATGGATACAATGTAAATTGGATGATGAATCATTTCTTATGGTACTCAGCATTACAATTTTTTGACCAATCCCCTGAACCAGACGCAGAACTTTCCAGGTCATATCCTGATCCCTCCAGGTCTTCAGGAGTGCCAGAGACCTAATGTCATGGAAGAAAAAGGGGATGAGGATCACTGCCGACTAAGAGCCCAAAAATGTTATTTCCTGTATTATTATTAGCAATGTGAAAACACACAAGAGGTTAAGGGAGCGTTTGAGGTACTTTCCAGAAGAAGGCAATAACAACATGAATCACAGCCCTGAATACAAAGTCCCACAACCCGAATAGAACACTGTGGCTGCCAAACCCACAGTGGTGCAAATGTCATCACAAATAAAGTTAATGAGATGAGAATATAGCTTGAATTTAAGTAGAATTACCACACCCTTTGGTTAAAGCAGTAATGGGAAACTAACACAGTCTGTTAAATTTGTGTTTGCTCAGCATCAAGTTAAAAAGCTCTTAAAAGTAAATGGTTCTCAGTTTTCTCATCAGTTTGAATTTTAAGTCTCATGCTCTTGTAATACTGTAATAATACATCCTAATGACACACTTAAATGGAGCATTATACTGGGCCAAATAACTCAGACTTCATAGGCTGTGTTCATTGTAACCATTGCATAGTACTTCAGACTGATTTTGGTCCTCAAAGAAAAACTGAAGGTTTTCTAAGCCTGCAGAGAATGAAGATATAATGCTCCAAAGACTGGGTGTGGATAGGTGGAGGACATTTTTTATTTCGGAATATCCCAACTGTCATTGGGCAAGAGGCGGGATACACCTTGGATGTTTCACAGGACTGACACATATACCTTGTTCACATTGCACCCTCAAATATGATTTTTAGCATGTATGTATGTATGTATGTATGTAGTTTGTTTTTTTGCCAGTCTGGACACAAAAAGCCACATAAGGTCTGATTTTTCCAAATCTGATTCAAACCACATACACAAGTGGTTTCGCGATTCAAATCTGAATCCTACAGATCCGTTCTGAACGTCTCGGTCATAGATCAATATGTCTTCTGTTCACTTGCAACGCGACACCATCGACAATAACAACAACAACGTAGACTCGGCAAGCCGGAAGTTAACTTTGGTCAGTGGAAGAAAACTGACAAGAATAAAATCAAACATGGAGCAAAACAACATACTGCTCTCCAAGATTTTTTTTTGTCAGAAATAGACACACCTCTCTGTCATTTATTTTGCTGTTGTATTTCCTGGGCGTAACCTGCTAACAGATTAATCAATGTGGGTCAGACCACGTCAATACGGACAGGCAGATCAGATCTGGTCACTTGCAATTTGTAATGTGGACAGTCAGTCAGTTAGGTCGGATTCTGATCAGATTTGGGTGGCAGTCTGAACAAAGCGATAGAGACAGACAGCCAGTCACTCTTACATTCACTCTACAGGCAATTTTAGAGTCACCAATCGACCTTACAAGCATGCCTTTAGACAGACGCTGGAAGCTGGAGTACCCTGAGAGAATCCATGCAAACTCCACACAGAGAGACTACTATTTGTCAGGGATTTGAACCAGGCACTTCCTCGCTGTGAGGCAACAGTTTTTATGTATGTAAATCTTTGGCGTTTATGTAACAGTTACATTCATGTTGGTACAAAAAGGTATGTAACTAAATTGTGGTTGCATGGAACCTACAGTTGGCCAAATTACAGGAGCTTTACGTCAATGTTTACATTTATCCATTATGCTAAAGGATTACAAAGTTTAGTTTCACATACTACTTTGTTTACTTAGTATTTGAACGCATTTGATTTGTATAGCTTATTTATTAGTGTTGATTAATACTAACACACAATACGTCTGCTTGTATGCCTACATACATAAAAGCTTCAGGAATGTTTAAACAATGGAATAAAATAATATCTCTCACAGTTACAGGGCCGTTCAACATCACTGGAAATTCAACATCAAACCTTTGAGCACTTTAATGATTAATGTACTTCTGAAAGGGTCAACAACAGGCATCAGGCAAATAGGACTATGTTAAAACATTTTATGGCGGAACTTTTAAATATTTTTTTAGTATACATAAAAAAATAATGTATAGTTTTCAACACTAATAATGAAAACAACTTCAGTGGAATTACAAAGCTATATGTAATTTTAGTCCACACAATGAGAAGTGAGATGTCCTGTGGTTAAAAACACTGCCTTTGATTGTTAACATCGAGACTTCGAACACTTGATTTTTCCTGACATTTTATTCCGAAGACGGAAATAATCACAATGACACCAACTAATGAGTGCGTAATGACTTTACATTTAACCATTCCGGAATTTAAATACACACGAGAATTAACTAATTAAAGTGCTGTAAATAAATTAAACTTTAAAAAAACAAAACAAAAAAACAGGGGCTTCGAACATTTACCACAACTAAAACTAAACCTGCCCTCAAGCCCGTGAAGATAAACACACCTTGATATTGTTTTCAGGAACAAGCCATGGTAACTTCAGGAAGTAAGAAAGGTAAGCACGAGATTGAAGCAGCTGATAAAAATGTTTGTTTAACTTAAATAGGATGTAAATGACTTACCGACGTATGAGCTGGGTATATATACACTAAAGCTATACACAAACAGGCAGTTAGAGGTGTCATGTTTCAGTTGATTCGGCGTCAGGTTTGTCTTGTTCTCCGTCTCATCTCAAGACCTCGGCAGGTGACCCTCGAGCGCAGCGTCGGCAGGGCTGATAAACCACGCCCACCAATAAACCACACGCGCCATATGCCCTTTAGTTATAGTGCTCACAGAGAACTACAAAAAATAAATATGTTTAGTTGTTTTTAATACTTAACTTAATCGGGAAACCACTTAAATCGATTTCATTCGCACTGTAAATCCTGAAATAAAAATAGTTGCATTGATGGAGAAAGTGCTCCAACCATTAAATTCCATGAAAAATCATGAACAAATACAAACATTAAAAATATCAGGAGAAATTTGCAATGAAATAAAGCTTCAGTATCAAAATAAAAGTTAAGTTTTTGATTTGAATGCGGTAAAAAAAATGAAATTGAGGTAAAAAAGTATGCCTTTGAGTTGGAGTAGAACAAACGTATAAAGTACCAGAAAATGTATACACTCAAGTACACACACTGTACCTACCTTGTGACTTGACGATTTACAAACTACATTTAGACGATGGTTAACTATTTTCAATCCAGTTTATACTTCTCTTAATTTTAAAAACAATTTTATAATAGATTATGCAAAACCTTACTGAAAGTAGTATGATAAATTCAATATTTTGGGCCAACTAAATATGCTATTTTTTTAACAAGCGTACTAAGCACACTATGCTCACTTTACCATTAAAATCATTCTCAGAACAAAAAATGACACATTTTTTCACAAAAAAAAAACAATTTAAGATTGGAATAGTTCTACTTAGAAAGAAACAACTTAAAATCAATCTAAACATGTCGAGTTCCCTTTCTTTTAGGTTGACAAGAGTTATTCAGATTAGCTCAGGCTTAAAAAAAATAAACCAGAACCATGCGGGTCAAATGTTAGAAGAACAGTTTAATCATACATAGTCACAATTCTGCTTCCAAAAATGAGTTTGTTTTCTTCATCTAACATCTGGAAATGTACATAAGGCCACCTGAAAATGTACATGACTTTGACAGTGTGACAAAACTCATATGTTCATATTTATATAATTGACAATATTTTACATTGCTTTTGCTTACAAGGTAGTAGCTGTTCCAAAATACAGCACTCTTCTGTACAAAAATAATTCTTGTCATATCCTGTGAAGTTTCCATGGTAGCAGAGAGGACTAAATGCAGCCTCCATTTTGAGTGCAGAGTGTTTTTGTTTTCTTCTTTTTAAACTGTCACACATCAGAAAGACTATCAACAGTGGATGTTACAGCTCCAGTACAAATAGAGGCTGGCCTTTCCCAAAGCGGATTAAAAACAAAAACTATGCCAGATTGTGAAGCCATAGAGTCTTCTTTTCTTTAAAATAACACTTGATCAAATAAAACTGTATACATTATATTCAAGGGGGAAAGGAGTGATGAATATACACACATCAAAATGCACAATTTTGCCTTTTTCTCCCCAAAAAAGTGTAAAAGACATCCCATTTACAGCATCAACGTTTACAAATGTACAACTGTACAGACAAAATAAAAGCATCACTACAAATTTAGAGCAAGGCCTGTCAAACACCACGACTAGACATTTTTTTTTTCTCAATGTAACTAATAATCTTACACTTATTAACTGCACATATACTACATGTATTCTACAATTATTCATATGAAGCAAAGAAGCCATCACTACGAGCATTACAGGTGATGTGTATCGCTTGAAAAGGCCCCACCAGCCTCCACCTATGCACTTGCATACCCATCCAATAAAAAAAAAAAAAAAAAAACGTTTATAAAAAGAAAAACAGAGCCATTAAAAAGGTTCCTCCAGCATCCCTTTCTCAAAGTTATCCCACTAGCTCTCACGTCACCTCACATGTACAAAGCTGGGATATGCTCCATGTCACAACATCGTGTTTCCTTACTCTGGCCTTGAGGCGGTGGGGGTCTCCATCACTGCTGCAAGCCCCCCTACCCAAAAAGCAACAATTTACTCATACGTAAAAATGCTATACATCGCTAAACTACTTCTATGCAAGAGATGATTATTCAGTACATAAAGATACCGTTTTCTTGGGCAGTGTTCATCTCAAACTACAAGACATAAGATGTTACACAAAACATGATAAAGAAAAAAATCATTCCAAGGATTAAAACCTGTCACAGCATGCCAACACATAGCCCACTCCCACCCAACTATCCCCACGTAAAAGCCCCCCGCACTACTCATTTTATGTTAATATTAAACCAGGTTACACGCCCGCTTGTACAACCAAACCTCATGCGCCGCTTCTATAATTTAACTGTAGATTTTTTTTCCCCGTCTTGCATAAACCCCCCCAATGATCCTCTGCATGAGGGAAAAGACGGCTCAAAGTGAGGGCTCATTGAAAGCAGCAGCTCAGGTTGGTCAGTCTGTAATATATAGTACCGAATCATCAAGCTGCTGAGTAAACAGGGGCCCAAACGAAAGCCTGGAAAAAGAGGTGAGAAAAAAGCCACCACGTGAAAAAACATGAGCCTAGAGTAGAGCACCAACCCCCAAAGCCCAGCTCGCAAACCGGTCTCAAGAGACCTTTGAGTGACGGTGGCGCCGACAAGTAGCAGTCCCCTGTGGATAGAGGGCTTTCAATCCTTCTAGATCACTAAGGCCGATATGAAAAACTAATCCATCAGCTGCTTTGGCATGGGAGAAATTTTACTGTGCACGGGATAATATACAAATATAAGATTTAATTGCTTGGAATTCTATTAGAACAGCTGACTTAATAAGTCTAGTTACAAAAAACAAGTGAAATTGTTTGTTTTTTTTCTCTTAAAAGGTTCACTCAGTTCAGCCTTATAAAATCACTTGCTGGTGTTAATTGTAGGAATTGTAAATTTGAGCAAATGTGTAATAACTTTTGTTTTTCTACAGAGAATTTACAAGGTAAAAAACTAAATGTACAAGATAATATGAAAACCAGTCAAATACATCAATTACATCATTAACAATGGGCTTGTGCTTTACCCAAGAGAGAGAGAAAAAAAAAAGAAAAAGGAGGGAAAAAATACCCTGGACTTTGTGTCCCCTGAGGACCACAATGGGCTGCACCAGGGGGCGCCAGAGCGGCAGGGGTCAGTTGTCACAGCGTTCTTAGGTGAGTTGACTTGTCTTCTTTTTGTTTGTTTTTTTGGTAATTCCCCTCTCTGAAAAAAAAAAGGGGGGGGGGGGGGGGGGGGGGGGCGACAGAGGGTGTCGAAGGCTAACCCCTATGGCTAAGGAGCATCTCTCACAGAACGGGGGTATGGGGCTCCTTATTTTCTTCAGGAGACCCAAAGTGTCGACGCGACTACATGAGGCCGTTTGTGGGGCCGCCGATGGGACCCAGCTCCGAGCCGCTCTTCATGTAATACTTTTCTAGTTTGGCCAGAATGTGCTTCCCGTAGGTGTACTTGCGTAAAGTGGCGATGTGAGGCCGGATCTGAGAAGACAGAAAAAACAGAGTCGAATGAATATCATCAACCAAGCAGTAAGATAGTCAAAGTTAGAGGTTTTGTTTACAGCTACTGTAAAGAGTTGTCTTTTTTATGAAACAGACTGACATTCCTTCTGATGCCTCTTTTTGAGCTACATAAGAAAAAAGTGATGTGTACTATGAAGTGGTACAGCGTGAGCCTCCATTCATACGGTGAACGCCGGGTTTAAAGGTTACCATCATACACACGGTGTACTTCATAATCTGTTATGTTTGGTAGTTAACCCACCTTGTGCATAATGATTTTGCGTTGAGCAGGTTCCGCCATGTCGATCATTCTTTGGACGACGTAGTTGGCGTACTGGTCCTTCATCATGGTGTAGAGAGCACTGTGGGGCCCGTCTTTCTGGCAGCACACTTCGTCTATGAGCAGGGCTCTCTCTGCACGTGAAGAGTGGATCACACACTTCTCCACGACGTTACTGAGGAGGAGACAAACAAAGAAACGAGCACATCCTTAAGTGAGCTGAAGGAGATGCAGCACTAGTTACTGCTCCGTTTGGCATCAACAGGCGATGCATTAAAAAGACTAACAACTCAATTATTTAGATGCTAGTGTGGCTGGAGTCCAGCCACAGGGAGGGCAGAGGAGAGGCACTTCTTTATCTTTAGTTAGCTTTTGTGGCTCAACATAAACAAGGATAAGCAGCCTGTAGGTGCTCGGAAGAAAAAAACCCTCAACTTTAGGGCACAACCACTTGCACACAAAATTTAACATTCGAGTACATTTCCCTCCCACAAACCTCCAATCCTATAACAAAGAAAAAATACATTATTTTAAGGTGTAAAAAGAAGTCTGAATCTTTGCTGTGGATGGAGTTCAAGTTTTATCTCCTTTGAGTGGTTCGTGTACGTGACGCCCATGTGAATGAAAACAAGACGCATAAAGTCACCCATCGCGCCTTTCAGGGCACATTGTTAAACCATTCTACTCCTAGCATTTTTAGCCCGTTCAATCAGGTAACAAACAACAAATCAATAACAAATCAATTAAAAAGAATATTAAAAAAGCATTGTCGAGTTTTGAAGACTAAATAATGAGATCTGAATTCAACGTTACTCTGATTACTTTGTCAAAAGACTTTTCCAACGCTCAGCTTTTCTTCTGCTGGCTGTTGCACGACTCTCCAACGTTTTAATAAAACTCTGCTTGGTTCATGGAGTATCTGAGGTGATCACAACACAAAGAAAACTCACCTCGCGAATTTGTGTTGGCTGAGGACGAGAACTTTACCGCGGACCTCTGCCACTATCTTGCTCTTGTCTTCTGGTCTGCCGTGCTCCAGGACGTGCTGAATGACGTAGTTACCGTACTGATCCTGTAGGGGGCAGTGTAGGCGTGAGCTCGATGGTGAGTGACCCTTTCAGACAATGACTGATCATCACAAAGAATCTGTGCGACACCCGTTTTAGTCAGATTGAAAGTCATGCATTAGAGAATCATGCATCTCTGAGGTGACTGATGAATGAGTGACACCCCCATTTCAAGTCTTTCAATTAACCCCTTACGTCATCACTGCTGAAGGTCAGACAAAAGAGATGCTGCTGGTAACACGACCAGGAGAATCTTTGCCCCCTTCAGAAATGGGTGACAGACAGTTATGGGTGTAATTTCAGAGTGACAAGATGGAGAAACAAATAACGCCACTCTGGCAGGATGCTGTCGGGTAGGTAACCTTTCGTGTGAAAGTGTTTTGCCTTTAAATGCATTTCTCGTCAATCTGTTTTAACAAGATCCTCTGCGCTAGTTAGCCTTGATGTCAGGCTCAAGATCAAGGAACAAGAACTTCTTAAGCGCTACTCATGATCCCTTTATTACTAAACCGTACGAATCGGTTTTGTTGAACTCAGGATGCAAACAGAAAAACAGATTGAACAGGAGATGCTGTCGGCTAAAGATAGAATCATCAGACGGTGGGGAAGCATGTGCCTGGTGAATCCCTTGTGGCGTAAAGCAAGAGGGGAGGAAAAGAAGAGAAAGAGGCGGCTCAGTGGGTTAGGAAAGGGCTCAGAGTTGGGAGACGGAGAGCTAGCTAAATGTTAAATTAAGACTCTTTTACAAAAGAGAAAGTAAAAAAAAGAAAAAAGAAAGAGAGGAGCACGGGGGACATCCGCGAGAGAGAGGCAAATTGCTCTGACCTTGAACAGTGCATCACGGGACACTGTATAATATGTTTTGGGTGTCATCTCCAATGAAACGCCTTGATATTTCTAGATGGAATAAGTGAAGGGGGGGTAGGGTGGATGTTTAAATAATCACAACATGTCAGATGTATAGACAGCTAACAGTATATTTCTCTTAGACTTTACGATTAGCAGATCACAGCTACAATGACAGGCTGACAATATGAAATGCTCAAACATGAAGGAGACATGCGTATATACCAGACAAACATCTCAACAATGATCCGTCACATTTAGCAAACACAGAACAACAACAAAAAAAAAAAAAGATCTGAGACAGATGTGCTCACCTGGCCCAGCTGTTCAGAGTGCTGATGCAGCTCTTCCAGGATGGGCAGAGTCTGCTCCTGGGTGCAGTGCTCCAAAATCCTTTGAATAACTCTGCAGCCGTAGGGATGTGTGGAAAGCACAAAAACCTGCAAAAACAACAAAGAAAGTAAAAACAAAACAAAAAGTGAGCTTCCATGTGCGCCACTTTTTTTTTTTTTTGCAGCCGTTCTCAGCGCCCAAGTTGAAAATCTTTCTAATCTTCAGAAAGATGCTGTTGACATCACAAGCCCCCCCCCCCCCCCTTACAGATCGTATCTTGTGCCCACATCCTCTTCACCCAGCGTCTGATCGGGAAGTAAACTATCTCAAATAAAAAAAGGAACGAAGCAATGTAGGTCACTTAAAGTGCTGCACGTCATGTCTTTCTCTGCGGTATAACGTTTGGTGGAATAGTTCCCGAGCGCACAGCCGGCACTTTTATTCTCGGAAAAGATGCTAGGACGATATTCTGCTTATATGTGTGGGTTCATTCTGTCATTTATGTGGTGATGCTGTGATAAATCTTTCGGATTTCCCTTGACCATTGAAGCATTTTTAGATTTCCATCTCCACAATCTCAAAATGCAGAACTGAAAATGTATTGCTTATGAAAATGACAACAAACCCACCTGTCCCTGGAAGGCATCAATAATGAATTGGAGGGCCTGGGGCTGGACACACTCGATACACTTCTGAACCACGTGGTTACCGTTCTGGTCCTTGACGCACTTCAGCACGTGGCCATCGAGCTCGCGGACGATGTCACTCTGGAGGAGAGAAAGTAGGCACTGATTGTTACAGATGGTATTGTGTTCACATTAAAAAGATAGAAATATACTGAAAGGGGGACACAGGACGTCAGGAATATACTGGAATGACAATGGAAAAGATCTCCATGAGAAATGTCAGCAGAAACATTCAAAAGAAGTGAAGTCTCACTTACAATTACCTGCTGGTCTGAGGAAATGGACTCCAGAGCTTTCTGAATGACCCTGCAGCCGTACATCTGCAAGGCCAGGGGGAGAACGTGCCCACGGATACGCGTCGCCAAGGCCAGCTTCTGGTCTGCACTTCCAAACTTGAAAAAACAAACAAAACACAAAATCTGTTGCCCAGATGCTCCAATATCAAGAGTCTCACGTTGATGTGAAGTGGTTAGTAGAGATAAACCTTAAAAGAGTCCCAACCTCAAAGAACTTTTGGATGACATAGTTCCCGAACACGTCTGTCATCAGTTGGTATGCCGCTTGCAGAATCTCTCCAAACACCATCTGTCTCTCAGCTGGAGTTGCCCTCTCGAGCTTCTGCTGGATAAATCTAGACAGACCAGATCGTGGCAAAGAGCAGAGAAGGAAAAAAAAAAAGAAAAAGAAATGAGTCAGACTGGCAAAACATTGCAAGGCACTCACTTTGTCAAGGTTTACAGTAAAAAAAAAAAAAACATTTTAAAAAGGCAAAAGACTTTCACAGCCACCTTGATCCATGCTGGTCTTGAGAGAACTCCACCATGTGACCCGGCAGGTCACGGAGTTGCAAGTTTGGGAAGCGGTTGTTCCTGAAGTCTTCGAGAAGGCGGCTGCGCCCGGATGGCATTACATCGGAGCGACTGTAGCGGGGCCGAGCCGGGGGAAAGAGCTGGCTGCTGGAATTGAAGAGACTGGATGTCCCGCCGGCGCTCCGGTACTTCGCCTCAGCTCCAGGTGCTGCTGAAATGTAACGCCCGCTCCCATTCGTCAAGCCACCTAGGAAAAGGGAGTGAGGAAGACCCTGATGAAGCGGTGCAGCAGTTGGCCATTATCGTCATGAATGCAACCGTGTACAACGGTTTAGTCCAAACAAAATGAATTACAAACCAACATTTATTTATCTCTCATGATGTGCAGAGAAAGTTAATTTTGTTAATCACCATCACGTGTCATGTTTCCACATAACCAAAGCTACTCTATTACCATGATGCTTACCTAGGTGAAGGCTAGAAGAGGATCCATGAGAGGAGGGCAGAGAGGGTGGAGGAGTGAGCGGGGAGTGACCTGGTGTGAGGCCGATGGGGCTGGGTGAGGAGGAGTAACCCAGGCTGTTGTAAAAAGGTTGGCCGATGGGAGTTAAACTGCTGCCGCCACGTTTGTAGAGGTCAGAACTTGCCAACAGGGAATCCCGGCGAGATACACTGCTACTGGTAGAGCTGGATACTGCAAGAAAGAAAAGATACGTGTTGGAGGAAAAAAAGACAAAAACTGTTTCATCGTTTATCGATGAATCACTTACCGGAGGAGCCGAAGCCACCCAGAGCAGAGCCCAGGCCAACACCAAGGGATCCACCAGGGCTGCTGAAACCCAGCGAGGAGCTTTGCTGTTGTTGAGCAGCCGAGGTGTGAGAGAAGAGGGAGCTGCTCTGAGAAGTGTTGGGGACCGATCCGGAGCCGTAGAATGAGCTGGAGGGCAGGCCGCTGCTGGGTGGGGGAGCGTGCTGCTGCTGCTGTTGCTGCTGCTGCTGCTGGGGCTGAGGCATGGAGCGGTACAAGCCGTTAGCTGGGCCGGACATGTTGTTGCCGGAGCCAGATGCTGACACCGCAGCTGCTGGTGGAAGGGGGAGAGAGAGAGAGAGTGTGGAGGGTTTTAGGAGAGCTGAGGTTGGAGTGTAAAAAAAACAAACAAAAAAAAACAAACAAAGAAGACCCACAGATTCAAATCCATCGAGACGGGTACATACCAGCTTGTGCTGCTGCGGGGTTGATGAGGAGAGGGGTCTGGACTAGACGAACTGGACCACTTAGACCAGTTCTGGCACCAGGGCCCATCACCAGGGCCCCGGTCTGGTCATAGTAGGCTGCAGGGGCCAACACCTGATAACCTGCATGTTGAAAAATCAAAGACAGTCAGGTATCACATATTACAGACACTATTTTAAAAGTCAGACTAAAGACGAGAGTAGATCGTTAAAAGAGCGCTCCAAATGAAAATCTAAGCTGAGCAGATGAATGACAGGGTATATATGATGGCTACTAACCAGGCATTCCTGCGTATGCCAGTGCAGGGTTTGCTGCAGCCAGAGACTCCTGTTGACTCTGCTGGCCTTGCCCAGGTGTGAGAGGTCTCTGATTGGCTCCTGTGCGCATCACCTGAAGGAGAAAGGAAGCAGGCTTTCTAAAACAAATGCTGCTTAAACATTTAACATAGTTTAAAGTAAACCGCTTGTTTACAACCGGAACTATGTTGGGTTCCAGTTTGATCAAATTTGAAAGACTGTTGCCTAGTAACGTCAACAAAAGGACTCCACCTCAATTTAAGGTAGTGTTGCAAAACAGTTCCCATTGTAATGGCGTATTATACAATTTCAACACCCCCATTAACTGTTTGTAGAATTATAATGACCACCAAAAAAAAGGGCAATTATCAACACTACCTGAAAATGAATTCTAAAACCAAAGAACAAAACAACAAATTCAGGCCTCCCTGATTAGAAATAAACATGGTGTTTTCACAGAATGTTACGAAGTGATTTCTTTAGGGAACAAAATGCTCTTTGCAAAAATAGGCGGAGAGGAAAAATGGCCGAGGCCCTTCAGTGCACAGACGTTAGAGAAAAGTAACCATGAAACACAGAGCCTTGTACGTTGCTTATCAAATCAAATGAAAGCGTTTTTTTTTGGTTCAGGATCTTAAAGTTAAGAAGCGTGATGTTTTCGCTCTTTACGTGAGTCTAAGAATTAGACGGAGTGAAAAGAAAGGTGAGAGATCGTATATAAAGATGGACAGAGTATTGGTTGCCTCGGAGTAAAGCTAAACTATTAACTGCACCCACAGCTCTAGTAAAGGACCACAAACCTGCCTGATTCAGACTAGAAAGAAAAAAACAAAAAAACGTTAATAGTTCCGACATATGAATCAGTATGATAATAACTAAGTGTTTTTCGTGTAGATTATTATTATTATGTTATTAGATTAAAATACATTTTTAAAAAAAGGAGTGGATGTAAAATAAAGATCTACACCTCTGTTGACAGATGCAGCTCTTTAGCCCTGTGTCCACCGAGCGGTCCAGTATGGATCAGTACAAAGCCTGTTCCCATTTCCACAGCCAACCGTGCCATATTTGGTAGGCGGCATCTACGGCTATCGGCATCTACGTAATAGCGTCACATGATAGCAGCTAATGACTAACAGCTAACCAGCTAAAAAATTCAACAAAGAAAAAAGTGGCGATTCTTTCGACCAATCGAAAGGACTGCATGGTTTAGCTCCACCTTTTACGTGTTGATCGATTCTTGGCACCCCAACAGAAGGGTACCAAAAAGGAGCACGTACGGGTCGGTAATTTAGAAATCTTTCCCGGCTTTATTCTAAGGAACCGTACTGAGACTAACCGAACTGAACTGCTCGCTGGAAAATGATTATCGGAGCAGAATTCCTCTTTGGCTCCAAAACCACTTGGGCCAAATCTGACATTTTCTCAATAACATTTAACAGCTGTTCAACCAGCCAGCAACTTCTGTGCATGGCTAATGCCCGGTTCACACGGTAGGATTTTAAATTGTCAGCCGATTTCACAAACTTTAGAGACCACACACACACACTGCGATAAATAAATCTTAGGTTTTACAGTTTTGGTCGTACAGTGTGTGGTGTGTGGCCACACGGCAACATCAACACACCACACACGAAGCGATTTCACTCATGAACATCCCCTGATCAGACGGGAAATCTCGCAAAACCTCTCGTGATCAAACCTGATTCCAGAGTCAACAACCGGACGAAGAGGATGCAAAACAGGTTTGAAAAAAGAGGCGTCGGTCAAAGGAGTGGAGACAACGGGAGCGTAACTTGTACTTCCTACATGATGAAGTGGAGGCGAGTAGTTGTTAGTCCTGCTCGTTTTCCCCTCGTGGGGGGTGGGGGGGTGGGGGGGGGGGGGCACCACACACGATGAGAAATTGGGCCAAAACAATCCAACATGTTGAATCTCCGATTTGTGATCCGAGCGGTCCCGACGTCCTTCCGATCAGACGAGAGCGGTCTGACCACACCACACACGGCAGGATGATCTTATCAGAATATCTTGTGATGATCGGGCCGTCTTTAAGATTATCAGAAGGGGAGAATTGGGGCCAAAATCGGTGTAATTATCCTGCCGTGTGAACCAGCCTTTAGTTCCAAGTCAAGTCACCAGCCAAATAGGTCAGCAACTTTTGTACAATGAAAGGAGACAGAGAAATGCCTTTCATAACATCCAGCCTACGAGGAACAGCAACAACTGGTCTGACTTTACTTGAAGATTCCTAATGTGATCAATGCCCACAGTTTGAATGCTAAAGTCCCTTTGATGGAGCCCTCCCCCCGTTCACAACAGGCCCTGCTTGACCAAGCACAGCCCTCACCTGTTGTTGGCCGGGCCCTGGTCCCTGATTGGATGCTTGCTGATTAGCTGAGTGATTGGCATTTGATGCAGCCTGTTGCTGGAAAAGATTGGCTGGGTACACTCCCCAGGGAACTCCGTAGTACTGCGGTGGAACCACTGTGGGGCCTGTGGGGACAAAATGTAGACATTACAAACGCTCTTCTACAACTGTCCTTTAGCTAAAGCAAGCAGACCAGTATTCTACGGAAACTGTCCTCTGCTATGGTGAACTAATGTGCAGCGTGGTCACCTGCGAGTGTGGCCGCTGCTGCCAGGCCCGCAGCAGTGTAGGGGTCAGTTCCAGGGGGGCCAGCATTAATGATGTAAGGGTTTGGCACAAATGCAGGAGCAAGGCCAGCTGGGTAAAGGAACAACAAGGGTATTCATATTTCTTATCCTTTCACATTCAAATCACTATGCAAGTGTAATAACATATCGAGATGAAAAGGGACTTTTCAAAGTATTACACAACACGCTGAGGCCGACTTACCAAGATGCTGCTGCTGGGCTGCAGCCAGAGCATATTGTTGTTGCTGAGCTGCAGTGAGCTGCTGCACAGTCAGGGGATTAGATCTCTGGAACAGCTAGAAACAAAACAAACAAGCAAAGATCACAGTCTGTTGAGCAAACTTGCAGAAAGACCGCTTCATAGGTAGGTTGTTTGTGGGTTTTTTTTCCCAAACAGACCTGCTGCTGAGAGTTGTAGTCAAACAATCCAACCGGAGTCCCGGACGAGTCCACCTGAATCTGGTTCCCGGCGTAGTCAAACTGGAGGGACTCCACGCCGGCTTGCTGCTCCATACCTCCCATGTTCTGGGCCTCTTGACTCTGGAAGTCCTCTGTTGGGCCCTTGTTCATGGCGGGGTTGTGTTGTTGGAGGGCATGGGGGTGGTGGTGCTGTCCCATCATCTCCAAACCGGTCTGACTGGGACCCATCCTCTCCACGGCCTCAGTGGGGGAGGCTTGACGGCTTCCAGGGGTGGGACTGTGAACGTTTATTAAGACAAACATTGGGGCCCGTGTGTTGTTAGTACAAAACTCTCGTGTCTCAGACAGAAACCAAGCAAAGAAGCATCGAGTCTTTCACTATGTATTTAAACATTTTCATTATTTTATGCTTTCTAAACAAGAAATTATTTAACTTCGAAAGATTAGAAGTTAAGTTATATCACATTACTGATGTTGAAAATGGAGATTATTATTAGTTAGCTAACTTTCAGAGTGATGCATCACTTTATATGCAAAAATTACAGAACGAAAACAAAAATAAACAAAACAGAAGAATGAGAAAATGGACTATGAGTGTTTATCAATTCATAAAAAAAAATAAAAAAAAAGTCAATGATTTATTTCTTTACATTCAAGAAATGAAGAAACCTACTTGAAATCTTTGCAGTCTCTGTCCATGCCGTTCAGCAGTCCTCTTCCGTTGGCTTTCGAGGGATCGTTCTCTTCTCCGACCATCTCTGGACTTTTGTCCTCTTCAAAGGGGGACACTTTTTCTTGGGCATCATTCTTCTCTCTCCCGTCTTGGTCGACATCTCCAGCACCCTGTATACATTAAAAACATAAAAGTAAGACCGTGCGCCACCTTTTAGGCGAAGGTTGATGTGGCTGGAAAGCCCATGTCACTTACGTAGCCGCCGTTCCTGTAGCGACCGTCCATCTTGTCCCCGGGAGAGGAGCTCAGGACGTACTCCACCATGCTCACCCCGAGGCCTCCACCTTCTGAGCGAGGTGAAAGTACAGAATTGGCATCACCATTCCCATGGAAACTCTGGCCTGGTCGCCGCTGCACCATGATTGGCTGAGACACTGAATGATCTGAATGAAAAGCCAATATCTAAATATTTGTGTATTTGATCTAAAGCTGGGTAACAAATTCACCAAAGAAAGTTCTAGGTAAGGGCGTGGCCAACGAGTAAGGGATGTTTTTGAAAACCTTGTAACTGAACAGAATACTTGCTGCAGCATCAACTTAAAAAGCAGGACAGGGAATGTATTCAATGAAAGTATAGACGAATAGAAGGGGAGGAACTTACGAGATGATCCCCAGGCATTGTCCCTCCACTCCTCTCCAAGAAGCATCCCTTTCCTTCCATCTTTTGCCAACTCATCAGAGTCCCAGAGCTTTTTGGCTGGCAGAAGCTGAAAATAAATGTGGCACATTTTCTAAGCATCTGCATGATCACTTTAAGTGGAGCAAAGTGTGACATTTTAAAAAAAGAAAAATCAACAACCACAGGTGAACCTGAATGTGATGAAACGTGACGAATGAAATATTCATTTTCACTCTAGTGTTGTCAGCTGAACATTCGTCCGTTCCAAACATGAAACAGTCGTTAGAGTTTTAGTTTGCTTCTTTGGTGATTACTCGAGTGTATTTTTCACAGCTCATGATTTATTACCGGTCTCTGACATGACATATGTTATGATGAAAAACCACTTACCTCTCCCATGCCCCTCGACTCCAAAGCAAGAGCTTGGAAGTCGTAGTTCATTTCATCAACAGCACGGACCTAAGACAAAGGAAAAGGACAGCGGAGCGTTAAACGGAAAGCGTGTCACCCTAATTAAAGGCCACGAACTGGAGACGTCAAAACAGAGCAAAACAAAGCAGCCTGTTTCTTATTTATTTTTGTCTCGACTCAAAATAGTTTGCTTTGTTGAACTGAAAAGATACGCTGCACAGGCTCATCTGCAAACAATGTATTCTTGCTCAATAAATAAAGTGTTTCTTTGACACTTTATAACCACAGACAAACAAAAGCCAACAACTATTTTAGATGGGGAATCAAGTTTACTTGTAAAACTATTAAACACGGCCTGGTGACTGAATCCTGACGGTGTAAAAACTCAGTAGGGCTGGAACGGTTGAGATCATAGTTTGGTTTGACAGACAAAAGGCAACAGAACCCCTGTTTCCACCGAGCGGTCCGGCTCGGTTCATCTCGGTACGGCACGCATTTTGCGGCACTTTCCATAGACTAATCCCGGGAAAGATTCCCAAATAACCAATCCGTACCGTCCCACTTTTTGGGACCCTTCCGTTGGGGTGCCAAGAATGTCGAGCCAACCCGAAAAGGTGGAGCTAAACACTGCAGCCCGCTGATTGGTCGAACGAATAGTCACTTTCCGTGTTACGTCGGCGAACCAGACTCCGCCATCTTTAAACCATACACAGCTTATTGTTTACGTCTGTATTTCTCCTCGCGGCACACAGCCTTGTCTGAAACAAAGCTGGATTGAGTTTTTGTAATAAAGAGTCACATGCCAGAGACAGAGTAGATGAACTGCTCGATGTCTTCCATTGTTGGTTTTGCTTGTCTCGTGTTTTTGTCCTTTGTTGAATTTATTAGTTAGCAGTTAGCTGCTATCGCGTGATGCTATTACATAGCGGCTATCGGCATCTGGCGTACATGCCGCCTACCAAATAGAGCACGGGTGACTGTGGAAACACAAACGGGATCGGGCTTAATCAAACCAAACCGTACCAAACTGTTCTGATCCGTACCGGACTGCTGTGTGGAAACGGGGCTATAAAGTCCTGAATGAACATTTGTAGGTTTCTCTAATTTATTTAGTAACGGACCACAGACTGGCTTGTGTGTGTACAGGATGGGATGCTGTCACGGGGGCTTTGAGATGGGGGTCCACTACTTATGCACATTGAGACACAGCCTTAACCCCTTCTGCTTTTACACTTAAGAGGCTTTAAAAAAAAAAAAAAAAAAAAACACACCAGGGAACAGTTATTTAGCAAAACAAAAATGGAAAATTTTATCTTTATGACGAAATTTAGATGCATATGTACGCATGCAATAAAGTCCCTGATTCCTGCCTTTACTAGAAGCTTCGTGAAATGTGGCTCACAGTGACGCTCGCACTTCGTCCGCTCCATCAGACGTGCACGATAACGTCCCACACTTAGACTGCCACCGCAAAAAGAAAACATTACTCCTGAATACCGCCTTCTATTTTACATTGTATTTATTTCATATTATCCAATCAAGAGAAGCTATTTATTTTGCATCATTTTTGTGTTATTTCCTCTTTTTGTTGTCAATGTTTAATAAACTACAGGCTGTTCAAAAACATATAGAACTAAGCATTCAGGACTTTTTGTTGATTTTTTCCCCCCCAGTTGTAACAAACATACTGAACTGTGACCCTAAAACTGAGGTACAAACTTGAGACCATGGCTTCTATGTAACACTTCCAACAAGTAGCAGTACTTTACCTGCATATTTATGTTGGAAACATTCATGCATGTTAAATGTGGCGTGTGTTGCATTGGGTTAACTTTAGGTCTTGGACAATGAGTTTTAGTCTAAAGGATTTCTAGATACCAAAAAAGACACGGCTGCCGTAAACTGTAAGACAACATTCTTCATGTCTGGCCAGTTATCACAGCTACAATGGCACTCCTGCTGTGCTAAAGAACTGGTCTAACACATTTTTCCCACAGTAAATACTGAGGCTGTCGTTTTGTAAATGGAATGCTATTACCATCTTATCACACCTGCATTAGTTGTGGTTTGCACTCTGAAGAACTGGGGATCTGTCTACAGTGAAACCCACCTGTCCTGTAAACCAGTGTGAGCTGGGATAAGCAACATATTAGTGTGTGCACCGAAACAAGTCTGCCATCAGGAAGGACCCCCACCATTCTCTTACTTCTCAAAAGTATGCCCAACAGTAATCTCCCTATTTACTGTTCTATGTACAGAATATAAAAATGGATATTTGAGGACATTGTCGGTATAATCTTTTTTACTGCCAAACACATCAACAATGCCTCTGAGGTGATTTGGAGTCAAGGGTTTTCCTTTACCTTGTGTAAATCACAGATTAACTTTACATGTGAAATATAGTGCTTTCACACTTGCAGAAATCTCCTGAAAAATTCCTTACATTTCCAGGAGGAGTGTGTACATGTGAATACAAACAGACACATTTTTCACTCTGACTTTACCCAAACCTTCTCCTGCCAGACCCCTTATATTTTTTCCTGCAGCAAGTCCTACTGAGCTGATGCGTGAATGCAGCAGCATATGATCTGTTGAGCGACATGTACTGTGACTTCCACATTGTATAAAATGTATGCATGCGACCGCTACGATTTTTGTACATGTAAATCAAACTGCTGCAAACTGCGGCAGTATGAAGTTCTCCACACTTTTGATGATAGTGTGATTTAGCAAAACTATACGTAGCATTGATATAAAGGCAAATATTCTCATTAAAAGGATGGTATGGTGCTTCACCAGCTACGTCCGTCTTTTTTTTTTTCCACTTCATGTCTCACTTCGGGAGACACCCCCCCATCTAATAGGGGTGGTCTCCCGCCGTGAGTAACATGGAGACCTAGACTTGTCACTGACTTCAGGTTCTTTACCTGATCAACATGGTTTGCATCTCCAGTTGGCCAACGATGCTTGCTGGGTTGACAGCCTCCAAGCTGCTCCCCTGGCTGCCTCTGAAAGAAGTATCCAACAGTGGCGTCATCCTGAGATCGTCCACTCAGCGGGGGCTGTGGGGTGCCTGGAGTAGGGTTAACCACCCTGTCCATGCCTTGTAAATGTGGTACTACTCCAGGAACCTGTCCCGCAACCCCAACTGAGGCTAAGGGCCCTCCACCGTGAACTCTGACACCGCCGGTCTCAGGAGCGCCATTTGCATGCAGCATCCCACCTCTTGTCTCCTGCCAGGCCACGTCATTCATACCTAGGATGCTGCATGGAACGCTCATTCCACGGGAAAGCCTGGATGAAAACACAAGATTGGGATTTGGTCAATCGATGATGGTTGTTGTAACAAAACAAAAAAAGGCTGACATGTATAACATTTGGAGAAACCATGTGATTTATTTTAAACAACATTAGCCATATGTACTGCCCCTGCATAATAAACCATAACAGATGTATTCAAACAAAAAGGTCTAATTTCTTTCCAGTCAATGCAGCACTTACGTAAAGGTGGATATATGATTGATCTATACAAATGGTCATGAAGGTAAAACTGGTAGATTGACTTTATATTAGCCGTGATAACAATCTAAATTGGAAGTCTATTTGATCATAATGATGCTTTCCACACTACTTTACATACACTTGTTTATGACAAGGATATATCTAATTCCTGAAATGCTAACTAGATGCCATTATATACGGTTTTTATAGTTGCCATGAAAACTTCTAAATACGACAGCTCACCCACCGACTACCAGACCACGTGGTGTTGAATAAAGCAGTTTGCACAAATATGTAAAGGTCGAAGTCTGAACACGATAACTTACTTTGTAAAATGATGTGCGGCTAGCGGTGTCGACAATAAGCAACATTAGCCTCAGTTAGCATTAGCCAACCCAGAGCTAGCACTGATGTAACATTACACATTAACATCGCGTAGGATAGAAGAGCGTAATCTTATGTGTGTTTTACGCATGTAAGTTTAGCAGGAATGATTTGTTAAAAAGCCACATAGACAACTACAGAAATACTGCTCAGTGGAGCTAACCGATATGAAAACCCTTCCAGCAAGACGGCTAGCTGACATAGCGTCAAGTCCGATGCTAATTAGCGAGCTAGTTTAGCGGCTTCGGCTAAGATTTTGAATAAACTGGTGTTTTGATAGGAACGCAGCCAACACACAGGTGCACATTAATGTTTGAACGTCAATGGATTGATCGGCATGTGCGGAAATCATAGATGTTTCTTGGTCGATGCCATTACTTCATTAGAGCGAGAATTAGCAGCACTGTAGCCGTCGAGCTAACGCTAACCTCAGCGGGCCTGCTCTGTTTATTATCGGTTTGGGGGGACGCTCGACATCAAAGTTAAAATCATCAGTGTTACATGTTTTTTACAGTACGCTGGAAAGTTCGGTAGAGAGGCCCCTACATAACGCACTAGGTTGTAACACAACACGTCAAATAAACCAAGAAAAAAGGCTAACGAAAGAGCTAATAGCTAAGTTGGTGTTGTATGAGCTAAAACATCAAGCAAAGCAAACATGGCCCCCCTTCAAGTCCCAAACAGAGGGGCCTTAACCGCTAAACAAAAGGGGGAAATACTCACAACCATGGCAGGCACCTTTCACGGAGCTCTTCCTCACGATGTGGGGGAAATAAATACAATCGAAACAAAGATAAATACTCACGCGTTGTCGTGTCGAGAGAGGATCTACTCTGCTTGTTGCACGCCGTCAACCCAATTCTGTATTGTTTTGTTTCCTTGGAGAGAGAGGCAGAGAGAGCGGTGATTTAGCTTTTAGGCTTGATAGTCAATGCTAAGAGTTTAGCCAACGATAGTGCCCCCTCCCTGTAAATAATGTGAACTACGTAGACATGCGTATAAGCATGTCAATGTGAATCAGCCTTTACAGCGTACCTTTTGTACAACATGTGAAGGTATCAACTGCTTCATTGAAGCCTATATATAAATATCCCATCATAAAATAGCTTACACAACTTAACTATTGTTAAAACATTGTTTTGCTGCAGATTAACCTCTGCACACGTGTCTTAGTTCACAGGTTTAATTGGTAATTTCTTTACTCTTAGTCATATGGGGGATTTATAAGTCTTGTTTTGGATTTAATATATACTGAAGAGGGGGGGGGCGCAGTGGTTCTTTATTGTAATGTCTGTCTATCTATCTATCTATCTATCTATCTATCTATCTATCTGTCTATCTATCTATCTATCTTTTGAATGAATGATAATTTAATAATAATTCAATTATCTGGACAATAGTGACACAGTATGGGAGTAGACAAAGACAGAAAATAATAAATCGAGTAGACCCATGGGTTGTGTTTGAATGATCGGATACATCATGTTGCAGTACATTTGGGTTGATTTCAGTTGATCCTGGGTCGGGTGGGTCCTCGTGGTCTATGACCCTCCTCTACATAAGAAAAAACCATGAGATCCAATCATCTCTTCCTTTACAGACTGTGATCTCACCTCCCTATTTCCGATTGGGTTGCTATATTTAGGAAACCACCCTTTGCTTTATAAAGAGATCGCACTTCTTACCAGTAAATGTTCTGGAGTTGGAATAAGAGGTCGGCTTTACCGCACCACTTCGTCGGGTTTTATTTAGAGTAGTTGGAGTGAGCGCAGGGAGAACATTTTGTTTTTTTAGATGCCACATTCTAGAGCGAGCTAGGAAAACGACAGGAATGGCAGACATACGCAAGAAACTCGTCGTGGTGGGGGACGGCGCATGTGGAAAGACATGTCTACTGATAGTGTTCAGCAAAGACGAATTCCCCGAGGTGTATGTTCCCACTGTGTTTGAGACATATGTGGCAGATATTGAAGTGGACAACAAGCAAGTCCAGCTGGCTTTGTGGGACACAGCTGGACAGGAGGACTACGACCGGCTGCGCCCTCTTTCCTATCCCGACACCGATGTCATTCTGATGTGTTTCTCCGTGGATAGCCCGGACTCGTTGGAAAACATCCCTGAAAAGTGGGTGCCTGAAGTGAAACATTTTTGTCCCAATGTGCCGATCATATTAGTGGCCAACAAAAAAGATCTGCGCAACGACGAGAACGTAAAGAACGAGTTGTCCCGGTTGAAGCTGGAGCCTGTGAAGGCAGAGGATGGCCGGGGCATGGCCATGCGCATTGGCGCATATGACTATTTGGAGTGTTCTGCCAAAACCAAAGAGGGGATCTGGGAGGTATTTGAGACTGCAACACGAGCAGCCTTACAAAAACGAACAACACCCTCCCAGAGTTGTCTCAAATGCTGTGTTTTGATGTGAATCGACCATCTCTGGAGAGCCGTAACACGCAGACGAGACGTTTCTCCCACTGCGGGAGCGGTGAACATGTATTCGCAGTGATCATGGTTTGGACACTCCCTTGTAAACAGACGACCCAGACTGAACCAAAACCAATGACTGCAAACGAGCTGTTTTGAGCACATTTGATCATCATCTGATCTATGTGTGTGTGTTTGGTGTGTGTGAGTGTGAAATGCACTGGTTACAGCATGTTCTTTGTGGGTCACATGGTGCCAGTCTGACAGGTGGAGGGGTAAAAAAAGGACAAAGGTTTCATTTCAGTGGAAGTCATACGTGCCCACTTCTAATGTGGACATGGCCTTTGTAAAGGATTGCTTTCAAGCCAAGATTTAATATACTAATTTTTTGTGTTTGTAAGTGTTTGCAGAGGCCACTGCCTCACTGCCAAGGCAAGGTTATGCTTCTTTGATAAGCAAAGCAGTACAAAAAATTGCACTCATTATTTATGTCCACTTTTATAGTAAAGTGAGAACGTTTGGAATTGCACAGCACCGAGCACGAGTTACTCAGACACAGTAATATACGATTTTGAAACAAAGCCAGGTTGAAATCAAAGTTATTTAATCCGCTTTGTTCATTTGAACCACATCAAGAAGTATGTTTTTGACTCCACATTAGTTGTGTATTTGTTAATGTGCAACAGGACACAGGTCCAAGAAACTAAACATTTAGTCAGATTTGTAAAGGGCTTACCATATTGTTGTGTGCTGTTTTGCAAGTTCATAGGGTGATGCTTAGTCACAGTTAATTGCAAAAACAAGGAATTTAAAAAAAAATGTTTTTAAGCATGCTGTCACCCTAAACTGTATGCTTGCTGGCTGTAGTGGGAGAAAATAAATGCTTCTTGACTAATTACCCTTACTGGTAATTAAAGAACATTTAGCGTGTGAATGGTGTATCCAGTAAAGGACAAGAAAATATATAATATAATTTTTTGTTTAAATAAACAAATTCCCAAATCTCATTTTAACAAAATCATTTAAAGCACACATGGTATCTTAATAACCTCTGAAATCCAGGAATGCTTGACATTTTTGGTGCATCTTATTTCAGTAATATGGTTCATTTTTAAGAGAAGGCTGAGCTTGTGAAAGGACCAAGCATGTGAGTGTTTTCTCAGTGTGACACATTTTCTAAGAAAGTGTTGTGAAAAGAAGAGTGGGTTCTTGTCAGAGCTCTGTGAGCCAACATGCACTCATGGGATAAAGCCATCTGATGGCAAGGTAGATTTCAATGAAAGAGTATCATGTGATTATTTTAACACCCCCCCCCCCCCCCCCCACACACACACACACACACACACACACACAAAACATCCCACAAAAAGCTTTGAAACACTGAACAAAATCAAAATGAAATAGGGATTTTTGTTGAAAATGTAAAAACTTTGTTTACTGTTGTAAAAGTGAATTGGGATTTGTTAAGAGACAAAAGTTCACCCAATGTCTTCCATTATGACTGTGAATGTACCTCAAATGTTGTCTTTTTTTAAGCTTTCAAGTTTGCTACCGCAATCAATGTATTTGAGCATATTTTTTCATACTTGTGTAATAAATTCTGCTCTTGTTTGATTTGTTTCTCCTTTTAAAGTGTTATTTGTGTCCTTTACTCAATGGTGGAGATCATCACTTTAATGACAGCTATGAACATTGGTTTCAGTGATTGTTGCTACACTGGGACTCAAGGGTAAGACCCTAGTACATTCACTATGCATGTTTTTCTTTGGGCAAAAACAGGAAGATCAAGACATTCCCTTCAAACACAATTTTAATTTGTCTAGTAAGGTACTATAGTAAAGATACATCTGTGTTTAAAGGTGTATCCTGTATAAATCCAGTGAGAGTTACATCAGCGTAAAAGTCACATTCCTTCCTGACTGCTGTTGCTGGGCTTTTTGCAAAGGAATGCATTGTGCTGGACTGGTTAACTTTCCCACACTGGCCCCACTAATGTGCCTCTGATTTTCAATGTAATGGTTCACTGATCAGGAAGCACTGTTTTTATCTAAGTCTTATTTCACTAAAAAAGGAAATAACTGGAAAAAGAAAAGAAAAACGATAGCCAGTGTGTCAAATCTATTTGACTGTATCAAATTAAGACAACATTAATGCAATGACATAATCTGAACTTTAAAGGGTAGACTGGGAACAGTGGGAATTTTTGTGAGTAAAATGAATGCAGAATGTATGTGAACAAGCTGTACTGATTTTTATTTTATTTATGTATTTATTTATTTTTTTTTGGGGGGGGGGTGTAAGTCAATAAAGAATACAAGTGCGCCACCACCTCAAATGTGTCATTCTTTTGCCTCATTTTCCCACAGTAAAGGAAAAAAAACATGTCCTCTCATGCTGTTTTTTAAGGATACATTTGAGCCATAGTCAGCCAACTACATGAGGTTTTCATGGTATTTCCATTGTTTTATAATTTATACTAAATACATATTGTACCCTTTTATCCTTCTAAGTGCTAGGGTTAGAAAATACTTTGTTGATTACTACTTTACATATGATACAGAACACATGATGGGCTTATATAAAGGGCACATTATGAAGGAGTACCAAGTACGTCTTAATATGCTCCACCCACAGCCTCTGATTAAACATAGCCATGACCTACACCTGGAGAGATACATTCATGTATTTTGAAGGGTGCACGTGTACTCAAGAGTATTTTGCTATTTTTCATAAAATCATACCAGCTCGATTTCTGTCTAACTTTCTTTGTTTAATGATAAAAGGGTGCCTAAGAGTCTCAGCTATTTGTGTACCTGCTAAATTTAGACCTGAGAATGAGTATAAAAGGATACATGGGCATTTGACAACTGGTTACTTTAGATTTTGTGTTTGTTTTAATATTCTATTTTTTAAATTGATTCAGTATGCAGTTTTTCACATGATTAATACTTATTGTGATTTAAATGTTACCTTCATCAAAGCAGTTTAATAATTATATTTTCTTATGCTTTAAATAAAAATACCAATAAACCATTATTTCAAATAATAAATTAAAGATGCACAGAGCTGTAGGCAGTATTAACTGTCTTTATTGAATGGACACACATTGTTTTTTAAATAGTACAAGACACAAAGGGTCACAGAAGGATCAGAACAACTGGGAGTCCACTGTGAAGTAAACAATTACAAATTTGAAAGACAGAGTAGAGAGACATATAATGTTTTGTATTGCAGATGGAATAGTTTAACAGCCAGGGTCACTTAGTTGAATTTAGCAACAAATGGTATAGGAATGTCGACCTCCATCTGTCTATCACCTACTCTGACAAATGGCTGAACATTTTTGGTTTTTTCCTTAAGAGCTCTGATAACATTGTTTTGGAATGCATTAATACGTTTTACCATTAAGTCAATCCAGGATTGGATATCAGCCTGAAGCTGTTCAGTAGACATGTCAGCCAAAATACTCTTGAGTTTAGCTTTCACAGCATCAACATATTCCATCACAATTCTGTGGGCCTCTTCTACCTGCTTTGCAACATCAGCCAGAACTTGAGAGTTGATGGCGTCAGTGTATACATCAGTCACAAAGGTGGAGAGCTTCTCTACATTGTGAGATTTAAGGTTCAGGAGAAACTTCTCACTTTGCTCAATAGTGAACTGAATGAATTCTGTGTATTTGTTAATGATATCTTCCAGCTGGATATTTCCCAGTTTCCTAATAGTGACAATGACTTGGTCCTGAATCTTCCTCAAAAATACAGAAAGGTCATCAACAATCTCCCCTCCGCTGACAATGTAGTTAGAGCCAGGCAAGGTGAATTCAATGGCTTTGAAATAGTCAAGGACTGTGGTAAACATGGTGACAAAGTACCCTGGAATCTTTTCAACAGCCTCCTCAGATACATCAGCAACAAAGGCACTAAGTTTCTGGTATATGTCAAGCCCAGACTGCCTCTCTTCATACCCAGGGAATGAGAACTGTGTATCTCTCAGGAATTTAACAACAGCATCAAGAACCATTTGAACTCTCTTTTGGTACTTTTTCAGGATCATAATGGTTTTATCTGTGACAGTTGTCATAACACTGGAAGTATCTACAGCTGCAAGTTTCTCAACAGCACTGTTGAACATAACTCTACCCTGCTCTTTAGCCTCTTCAAAAGAACCCCCAAGGCTTCTAACATGCCTGTTAATTGTTTTGTATGTCCTGACAGCAGGATCGGATACCATTTCCATGACTGTGGGCACCTGTTTTTTCATTCTTAGCATCATCTCATATGGCATCTCCATATTCCAGGTGGTCTGAAGGTTCAGCTTCTCAGCGTTTACCACAGACATCTTCAGACCCAAGATATCAATGTCTGTTGTTGGCTCGGACTGTGGGGAACATGAAACAAAACATAAATTACTAAATACTTAATACTATTAACATTATGATAACATTAAATGGTTATTTGTAACCAGTCAAGTTCACAAAAGTTTCTTACCGGGTAGCGACCATAGAGCCTTGCTTTCACTTGGGCAGGACGCTTGGTCTGCATCTGGAGTGCAATGAGTCCTGCAGCTGGAGTAGACATAGACACAACAAGGCCTTCATCTGGATTTCCAGTTACCTCTTGGTAGATTTCCATAGTCAGGGCAGGTAGATTAACCTTTGCTGAGTTGGTGATGGAGGTATCCACAGTCACAGAACTTAAGATGATGGTGCTCTCATGTTTTCCCTCTAGCATTGAATGTTTTGCAGAAAGGACAGAGGCCATTCTAAGTCCACCAACCACATTAATGTTGGTGTTGCCCTCAATCTGTCCAGTCAGGAACTCAAATTCAGAAGATGAAGAAGCATCAAGTTTGATGATTAGGCTGTCCTGGTTAAGAACACTGGCATCTGTTTTGAGTGTGATCATTGCTGTTTTAATGGCAAACTCATAAGTCAGATCACCCATCACAGGGATCCTGATGTTCTGGATTTTGGGCAGAGTGATCTTTGGAAGTGTGAGCTTGCTGAGGGCAGATGGAACATGGAGAGCGGGCATTGTGATGAGAGTAAAGTCCGGCAGAGGAATGGTGAAAGTGGAGACCTCGACATTCATTACTGGGACTTTGTAGGCAGGGACTGTGATGGTTTTTGGCAACTCAATGCTATATTTTTCATATTCTGATCTTGCTTTATCATAAGATGTAGCCAGCATGTCAGCAGCCTTGTCCTTGCCAATTAGCATGTTCTTGTGCAGACGCTTGACATTGGTATTAATGGCATTGATGATTGGAGCCATATTAATATCAATGGTGATCATCTCAGGGCTCTTCATGTACTTCAGCTTGGAGTTCATGTCAAATGACTGCTGAGTTGTGATCAGGAGATTGCTCAGGCCAGAGTCTTCCCACAGTGAGAAGTCTTCCACTCTTGGTGTCTTGATACCAAAAATTGGTACAGTTATTTCAGGAATGTTGATTGGCTCCTTCAATACATCAAGATTTGCTTCTCCAGTAAGCTGGGAGATGATGTTAATTTCTCTATCACCATTATCCAAGCTGAAGAAATGGGAGTACTTGTACTGGTTGAATCTAGCCAGACCTGTCCAGCTAGATTGTTGCACTTCAGAGTTCAGGGTAAAAGAGACGTCATTCTGGAGATCCACCTTTCCAGACAGTTTAAATGGAAGGGTAACCTTGGCATTTCCCTTATTCTTAGTATCAAACATAAGCTCATTGGGTGTGAGCAAAGCAAGCATAGAGCTTGAGAGAGTTCCCTCAACCAGTCCAGTGAGCTCTGCATTGTGAGAGGCAGTGAAATCTATTTTCATGTCTTCAACCTTAGCTTGGAACTTGACCTCTGCAATGCTTCCCTTCATGGCAGGTGTTTCTGTCTCAAACTTGGCATCAATAATGACGTGGCGGAAAATGCAAATATCCGCCATCACATTCTGACTCAATTTGAAGTTGTTACTGCCTGTTGCTCCTGTGAAGGTCACTTTAGCTGTGTGAAGATCCATGACCACTTCTAGATCACTCTTGTGAGTTGCCTCATCTGAGAAGTCCAGAACTGCAAATTGTTCATTGGCCAGATTGTTAATAGTGAGGGTTGCAGTCCCTGCCTCTACCACAAAGACAGCTTTTTGATTCATTGATATTTTACCAATGCGGTTGATGTCATGTGTGTAGCTTGTCTCCATGTTGGCAGACACTCCATTTTCCATGGCAAAGAATGCATTATTTACAAGCTGTGCAACATAGATCTCAGTGTTTACCTTTGCAGTAGTTTCAGCAGAAGTTTGAGCTGACAGGCCATAGAGAGTCATTGTTGCTTTGTGGTCAAGAGCAAAACAAGACTGGTCAACTTTGATGTTCTCAGAAATAGAGAGGCGACTCATCTTGGGTGCAGCTAAATGAGCACCTGCATCCACGGTGAAGTCAAGGACTGTTAAGGTAGAAGAAGCCTGTGAGTTGAGGTTCATTTTGAACTCTGGTGTGACTGATGTAGTTGTGGTGTTTTCCAGGGCAGCAGCAGTCCTAAGTGTGTAATGAGGTGAAGTCACTCTGAACTCTCCAGAGAGTTTTCCAAAACAGGGGATCTTGCTCATATCTAACACCTTCTCTTTCAACTCCATTGTGAATGTGTCATAATCAAAGGATTGGATTTTCTGGATCATTCTCACAAAATAGTCACTCATATCATCGATCAGCTGTTTGAAGTCAATGGAATACAGTTCATTGACAAACTCCTGAAGTGGTACCATAACTCTTTGGAGCAAAGGCTGGATGTCAATGGATCTGACAGCAGCAAATACAGACTGGATCTTCTCCCTCACCTGATACTGCTTCATCATTTTGACAACCTCATCCATGATGGCCCCAATCATCTTCTCAACCTCATAGCTGGACAGGATCTCTTCAATCTTGGCATATATCAAATTAAACTTGTTAGCAATGTTATACTTGTTGTTCCAGGCCATGATAGTGTCCTTTACTGTTTTCAAAACATTCAGAACTGGTTCAGTTGGCAACTTGGTCGTCAGGTTGGTCAAAAAGTTTTCAATTGAGCTGAGAAACTTTTTCAGGTCTTGGACAAAGAGGTCGAAGTCAAAGTTGTCAATGACATCCTTCAGTTCTGAGATTTTGTTCTGGAACTTTGTGCTGATTTTGTACTTCATGTTTAAGTCTTGTAGCATCTCAATGCTTTGGTCCATCAGGTTAATCATGGTGGTCTTCATGTTTTCAATAAAGGCAGGCAGATGCGCAATGAATGGGATCTGGAGGAAGTGACTTTCGCTGTTTTTGTCATATTTCACAAATCCAGAGATTGCATAATTTTCACTTGCCTCACTGAAGAGGGGGGTTGACACTCCTCCTGTCATCTCAATACCCAATCTCTCTGCGTTGTTATAGGCACTCATTTCCTGATCAAAAGCGTGCTCATTCACTTTAGATGAAACCTTCAGTGTGACACTTTGCTCCTGGAAGCTTAGCATGCTGTTGAACTTGTTGTCCATGTTCGTCTTAATAGTTGGTCTGCCTTCCAGTTCATGGGTTGTTGAGGCTCTGCATTCAAATGATTGTGTGAACAGCATGGGTTCTGCTTTCAGGAGGAATTTGCTGTACAGGTCGCCACTTTGCTGTCCATACAGATGCACTGCACCATCTGAGTTGAAAATGGCATCAATGTTCAGAGTGAAAGGTTCAGCAACAGCTTTGACTGTGCTGTCCAGGCGAAGAGATGGTGAGTTGAAGTTGGCCACGTTGTTAAATTTCATGCTCAGACCAGCAACCTCCATATCAGTGGTATGTGTCATGTGAGTGCCCAGGAGTTTACCATTGGTGTTGCTCTTGGCAGAGAGGACCGCATCAACAAACATCACTTCATACATGTGTTTGAGTTCTTCCTCTGAAAAGACTCCCATCATTGTTCCAGACAGCTCAAAGGTGTAAGGTTGTGCCTTGAACTGGGCTTCATTCACAAAGTTAACCTCCATGATCTTCAGGTCATTTTTCACCATGACTGTGGCAGTAAAACGCTCCATGTTAACTGTGATGTCATGCATGTAGGTGTTTCTGTTGTCAAGGACGTTGTCAGTTTTGGAGTTGAGGGTGAAGGATCTCAAAGACAGAGACAGTGAGTTGGTATTTTCGGTCCTCATCTCATTGAGAGATCCAACGATGTTGTTGGAGAGAATCAGGCCATCTTCATTCAGTCTGAGGTTCACTCTGTTTCTGGTGTTAACGTCGAAGAGGTTACCCTTGAAGATGCCGTTAACATACACTTCTGTACTCGCCATCTTTCCCTCAACACTGAGCTCAGCTGTGTTATCTTTAATAGCTGCCTTAGTGGTAAGAGACATTGTGGCACCATTAGGGTCAACTCCTCCATGGAAAACATTCTCGAAGGTCATTGGGCTGTGCTGAGCAGTAGTTGTACAGCTGGTGGTCAGGCCATTCATGTTCAGGGCCAGGGTGGCCTTGTGGGAGGCAAGGCTTGAAAAGATGTTCAAGGAGGCATCAGCATTGATCTCCACACCAGAGGGGTTCATGGTACCAGTGAGTAAAGAGTAGGCACGGTTCTCTGTGTCATCAGCTTGATTTTCTATCCTGAGGACGACCTGTTCTTCAGAAGCAGAGAATTCAATCTGGCTACGAAGCATTCGCTCATCAGCCTTAGTCACAGAGTCAGCCTGGGCAGTCAGTTTGATGTCCTTGTAGCTTAGGCTCATCTTGGTGGTGTGCTTGATGGGGTCACTGTTGATGTTGGCGTTGGACTCAATCAAAAGTTCCTCATTTGCATATGATGCCTTCACTTTGTTCACAACCTTCAGGATTCCAGAGTTCACACGCAGTGTACTCTCCAATCTTGCTTCTTTCTTTACTGGCTCAACAGAGAAGGTGTGGAGATAGGTGGTGCTGGCAGTCATGGGTCCAATGGTCACACTTCCATCTGTGTTGATATCTCCAGAGAGCATGTCCTTGGCTAGGATGACCTGGGTGGTGATAGTCAGAGAAGTGTCCAGACCTACAGGGGATACAGCTAACACATTGTACCTTCCTGTTGTCAACACATTGTCTGTGACAGCAATGGTTTCCAGCACACTAAGACCAGTGTTGATGAGCATGTGGTTTAGGGAACCATCAAAGGTCATTTTCATAGTTTTCTCTGCAGTGTCAGTGATTGATGTAGAGCCTTTAAAGAAAAAGACAAAACATTAACATATTAATTAGTTACAAATTTCTAATGTTTATCTTAAGTTAAATTACATTTTAATGAAAAGAACAGAGATTAAATAAATTACCCTCTGTTGAAAAGCTGAGAAGTTTGATCGGACTGTCAGCCATGATGCTGAATTTGGCCAAATAGCTAGGAGACTCAATAGTGTTGTTTCCAGCAGACACAGTTGCCTCCCAGTTGTAATAGTTGGTGTTGACTTTGGAGGTCACTTCCACCATCCCCATCAGAGGCAGGGTGAGATCAAATTCAGAAGGGATGGTGAAAGTGGGAATCCTGATCTCCTTTGATGCAACATCCATGCCCAATTGAGGCATAGAAATTTCTGGGGAGGTGACCACTGGAGGAATCATTAGCTCCTCAGATGATTTGCCACCAAGAGGCAGAGGGAAAGTGATGGTCAGACGGTCCTTGTTGAACTTGTATTTGAATGTGCTTTCACTGGTTGGAGAAAAGTTGTTCAATTTAACTGGTTAGTAAATATTATTGTACTTTTCTTAAACTTTAATCAGGATCAGTTGCAATTTTAGCACAGTCCATATAACTATATGGGGGTTAACTTACAGGTTCATGAATATGTTTTCAGGCATGGAAGGCATTTCCACATTTTCAATTTTGTTCCTCAGGGACTCAACATAGGGGACATCGGTTGTGATCTTGTCCATCCAGATATTGCTGGCCTGATGATCAAATATCACATTTGTCATGTTTCAGGCTGGAAGAACTCAAACTTTGCTAAAATAGTCTAAATTATATTATCCTTACCTCAACTGCCTTGTTGAAGATATGACGAACTTTCATGTCAGTCTTTACCACCTGCTGGTCCATTACATCCGCCACAAACTGCACGAGCCAGGCCTGGATGGCTTCAGTGTAAGGCACCAGCATCTTAGTTTCAGCATTCATGTTAGACATCAGCTGTACCTCAGCCTGCTCCTCACCTGAAATGAAAATAATTCAGAATTTGAATTGAGAATGCACCAATGAGAAATCATGAGTTTTTGAAATGTTTAATCTTTGAAATCTGTTATCAACATGTTTTATAGACTTACCATATTTGAATGTGACTGCCTGGATGGAGAAGGTCTCTGGGAGTTTTACCTCACTTTTGATCTCCATAGTGAGTACGTCAGAATTGCTCATGGTAGCAGTGAGAGCAGCATCGGTATTGAGAGAGGGGACCAAGAGCTGAACCTGCAGCATGCCATCAGTCATGGTCTGAAGGCTTTAAATAAATAAAAAAGAAACAAATAAAAAAACAGAGAATGTCATTGGCTGAAGAAAATTCAGAAACAAATGTATGCATGAGTACCTCCTTTTAGGTAAGATATTACATTTATTTCAGTGTTTGAATAAAGTGTATGGCCTGGCTAACTTACTTGGCACGGCCAGTCAGAGAGATCTGTGGCACATTCTTGTTGGAGATTTCAAGTGTAATGGATTTGCCTTTGGCACTGCTGTCAGTCATGCCAACCTTAACACCAGCCTCAACATCAAAGTCAGGGATCTGGACTTCGGTGGTGAAGACATTCCTGTTATAGTTGTATTTCATGGTAGCTGTAGCCTCTGTAGGCTGAGCACCTACAAGGACAACAAGTAAAAACATCATCAACAAGGAAACAAGCATTTTGGAACTCCCAAAAATTAATAAAGGAGGTTGTTTTATTAATTAATAATAACTAACTAACTAATAACTAAATAGTTGTTTTTGATCTTTTTTCTCCAAATATGAAGCTCATACCCTCAGCTCTCAAGGCCAACTTCAAAGAGTCAACATTGGGGACGCCATCTTCTCCTTCACTGAGACGTTCATAGGTGATGGTGGCTGTGTATTCAGAAACCTCTTCAGAGGGCTTGATCAGCAGAGCAAACCTTTGGAGAAAAGGTAAACTCAGATAAGTTTTCAAATTAATCTTTAGTGGTATAGCACTATGAATACAGAAAACCACAAAAAAACCCAATCTTTAACTACCTTTGGCAAATTCTATATCCATTCTAGAGCCAATAACTTGATGGGATGTTTACCAATGTTTACACAAACAATCAAGATACTTTTTCCAAATTTAACTATGCAATCTGATGTAACTATACAGAGATGAAACAAATAAAAAAACAACACTTTTTTCTGAGTTTAAAAACATGATAATCATTCATTACGTTGCCATCAGTGACACAAAATTGTACAAGAGAATGACTTACTTGGTCTCTCCATTCAGGGGGAAGTAAGGAATGTCAGTCTTGCCACGAGTGTCAGCACGGCTTGCCTCTGTGCAGTATTTAACTCCAAAGAGAGTGTCACAGCTGACTTCAGCTTCGTTGTGTGGGATCACTGGAGCAAAACCACCGCCCACAATCTGCACCTTATTGCTATAACAGCAAAAAACAGCAACATTGGTTTTCTATATCTCAAAACTAAACATACACATTTTCTTGTCTTCTGTATGTAATTATCACTCACTCTTATCTACCATTTCTTTACAAAGGCACAACACAAAACTAGACAATACATGTGCGTATTTTACAACAACAGACAATTATTATATTGACTAAATGTAAAAAAATTATTTCTTTTTTGTTTTGTTTTTTTACCTGATGGTGAAGAGCTTTGTAGTGCCCTGTGGGGCGGGGATTGTAAGCTTGACCTGGCTCCCCTTCATGGCGATCTTGGCATTGAATGCACTCTCATGGTACATGTTGGTGTGCATCTCAACAGCGGACACAACAAATTCAGGCACATGGACTCCCATCTTTGTCACAAACTCAATTCCAATAGATGGCATGAAGACCAGCTCATTCTATAAAGCCAAGACAAATAAAATACGTTAAAGTGTGCAGAATCATGAAAACTATACTAGCACTTCTTCTCCATTTAACAAAATACCTGTCGTACTATTTATATAGAACTTTTATAATGATCATAGACTTCAATAAAACATCATGATTTTTTAAAGGAAGTACATTCACAACAGAGCTGTCACACAATTAAAACACTAGAGTAGCATAATTTGTATTTTACATTTACCATTTTACGAGCCACATTAAGGCCTCCCTTTGCACCAGGAGTGAAGGTACCAGACATAGCAAATGTCAGAGGCAAGCCAGATGCTGTTGGCATCATGAACCTGTTGTCCATGAAGATGTAATGGGCAAGCAACTCATTGTCAGTGCTGGACATCAGCATAGACATCACCTGATAAAAAGAGTCAAAAGTCACTTTAAAAGTTCCATCACTGTTTTAAAGAATAGAGTTGTTATTTGTTGGACAGACTTTTTCATAAATGTACAACATGCAAACAGAACAGTACCTTGGTAGGCATGAGCCTCATGAAGATATCTGCATACATAATTGCATTATCAGCAATATACTTCAGTTCATTGCCCCTGATGTAGCCAAGCTCAGCTCCCATGATCCTCAGGTAGGCCATAGCCTCTGGGGACTCTTGACTCTGCAGATCCTTAACCAGCTTGTTGAAGTTTCTTGCAACCTCTCTCATGAGATTCTCAGGAACCTTTTGGAAAAAAAGTTGTATTTTTGGGAATGGTATCAGTGGAAGTAACATAACTCAGATGAATATGTTTAACAGAAGTAATTACACATAAAATATACCTTATTTCCCTCTGTTTCCATGGGAGCAACCCATTTCCTCAGAACTTCTCTGACTTGTGGTGGCATCTTGTCATCAGCCCAGTACAAAGCCTTGGACAGGGTGTCAGGGAAGAACCCATTCTTTCCAAACAAAGCATCAATGGTAGGCTCAAAGCCCTTTCCTTCCATGCCAATCTGTTGGTAAAACAGGTTTAGTTTAATGTTTTTGAGTTTGAATCGAGGCCAAACACATATTCACTTTCCTGTTGTTATGAATAGAATATCTTTGCTTGAGTATTTAGTATGTGTAAACAAGACAAAAAAGAGTATTGCATACCTCCCAAACATCCATGTTAAAACCAAAAGCTTTCAGTGTAGTCTCAAGCATCATCTCCCTTGGGATCTGGCTGCTGGGATCAAAGACGATGTTTCCCTGAATGCCGCTCAGCTTGTAGTTGCGAGACTTTGTGCTGTATTCACCGTGAGCAATGACCTCAGTGTCCTCCAGGGCATCCACTATCTTCCTACCAAGTCTGGAGCAACAATGGAATTTGATCAGCTATATATTCATACAGTTAGATTGTTAAATCAGCAGAATTGGATTAACAATTTAATCCAGACTTAAATTGGCTGTCAGTTGAAAGGGGCTCTGTTCTTACTTCTGGGTCTCTGGGTCGGTGGAGGTGATGATGTTGTAGATGTGGGAGGTCACAAAGGACTTGATCTGAACGTTTTGCTCCTGCCGAAGCAGCTTCTTGACCATCTCAATGTCGCTGTCCTGAGGATTTCTCATCACAGTCAGGTAAGCTGCCAGGCGTTTCTGCACAGCACCTTTGGGATACTGGCTGACTCTCTGGAGGTTAGCGCGAACCTGAATAAAAAAAAAGATACAGGTAGTTGTTTGTCATCGTTTTAAGTAAAACCAAAAAACTGGGACACTTATAATTAGTTAAAGGGGATGTTGGTTACCTCATCTGTCACAGTCATACGTCTGAAAGCCTGGATGGCAGCCAGCTGCACAGACAGGGTGGTTGCAGGCTGTCTCATGCACTTCAGCAGGGTGGCTTTAATGGCTGGGTCAGCAGCCTCCATTGCATCGCCCATGTTTCCAACAACCTGGATGGAAAGAAAGACAGTTTTATAAGTAAGGAGTTGCTATAAAGATCTTACCTTTTTTTGTTCAAGTAGTTGAATTTCAGAACTGGTAACATACTCTCAAGGACAGGAAGGTCAGATCTTTCTCTCCAGGGCAGTCAGGGCCCAGAATGGTAGTCATGTACTCAGAGACAGCAGTGATCTCAGGGGTGAGACCCTCAGCCTGATACAGTCTAAGAAATAAATAGGTGATAAGTTGTCTATATGAAAAAAAAACTTACAGCTCCCAAAAATGAAGGTAGGTGTACTTACTTCCTCACTGCATTGCTCAGGGCATACATGATGGGTTTGCTCTGCTTGTACTCAGCCATAGCCAGCATGTCCTTAACCATCAGTCGGGAGGGGTTGGGCAGCAGACCAAGGGCATAGACGGCAGCATCAACCTCAAGAGCAGCTTGGTCAAAGGTCCTGAGAACCTTCAGCAGCGCACTGGTGCACTCTGGAGTGCCGCACTGAGCCAGAGCCTGAAACGTCACCGCCTCGGAGGCATCCATCATCTTGACGGCAGCAGATCCAACAACGTCAAGATTCAGGCCGCGCATTTCAGACACCAACTTGTTAAAGAGGCTGGCTCGCTCCTCGCCTTGGTTGCTCCTAGACAAGGCCATCAGCTTCTGCATGGTGATCAGGGCAGCCTCAGTTGTCTGCACAGGGAGCTTGTCATCAACAACATCCATGGACAGGTATTTAAGGTTGTCCTCATCTGCACAGAACGTGAATCGCAAACCATTAAAAAAAAACACAGAACACAATGACAGATTTGGATATTTTACAGGCTTTTTTTTTTAACACTCACTGTGGTCAAAGATTCTGTCATTGATCTTGGAGGTCTCCCTCAGAGTCACAGTCTGCTTCACCAGAGTGGAAATTCCATATTCATTCCTGTTTGCAAATAAATATAGATCAACTGGTCATGATTGGAAAAATAACAACTACGTTTTGATTTGAAGACCAGTTTGAAGAATGTGATGTGCAAAACTAAATCTAAATTGTTTACAAATATAGGAACAAACCTATATTACAAGTTGTCATGTATGATGAAGTTTTGCCCTCTGCTCATCGCAAAGACGAGTTTATTTGAACGTTTAGAGACATGGAAAATGGGTTTCTATTTCATGGTAAATGTGTTTTCTGTTTTCAACCTACTGGGAGGACATGGGCAGGAAGATGTGTTTCTCTGTGCAGATTCCGCTGGTCATGGTCTTCTTCTGGTTGTCAAACTTGTAGTTGCAAGTCTGGGTGCTGTCAATCAGCTTGGACAGAGGGAAGTTCTGTGCGAAGACCAACAAAAAACACATTTTCATTGGATTCTGCTTGAAACTGATTTCCTGGATGTCAGCCAGAGAAAGTACAGCTCTTTATAAATAATAATATGCTATCAATTTAGGTGTTTTAAACAATGTGTTTAAATGCATTATCCTTTCATTAAAATGAGTGCTGTTCACTTTCATTTGTTTCAAACCCTACACCCAATCTAACAACCCTTAGCTTGAGCTTGTGACGCTGCCAGTATTAGTCTCTCACCATGCCGGTGATGAGGGCCAAGGGGCTGGTGTGCTGCCTGCGAGCAAAGAACATGTCACATTTGGAAAGATCCCTGGTGACAGTCACATCGGTGGCAATGTCCTCTCTGGCGTTGACGCTGAAGTCGGTGGGGCAGACTCCATGCACGGTGGCCTGGAAACAATAGAAGGCACCATCAACAATGAGGATGTTGGACACAATTTATCTCACAGAGTTCGAAGAGGGTGACGAGTAAACATGTTTTTCTCCGTTAGAAGCCTCCCTAAATTATCAATTGATCTGAAAGATTGCCTCCCTGTTATGAGAGCAGGTGAGGTCATCAACAAGATAAAGTTATCTGGGACTTTGCCCTACAGCTCACAGTCCCTCTGAGAACATGATGTTACAGGAACATTTATCACCTGTGTCTGGGGCAGCTTATCAGCTCATTGTGCAACTTATTAATCTTTGCATGAGAATCAGATTCCACAGTGTGACTCTAGTCTGAATTGATAGCTAACAGCTGGAAATACTGAATAAACAAAAGGGGCAATAAAAAACAGTCAGGGTAGCTACCATTTTCTTGTTCTTCTCCTCTTCCATAACCGGCACAATGAGGGAGGAGACGATTCCCCTCTTGATGTTCAGGATGTTGACAGGCTCATCGTCCTCAGGGTAGAGTTTGACCTGAAGCTCTCCCTCAATGGTGATCTTCAAGGGGTTCCTGGTAAAAGATAATATTTTTTTATCAAGCAATGTATGCCTTCTTTATTTGCGAACATTTGAGCTACATCTATTTAAGATTAAATAGGAAGAAAAATGTTGAATCTCTCCTGAAAATAAAACAAGGGGATTTACTTGGCCATGGCATCTCGGAAAGCTTCAGCTCCAGTAGCGGGACGGTACATGGAGTTTCCGTCTTCATCCACATCAAAGATCTCGCTCAGAGAGCACTCTGTGGTGCGCAGGATGAAGCTACAGGTCTGGGGCACTTCAACTTCAACCTGTGCAGCAAATCAAGCAGTTTTTTTATACTTTTGTTTCAATTCAGGGCCATGGGAGTGGTTTTGTTTGCAGTAAGTTTTAGGGTAAAAAAAAAATCATACTTTGCAGGAGACTTTGGGGCCACTCTTGTTGTCGCTGGCTCCGTTCACGCCGTTAAAGGTTTCAGCTTCATAGTCGTACACAAACCGCCTGAAGTTCTTGAATCTTTTGGACACTAAAAATGTGTTTGAAACATCAGTTAAAACATTGCTATGCTCATTTTAAATACACTGGATACCTTTTTAACAAAATCTCAACAAAAATGCAATCCATTTTTTATCATCTGTTCGACACTATTTACAATACCACCAGTAAGTGCAGTTTAGACAATTTATACAGAAAAACATAAATTGGGTTCAAGCACCCAGACTAGCTCAATCATGAGTCTGTTTAAAACAGGTACAACCTTTGACATAAACCTTTAATTATTTTAAATGACCAAATATACTAAAATCCATCCAACGATCATCTCTAAAGAAGGAATTCAAATGTGTTTTTCTGACATGTATACCAAATTAAATCACACTTTATACATTTCATAAAACGTTTTAAGTTTGAAGAAGTTACTCACAAGGGCAAGCTGGGGATTGTTCCTCAACACTTCCCACATCTTGCTCTGGAGAAGGAAAAAGAACAGTTTGCTTGACATTTTTAAAAGACGAACAGTGTTCCAAAAACACACCAGACAATATGTAAAGACTTAATAACGTAATACACAACTACAATATAATTAAATTGTTTATCTTTTATAGCCGCATTTTCAGTTTTCAAAACAAAGATGAACCTTTCTATTTAAATGTCCAAGTGCTAAGATAACTCTTAAACATAATTTGTGACATAAAAACAGTAACGACTTAAAGGAAAAAGTCCTTATTATAAATGTCAAGCAACAGACAACCACTAACTTTTCTCGTACATTCTTCAAATATTACCAATGTTTAAAATCTAAAAGTTGAGTTAAAAAACAACAACAGTGTAATAATACTCACGGGCCAGTGCGTATGTGCCGAGCAGCAGCAAAAGACAGACTTTAGTACCCCCCATGATGGGTTTTAGTAAAGCTCCTTGAAGCTTTCAGGTAGGGAGTCTTCCTCTTTCAGTGAAGACTAATTCTTGTGGTCCGCTCCTTTGGTTTTTATAGGCCCCCAATCTTACTGTATGTTATTACTTGCAAATGTGTTGCCCTGGTTCCAAAGTCTGAGATGTCCTTGTGGCAGGCCAAAGGTTCAAACATTTCACAAACTAAGACATGTCTGTCAGCACGGGGTGGGGAGGATGATGTCTTCCTATCTTGTATTCTTGTTTAAGTGTTTGGGGTTGGATTTTTTAAACAGCAGGAACATTTATGACACAGAAATAAATACAACGAGGTACGAATTTGTCAGTAAATCATAAAAATGTAATACATCTAAAAAGAATAATCACTTCAATGTCACAGAAAAGCTCATATTGTGACTCACCAGCATCAATTGCGTGTTTGCAGTGCTCAAAGTGCAGTAAACAAATGCAGGTTTAAATATTGAATTGATTTAGCAAAGTCAGAGGCTTCATTTTAACATTTAACTGTGTTATCTTATTTGTCTTTTTTAATGTTTTAAAATATACAGTGTTAAAATCAAGAATATTCAGAGGATTGATTTCATGTATGAAGACAATCAACATGTTCAAAAGGATCCTGGATATCTCAGTTCCTACCTAAATATTTTGAAGAACAAAGGTTACACTAGAATATCTCTTTGAATACCTCACACAATCTTAATGCCTTTTTAGGAGAGACAGAAAACCTTTGCCCCATGACTTCTAAACAATATGAATCATAATGACAGAATTGAAACCCAGGTCAGCTGGTGCTTTTGAAACACTACTTAAGAGTGCTATCATCACATAAAGCATGCCTTAAAGTGTTTTACTGTTTTATGACATTATCTCATTAGTGTAATATATCCCCAAAACTTGGATTTCAATTTTTGTGCTTCAGACTTTTATGTAATCATAGCATTTGTGGAAGGATTTATGGATAAAATTGATAAAAGCTGCATTTTAATTTGGAGTTCAGATGCTTGTTTTATGGAATATGTTCTGTATGTAATGTAAGGTAAGGTAAGGTAAGGTAAAGTAAGGCTTGCATTTGCAGCCGGACTCAAGTCGGCACTTGAGAATTTTGTTTTGTTATGCACTTTCATGTTGGCTTTTTTTTTTTTTTTTAACCAGAAGTTGCCCCTTTAAAAAAAAAAAAATCCTTCATACCTAAATGGCACACAATAAACAGAGGCAAGTAAACCATTCAAATTATTATCCTATGTTGTTTATAGGGAGGCCAGGTATATCCAAAAAGGATAAAGAAAGGATATGTCAGGTTAGCATTTGTGGGGAGTAACTACTAGGCTACAATGGAGAACATTAGCTTGATGCTAGCAGGACAATGCTCTGTTTGTGATTTAGCCATAACATTAGCAAAAGAGAGTTACTGAAATTCAAAAATGTGTGTTTTAAAAGTATTACAGGATCTCAACGTGCTTATGAAATTGACCTTTATAATTGGTAAAGTCCGATTGTTGTCTTTAAGTTAGTGTGCCTGGTGAAATAGCACTGTAAATAAAAGATCCAAGCGTATAACAATACAGGACAAAAGCCCCAAAAGGATCCAATTTGGACTATTGGTTTGACCAAACAATACCTATGTATCCATCACTAATGATAGGGATCTTTCTGTATTTACTATTTAGTTATTGACCACAATACCAAGTGTCAAGTGTTTCTTAAACATTATACCAATGATGCAACAACAGCTAATAGTAAAAAAAAAAACATTTATATTTGCACATCATCAAACAGCTTAATTATAAGAGCAATTATTGAGTTTTTTTTTGTAATGGGCTATATTCACAGTGTGGTGTAAGTGCTTTTCAATCATCAGTTTTTATCCTTGTTTTATATTGTTAGAATCATATGAAGCAAAGGTAGACATCTGGTATGCTCTATTAATCAATTGACTGCCCTGTAGTGTTATGTTAATAATGTTATTGTATTAAAAATGTAAAGTAAGCCATTTGAGCTGTAATTAAGGCTGAGCATTTAAAGTAAAGTTAGTGGTACTCCAGTGGCTCTTCATATTTATTTTGAATACAAAAGCTCTGTTAAATTTTATTACAAAAATGGGTCTCTCAACACTAGCATACCTACCTCACCTTTCACCTGGTTGTTCATGTGATGGCGGTTTGATCAGGTATATAACAGAAGTGAACCTGAGATAAGTTAATCAGGCCTTTAAAGGTCTGTCTGACATTACATAAGAGTCACAGCAGCGGCCTTGGGTGTGTGTGAACAAATTGAGCGTTATATAATAATAAAAAGGAAACTGTGGACGATTTTGGGAGCAATTGTATTCATGTTAGGACGCCTTTCTGCTGGGTATCTTGTGATGGTTAACGTTTCTAAAGTCAAAGTACCTCGAAAAAGTTTTCACAATCAACAAACTAAAACACATCTAGTGACTACTGATAACTAAGCATGCATTTAAGCAAATACAAAACAAGACAACTTATGGACTTCTATGGTATCCTGACATTCAGCTTGCTTATACTGAGATTTGGTAGAGAAATGTGAGAGTTGGAGAAATGTACACATTTAATGGTATATGTTCATAAGTATACACAAACTTTTTTTTTCACTCCTCTAACTTTCACTACCTAATCTACATGGTGCACCTTTAAGTTGTATTTATAGCTCTTCAGCGCTAACTGTGGTTAGCTTGTCTACACAAAGCTTTGTGTCTGAACGGCAAGCTTTTTTTCAGTTGTTTCCAATAAACAGAGTCCATGACAACTATCATGCATTATCATAGCATTTTTGTGCTTATGTTACCGCTGACTAGTCAGGAAACCGTCATGTCAGACAGTAGGCCTAAAGGACTCTTCCTGGAATTATTCCCTTTCCATGTTCAAAATTTGAATAGTTCATGCCTTTGTGCCTCACTGAAGTACAATCAGCCCCCCCCCCTTTTCCAGGTTTGGTAAGTTAGCAGTTACATCATTCTCATAACAGAAGTAATGTAGATCGTTGCTTGTAGGGTAGGCTATGTTTTATGCTAGCTAGCTAGCTAAATTACGCCTTTACACCTGTTACACAATTTAGCTTCAAATTCGATAACACCAGCTGTTAATGGTCACTGACGCAAGTTTACAGCGTAAAGCTGGATCATGGCATGAGGTCCAATGTTTGCCATCTGTTATATTAAAACCAGATTAAAGGTGCTAAAAAAATAAATAAATAATAAAGCTTTTCTAAAGTTGCCCCATGGGGACCAATAAAGTTTTTTGATTTGAATTGAATTGACACAAATACTATAAAACTCTATAATGCATGGGTAGGCTTTTTTTTTTTTTATCATCGGTACCTTATATTAATATGGAGGTTAAAACCCAGAACAATTATAAATACAATATGTACTGCTTCCAGATTTGTTCCCCCTAAAGACACAGTGCGTTTCCTTAATTGCACTGTATAAAACACTTAGGCTCTGAATGAAACAGATACTGCCCAACAAATATTTGTCACTGCTGACATTTTCTTCTCCTTCATAACAGTAAATTCTCAGGTTTGAGTGAGGCCTCCATTTCATTTAAGTAAAAGGCCTGCCAGTGATCAAGCATGTCTATTAGGGGAACCTGGGACTGCTGAAACAGTATTAATGTAAGTGATTCTGCCCTGTACTTCACTGTTCGACACACCAATAAAAGACATTTTCTTTCAGTTAATGAGGTTTATGGACTGTTATATAAAACCATCAACTTCAAGTGCTATAGATTAGGGCTTGGCAATATGGACCAACACTCATATCTTGATATTGTTTAGCTGAATGGTGACACTTGATATATTGATCAATATATTTTTGATATGTAAGAAATAATAACAAGTCATTTCTAATTCAAATCCACTTTGGCCAAATGCGAAATATTTTTTATGAACAGTCATCTCCACAGTGTGAGCATGTACAGTACATGAACAGAGACATGAAGATAAACTAAAATAGATGAACTGGCAGCTCTACAGAATACACATATAACATTATGTTAATGCAACATAAATATAATGATATGAAATTTATTGTCTTTCCCTTTATCTTGTATAAAAATATATTGATACATCTTAAAAGCTTGATATATTGCACAGCCCTTGAAGAGATGTGTCTCAACAGGAAAGGAAATAACAACAGAATTAACTGCTGAAAAGCTTTATCCTGTGGGCGTCACCAGCACCCTTTATTGCAAAACTTACAATCCGGATGTTGGACAGACCTTTTTGTGACAGTGTTAATGCAGGGAGTTGACCTGTTTTTTTTCCAGTTGTGGAGTTGTGGGTGATTTACCCAATGTGCTAGAAAACACAACGGGCAGTCTTAAATGTAAACAATGCTTTCTATGTGTGGAACAGTCCTTGCTTAAGAGTGGAATCTATAACATCTGGTGCACAAGGAAAAACTTGTGTAGCATCTTTATATTCTTTCTTCAGTTGAAGCCAAGCATTTGAGCTCTCTAATGCTCAACACCAACCCATGGTGTCAACAAGTAGAGCAACAGAGGCATTTTATTTAGTTCACATTTGTTACCTATGTGTCAATAGATGATTTTACTCATCAACCATATGCGTGTGGATGTTTGTAAATTTCATCACTGGTAATGAAATACTATTAGTTTGCCTAGCCCTCAGTTTGCGCTTTTAGAATTTATCAAACATGTTGAGGCTGGCTGAGGTTTACATGACACAATTGTGCTGGCATGCAGAAGGGGTGTTTATTAAAGAGCTGCTGCAATCCAAAACAAGGGCTTTGAGCTGCAGAATAAATTATATGCCTGTGCTTTAATGAATTACATCAGTGTTGTTGTTCTTTAACATCTTTGACCAAATGTATAAATATGTATTGTTTAATTGGTTGACATTGGTTAAACAATGCCATCTGCTGTTTTAAATCAGGCAAAATCTTGCAGGTCTGTTCTTATGGTGGAGAGGTTCATACTTTTCTTAAAATTAAACAGAAAAAAGAATACAAACATTACCACCCCCCCCCCCCCCACCACCACCACCACCACCACCACCACCACCACCCTTTGTTTAGCTTTTCAGCATTTAAAAGTTGGCAGAAATGTCTTTGTTGTTTGTATGTACTCTTGGTGTAATCTGTTTTCCAATAGCACATGTTATCACATTGAACCTGTTGTAGGGCAGTGAACAGCACCCTGACAGCATTGTCCTAGTTGCCACTGATTGGTATCTTCATGAACTTCTTGATAACATGTTATTTTACTGTCAGGGATCAAAGGTTACCATTTCTGACACTTTTCCTCGAAGGAAAATCCTAGGAATTGAGTGTTCAGCTGAACTATGCTTGGCAAGACTTGCTTTGACTTAATTTACAAGTCTTTTTAAAAACTTGATATCACTAAACCTGACAAAACTAAGCACTACATACTTTATTTGAGGTACGTATTCTCATTTGACTGTTTGAGTAGCCCTAAACAAATTTCATAGTTCTGCAAAAATCGATTAAATCACCTGGTGTGTGTACAGGCAGTCCAATTAGGTGCAAACAGTGATTCAGCACACAAGTCTTTTGATAGCAGAATGTATGTTGAATATACAGTGTGCAGGTGTTCGTGTGCAGAATAATGGTCAAATAATGGTTAAAATGGTTGAGCTTAATTGTATAATGCAGATGATAAACCAACCAGAGGGCCATAACATATCTGCCGTTCAGGTACACAATGCAAATGAGAGATGAACCCGAAACATTTGTTTGTTTGTTAACACAGGACCCGAAGGCAGGTAATCACATTGACAGAAGCCTGAATCCCATATTTATTTTGGCATTTGGCATACAGTCACATTAGAGTTTAAGAAAAACATGTTGCAGTGACCCCATCTGGCTTTGTATGCACATTACATTCCGGGCATTACAGTTTGCGTGGATGTCAATTTAATTACATAACTGTTTATTTTGTTAGAATGATATCTTTACCATGTGTTAAATATCTTTATCTTTAAGAAAAGTTTAATATTCTGCAGACACACAGATTGAAGCAGACATAATATAAGCAGTGACATAGGTGCATAAAAAAACAGTAAAGGACACAGTTTGATGATAATGATTAAGAAGAATAACAATATAACTGAAATAATAACTATGAACAAACAAAAAGAAGTAAAATATACTTACTATAGTAAAGCATGTGATTTAGTGTTCACATATTTGCTTTTGTTTATGCCATTGTTTCACCTTGTTATTAAAAGCTTTGGAGTCAGTAATATTTGTGATGGGAAGGTATTCCCAATTTGCTGGCCTCTAACTAAGAAGGAGACTCGCCAAATACTGTCTTGTGCTTTGCTGGTCTACAGTCTCCCCCAACTGCACCTCTTGTCATTGCTCCAATACTGGATTATTACTGGAATAACAATTCTACGGTAATACCATTCACACACTTAAACATTAGCTTAATAAATGACATCTAATGTTTTTAAGGTCTGTTTGTATAAAATTAAAATCTAATTTAATTAAAAAAACAAATATTTGACATGCCATCTTTAGTCGACTGAGCACTAATAAGTCATATAAACTTTAGGTTTATTGATGCAAAATTAAGGAAGAGTACACGGGAAAATTAAAAGAATCACTGAACAATATTCTTCAGTCAATGTTTTTTATTTAAGGTAACTCTAAAACACAGACACACCCACACACACAATAAAATTACAAACATTGTTTTTACAAGTTAACATCTTTAGCACATGTTGTACCATTTATTTTATTTTTAATTAAAAATGACACTTTGTATGTACAGATTTTTCACAACATAACTTACATCTATGTTTAAATAATAAAGAAGCAAATTAATCTGTTATTTCAATCTGCAGTTTACTTATGCTGTTGGAATTATATGTTAATCTCAAGCTTTCCACCCTTTACTTTTACATAAAATTTCCACGGAGAAGGAGCTTGATTCAGATAGTCAGAAAAGGTTTTGTTGGAATGATTCACTGCAGATCTGAAAACTGTGAGAATGTAGTCAATGGTGCCCTTTAAAAACTCTATGTCCAAATTTGTGTTTGCAATTGTTTTAATTAATCTTGTGAGTTCCTCGTGGAAAGCATTAATGTAGACAGCAATAGCATCAAGGACTTCAGACTTCAAGGTGTTGTCAACAAAGTGTTGAACTTTGTCAACAAAGAATTTAAGAGTGCCACCAACGTTCACCAGGAAAATATCTAGGCTATCTGAGTTTGTCAAAAGATCCACAAGATAGTTAGTAATGGTCCTTACCCTTTCCCTAAACTCATCTATTACCTTGGCACTAGCCGTAACATCAACACTGGGCATTTTGACCTGTGTCTTATTGAAAATGCGAGTTGCAACACTAAAAGTGTATTCTACATTATCAGCCACCACGTTCAATGCCTTCTCTAACCAAGAGGTAATGCTCGCTGTCAACTTTTTGAGCACCTCAATTAGAGGGGTCATCTCTTCAGAGCCAGGCAACTTAACCTGGATCTCCTTCAGGACATTGATGGTAGCATCCAGTAATAACAGAACAGTCTTCTGATACTGAACAATAGTGTTCCTAAAGAGGATGGAAATATGGCTCAGATCTGGGGCATGGTTGTTTGCAATGTTGTGGGCCTCCTCAGTGTAGTAGATAATGAAGTTCTTCAGCTGATCAGTATGTCTTGACAGGTGGTATTTCTCAACAAAGCTGTACATACTAGCGGTAATAGCTGGAACCCTTTCCTGAAATCCATTGAGCATAATGTCTGTGGCCTCTATGTTTATGACCATCTTCAGATTTATTTTACCAGCATCTTTGACAGAAGCTCGAACAGTGATGATTTCAACATCACTTCCAGGATCAGACTGTTTGACAGGACAGTGAAAAAATCAGATATACAAGTCTTTGTTATTGTAATAATTGTGAAAATGTCAAAATTAGTATAAGATACTTACAGCATAACGACCATAAAGCCTGGCATTCATCAGAGATGGGACCCTGCCATAGAGATGAAGACCCAGAAAGCCAGTAGAAGGTATTGAAAGTGTGGAACTGATTCCATCTTTGCGGACAGCATAACGCAAGTTCATGTCAGTGAAGGAGGGGCTTGTTATGTCCACATTAAGGGTGAGACGGGAGTCACTGTAGAGCAGAAGAAACAACAAACTATTTTAAGGAAAATAATTACAGGAAAGAGACCAAATCTTTACTTAGAATACATGCAATAAAGTGGATTCTGGAGTTACTAGTCAAGTCACAAAAAAAAAAATACTCAAAATATCACACTCTGCTTATTTAAATCTTACCTTAGTGTATGGGAAATAATGTGTTGAATATCCATGGTTAGATCGCTGTGGGTGAAAACCCCTTTACCAGTCAATCTTACTCCAGCATCCTCCAGGTTTAGGGTAATGGAAGCTGTTAAAGCACATGGATTTCAATTAAAACCCATGTCTATGCGTCTTTATGGAATATCTATACTGTATTATGTTAAGAAAAAACACTTACAGTCTATGTCATGTTCCAAGAAGATAATGGCAGATGTGGCAGATGACCTAAAGTCAACCTTGAATACAGAAGCACTGCCATCCAATTCAGCAGCAAAGTTTGAGGTGTAAACTGGGTTTACAAACTTGGCATTCATTATAATCTTCTGCTTGTCAGCTGTTACTTCAGTAATTGTTTTCCCAAAGATGGAGAGTTCTCCCAGGTTGCTTGTCTGAGATATTTCAGTCTCCATACTTGCAGTCAATGAAGATGTGGGTGCAAAGTCAATGGTTGTCTGAACAATATGCTTCCCATTGTTGTATGAATTAAACAAGTGTGCCTCATTGTTGCTGATATACTTCAGCACAGTATACACACGGCTTAGGGTGGCTTCAACTTCAAGACTCTCATTTACATCCATGCCAATGACTTTGGTTGTGCCATGGTTAAGTTTTGCATCTGCAATAACTTTAGAAACTGAGCGTAATCCATCAGTATTCAGATGCAGATCGATTTCATTATCCAGTAATCCAAAAACTAGAAAATCTTCAAGCACTGTACCATCCACATTTGCTTTTGTGGATGACTCCATAGACAAGTATTCAAAGGTTCCCTCCAGTTTAATCCTATGGTCTACCTCAGCCTTTCCAACAGCCTTTATCACAGGGATTTTGAAATCAGACATTATCCTAAAGGTGGACACAGCGTTTGGTTTGGCTTTGGTGTCTGCAATCAGATTTTGGTTTGCTTCCAGGTTGAGTATGGGCAGAGCAATCTTTGCAACTGTAGCCATAGACAGAGCAGTCTCAAGGGTCTCAGTGTTCACGCTGACGGTGCTGTCATGAGTTCCTTCAATGTGCTGATTTTCAAGGGACAGTGAATTGGCCAGCTTGATTCCTCTCTTTGTGGTGAGACTGGTGGTGCCATCAAGTTTGGCTTTTAGACTCTCAAACACAGATGCTGTGGTAGCTCCCAGACGGAACACAAGATCATCCTCAGCAAACAGTCCAGCATTGGCATTCAAATTAATGATAGCAGACTTGAAAGACAGATCTGTGATCAGGTTACCCACAGGGGGGATCTGGATAAGACCCATCATATCAAAAAGTGGGGCAGCTTGGCTCTTCTTATAAACAACCTTTGCAGTTACAGCTACAGTTTGTTCAGGGGTTGTCAAAATTTCCTTCAATCCAGTTTCCTCATACAAATTCAGATTACTGATAGCTGCGGTATTTACATCAACTAATGGAATATTAATCTCAGGAATGCTGATGGGGGATGTCAGGAAATCAAGGTTTGCTTCCCCTTCTATAGCGGTAAGAATGGCAGCCTCCCTCTCATTGTTATCTACAGTCAAGTTCCAGAAAACCTTGTACTGATTAAGACGTGCCAGAGCTACAGTGTTCATATGTTGATTGTCAGGCTTGAAGGTTGCTGAGTAATCATTCTGCAGATCTATTTTGACAGCAAGAGCATCAACCTTTGTGTTTCCTTTATTCTGCAGGCTAAACAAAAACTCCCTGGGACTGAGAGCTACATCAATCACATTGTATAGGGCTCCATTGACCAGACCATTCAAATCTGTGCTATGGGTTGCTTTCACCTCAAGCTTCATGTCATGCAGATTAGCAATTCCAGCTCCTACCAAAAGGTGTTTTTTGATTGAAGAGCCTTCTGCTTCAGAGTGAATATCAAACTTGAAGTAGCTGAAGATGACCAATTCAGCACTCAGTGTCTGTCTTGTCTTAAATAAAAATGCATCGGTATCACTGTGCAGAATGAATTTGACTGTACTTGGATTGACTGTAAATTGAAGGTCACTCTTGTGGGAATTCTCTTGAGAGTTGAGAGAGGCAGTACCCTCATTACCTACAGTTACTGTAATAGAGGTACCTTCCTGCTGAACAACTGCCTTTTGAGTTACAGATGTCTCACCAGTGAGGCCAATGATGGGTAGGTTGACCACATGTTTATAGGAAGTGTCCATAGTTGCAGATAAACCACCATTCGTAGCTAAGAAAGCTTCGTTTAAAAGCTCAGCATTGTAAGGGCCAGTGGTGGACTTAAGTATGTTCTTTACTGAGACCCGGGCTGAGAGGTCAGAAAATGTCATTGAGACATCATGGTCTACAATCAGAAATTTGTGAGTGACCTTAAGGGTCTCAGCAGCAATCAAGCGTCCCTCGGGAAGGGCAATGCGTGCAGTGGAATCCAGGTTAAAGTTAAGGATTTCAAAGTCATTAGATGTACCTTGAGAAGTCAGAAAAGCTGTCAGTTGAGGATTCATATCGACATCAAGAGACCTCTGGACTTCAGCAGCATTCCTAATAGTGTAGATGGGTGAGTTGACTTTCATTTCATAACTCAGTTTACCAAATCCAGCAATCATGATCTCACAAGGAATTTCCGGCAGCTTGAATGGTGGAAGTTGAAGAGTCTCAACAAGTTTTTCTGCTTGAACATGAGGCAGGGTAGGAAAGGAGAACTCAGGAACTGAAATCTCCGGAAGTGAAAATTTAGGCAGGACAGGAATATAGCTGATGATCAGGTCTGCAAATGAAGCACCTATATCAAACATCTTCATCTGGCAGTTGAGAAGATAATCAATTAATTCAATGACTATCTGTTTAATATCATTCATTGAGATGCTGGTGGCTTGCACAGTGTGTAAGCCCATGATGGTGAACTTAGGGATAACCAGTTCTTGTGGGAATTCAAACTGGGAGAAGTTGTCTAAACTGAACTTCATAGAAGGCACAGAAAGATCAGTGAGAGGAAAGGTAAAGGGTGGCGTGTTAAATTCAGCATTCCTCAGACCAATAATAAGGCCTTTGATGATTTGTAATATCTCTTGGACAATTTTTTGCTGAGGTGCTGCCTTCTTAATCTTCTCAAACAAGTTAGTGAACATATCAGTAATAGTGGTCATAAAGTCAGTATAGGGCTTCATTGCCATCTGCAGATAAGAAGTTATTTTAGCAGTTAGATCAAGGTTTTCAATTTCCCACTTCATCATTTCAGCAAATTCCTTTAGATTGGTTAAAATAGCTTGGTCCTTGAAATTGTTCATTAATTCTATAACGTTAATTCCTCTCAGTTGCTCAACAGCACCCTGAATAGAGTGTAAGACAAAGTTGGCAAAGTCCCTTAATGCATCAAGTTTCTTTTGGATTTCAAGAGCTTCTACAAGGTCCTTAACAAAAGCTGTGTATTCAGATATCATTTGATTAGCCTCAGCCACAAAATCATTATAAACAAACAAATTTAATTTCTGCTCAATAATGTGTATATATAAATTTAACTCAGCAATTATATCTTCAACCTTAGTTGCTTTCATGCAGTCTAATGCACCCTTGAATACTTTAATGAATTTGGTGAGAATGTCTGCATCATTCACCATCTTGGCTAAAGCCCTGATGCTCTCATCAACTTTTAACTGCTTGATGAGATCTGTAACATGTTCAAAAAGGACATCAACCTTTCTGTCAAACTCATACTTTTCAATCAGGTCTCTCATATTAGCATATAATGTGTTTATCTTATCTGGGATGTTGAGGTCCTGAATTACATCACTAATATAATTGTTTATGTCAATGAACATCTTTGTGGGAAGTTGATTTAATAGTTCATCAATGTGAGCTTTAAAGTCAGTAACTGAAATGTAACTCTTCAACTCAGCAACAAATTCTTCCATGTCAAAGGCCTCAATTCTTTCTTTCAAAAACCTCATTATCTCCTGCAGTTTAGCCTTGATTTCATACTGGGCTTCAAAATCATTCAAAAAACCAATACTGTTGTCTTTCAGTTTTTCCAGATCAATTTGCTGGATCATCTCCTTCACCGAATCAATCACATACAAAACCATGGCTTTGATGTCATATTCCTCGTTCAAGTCAATCCACTGCTGCTGGATTGTCTGAAGGAGTGTTTCACTAAAGGTGCCATCAACAACAATCTCCTTAATCACTAAAGAAATTTGTTGGAGGTAAACACTAAGATCTGACAGCAATTTCTCAAAAGATGCCTTGAGATTTCTCAATAAGGCTTCCACATCCTCCATGGAGAACACATATTCTTTTGAAAAATCACTTAAATACTGTTTCATCTGAATAACACTGTCTTCTATATTCAGTTGAGAAACAAATTCATCTAAATTTTGTGACAGAGCCTCAAGTTTTGCTCTTACCTCCTCATTGTTGATGAAACCTTGCAGTGTCTCCCCAGCATACACAGTCAAACCTTTGATGCTTTCCAACAAGACAGGCAGACTTTCAAAATTCGGAAACTGAATTAAATGACTTTCTGTGCTCTTATCATACTTGAGGAAGCCTGAGATAGCAAATTCCTGGTTCTCTGTGGATTCACTGTTGAGGATGTTTGAGAGGATGACACTGGAAACCTCAATTCCTGTTCTTTCAGCCGTGTTGTAAATACTCAGATCCTGGTTAAAAACATGCTCATTCACCTTTGATTTCATTCTGAAACTGGTCTTCTGCTCTTGGAGTGACAGAACATTATCCATCTTGTTATCAAAGGTTGTCTCAAGAGAAAAGCCATTTTCTAGCTGCTGGGTCAAGGATGCTCTGCTTTCATGTGAGCTAGCAAATGCCAGAGGTTGTGCTTTAAGGAGGAACTTGCCATAGAGCTGGCCACTGTGCTTTCCATACACGGTCATGTCTCCATCAGCGTTAAAGATGGCATCAAGGTTGAAATCAAAAGGTACAATGCTGCAACGGATGGTGTGGTCAAAGCGCATTGGCTGGGAGTTGAAGCGGGCATCATTGGTAATCCTGGCAGCAAGACCAATAACTTCAAGCTCAGTGTTTTGGTTCATGTGTGTTCCAAGGAATTTTCCAGTAGTGCTGCATTTTGCAATTGCAGCCATATCAGCATAATTTACCTGATAGATGTGCTTGATCTCTTCCTCACCATAGATAGCTTTCAGGCTTCCAGTAAGATCCATTTTGTAAAGTTCTGCCTTTAGCTGGGCTTCATTGATAAAGTTGGCTGCCAGAAGTCTCAGGTTGTTGTTTACATTTGCAGAGGCTGTGTAGGGTTTCAGGTCAATGGTGACATCGTGAGTGTATGCAGCATACTCACTTGCATCAGCTTCAGCCTTCGAGTTGAAGTCAAGGCTAGAGAGAGTAATTGTCAGACTGTTGGAATTATCAAACTTAATGTCACGCATAACAGCCTTGTTGGTTATAGACAGAGAAGCCTTTGAAGCATCTAGCCCAGCACTGAAGGTGTTTTCCAATGCAAGGGGGCTCTGAAGGGTGGTGGTTCCACTTGTTGTCAAACCATCCTTGTTCATTGTCAGAGTAGCCTTGTGAGTTGCCTCATTCTCAAGGAGCTTCATGGTGGCATCACTGTTCAGGGTAAGACCATTGGTATTCAGGGAAGCAGTCATTAGAGAGTAAACGCGATTATCAGTGTAGTCTGTATTTGTCTCAATTCTCAAAATGACTTCGCCTGCTCCAGCAGCGGCCTCAGCCTGATTGCGGATCTTCATGCCAAGAGGCATGGCATTTGTATCACATTTAAGTGACAGCTTGCTATCTTTGAAGGAAAGCTCAGCAACATTGGTCAGAATGTCTTCGAAGGCATTGGTGTTGGAAACCACTGACAGTTCACCATTGGCAAGGTTTGCTGCAATGGTGTTCTGGGCCTTGACAAATGTGGATTCAATCTGAACAGTGGAATCAATCTTGGCCTCTGGCCTGAATGGGAAGATTGTGAAGGACTGGGTTGAAATGGTCTTGCCATACATGGGTCCAACCTTCAACATTCCCTCAAGGTTGCTGTCAGTAGAGATTTCTTCAGTGTTGACTCCTGTCATACCAGTGTGCCCCAGCACAATATTGAGACCAAGGGGGCTTGTGACTTCAATCTTGCTGCTGGTTTTCAAATTAATTTTGTCTGTGATGGTGGCATCTTCGATAATATTAACACTAGCCTCAATGAATTTATGAGCTAAAGTGCTTCTCAGTTCAGCCTTGATGGAATCAGAAGTGGCCAACATCCCAGAGCCTAAACAACAAGACAGGAAATAAGACGTTGTTAACTATTAATTGCATTTTGTGAGGTTTTTTTGTGAGTTATTTTCTAATTATCATTTTTGAGATGGATTTAATACAGTAACTCTCGAATTAATATACAAAATAAAGTAGTTTAGTGTTATCAGAGAACACTGTATATTTGAAGTTGAATTAAAGCCCTATATTCAAGTCCAACTTACATGTATGTTTACATCTGTATTCTTAGCGGATAACGACTTGACATATTACAAACAAATGAATAGCATCAACTACATACCGTCAATCTTTACTGAGAGAATGTCCAGTGGGGAAGTTCCTCTCACATCAAACTTAGCTGAGTAGCTTGGTGTCTCTACAACATCTTTTCCGGCAGCGATTGAGGCTTCCATGTTGTAAAGGTTGCTCTTCATCAGAGCTGAAACCTCAGCTTTTCCAAAAAGAGGAATAGCCAGAGTAAGGCTCTTGGGAACAACAAGCTCTGGGATAGGAATTTGCATGGAGACAATCTCCAGTCCAAACTGGGGCAAAGAGAAAGTTGGTGTGGTCAAGGCTGGTGGGAAGTTAAGCTCTTCTGTCGACTTTCCACCAAGAGGAAGAGGGACAGAAATGATGAAGCGCTCAGTGTTGAAGTAGTAGACAGCCTTTGCCTCGCTGTTAAAAAAATATATAAAATGCATAAATGTTTTAGAAAACCTTTCCATGTGTTTCAAACATAATCATTGAGTTCTTTACACTTACGTATTTAGGTATAGTTTCTCTGGCAGGGAAATCTCAGGCATATCAGGCACTCTGAAGTTCTGAATGTAAGGGAAATCAGCACCATACTGTTCCATGTAGTTGTTTGCCGCCTAAGAAAAAAATGTCATCGTTTTATGCACATTTCAACATGCTAGCAAAATTACATGAATGACTGTTAAATCCATGATTCATACCTCCACAAACTTGACCAAGATGTGGCGGACCTTCATGTCAGTCTGCCCCACCTGCATGTCAAGGAGCTGGTTGCCATACATGTCAATGATATCTGCTTTTGGCAGGATGGTTGTCTCAGTGTTCACATCAGACTTGACTTCAACCTCGATCTTGGTGCCATCTACAAAAACAGAACAATTACACTTACTGGAAGACATGACAAAACATCTTTTAAGTCTTTTAACAAAATAAAAGTCAATATTTTCGAGAAGGCAGGTTATTCAACAAGAATGTTCATATTTCATAACAGCGGCATTTGGAGAATGTTAAGCATAATTCATGAAATATCTACATTCAATTAAGCCATCATTAAGCCATTTCTCATCATTCCATTTGAGCCCTTTTTTGCGCCTTTATTACAGAGGAAGGACAGTGGATAGAGATGGAATCAGTGAAAGAGAGTTGGGATAGACATGCAAGAAAGGAGTCACAGGCCAGACTTGAACCCGGGCCGCTCGCGTGAGGACTATAACCTCGATGCTTGGGGATGCATGCACTGACTACTGCGCCACCAGCGCCCCCACCCCATTTTTTATATATCCCCTTTTTCACAAATGCCTGTCCATGGTTATATATTTAAGTGATGATCCAAGGGTATATAAACCTTTCCAAGAGCAAGAAAGTAAATTGCAGAAATATAATATAAAAACCAGGGTGACAATAAATTACCATATTTCATTGCGATTTCCTGCTCAGATGTGGCACCCATGACCTTGATTTCACTCTTGAGCCCCAATTCCATTTCCTCCTCACGTTTCAGGTTTGCTGTGATGGTGGCGTCAGCATTGATGGAGGGAACAAGAAGCTGGACTTGAAGCATACCTTCTTTCATGGCCATAAGTCTGAAACACATAACAAGCAGTTAGTGTGCTCTCAGTTATCATCGACACATTCATTTTAAATTTAGAGAGTTTGTGGTCGGTTTCTTACTTGGCACGGCCAACCAGGGACAGCTGAGGGATGTTCTTGTTTATTAAGTCAAGAGAGATTGAGTGGGTTCCTTTGCCCTTGGTGCTTCCATCAACAACACCCAGCCTGAGTCCAGCCTCAACATCGTAGTCAGGGATCTGGATGTCAGCTGTGATTACATTCTTCCTTCTGTTATATTTCATCATTGCTGTGGCTTCAGTTGGCTCTGCACCTGTTGTTGACCAGCCAATAGAATACAATAAAACAATTTAACAAACTGATCCAAATGAAGTTTGTAATGAACAAGACTCATTTTAAATGTTGTCCATTACCTTCAGCTCTCAGAACAAACTTCAGAGAGTCAACTTTCTGCCGACCCTCTTCTCCCTCCCTGAGGAGCTCGTAGGCAACGGTAGCTGTATACTCAGTGATTTCACCAGTTGGGTGGAGTTCAATGACAAATCTATGGAATGATTAAATGAATTTTTCAATCTTCAAATGTATTTCATTTGAATAACTGAAATGATTTTTCTTTGGTTTACAAAGTTTTCTTACTTGCTGTCTCCAGTAAAGGGGAAGTAAGGGGTTGTCTCTTGAGAGAAAGCATCTGTGTACTGTAGAGCAGTGCAGTATTTCATTCCAGCGAAGAAGGGAGTGCACTCACTGACGTCAACCTTGTCCGTCACTGTAGGAGGGATGGTCACCTCTGCTGATCCAGTCACTGCCACCAAGTTGTTTCTGTAGTTCATTTGTGAAGACATTGATTGTTTACCATTGAAGTTAGGTAAACAGGATCCCCTGAATTATTTTTTTGAGGCTATGGTTACTCTGATCAAATCATTTTCGATTCTTTTTTTCCTTCTTTCCTTCTTCAGGCTATATTTCTTATTAGTTGCATCATTAACCATTTGTCAATCCCCAACTGTAGGTTTATTTCTTCTTTTAAAGTTTTTGTCTTCCCCATCATAGCGATGTGGAACCAGAATAACTCAAAGTTGTACCCAAACGTACGTTATTTTGATGAGCTTCATTGGATGCACTGGAGCAGGGATTGTCAGCTTGACATTGTCACGGGCCAGGGAGATCTTGGCACTGAGACCACTCTCGTGGAATATGCTGGTGTGCATCTCCAATCCAGAATTGACATATTCAGGGATGTATGAACCAATCCTGGTGTCAAACTCAATGCCAGCAGAGGGCATGAAGGTAACTTCACTCTGTGGAAATACAGCAGACATAGGTCAATTGTTTTTATTTGTTTCCCTGAAGTCTTTATCATTAGCTGTCTGTTTAACCTAGAGTTTTATTTAATGCCTACCATGTCAGGAGAAATCTTAAGTCCACCCTTGATGCCAGGGGTAAAAGTACCAGACAGTGCAATCCTCAGAGGCACACCAGTGGTAGTAGGCAAGAAGAACTCATTGTCCATGAAGATGTAGTGGGCAAAGATTGTGTTGTCAGCCTTGGTCATCAATGCCTTCAGAAGCTGTGGTAGAATATATATAATATATATGAATACCAATGTAACATGTTTTAAAAAGAATGATAAATGTTCTAGATAAGATTTTTTTTTTTACATCTGTAGGGAACATCTTTATCATATTGTCAATCATCAAAGCAGCAGAGTAGGCCATCTCTGGGATTTCATTTGTCTTCAGGTATCCCAGCTCATTTCCCAAAAGTCTCAGATAAACCATTGCTTCAGGGGACTTTGTTGTTCTCAGTTCGCTCACAAGTTTGTTGATGTTTCGACTCATTTCCCTCATGAGGTTTTGGGACGTCTGTAAAAATAAATGCCCACATTATATTTACTGTGTAGTTTTGTATGTTAAAATATTAATATTTAATATTTAATATGTAATGCACACTTTCTTTTATTGTTATACCTGTCTCTTCATCCTGTCCCTTTTAAAGGCAGGCACCATGTTCTTCAGGATCTTATTAACTTTGAGTGGCATGTTGTCAGAGACGAAGTACATTGTCTTCAAGGCAATGTCGGGGAAGAATCCGTCCTCTCCAAACAGCATATCAACGGTTGGCTCAAATCCTTTGCCCTCCAAACCAATCTGCAAAGGATGTAGATTTTTAAAGATTTAATCTAACAATTCGATTATGTCAAGTCAAATTTGTTTAATAGTTCAAAATAGTTTACCTCCATCATGTCAATGTCATAGCCAAAAGCTTTAAGAGTCATTTCAAGCATGACCTCCTTTGGTAGGTAGCTGGTACCCTCAAAGATCATGTTGCCCTCCACAGATCCGATCTTATAGTTGCTTGAAAACTTACTAGGGTCCATAATTGGCCCAATGTCATTACCCTGTAGGGCATTAAGAATTCTCTGCCTCCGACTGAAGGAAAAAATGTTATAGTCAAAGCATTAAACTACTAACAATTTTTTTACAAAACTTAATATTTAAATGAAATAAATAAATGTAGGTTTTCAGTGATGATTGCATACTCTTGGGTCTCCTGCTCAGTTGAGGACAAAATGTTGGTCACATGGGAGATCACAAAGCTCTTGACTTGTTGGTCCTGCTCATTTGGAATGGAAATAGCGAGCTGGGCCAGTTCAGAGGGCTGGGGGTCCTTCATAAGTACCAGATATGCAGCAATACGCTTTTGCATGGGGCTTGCATTGTCCAAGAACACCTGCATTAGAACCTCTCTGCCCTGTGACCAGTGATGGTGCACACAATTAGATAACATAAAAACGTATTTATGTAATGTGTCAAATTTTGAAGGAATTTAACTTGCCTCTTCAGGGACAGGAGTGAGCCTGTATGCTTGAATTGCAGCCTGCTGCACAGACAGGGACGTTTCAGGTTGGTTCACGCACTGGATCACAGCAGCTCTAAGTGCAGGACTGGCAGGTCCCACAGCTGCAGCCATATTTCCGATAACCTAGGGGGAAAGAACAATCATATTCTTTTTAATGTTTTTTTTCTTGGACTTTTTGCTTTGGAAGTGAATTGAGAAAGTGAAGATTGACATGTGAGAAAGGACCCGCAGGCCAGATCTGGACCATTGCATGTAAGATTATCGCCTTTGTATATGGGGCGCGACCTAGCTGCTCGGTCTTTATCACCCCCCTGCCGCTCTCTGTTGCTGACAGTGAGAAGGTTACCTACCCTCAGCGTCATGAAAGTTGCGTCTTTGTCACCAGAGCAGTCGCCCAACTTTGTAGCCATGAACTCAGCAACTGATTGTATTTCTGGGATCAGTTTTCCTTCAGCTTTATAAAACCTTTTAGAAAACAAATGAAACAAAATGAATTAGAATTGATAGACTTTTAGTGTATTTAAGCTTATTTAATAAATGGGAAATTATATTTAAGAATGCTATACTGTTATTTTTCTCATAGGATTAAAGGATGAAAGTGTGGTTGAATTCACTCACCTCTTGACAACATTACTCAGAGCATACATGATTGGCTTGCTAGCCTTGTATTTGGCCATCTCGAGCATGTCATTGATTAGCAAGGCAGAGGGATTGGACAAGAGTCCCAATGCAAAAACACCAGCATCAACCTCGAGTGAAGAGGTGTCAAGAGTCCTGAAGATCTGCATGATGGCACTGCTGCACTCAGGTGTTCCACACTGAGCGAGAACCTGGTAGGTCAGGACACGGGACACAGCAAGGGCTTCAGGAATGGCGGGACTCAGGGTCTCGGTCTTCATTCCACGGACGATGGCGACAAGTTTTTGGAAAAGGTCGCCCCTTCTGTCACTCTCAGACTCAGAAAGAGTTGCCAGTTCTCCGAGGAGTTTCAGACCTGCATCTTTATCCTGGATAACACTCTTATCCTCAACAGTCTCCATGTGAAGACCCTTGACAATGTTACCTTTAATACACAGTTTGAGATTCAGATTTACTTCAGATATGTTGTTTTCCTTTTGATTATCATATGCTTAAGTAAAAGAACAAAAATAAAAAGCTTACTGTGATCAAAGCCTTCATCATTGCAAGGAGATACTTGAACGAGAGTCAGGTCTTGCTTTCCAACATTGGTAACTCCATATTCTCCCCTGTGTAGAGCCAAGACAATGTTAAAAAGTACAGTACAATACTCTTACAAAAAAAGAGTATAATATCAGGGCTCAATTACTTGTGCGAGAAGGGAATGAGGATGTGTCTCTCAGTGCAGGAGCCAGAGGTCATGTGCTCCTTTTCATTGTCAAACTTGTAGTTGCAGCTCTGTTTGCTTCTGATTAGCTTGGACAGAGGGAAGTGCTGAAATACAAAAAGAATGTTCGAAATGAGTTGTGGTTTGTTTTATTTTAGTAGACTACAAATCTACCAGTCAAAATTGGTGTTATGATGGGATTTTTGTTGGGCTTGAAGTCACAGAAATAAGAAATCAGAACTGCAGTGAAATACTCAACTTGTCATTAAATGTTTGAGGAATTTAGAACAAGACCATCTTATTTGTTGTTTGAGTACCCTTACCATTCCTGAGATGAGTGCCAGTGGGCTTGTGTGATCTCTTATTGGGACAAATTTGTCACATTCAGACAGATCCCTAGTGAGGCTGATGTCCTCTCTTGTATTGATTGAGAAATGGGTCTTGCAATTGCCATGGATTGTGGGCTGAAATAAGTGTTAACAGATATATGGATCAAGCATCTATTCTGTTATATGTATTTCATAGCGTCTGTACATAACGATCTACACAAGGAAGTCAGAAACGTCATTTTCAAGTTGTACACTTACCATATTTCTTTGCTTCACTTCTTCCTGCAGAGGCACAACCAGAGCAGAGATGATACCCCTCTTCATGTTAAGGATGGTTGTTGTTTCACCAGCTTCAGGGTACAGTTTCACATCATGTTCACCTTCAACCACAACCTTTAGAGAGTATCTACAGAACACATGAGATTATTATGTATTCACTCAATGGAAATTGTGTTCTAGATAGATAGATAGATAGATACTTTATTGGTTTATGGAAACCAATTGACAGAACGTACCTCTCCATTTCAGCAGAAAAGGCCTCTGAGCTGGAAGGTGGACTAAACACAGAGTTGCCCTCTGTGTCCATGTCGACCACCTCATTAAGGCTACAGCCAGTGGTGCGGACGATGAAACTACAAGTCTGAGGTACTTCAATTTCAACCTGTTTTAAAAGGTAATTTTAGATTTTTCAAAGAAGAAAGTGCCCTAAATTGTGATAATGGAGAAAGAAAGAAGAAATGTATCTAATCAAGTACCTTGCAAGTGACCTTAGGTCCATTCCTGAGATTTGAAGCACCATTGACGGCATTCAAAGACTCAGCATTGTACTCATATTCATACTTGTGGTTGACTTTGTATCTTTGGTTCACTGTAACAGAAGATTTGAATTTAACATTAGAGTCTGGTATCATAACATGTTGTGTGATGTAATCCAGGAATTTGAGTGATTGTGACCAAATGATTGTGCTCGCCCTAAAGTTGAATTATTTCTTGCAGTTGCTCAAATATACAATTGTTTTTCCATCAGATTAGGTTATTAAAATATGAAGCACTGGGACTTACGCAGGCAAGGTGAACGCTCCTCTTGGGCATCTATAATGATATACACATGAAACTTTAACACCATTACATTGTAGTTTTAATACCATAAACCAAAACTCTCAAGTTATAAAAAATATATTCAAAAATGAATAATTTAGTAAAATTATTTTTTTAATAATAATACTTACTCGTCAAGGTTAGCGTGGTAAGTAGTAGAGAAAGGAAAAGCTTTGAGTCCCCCATCATGGACTCTCTGCCACTCTCTCCTTGGGGCTCCTTTGGCTGAGACCTCCACCTCATCCTGCTTGTATGCCTTTTATACCGGAGGTGTTCTCAAAGCAAGGTAGGTGGGAATTACATACTGTTCTGTCTCAGCTCCAAAGTCCATTATATACGTATGTGTGGAGGGACAAAGGCAACTAGTCTCATGAAGTTTCCCTGAATGTGATGCTTTAAAATCTGTGTTTTTGTGTTGAAACATTTGATTTAATGCATGCAGCTTTATTAAAATTACAAACAAGCACAAGTACTCTATGATGAAAAAAGAAGATAAAAAACACATTATAGAAAAATGTACAAATTTGACATCACTACTATTGGATATCATTTCAAAGTTAAGATCATTTTATTTATTATAGTTTATCCATTGACAGATCATGACTTATAGTCCAATATATATTCAGTTTAATAATAATCAGGCAACTTGTTTGTACAAGATTGTGTCAATTTATCTGCATCAACACTTTACCAGACTCATTTCTTTAAAAAAATCTTTCCATGGAGTCACTTATTCTTATAGTAATATGCTTTATTTAAAATTATTATGTGTCAGTGATTAATATTGCTAATCAACAGTTAATTTAAAATAAATCCTGTAAATTCGTTATTGTAAGTTTTTCAATTCTGCATGATTTAGAAAGTTTAAAGCTATACATGCATTACATCAGCTGAAACGCTTACTTAAAAGCACAAGCTAGAAAACGTGGAGTTGTCCTATGGCCTTTGATAAGGACCTCTAACACTGAACTTGTACTGTTTGTTATCAAGGAGCATTGGACTACAGTCTATGTCTGCTGTGTAGAGATTTTATGAAAAATGTTGTGCTTTCTGTGTGTTGGTTTTTCTCTTTTAGGGAAAATACTTGATCGTTAAACACTGATGTTTTCATCGTGGTACTAAGTGTATCGACACATGTTGGTACTTTTCAAGGGTACACATTGTCAATTGCAATATGAAGAAGAAAAGAAGACAATTCAAGGCCTTGTAACCATATTAACGACAATTTCTTAAACCTTAGTGAAGTAGCTGCTGTCATTTACTTCTTTACACCAATTGAGTACCAATTAAACAATATGGGCCAGCAGTTGTTGTTGGTTGTTTGCTTATGTTGCCAGGCCACTCATTGCCTACACTTATATAGGACATTTCCCCCAACTTTTACTTCCATTGTTTAATTATTGGTTGACGTACTTTTTCTTTTTACTCTTGTCTTTTGGTCTATTTTATTATTAGGTTTGTATTTATTTCAAATGTCTAATATTAATGTTAGCAATTTTAATGATGATGAAACAGGGATGATTGAAGTATTTATTTCAAATATTTTCTTTAAAATAAAATTCACCCCAAAGACAAGAAAGGAACAAACCCACCTGTGCATAACACAACAGGAAATTTTAAATGAAGAAGTGTGAGTTTACTTAGGTTAAAGTTAAGCGGTTAAGATTCACTTTCATATATATTTATGACTATGGATGTAAGGCCAGGAAGATATCCAGTATAGTACCAAGCTGTCTAGTAAAGGCAAAACAACTAAGCATCGATTTTCATTTAAATAAGTGACCGAGCGTTTGATCCTTACTGGCCACCGTAAAAAAAAAACATCTCTTCTGAACATGCCAGACTCAATGTTCTGATTTGACCACTTACAGGAAATCATTGTTTCTCACTAAGCTTTTTCCTTCAATTAAAGCTGTTGAAAATTTCACAGCTAACACCACTAGATGGCAATGAAAACGTTCATCAGCAATCTACATGTGCTTGCTTTGTCCTTGTAGCAACAAGCTACTGCAGGTTGTCCTTCATGTGTAGGTGTTAGTTATCAAGTAACACACACAGACTTAACACTGTTAGTGTTTACTGTGTGTATTTTATTAGACATAATAGTGTGCATTTGTACTGACATAAACAGCTAAAGTTGACTGACAGATAAGCGATGATCGGTTGATGTCTTCATCTCAAACGGATGCCACGTCATGCAACACTACGGAGGAATGGACGTCTAACAGAAAGGTCCTTCCTCATACAATGTAAAAGACAAGATTTCAAGTTGCTCAGTGACCTCTAAATATGAAGAATTATCCTATAAGAATTTGACATGGTATTGATGACCAATATATCTCAGTTTGTCTCGTGCTTGGCCTTAATATTTTCTTATTTATTGAGGTCATTGAGTTCTGCTGATCAGTCACTTCTGGTCAGCAGAACTAGACATGGTATCTATCTATCTATCTATCTATCTATCTATCTATCTATCTATCTATCTATCTATCTATCTATCTATCTATCTATCTATCTATCTATCTATCTATCTATCTATCTATCTATCTATCTATCTATCTATCTATCTATCTATCTATCTATCTATCTGTCCATCCGTCCATCCATCCATCCATCCAAGCACGTTGGTCAACTCCGTTGTATTTAAATGTGCTCTATAAAATAAGTGGGATTGGATCGCTTGTCATACAAATCCAAATTCAACCCACAAAGAATGATCTGACAATGCTTACCTGAATATAGATGTTATGACTGCGAGTTGTAATTTGTTCTATATGCTGTGTTGCGGGCTGTAAATTGGTGTGCAAGATCCAGGAGCAAATTTGCAGATCATTTGCCTGCTTCACCTAGTGCTACGCAGCATATACAGGTCTCTCCCCATGTATAAAAGCCAGAACGTTACTGTGGTGCAGCGGGAAACCCACCTTTCTGTTTTCCCAACCGGCCGAGCCACATTGGTTTTTTCGTTCTTAGTTCAATCTGTGTTAGAGGCGTGTGAATCACTTGTTGCTTTAACATTGTTTTTCATGTTATGGTTAGTTAGGGAGGTAAGTTGGCTGTCTTTTCTTTTACTTGATATATCAGGTTAGTTCGTTTTACCCATTTAGCCTCCAATTTGTCTGTTATGCTTGGAAAGCGATTCATCCTTGTCTTTAGTTCAGTCAGTAAGACTCTTGTGATGGATTTAACCATTTAATAGCACTTATTTACACTTGTATTTGGCGGTAATGGTTCTGCTCTTAGCTCTCAGCAGTATACAGTAGGTGCAGCATGCCACAGATTTTGCTGATCATGCAAACCTTTAATTCCCTCCATGGGGACATGCAGAAAAGAACCTGAATGTAAATGTAATATGTATATCTTGCAGACATACTAAGCAAACAATTCATACAGTATAAAATGTGCTGATTGAAACTGGTGGAGGGAAATTGCACAGTAGTGTCTAGCAGCAGAGTGGATGTGATGCAACAGGAGTGAGAGGCCCAATGGTTTAAATAGACCGCTATGGATTGGTTGGCATTGGGGCGGTTCTCAGATCAGCTGATGGCCGCTTGCATGCAGGACAACCACATTCAGCCTAATCTAATGCAGAGCTCCATTTAATTCATTTTGTCAATGTTATATTGTTGTTCATGATTTAAGTAATCGAAATAAATAATATTTTGATTTAAGGCTCTAAAATGTTCTTCATGGCTGCTTGGGAAGTGGGTTATTTGGGGATTCTTCATGTTGTGCTGACTTTTTCAAGATGGAACATAACAATAGATCTTAATCTTTTAATATTTTAAAATTACCATGAACCTTTAAACATGTCATTGTGTAGCCTATATGTTGACTTTTAATGACTTTGAAAAATTTACTCAAATGTTGCTGCACCATACAGAATGCTTTGAAAAACATTTTTCTGCTGTTCTTAAACTGCATACATGCTCTGAGTGGGAGGGGTGTCCTGATTTTATTTTTATTAAACTTAGTATATTTTATAGATTCACTGCTAAAGTAATAAAGATGTATTTTGTTAGAAAAGTTTGTGGAAGTGTATTCACTGTTTTATGTTTGGAATAATTGGATTTTTTTATGGTCCTGGAAACCTATACTTACCTGTGTTTGTTTTGGTATAGCCCAATGAGGACCAGCTGTTATAAAATCAGCCCACTCACTCTGCCAAAGGAGGAGGCTACGGAGAGGTGCAGCGTGACATGCTGCCCGGCATGTTTTTTTTTTTAAATCACTTGTTTTTTTGTTGTTATTTTGTAAATAAATTTCACCTGGGTTGCACATGAAGAAGCCTCAGCTCTACTTTGTCCTCCAGAATGCAGTCTAGGCTATCCGTGATTTCATATGTGGCGATGTAACATTCCAAACATGAGGACTCTCTGAATGAGTATAATGTTGAACCAAACACACTTAACAAACATATCTTTCCATCGTGTTTGAATTCTATTTGAAGTTTCTCTGATGTGTATGTCAATTTTTCATTACACTGATGCTTCTAATCACCATACAGCAGGAAAAACAGACAAGTATATAATACATTGTATTAGTTGTTTTATTGAGGCTTTCCACCATTTACATGAAGTTGCATTTCAGGAGAACATTACATTTCAGTGTTTGCACACAATAAACCATCTTGATTAAAATTTGGGGGTTGTTATAAATATGGCTAAAGAGCTAATTGTCCATAATTTCAAGCATGTGTTTTGAACAGATGGTAGTGTTTCCTATGGACTTGGGCTTCAATCTGTAAGGGTTCCTCACTGTTTGAAGGGAATTGGAAGTACAATTTCAAGCCTACCATCACTAACTTTCATGTAGGTTTGAGCCTCCTCTGAAGCTTGCTGCATTAAACCATAAAAAGTGCTATTGATCTGGTCCACAAAATAAATGACCATGTCTATTATGTATTCATATGAATTATTGAGCTGCTCAAAAGTTAGGGCAGAGATCTGGTCAACAACACTCTTCAGGACAGTGACAATGTTGCGATAGAAGATATTGATGTTAATGAACACTGCATCTAAATAGTCAGACTTGACAGAGTCAACAAACTCCTGCGATTTTTCAACAACAGCCTTCAGGGTCTCACCTATCTTTATAAGCATGGTGTCTAGACTTTCCATATTTTTGACAAAATCTACCAGTTCATCAAAGATTTGCTTGCCTGCTGATTTGACCTGATCCAAGACCTGGCCTACAGTAACTGCATCACCAACTGGCATGCGTACTTTGACATTACTGATCATCTCAACAAAGGAGTTAAGGTATACCTCTACATTCTCATAGATACTCTGGATGGTCACATCTAGCATAGCAGCAATGCTGCTGGTAAACTTCTTAAGGGCTTCAGGGAGAGTGGTCATCTCATCAGTACCAGGCAGTTTGAACTGAGTCTCTCTAAGGACTTTGATGACAGCATCCAGGAAGGTCTGGACAGTAAGTTGGTACTGGACAATGATGTTCCTGAAGAAGATTGATAGCTGGCTCATTTGAGCATCATAGTTGACTGCAGCATTGTAGGCCTCGGTAATTCGGTTAACAACTGTATTCCAAATTTTCTCAATGTTGCTTGTGATTTGGTATTTGTCTGCAAACATTGTGAATGTAGCGATGATGGAAGGGAGTCTCGTCTTCATTTCAGAGAGCATTATTTTGGGTGCCTCCATGTTGTAGGCAATCTGCAGGTTCATCTTATCAGCATCTTGAGGAGTTGATGTAATGACCAAGATGTCAATATCAACCTCTGGGGCAGACTGTTGAACAGAAAGAAAAAATGTAATATTATAGATTTACTTTGATTATTATAATTGGCCTTACATTATATCAAAACAGTAAATATTAATAATACTCACAGGATAACGCCCAAAGACTTTAGCACTCATCTGAGATGGTACTCTGCCACTGAACTGAAGGCCAAGGAAGCCAGATGATGGGATAGAAACTGAAGCACTAATACCATCTCTGAGAGCAGCATAACGGATGTTCATATCAGTGAAGGTAGGACTGGTGATGTCCACATTCAGGGTGTGGCTGGAAAAGAAAGCATTTCAAATGATGATTACCGTCATTTAATGACCTGATATTTCTTAGGAAGGAATGTGGTACATAGTTTACACATTGAAATACATGGGTAAAGGTGAGCCTTTGACAAAAAAATTCTAGATTAGTATTTACTAGTCATAATTTAACATATTTTTGAACAAATAGAGTTTTACCTCAAAGCTTGGCTTATAACATGGTTTACATTCATGGTCAAGTCGGTGTGTGTCAGGACGAGCTTGCTGATCCAGCTCAGAACTTCATTCTCAAAGCTTGTTGTGGTTGAAGCTGTTGAATGAAATAATTTCTCATAGATTAAGTGCTCAACAATGCTTGCGTTGGAAAAAAATAAATTTGTTGAGGGAATTAGATCAACTCACCATCCATGTCATATTCCAAGAGCACAAGCACTGAGGTGGCAGATGACTTCATGGTGACTTTGAAGATAGGAGCAATGCCTTCTACATCAGCTGCCATGTTGATAGTGTAAACTGGGCTGGCAAACCTGGCATTTGTTGAAATCTTCTGCTTGGCAGGTGTTACTGCAGCAAGAGTTTTCCCAAAGATGACGAATTCACCAAAGTTTGTTGGCTGAGACAAAACAATCTCGATATCCGCAGCCAGTGAAGAGATTGGTGCAAGATCAACTGTAGCCTGGACCGTGTGCTTTCCATTGGTGCTGAAGTCAAACACATTTGCCTCGTTGTTGCTGATATACTTCAGCACTGCATACACACGGCTAAGGGAGGCTTCAACTTCAAGACTCTCATTTACATCCATGCCAAATATTTTGGTGGTGCCATGGTTAAATTTGGAGTCAGCGATAACCTTGAAGGTGGATCGTAGGCCATCGGTATTAAGATACAAAGTAGCCTCATTATCAAGGACTCCCAAAACTAGATAGTCTTCAAGCACTGTACCATCCATATTTGCCTTTGTGGATGACTCCACAGAAACATACTCAAAGGTTCCCTCCATCTTCAGATTGTGGTCTGCCACTGCCATTCCAACAGCCTTTATCACTGGAACATTGTAATTGCCCTTCATTGTCAAGGTGGACACAGCATTTAATTTGGTTTTGGTGTCTGCAATCAGATTTTGGTTTGCTTCCAGGTTGAGTATGGGCAGAGCAATCTTTGCAACTGTAGCCACAGACACAGCAGCCTCAAGGGTCTCAGTGTTAACACTGATTGTGCTGTCATGAGTTCCTTCAATGTGCTGATTTTCAAGGGACAGTGAATTGGCCAGCTTAATTCCTCTCTTTGTGGTGAGACTGGTGGTGCCATCAAGTTTGGCTTTTAGACTCTCAAACACAGATGCTGTGGTAGCTCCCAGACGGAACACAAGATCATCCTCAGCAAACAGTCCAGCATTGGCATTCAAATTAATGATAGCAGACTTGAAAGACATATCTGCGATCAGGTTACCCACAGAGGGGATCTGGATAAGACCCATTTCAACAAGTGGGGCAGCATGACTCTTCTTGTATACAACTTTGGCATCTACATCTACAGTCTGCTCAGTGGTAGTCAAAATGTTCTTCAATCCAGTTTCCTCATACAAGTTCAGATCACTGATAGCTGGGGTATGGAAATTGACAAAAGGCAGGTCAAGCTCAGGAATGCTGATGGGGGATGTCAGGAAATCAAGATTTGCCTCACTTTCACAGGCAACAAAGATGCCAGCCTCATTTTCATTATTATCAACTGTGAAATTGTAGGACATCTTGTACTGATTTAGACGAGCCAAAGCGACTGTGTTAATCTGTTGGCTTTCAGGTTTTAAGATGGCAGTGTAATCATTCTGCAGATCTATCTTAGCAGTAAGAGCTTCGAAAATGTTGACTCTGGCATTTCCTTTGTTTTGGAATTCAAAGACAAACTCCACAGGACGGGCTACAATGTTGATTCCATTGGATAGGACTCCACTGACTGCCCCATATAGTTCTGTATCATGATTTGCTTTCAGCTCAACTTTAAGGTCATAAAGGTTTGCATGTCCAGATGCAACCAAAAGGCTGTTCTTGATAACTGGGGCCTCTGCCTCATTGCGCACATTAAACTTAAAGTAGGTAAAGGTGCCTAACTCAGCTGTAATTTGCTGTTTCATCTTTAAGATAGAAGAGTCTGTGTCTCCAGAGAAGGTAAGAGTGACAATGCTGGGGGTAATGGACATATGCAAGTTGCTCTTGTGGGTGCCTTCTTCAGCATTTAACTTGCCAGTGCCGGAATTTTCTGCTGTAAGACTCAGGGTGTAGCCATCGAGACGCGCAACTGCCTTCTGGTTTATAGAGGCCTCATTTCTGACATTAAAAACTGGGAGGTCCACTAAATGATTGTAGGTTGTATCAATAGAGGCAGACACTCCTCCTTCCATAGCAATAAAGGCTGTGTTCATAAATTCAGCTGAGTAAGGTGAAGTCGTAACCTTTACAGTGGTCTTTTCTTGGGCCTGGGCTGATAGGCCATAAAGAGTTACAGATGCTTGATGATCAACTCCAAAAACGACATGGTTCATCTTAAATGTCTCTGCCAAAACAACACGACTCATTTTTGGGATTGCGATACGAGCAGTGGAGTCAACATTGTAATTAAGAATTTCAAAATTTGGTGATGTGCCCTGAGATGAGAAGAATCCAGTGAAGGTAGGTGTCATTTCACTTTCAGTTGAGTTCTGGAACTCACCAGATGTCCTTAGTGTGTAGATGGGAGTGCTGAATTTGATTTCACCATAGAGTTTACCAAAGCATGGTACCATAAGCTCACTTGGAATGGTTGGCAGTTTGATCTCAGGAACCTGAAGAGACTTGACAAGTTTTTCTAGAGGAACTTGTGGGATGGTAGGGAATGAAATCTCAGGAAGAATCACTTCTGGGAAGGCTATCTCTGGCATTGATGGAAGGTAGTTCATAGTCAGGTCTCCAAAGAAAGCATCCATGTCCAGCATTTTGAGGTCAAAGTTTACAATGAAATCAAGAAGATCAATTATTCTCTGCTTGATGTCATCAATTGAAATTGTGGTGGCATGTACTGTATAGGAGCCCAGGATGGTGAACTCAGGAATGTCAAGCTGTGTTGGGATTTCAAACTCTTGAAGTTTATCCATGCTGAACTTCATTGAAGGCACATCAAGATTTGTGAAAGGAATGCTGAAAGATGGCGTGTTCAACTCAAGCTTCTTTAGCTCAGTAAAGAGCCCATCAATGATTTGTTGAATCTCACTGATGATTTTTTGATTGGGTGTCACTGTCTTTATCATCTCAATGGTGTTTGTGAACATGTTAGAGATGATGGTAAAGACCTTTGTATAGTATTTGCTGACAAGGTCCAGATAAGTTGTGATCTCAGCTTTGACGTCGAAATTTGTTATTGCCTGCTTTACAAATTCAGCAAATCCCTGAAGGTTAACAAGCACAACCTGGTCAATGAAGTCCTTAAAAGATTTAAGTACCTCTGCAACTCTGATTTCTCTTAAACTTTCCATAAAGCCTTGAACAGAGGACAGGAAAAGGTTGACTAGATCCTTTGTTGCCTCAAGTTTCTGGGGTATTTCAAGAGTTCGGATCACTTCGTTCACTTTATCTGTGTATGATTTGATCCAATCATTGGCAGTTATCACAAAATCATTATACTCCAGTGAATTCAGATATTTCACAATGTTATCGATAATTGTGTTCAGTTTTTGAATCACATTCTCAACATTAGCTGTCTTCAAGTAGTTGATGGTGTTCTGGAGGACTTGCATAAATAGTCCAGGAATGTCTGCATCCTTTACCATTGTTGTAACAGTCTTGATGGTTTCCTCAATTTTGAATTGCTTGATGAGCTCCACCACCTTTTCCAAGATAGCTTGAATCTTTTTGTCTGCCTCAAACTTGACGATCAGCTCCCTCATCTTGGCATAGAATGTGTTGATCTTTCCTAGGATGTCAAGGTCCTGAATGGCTTCTGTGATCATCTCTGTGACTTCACTGAAAATCTCTGTGGGAATCTGACTCACTAGTTTATCAATGCAAGCTTTAAGATCAAAAGATGCAATGTTACTCAGCTCAGCAACAAATACTTCCATGTCAAAGGCCTCAATGCGTTCTTTAATATAACTCATTACTGTCTGCAATTTAGCCTTGATTTCAAACTGGGCTTCAAAATCATTCAGGAAGGCAATGCTGCTGTCCTTCAGTTTTTCCAGGTCAATCTGCTGGATCGTCGCAGAGACGGTATCAATGAAGTGCACAACCATGGCCCTTATGTCATATTCCTCATTAAAGGCAATCAACTGCTGTTGGATTGTCTGAATAAGGTTTTCAGGAAGGATGCCGTTGACAATAATGTCCTTTATCATAAATGCAAAGTGTTGGATGTAAACACTGAGATCTGACAGCAATTTCTCAAAAGTTGCTTTGAAATTTCTCAATAAGGCTTCCACATCCTCCATGGAGACAACTTTCTGTGAAAAGTCACTTAAATACTCCTTCAGCTGATAAACCTTGTCTTCTATATTCAATTGAGTAAGAAATTCATCTACATATTGTGGAAGAGCCTCAAGTTTTGCTCTTACCTCCTGATTGTTGACGAAACCTTGCAGTGCTTCTCCAGCATACACGACAAAGCGCTTGATGCTTTCCAACAAGACAGGCAGATTCTCCATGAGAGGGAGCTGAATTATATGACTATCTGTGTTCTTGTCATACTTGAGGAAGGCGGAGATGGCAAATTCCTGGTTCTCTGCGGATTCAGTGTTGAGGATGTTTGAGAGGATGGCACTGGAAACCTCAATTCCTGTTCTTTCAGCCGTGTTGTAAATACTCATATCCTGGTTAAAAACATGCTCATTCACCTTTGATTTCATTCTGAAACTGGTCTTCTGCTCTTGGAGTGATAGAACATTATCCATCTTGTTGTCAAAGGTTGTCTCAAGAGAAAAGCCATTTTCTAGCTGCTGGGTCAAGGATGCTCTGCTTTCATGTGAGCTAGCAAATGCCAGAGGTTGTGCTTTAAGGAGGAACTTGCCATAGAGCTGGCCACTGTGCTTTCCATACACGGTCATGTCTCCATCAGCGTTAAAGATGGCATCAAGGTTGAAATCAAAAGGTACAATGCTGCAACGGATGGTGTGGTCAAAGCGCATTGGCTGGGAGTTGAAGCGGGCATCATTGGTAATCCTGGCAGCAAGACCAATAACTTCAAGCTCAGTGTTTTGGTTCATGTGTGTTCCAAGGAATTTTCCAGTAGTGCTGCATTTTGCAATTGCAGCCATATCAGCATAATTTACCTGATAGATGTGCTTGATCTCTTCCTCGCCATAAATAGCTTTCAGGCGTCCAGTAAGATCCATTTTGTAAAGTTCTGCCTTTAGCTGGGCTTCATTGATGAAGTTGGCTGCCAGAAGTCTCAGGTTGTTGTTTACATTTGCAGAGGCTGTGTAGGGTTTCAGGTCGACGATGACATCATGAGTGTAAGCAGCATACTCACTTGCAGTAGCTTCAGCCTTTGAGTTGAAGTCAAGGCTAGAGAGTGTAATTGTCAGAGTGTTGGCATTATCAAACTTAATGTCACGCATAACAGCCTTGTTGGTTATAGACAGAGAAGCCTTTGAAGCATCTAGCCCAGCACTGAAGGTGTTTTCCAATGTAAGGGGGCTCTGAAGGGTGGTGGTTCCACTTGTTGTCAAACCATCCTTGTTCATTGTCAGAGTAGCCTTGTGAGTTGCCTCATTCTCAAGGAGCTTCATGGTGGCATCACTGTTCAGGGTAAGACCATTGGTATTCAGGGAAGCAGTCATTAGAGAGTAAACTCGGTTTTCAGTGTAGTCTGTATTTGTCTCAATTCTCAAAATGACTTCGCCTGCTCCAGCAGCGGCCTCAGCCTGATTGCGGATCTTCATGCCAAGAGGCATGGCATTTGTATCACATTTAAGTGACAGCTTGCTATCTTTGAAGGAAAGCTCAGCAACATTGGTCAGAATGTCTTCGAAGGCATTGGTGTTGGAAACCACTGACAGTTCACCATTGGCAAGGTTTGCTGCAATGGTGTTCTGGGCCTTGACAAATGTGGATTCAATCTGAACAGTGGAATCAATTTTGGCCTCTGGCCTGAATGGGAAGATTGTGAAGGACTGGGTTGAAATGGTCTTGCCATACATGGGTCCAACCTTCAACATTCCCTCAAGGTTGCTGTCAGTAGAGATTTCTTCAGTGTTGACTCCTGCCATACCAGTGTGCCCCAGCACAATATTGAGACCAAGGGGGCTTGTGACTTCAATCTTGCTGCTGGTTTTCAAATTAATTTTGTCTGTGATGGTGGCATCTTCGATAATATTAACACTAGCCTCAATGAATTTATGAGCTAAAGTGGTTTTCAATTCAGCCTTGATGGAATCAGAAGTGGCCAACATTCCAGAGCCTAAATAACAGGAAAGACAGGAAATAATACGTTAACTATTAATTGCTCAGTATTTTCTAATTATCATTTTTGAAATATACAAATACAGTAATATACAAAATAAAGTAGTTTAGTGTTATCAGAGAACACTGTATATTTGAAACTGAAATAAAGCCCTCTATTCAAGTCCAACTTACGTTTACATCTGTATTCTTAGAGGATAACAACTTGACATATTACAAACAAATGAATAGCATCAACTACATACCGTCAATCTTTACTGAGAGAATGTCCAGTGGGGAAGTTCCTCTCACATCAAACTTAGCTGAGTAGCTTGGTGTCTCTACAACATCTTTTCCGGCAGCGATTGAGGCTTCCAGGTTGTAAAGGTTGCTCTTCATCAGAGCTGAAACCTCAGCTTTTCCAAAAAGAGGAATAGCCAGAGTAAGGCTCTCGGGAACAACAAGCTCTGGGATAGGAATTTGCATGGAGACAATCTCCAGTCCAAACTGGGGCAAAGAGAAAGTTGGTGTGGTCAAGGCTGGTGGGAAGTTAAGCTCTTCTGTTGACTTTCCACCAAGAGGAAGAGGGACAGAAATGATGAAGCGCTCAGTGTTGAAGTAGTAGACAGCCTTTGCCTCGCTGTTAAAAAAATATATAAAATGCATAAATGTTTTAGAAAACCTTTCCATGTGTTTCAAACATAATCATTGAGTTCTTTACACTTACGTATTTAGGTATAGTTTCTCTGGCAGGGAAATCTCAGGCATATCAGGCACTCTGAAGTTCTGAATGTAAGGGAAATCAGCACCATACTGTTCCATGTAGTTGTTTGCCGCCTAAGAAAAAAATGTCATCGTTTTATGCATATTTCAACATGCTAGCAAAATTACATGAATGACTGTTAAATCCATGATTCATACCTCCACAAACTTGACCAAGATGTGGCGGACCTTCATGTCAGTCTGCCCCACCTGCATGTCAAGGAGCTGGTTGCCATACATGTCAATGATATCTGCTTTTGGCAGGATGGTTGTCTCAGTGTTCACATCAGACTTGACTTCAACCTCGATCTTGGTACCATCTACAAAAACAGGAAGGTTATTCAACAGGAATGTTCATATTTCATACCAGCGGCATTTTGAGAATGTTAAGCATAATTCATGAAAAATCTATATTAATTTCAGCCAAATTGTATTTTATGTTTGTGCTGAGATATTGCCAACTTTCTCATCATTCTATTGATTAAAGCATTTTTGCACCTTTATTACAGAGGAAGGACAGTAGATAGAGACGGAATCAAGGAGAAAGAGTTGGGATAGACATATGGGAAAGGAGCCACAGGCCAGGCGTGAACCCGGGCCGCTCGCGTGAGGACTATAGCTTCGATGGTTGGGGATGCATGCACTATCCACTGCGCCACCAGCGCCCCCACCCCTTTTTATCATACATCCCTTTTTTCACCAATGCCTGTCCATGGTTATATATTTAAGTGATGATCCAAGGGTATATAAACCTTTCCAAGAGCAGGAAAGTAAATTGTAATAGTATATTATAAAAAAAAGGGTGACAATAAATTACCATATTTCATTGCGATTTCCTGCTCAGATGTGGCACCCATGACCTTGATTTCACTCTTGAGGCCCAATTCCATCTCCTCCTCACGTTTCAGGTTTGCTGTGATGGTGGCGTCAGCATTGATGGAGGGAACAAGAAGTTGGACTTGAAGCATACCTTCTTTCATGGCCATAAGTCTGAAACACATAACAAGCAGTTAGTGTGCTCTCAGTTATCATCGACACATTCATTTTAAATTTAGAGAGTTTGTGGTCGGTTTCTTACTTGGCACGTCCAACCAGGGACAGCTGAGGGATGTTCTTGTTTATTAAGTCAAGAGAGATTGAGTGGGTTCCTTTGCCCTTGGTGCTTCCATCAACAACACCCAGCCTGAGTCCAGCCTCAACATCGTAGTCAGGGATCTGGATGTCAGCTGTGATTACATTCTTCCTTCTGTTATATTTCATCATTGCTGTGGCTTCAGTTGGCTCTGCACCTGTTGTTGACCAGCCAATAGAATACAATAAAACAATTTAACAAACTGATCCAAATTAAGTTTGTAATGAACAAGACTCATTATAAAATGTTGTCCATTACCTTCAGCTCTCAGAACAAACTTCAGAGAGTCAACTTTCTGCCGACCCTCTTCTCCCTCCCTGAGGAGCTCGTAGGCAACGGTAGCTGTATACTCAGTGATTTCACCAGTTGGGTGGAGTTCAATGACAAATCTGTGGATTGATTAAATGAATTCAATCTTCAAATGTATTTCATTTGAACAACTGAAATGATTTTTCTTTGGTTTACAAAGTTTTGCTTACTTGCTGTCTCCAGTAAAGGGGAAGTAAGGGGTTGTCTCTTGAGAGAAAGCATCTGTGTACTGTAGAGCAGTGCAGTATTTCATTCCAGCGAAGAAGGGAGTGCACTCACTGACGTCAACCTTGTCCGTCACTGTAGGAGGGATGGTCACCTCTGCTGATCCAGTCACTGCCACCAAGTTGTTTCTGTAGTTCAATTGTGAAGACATTGATTGTTTACCATTGAAGTTAGGTTAACAGGATCCCTTGAATTATTTTTTTGAGGCTATGATTCCTCTGATCAAATCATTTTCGATTCTTTTTTTCCTTCTTTCCTTCTTCAGGCTATATTTCTTATTAGTTGCATCATTAACTATTTTTCAATCACCGGCTGTAGGTTTCTTTCTTCTTTTAAAGTTTTTGTCTGCCCCATCATAGCGATGTGGAACCAGAATAACTCAAAGTTGTACCCAAACTTACGTTATTTTGATGAGCTTCATTGGATGCACTGGAGCAGGGATTGTCAGCTTGACATTGTCACGGGCCAGGGAGATCTTGGCACTGAGACCACTCTCGTGGAATATGCTGGTGTGCATCTCCAATCCAGACGTGACATATTCAGGGATGTATGAACCAATCCTGGTGTCAAACTCAATGCCAGCAGAGGGCATGAAGGTAACTTCACTCTGTGGAAATACAGCAGACATAGGTCAATTGTTTTTATTTGTTTCCCTGAATTCTTTATCATTAGCTGTCTGTTTAACCTAGAGTTTTATTTAATGCCTACCATGTCAGGAGAAATCTTAAGTCCACCCTTGATGCCAGGGGTAAAAGTACCAGACAGTGCAATCCTCAGAGGCACACCAGTGGTAGTAGGCAAGAAGAACTCATTGTCCATGAAGATGTAATGGGCAAAGATTGTGTTGTCAGCCTTGGTCATCAATGCCTTCACAAGCTGTTGCAAAGAAAACATATATATCAATTTTAAATCCTTAATATTGTTGACTTTTTTAATTGAGAGGGTTCCATTATTGATGAAACTAACAAAAACCTTCCTTACATCAGTTGGGAACATCTTGAACATGCTGTCAATCATCATGGCGGCAGAGTAAGCCATCTCCTCCATTTCATTTGTCTTCAGGTATCCCAGCTCATTACCCAGAAGTCTCAGATAAACCATTGCTTCAGGAGACTCTGCTGTCCTGAGTTCCCTCACAAGTTTGTTGAGATTGCGTCCAATGTCTCTCATTAGATTTTGTGTGGCCTAAACATAGAGGTTCACCGTCTATTATGCGATATATCCCTTGTGGAAACAGTCATCGTAATTACAAGTTTATTATATAATGTGAGCCAAACAGATTTATTTGCATACCTGTCTCTTCATCCTGTCCTTCTTCAAGGCAGGCACCATGTTCTTCAGGATCTCATTGACTCTGAGTGGCATGTTATCGGAGACAAAGTACATTGTCTTCAAGGCAATGTCGGGGAAGAATCCATCTTCTCCAAACAGGGCTTCAACAGTTGGCTCAAATCCTTTGCCCTCCATACCAATCTGAAAAGGGTGCAAATTTTTCCGTCTCAACTTAGCTCATGACAGTGTTGTCTTAAAGCAACATTTTGCAGTATATTGTTCAAGTTGTTTACCTCCATCATGTCAATGTCATATCCAAAGGCCTTAAGAGTCATTTCAAGCATGACCTCCTTCGGCAGGTAACTGGTACCCTCAAAGATCATGTTACCCTCAAGAGATCCGATCTTATAGTTGCGAGAAAACTTGGTGGGATCCATTGGGCTTCCAATTTCGTTACCTTGCAGGGCATCGAGAATTCTGCGCCTCAGTCTGGGAGAAAGAAAGAAATGTTACTCTTTATTTTTTGCTGCTGATCATTTCCAGACTGTGCAGTATAACTCAATCAATCTTTTATTGTATAGTGTCAATTTATAGCAAATGTTAATGCAAGACACTTCACAAAAGAGAAGGTCAAATACCATACTCTTTGTTATATGATATTACAAAAGATGAGGTTGAAGACCTTACTCTGTTTTACATTATTCATAAATGTACAAATACCTTGCAATGTAACACATTTGAAAACTACAAATATAAACCTTCAACTCCTTCTTTTACTTACTCAAGGGTCTCTGGTTCAGTTGAGGACAAAATGTTGGTCACATGAGAGATAACAAAGCTCTTGACTTGTTGGTCCTGCTCATTGGGCAAAGCAGCCGCCAGCTGTTCGAGTTCATTGGGCATGGGGTCCTTCATAAGTACCAGATATGCAGCAATACGCTTTTGCATGGGACTTGCACCATCCAGAAGCACCTGCATCAGAACCTCTCTGCCCTGTGAATAAACAAGATTTATCAAATGAATATATAGTCAATTTCATAGCCCGCACATTCTTTGAAAGCCTTTGCATAATTTGACATGCCTCCGCAGGGACTGGGGTGAGTCTGTATGCTTGGATGGCGGCCTCCTGCACGGCCAGGGAAGCTTCAGGTTGGTTAACACACTGGATCACAGCAGCTCTGAGTGCAGGACTGGCAGGTCCCACAGCTGCAGCCATGTTTCCAATAACCTATTATAGAAACCAAAATTGTCATTCCATCAATGGGTGGACATTATTATGGATGTTCCGTTTTTTTTCCTTTGTTGCTCTGCCTTCCAATATGATAAATAAGAATAATAACAGTAATTACAAAACAAATTTGGCCAATTGGTTTAGACTCCTACCCGCAATGTCATGAAAGTGGTGTCCTTGTCACCAGTGCAGTCTCCCAATTGTGCAGCCATGAACTCAGCAACAGAGTGTATCTCAGGGATCATTTTTTCCTCAGCTTTGTAGAATCTGTTTCAAAAAATTAAACATATTTAACACAAATAACCTTTGTAGCTCACTGTAAAAAAAAAAAAAAAGACCAAAATGAAATGTTATTTATTTAATCTGAAATATAACTCGGTTGAATTCACTCACCTCTTGACAACATTGCTCAGGGCATACATGATTGGCTTGCTAGCCTTGTATTTGGCCATCTCAAGCATGTCATTGATCAGCAGGGGAGAAGGATTGGACAAGAGTCCCAATGCAAACACACCAGCATCAACCTCGAGTGAAGAGGTGTCAAGAGTCCTGAAGATCTGCATGATGGCACTGCTGCACTCAGGTGTTCCACACTGAGCGAGAACCTGGTAGGTCAGGACACGGGACACAGCAAGGGCTTCAGGAATGGCGGGACTCAGAGTCTCGGTCTTCATTCCACGGACGATGGCGACAAGTTTTTGGAAAAGGTCGCCCCTTCTGTCACTCTCATTCTCAGGAAGAGTTGCCAATTCTCTGAGGAGTTTCAGACCTGCATCTTTATCCTGGATAACACTCTTATCCTCAACAGTCTCCATGTGAAGACCCTTGACAATGTTACCTTTAATAAAACAAAAAATGAAATATTTTTATACATGTTTCGATATCAATTACCCATAAATAAACCAATAAAGTTTAGACAAACACCATACTTGTTTCAAAGACCCTCTCATTGTAAGGAGTAACCTCAAGAAGAGTCAGTTCTTGCTTTCCAACATTGGTCACTCCATATTCTCCCCTGTAAGGAGACAACATGTTTAGAAATGTATAGATTTCTTGTCATACAAACACAATGGAACAAATAGCATTTTCTTTTAAAAGGTTTTCATATGAAAGCTAAGACTCACTTGTGTGAGAAGGGAATGAGGATGTGTTTCTCAGTGCAGGAGCCGGAGGTCATGTGTTTCTTCTCATTGTCAAACTTGTAGTTGCAAGCCTGAGTGCTTGTGATCAGCTTAGACATAGGGTAGTTCTGAAATGGACAAAAACGTGTTTGATTAGTGTGTTGTAGGGGATTTAGTAACACAAACAATCTAAACATGCATGCTTCCAATTCATTACTTGTCAATCAAAATATTTCACAGTTCAGTAAAGTTATTTAACTTGGATTTTCATGCCATAAAGTTTGAGTTTTCAGAGCTACAGTATGCCACATTAATGATTTTCAACAGCCAAACTGACATTTGACGGATACATTTAATTGAAATAATTTACTTTCCGAACTCTATTTTATAAGATTTAATGCTAACTTAAAAAGTTCATGTTGTTACTGTGGACAATGCAGTTTGAATGTCTTACCATGCTACGGATAAGTGCCAGAGGGCTGGTGTAAGCTCTGAGTGGAACAAATTTGTCGCATCTGGACAGATCCCTGGTGAGGCTGATATCAGTGACAATGTCCTCTCTAGCGTTGACAGTGTAGAGGGTCTTGCACTTGCCGTGGATAGTGGGCTAAAATGAAAGATTAGAGAACACATTTAGAATATAATACAGTTATTTGTATAACTAGAAATAACAGCATGGTTTGCGTTGTGTACGAGTTTCTTAGTTAGTGAATGTACCATGTTCTTGTTCTTGTCCTCTTCCAGCAGAGGCACAGCCAGGGCAGAGATGATACCCCTCTTGATGTTTAGGGTGGTTGTTGTCTCACCATCTTCAGGGTACAGTTTCACATCATACACTCCCTCAACCACAACCTTCAGAGGATATCTAAAACAAAATGGACAACATTTTAATTCAAATTTGCCTGGGCCAAATCAACAAACGTATCAGATTTGAGATGAAAGATTTAAAGAAGATATAAATGGAAATACAAAGTTCTGCTGGTTGTCTAAAGACAAGACTTTTACAATAACCTCCAAAAGCAAATATAGCTTGATTTGTGCTTATGAAATTAGAAGTGTCATAATAGAAAACCGTCAGAGTATCTTACTTTTCCATTTCAGCAGCAAAGGCATCAGAGCTGGGAGCAGGACCGAACACAGGGTTGCCCTCTGCATCCATGTCAACCACCTCACTCAGGCTACAGCCAGTGGTGCGGACAATGAAACTACAGGTCTGAGGTACTTCAATCTCAACCTGTGAGATAAAGAATTGTTTTAACTAATTCATCCTCAATAAAGATGTTATGAGAAAAAATCCTTTTGTCCAAGAGCTTACTCATACCGTGCAAACGCCTTTGGGTCCGTTCTTAAGCTGTGAGGCTCCGGTGATGGCATTCAAAGATTCAGCTTCATACTGGTATACATACTTGTGCAGGGTCTTGTACCGTTTGGCAACTAGATAGGAAAATAAGTGTTAAAAGCCTTCTATTAGCTCCTGGTCCAATATTGTTAGGGTTTAGACTGGATGTAAACACAGTTAACATGAGCATGGTCGTAGAGGATAAACCTTTGTAACTCACGCAGGCAGGTTGGCTGATCTTCATCTTGGGCAACTGTATAAAAAATATGACATTTTACATAACACGTTGTACGATAACAAAAAGGGGTGACATTAAACATTATGTCCTTAGTAAAAATACCATTGGATCATGTTTCACTTGTCAATAATTTTCAATTTTATGACAGATTCCTACATTTTGAATTCAATTTAGCAAATGGTTTAAAGCTTTAAGAAAAATACAATGCCATTTTTGACATGTTCCTTTGATTATTGATGCACAACAGGAGTGATCACATTAAGCAAAAAAAAAAAAAAAAAAGTCCCAAAAAAACCACTCAGCCAGGTACAATTTCAAAGACACATATCCTTAGATTTACTCACAGGCCAAGGCAGATGTGCTGAGGAGCAGCAACAGGCAGAGCTTAGAATCCCCCATGATGGGTTAGTTTAAGCTCTCTCCCTTGAAGTCGGCGAGTACTCAGGCGAGACTGATTTCTTAGCTCCAGCTCTGGGCTTTTATACCCTCAGCTGGGCTCTTTCAGTCGACTAGGAGGCACAGACAGTGCTTTGAACGCTCAAAGTCCACTCCACCCTCCTGTGTGGAAGGACAAAGGCAAAAGGTTTAAAGGGACATACATGTTACAAAGCACAGGCCTACAAAACTGGTCAGCAATGGTAAATCTTGAAGAATTTTTCAGAATACATGATTTTTTTTTAATTTGTCAAACATGCATTTTAGCTATGTTGTGATACTCATTAGATATTACAATGCATATAATGTTGGATTTAATCAAATTAAAAGTTACTCTTATCATATAGAGACTGTCTTCATAATGCTGCGTTGCTCTGTTATTATCAATGATGTGCAGACATGTGTAGGTCTAATTCTTGTTGTTGTCCATTTAACAGATAGAACACTTGCATCTGTTAAATAAATAATTGCTTTATTTTATTATAATTCCTATTATACATGTTTTTATTGTACAGAATGGTGCAAAAGGGACTTTTTTGTCTTTGTAATAATATTTAAATTGCCACTGTATACATATTAGCAGGTAATTAGGCTTAGATAATAATAATAAAAAAAAGGTCTCAGTGTTTTAAACATCAGTGATCCAGCAGAAGTTCTGCTGTAAAAATGTCATGTCAATCATTGAATTTTACAGGCTTTCGGCACCTTTGTGAATTAGGTTATTGATAGGCTCTCATTAGCAAACACTGAGTGATCCAGGCGTGCCACAAACACAAAGTCCCATCTCCAGATGAAACGTGATAAACTTATCAGCTGCATTATCCGTTGATGATATAGACAAGAAAGAAACCATTATAAAGCAGCTTTTTCTCTGTTATATAAATGTTTGCTGAATCTCTCAGTGTTGGTTTCGAACATGTTATTTAGTTATTTATCAGTTATAGTCAACATTAACGTGCAACATTAAACATTATTATTATTATTATTATTATTATTATTATTATTATTATTATTAAAAACATTATGCTTTCCTTTTTTTCTTCAATCAGAATGTGGCTAGTCCGTACAGTGAAAAATGACTGATGTTACTTACAGCAGAGTATTGTAAAAGAGTTGGATGCTTGTTATTGCTTCCACTTCCACAGGTCAAAATGAAAAAAGTGGCAACACATTTGGAATTTGGATATCATGAGGAACTTTGATCTACAAAGTTTCAAAGGTTCATTCAGAGTTTGATTTTCTGTGTAAATTGGAAACTCAGTCCACTTTTTTGGCAGTGCAGACAGAAACAGCTCTAACCCTGGAGTCAATGACATTTTTCTATCTTTCAAAAACACAATTCTATGTCATATTACTTTTAAAGGAGCTATCCATTATGTTCATTGCAATGTAAATTTTGAGAGCACCTGCACCTTTTGATTTAGTGTGTTATTTTTATTTTTTTGCACATCGATCACATAACTACATTTGAACATTGTGTAATGGCCTTTAGCAATATATGGACATCAGCACCATTTAGAAGTTTGTCAGATACTGAGTGTTTGCACTGATAGACAAGTACACAGTCCAAAGGGAGCTTGAGCCTCTGAACACTGAATGTTCCATTTTTATTTGGATATTTGCCTTCAGCTTGAATCCATCATGACAGATTGTCAAATATTTAAAAATAGACGTCTTTTAATTTGACGGATGACATTTTATAGAAAAGTAGTCTGAGGTTTTATCATGCCAACACTTAGTATAGGAGCAATGCATCTTTATGCTCTCAATGAGCATGTCCCTGATCATAGGGTAAGGTACTTTCAGGGATAAAGCCTACAGTTAGTTTTAGCACACAGTCACACACAGTGTAGCTTGGATGTTTTATGTATATTTTCAACTGGGTCTTTCTGCCAGGTACCATGTGCTCTGTCAAACTGTCACACACAAATCATTACAGTGTTATAAGTAATTCAGTATTTTAATTAACTAACCTGGTCTTTCTTTAATTTTAATTATAAAGAATAATTTGATTTTTATATTTATGTCAATTATTTTACTTGCAGAATGCAATATAAGCTTTTATGAAAGCTTCTGTTACATAAAATCTGCACCTTGCACGACTACATCCAGTGCATCACTTTTTAAAACTGAATTCAGACCATAGTCTAACATCACTATGCCAGAGTGCATGATCATCTCTGTATGTCTATATTTGTCTTGTCTTGTTCGCATTTCTTTATTGAAGGACTTAAAAAAAGGCCCTTATCTTAATTTTCGCATCTTTTTCTGCCAACAAGCCATTAAGATATGAAAGAATGGCACGCAATTATGGTTTTGATCTCTAGCTGACGAGACCATGAGAGTGATTTAAACCCTCTGACCCCCACATCACATGAGACTGACATGTGCAGTCCCCCAGCAGGGCAGTGGTAGGGACTCTTACCCAATCAATCGTTCTGCATAAAGGTCAACTGTTTAATCCACTGATATAACTGATTCTACTTTGGAAGTAGCCACAATAATTACCTTTCTTTATTTCCTGCTGTTCAAAAGCAGCCTGAAAGGGACATATAACTTCCTCTCGGTTCATGATGAAGCAGCATGATAACATACCCACATGGCATTTTGACGAGATACAGCGCTGCAGATATTATCAACTGTATGCTCTGTTCTGTTTAATCAGTGCTTATCTGTATATTTAATCACAGGCATGGATTACTGTGCTGAGTAGCTTGACAAATCTGCAAACATAAGATTTGAGTGGGAAACTTACAGCAGGCTTTACAAAGAAAAAGTTAATCGGATGACGATTATATGTTTACAGCTTATAACTGCCAACTTTAAAATGATAAAGATACACAATTTAAATATTGATTTTTATTCCAGCAAGACTATATTACATAAAATAAACACTCGTAATGACTTTACAAAAAGTCATCCTTTACTTTAAAACAAAACTTCTGAATTAAACTAAATTAAATATTTATAGAGAAGCAATGTCACTTCAAAAAGAAACAGTTACGTTCGGTGGAAAACCCACAGAAGCTGCAGATCTTGTTTTTATTCTGTACATTTTACTGCCAAGACCACGTGGTTAGCATGTCATGGTTGGCATTGGTTTTACAACAGGGTGAGCTGATGTGATTGGTGGCCACAGTTACTATCAATAGATAGTCTAAGATTATGGATTTATTTAAGCTCCGCCCTCTTTCCAGGTTCTTCCATGTGCATCCAGCCACATGCCACTGGCACATTTTCAACCTTTGAAAATAAGTCATTTTAAAACTCTTTACCAGCATACAGAAACTGAACAGAATGTTTCATCTTCGTCTGTAAGAAACCCAAACAAGTACCAGAGACCCTTCGTTACTCAGTTTAAGAACAGTGGGCTCTATTTCTTCCAGATTATATCAGAGATATGCAGTTGATGCTTCTTTGCCTTGCATCATGAATGCTGTACAGCAGACAAAGTAGAATAAAATAGTGTGGAAAAAAGTTAAAACGTTTTGTTATCAATGCTCCATCAGCCTGTTTCTTCAGTCTAATTTATGTCTTTGGTCTTCCTTCTCAAGATAGCCTTCCTTCCCTAACCCAAACTTGAATTATCACAAAGTTCTTTTTGGTTGCCTTTTTCAATTGCAATAAATGTTTTCAGGACAAATCACATCAGAACCAGAATCAGAGACTCTTTAGTTTGAGGTTGTTTTTTTTCCCCCCAGGAATTTAAGTCACTGCTCTTATACAAAAAATATCAGTAAGAAATAAAGAAAAAAAATTAAACTGTGGAATAAAATAAGAAATGTAAATAAGAAATAAAGCACTCAATTAGAAGCTACAGTGTTTGAAGAAACAAAAGCTATGTAGGCTACACAAGTGCAACATGTACAAGTTTTATACAAAGCACAGGGAATTTAAGAAATTAACAATATATACAAAGTATAGTGCTAAACAACAGAGATATTTATTCAGAGTAAACCAATTATAAAACCTCTGAGTGAACCTGCAAATGTAACAGTATTGCAATTACAGGAAGAACTGCAACAAATCTTGCAAAAGTCATGATTGCACAAAGTGAATCTATAAATGTGAAAGTTTGTAGACATATTGGTTAATATTTATTTTTGCAGAATTAATCATCACTGTGTGTTGCATTTGTTGCACTTAGCGTAGATTACAATACTACACTTTAAATGTCCAATATGCAGCCGTGATATTGTTATACTTTGACATACTCTTTATTTGAATATTTATGTATTGTATCTTCTTCGAACAAAGACGCATTCATTTGCACAAAAAGCTTTCAGCAGTAGTGTCAATAGTGTTTGCGATCCTTTCCTTGGCGGTGTACTGACCTGCCAGTCAATGCAGTTGAGCAAACATTGGCTGAAAGTCCAGACACAATGAAGTCATGAACAGGGTATCTATCTCTGTGTCATAATTGTTCTTCAGCTTTATCTGGAGCTGACAGCTAGCACTTTAGACCAAACCTAATAAAACTTCACTGATTGGACCATTCTATGCAAAAAGATAAAAGTTTATCACATGTTGCATAGCATAGCATTTACAGAATACATGCATGTATACATTTGCATGCACTGAACATCATAGTTCACACATGCATGATCCCTAACGATGCTGAAATATCAAAAGCCACAGATTCAGCCAGTCATTGAAATAATGTGACATTGTTTGTTATTGTTGACCCATGTTATTCAAAATATGTAAAGATAGACTCAAAATCATGAAGGTGCGCAGCTAACAATTTGTTTTAGGTGAGGTGATGTGGTTTTTTGTAACTGTAAAGTGTGATTAGATGGCATAAAATGATTGGCTCACCAAATTAGAAGCCATCAGGTCCCTACAAGTTGACCCACACCTGTACAGAACATACAGTTTACTGTACCTGTACATAACATCATATAGATTGCTTATTTGACTTTGTTCCAAATGACACAAGCACACATACTCTACACACACACACACACACACCACACACGCACACACACACACACACACACACACACACACACACACACACACACACACACACACCCCACCCACACACACACACAGATTGGGTTTTTGCTGATTCAACCTTTGGTCTATTTTTGAAGAACTCACTGACTGCTTGCTGTCTCACTGAAGCCAACATGTCTACACAAAACCTTCGGTTTGATTAGGTTTGTTATATATCACTGCAACGAAGCAAGTGACACCCCAGAGAGATGGAGCTTCATACTTTCTTTCACAGTAATACGTCCTGGGAAAATTTAGCTCTTACTGGTAATCAACAAAAATGTATGTATTCTTGGTTTTGATCAAGTTAAACACATTTGAAAAGTAATCATGCATTCCCTTTTCACTGCACTGATTAAACAGAACAGAGCATACAGTTTTTTTTCCCCCACAGATTCAAGCTAAATCTTTAAAGAGGGATTCATATCTTAACTCATCTACTGACACACTCAGACTGAGTTTATTCCCTAAGAATGAATTGTGGCTGCTAATATCGCCACAAAATGCACATTATTTGCTCCTGCTAACTGCTCATGGTCTAATTCATTAATAATCAAGTGCAAAGAGGCTCAGAAAGTTGTCCAGAGCCTTACAGCATGCTCTAGTTTTATGACTTTATGAATTGTTTATTGGCAGACTTAAAAAATGTAATATGAATTTCACTGTTAAAATGTGTTGAAAATGTGCCTGTATCTGCTTTGTCAAGCCACGGACTGATCTACGTCCAGATTATATCAATAATAGTATCGTCAAAGTAGGGTGATTTACTGACTCCTCGATTCGCATTAGAAGGGGGATGTTTTCCTCAAATGAAAAACTCATTTACAGTGGTTACATACAAACAGCATCGGCATATAGACAAGCTTTCTGTTCTGCTGCACAGTTAGATGAGTATTAAAGCTTTGGCACGTGTTTCGTGAAATGGAAGGCACCTTTTGATTCATTTGCACAGGTTGGATGGGGTCAAAAGCTACAAAATCCTGTTGTGTAATTATGCTCACTTGTGAGTAAGTTAATCACCCGGTCAATGTCGATGCAATAATATAGTAAGTAAGTAAAGTACACAATAAAATGAATAAAATACAAAAGAATAATAAAAAGTGCAGGGCTGATTTAATACAATAAAACAAACAAGTACAGAGATGCATAAAAAGTGAATGTCACTGAGCAGATATGCTAAATGACTAAGACAGAGAAGCAGCAACGGAAGTGGTTCAGTAATGAAAGTTAACCAAATGCTTGTCTGGAATTTAAAAAAAAAAACTTGTCAGCTGCTTCATAAAGGCAGCATGAATCTACAGGACTGCAAATACAAGGGGAGAGTATTCAAGAAATTAGGAGTAACGGCTTTTAAAGCAAAGCCATCTCATAGTTTAAAGCAGGTAAGGGGAACAGTCAACAGATTTTGCTCAACAGACCTGAGAGTGTAAAGGAGGAGGAGCTCAGCAATATACTGTGCCATGTAGGTAACGCAAGGATTTTAGAATAGAGGTGAAACTTGATGGGTAGCCAATGCAGAGAGGATAAAATTGGTGTGATGTGTAATGTCTTGTTATTTTCTGTTTAAAAGCTAAGCTTTTGTGTTTTTGGACAGTTTGGAGACGGTTTAACGCAGTCTATTTTAAACGGATAAAAACAGCATTGCGGTAATCTAAGCAAGAGGGATTAAAAGCATAAATGATCACCTCCATTTCGAGTTTGTTGACACAAGCTCTTACTTTCGTGATGGCTCTTAGTTGGAAAAAGCGAAAGTGCACAAGTTGTCTGACATGGTTGGAAAGTGACATGAACTGGTCAGAATGACACCCACATTACAGAGATTATGCTTCGTACAAGCACTTTGTATAGATATGAACAGACTTTAACTGTCATATATCATCTGTAAGCATGCTAACAAATGCTAATTTTCACCAAACAAACAGTATGGCTAAGTCTAATGCTAAAGCTACCAGTTTCCTGCGTTAATGGAAAATATAGTTTAACTGAAATATATTGAGAGACATTAATCACATTTCTATATGCGCTAATTTTTTTAATGAAGTCCAGAAACCGACATGATCAAACCGTTGAGAACTTTGGCTCACTGTCAACAACAATAATTTCCATATTGGGGTTGGTCTGACAGCATCTCTTTTTGAAAATCTGACAAAAAGTTTGATTTTATTAAATTAAGTAAACTCAGATCTACATTGCTTATCTCTGCATAAGTAAAATTGATTCCAAACATGTAAGTGAAATCTGATTCACTGATAAGCCTCTCAAACATATATGAAATAACATGGCTATAAGGTCCACGAAGTATCTGGAATTTTCTAGGAAAGTCTACTCAGCAGTGCCCATATCAGCACACACAATAAAAAGTGAAGTAGTGCAAATTGATAAGCTAGTTTTTACAGCACTGTATCTCACTTGTGTATCAGCAGTCCATATTCTGTCTGCACTCTAATCACGTCCTTTCTATTGTGGTACATCCAAAGAACATGCATAACTGTATAAGCCTGTTTGCTGTTTTTGTCATAGGCACATAAGATTGTCAGCATGATGACCGATCACATTTATCAGTTTCAACTGAAATGTGGATGTTCCGAGACCACAGGAGGAAAAATGGTTTCTTCCTAGACAGAGCTGACATGATCAAAGTTTGAAGAGGAAGACTAATTGAAATTACTCAGATGTAATAAATCATGTTGATAGGGTGAGACATCAACCACAGAGCATTTGACCATAAGTTACTCTTTGGCTTCCAAATGTTACATGATGGTAGCCAACAATTATTCATGTGTTACTGAGACCCTTTATTCATACAACAGGCAGTTTTTAACATCGCACTTTTTGAGCACTAATTAATAGGTCATTGCATTCTATAAAAACCTTGATCTCGGTTGAATTTAAATTCCTTTAAACAATAAACAAATGTAATGTATAAACACAGATAAACTCAGCTTTTTGTTTGGGTCAGGATATAAACTTTTATTTTGGTACCATGGAATGGCTATAACTGAAGCACAACAGCTAACATCAATCATTTCACTTTGATCAATCACTTGGATTTGTCATGGTTTGGTTCTGTTTCATCTTGTTTTAGTTTTCATTCTGTCCTTAGTGTTTCATTTGTTTCCTAGTGTTGATGGTTTCCCTTGTGTGCTTTAATGTTTCTTAGTCTTGAGTGTGTTTCCCTGTGTCCTCCTATGTTGCCTGTTAGTTTATTTCCTGTCTTGTGTTTTAAGTCGAGTCTTTGGTGTTTGCTGTTTTATTTTGTATATCTGGTTTTGGTGGTGTTGTCAGTGTTGAGTTTTACTTTGTCCTTGTGTTCTTTGTTCCTTGTTTCCCTCCTGTCTGATTATCCTGATTGTCCTCACCTGTTTCGTTAGTCTCACCTGCGTCTGATTACCCCAGGTCTATTTAGTCTGTGTTTTCCCTGAGTCTCTTGTTTGTTCATTGTCTATGTCTATGGTTGTTGTCATTGTCTCTGGTAGTCAGTTTGTCTTGAGTAGTTGTAGTCTGTCGTTTCCTGCCTTTCTGGATTTAGTGTTGAGTAAGTTTTTGTTTTGTGTTTTTTGCCTTTTGATTTTGAGTTTGCTTTTTGTTAAATAAATCTTTGTTACCGCATTTGGGTCCTCCCTGTATTCTGCCTGCCATTCCATGACAGGATTCTGTTTCTTCAAATCAGAGAAAATTCCCTTTTTTTAAGTAGACAATGACATATAAGTGACAATAATACCATGTATTTACAAACCGCTTAAGTTGTGGAAATAAATATTAACCATAATGTATGTCAGGGTTGTCACATCTACTTGTTTTTTTAGTGTCACAGATGAGAAACTCTGGCCACAATTCACCTTAACTGCCTTTGATTGCCATCAAAAATTATTGATAGAGATTAAAACTCATTTCAATGAGCTATTAAAATATTTACTTCTGCTGTAAAAATAAGCATTTTAATAGACTAGAACAGGTTTTCCTGGACTTTTGCATGCCGGCCTCAAGTAGAAACGCATGGAATTGCTGTATTTTGCTCTTTATTGGCTTCAATGTTTCAACACTAGAGGTTGTTGCTTGTGTTTAACATAACATTGGCCACTTGATTTGGGGGAGTTGTTTTCAGTTCACCTTGCCAATGTAAGTCAACAGGGACACAGCTTTATGTCTCACTATGGTCACCAGATAGTCATTCGATTTGTTTGTCTGTCATGTGGTGCTTGAGAGAACGTAGAGCAGATTTGCTTTTTTTTTTTTTTTTTTTTACTGGAAGTACCTGTCTCGTACTACTGAAAACCAAGGCTGAGTGTGAATCAATACAGTAAAGTTTAAGAAAACAAATAATTTACGGACATTAACTGTGTATCTGTGGGTTACTTTGAACCACACCTTGTAATTTTTGCCCATGATCTTTAATTTAATATTTAAAAAGTCTTTATAGAAAAGAGAGTCTTGGACAGTATTTTTTACTTTATTCTTTGATACCCCTTTGAACTACATAAACAAAAAACAGAGCGGCATGATACGGTGTGTTGACACTTTCACACTGCTGAAAAACATGGGTTTATACCAGGTCATTGTTTCGACATAACCAATTATTTTGGTCATCTGGCCTTAGGACAGAAAGCCAGAGTGTTCATGGGAAATGAAGTTCAAATGATGAAGGTATACCCAAGTGACAAAAGAAAAAAGAAATTGTATTGCTTTAATTGTGATTTCATAAAAAATGTCAGTATTCTTGATACATATACGGGCTAAAGGTACAAATGTGTTCAAATATGACGTTCAATCGTTCTGTGAACTGAAATACTGCTAGAAGGCCACATCATTAGGGTGCCGTCTGAAATCAGCAAAACACATCAACAGGTCAACTGTTGATGTTGGTATGTGTTTAAAATAAGACGTCACTTAGCATGACCAGACTTTACATTGGTTTATTGTTTTTTGCACATTTTGACTCTGCAGAAATGACTGTGGATGCTTAATGGAGAAGCCTGTATAAATACATTTTAATGAATATTTTGAACATGTCCAACATTGAAAATCATTTAAACGGTCTGTTTTTCTCTCTACCTAAATCAAGTTAAACTTTGATATCGGTGCCATGTGTTCCCTAAATATTGACTATAGAGGGGAGCATTGGCCCTCACTCTGTGTAATGTAAAGACAGACGGATCAATAATAGAGCAGTGTAGCAGCTGCAGTCACTGTTCATCACTAAACATGCAGAAGATTATATGTACGTTTCGCATGAATGAAGGACAGAGGGTCAACATGTGTGCATGTAATTTTACTCAGACTGGAACTAAGAAAGTAATGTATTCTTTATATTCAGTACAATATGCAGACTATCAATATTACAAGAAAGATAACATGTTTTCAGACATTCATTAAAGATTAGGTTTAATATTTAATAACTGATAGAAAAAAATGTGTTGGACAGAGAATGTCAGGCATATACAAACAAATCCACTGCATTTGAAATGTTTTATTTTGTACTAACATTGTTTTCTTTCACTCTCTTTTCATTTTTAATTCATCCCTTCTTCTAAGGCCAGTTCAAGCCCTATGTAAATCTACCTCTTGCATAGCAACCTGATCAATAACAATATTTCATAGCAAGAGAAAGAACTCAAAGTAAAACAGTCGATCCAATACTCATTGGAGGACAGTCAGCAGCCTCTAGTGGATCACCCTGTTTCTGCAGAACATCAAAAAGCAGTCCCTTTCTTCTTGGTGTTTTACCTGACCACGCGATCATATGTTTAATCCCAGCATAGGCTGTAATGTTTGTGGCCCTTTAACAAAACTTAAAAAAAAATCTATTTCCTGCTCACTGCTAATGGATTGACTGATGATTACTTTACTTCAGTTTGGTTTAATACAATCCATTACCAGCATGCTCGATGTAAAAGTTTTGTGAGATTTGGTCTGTATGTTTTCCTCCCTCTACCTTGACCTTTTTGTGCTAAATTACCAGGTTGAGTTGGTCCTCTGACCATCAGGCTGTATCGATTTTGAACTAAGTACAACAACTAAAACTGCCCAGAAGTAACATTTTTACACTATTCAAATGTAAGCCTCATAAATTTAAATTAGCTAGACAAGCTAGTGAGGGTCTGTATGTATCAAACATCCTCTTATTAAAAAATAAAACAAGATTTCAGTAAGATATACCATCTATTTTATGGTTTCAAAATCCGACACATATTGATGAAGCAGCTCTTGTTGGTATGTCCTCCATGTTGTGGAGTGTCCTTCTCTGAAAACTGCTCTTCAAGTGATTCTCTAATGATTCTCCATTCAGGAGTTGATGGCTGTGGGTATTTTCTAAAGAAAACTAACTGCGAAAAATAAACAGTAACATACTTTATCCTGTTGTTTTAAGGTGAGCATCCCACTATGCAAAACTACAGTGTGTTTTAGATCAAAACAGTATTTTAGTGTTGAAAATTGGCTGTGAATAAACAACAATTGCTTAGTGTAGTTGTTTGATCTTTTCCTTTTTCAGAACATTTGAAATGGTTTGACCTTTAAAAAAAACGTGTTATGTTTCCATAAATTGTGCCTATAAGAGTTGTGTTAATTCTTGTTTCTTTTTCTTGTTTTTTTTTTTTTAAATTTTTTTTTTTTTACTATAATTGAAAAATCCTATGTTACGGGTAGTTTAGATGCCTAATGAGTCCTTGCACACTTTTGTACTGCTGTCTGTTAGCCCAGGGTTACTATTCTGGTGGAAACGAGTATCTTTGTTGTACAATTGCAGATGGCTAATTGAAAAGTTTGGCATGTTTGGACTTGAAAGAATTCAATAAAAAGAGAATTTCAAAAAAAAAAAAGAGTTGTGTTAAAACAGTCTTGTATTAAGTGAGTTTCAAAAATATGTTTTATCCCTTTTACTGAAGCAACAACAGGCTTGTTGTGGTAGCATTGGGTTGCAAGTTGGCAACAGCAACAAAAGCAAACCTCAGACTACTTTATCACTGCCTCGACCCCCCCTATAGTCTGTATTGTACTCACTCTTAGGTGGAGATAAAAACTCAACGTGCTTATAGAAACAGGTGTCAGGCTTCAGGAAGACACACACACACACACACACACGCATGCATACACAGTTAATTATTTATCCACTCTCTGAAATGCTGACATACACACCACACCACCATGCCTGCAGTGTCACTTTAGCCTATACAAGAGAGGTGACTGTCATAGGCACTGGTGGAGGGGAGGGATGTGCATCTTCAGAGAGGCTGAAGAGGGAGAAGTCATGTCGTGGATGGAGATGAAATTTGGTTTTAAACTTGATTATGTACTACCAGTGCTTTGTTTCAGTGTATCAAAGCACAAGAGGAACTTGTTATGTATTACAGGGGCCACACTACATTTCTTCCTTTTTTTTGTCAAAGCAAACAGGCCAAATAATGTCTATGATTGTAGGCAGTAATTTAAAGACTATAAACCAAGGAGGTTTCATGTCAACCCTTTTTATATCACAACACGTTATTTATAGTTCTGCATGACTGTCACTGCAATTTTTACCTACAAAACTACATTTTGTAGCCTTTGAATGTAAATTGTTTTTTGTTTTAAACAAGGAGGCCTATCTGTCTTTCTTTTGGATATTTATATGTTACATGCAATTGCGGAGTGCTTTCACATATCAAGAGTTTCCCTCAAATGTGATCCGTTTATTTTAGATATTGTGCTAATAATAGTCTCCAGTGATTATTTTCCATACGGACGCTGCTGCAACAGTTTCTACGATGGAAGCAACGAGTGTGGACGAGTCCATTCAGTGCACAGGGGAGTTCAAAGTACAAACAATAAACTCCAAATCGGGAAGTCGATAAAAACACGTTAAAAATAACCCAGCTACATTACTTTCCCCATAGGTTCTCGTGTATTATAATCACAAGCAGTACTTAGTTATCCAGAAACTAGACTACGTGTATTTACTAGCCTTTAGAGAGAAAATAAAACCCCTCTGTTAGTCACTTTGGAAAGCCGGATGAAAACCGAGCTCTGTGCCACATCTTCCACTGAATGATAAAGCCGTGACTCCGGGAACTGGAGGCAGGACAGGACCGAGTAAATAAGAACCAAGATCGAATAACACATTCATCTATTCGTGTTTAACATATAATATCTGTAGTTATCTCCGATATTGACAGACAGAAGAAAAAGTAACACGAGCATCTTACATTGTTGCCCAGTCGGCTTTTTCCAGTGTTCTTTGAACAGCTGGAGGTGATAGGTTAGGCGACTGCTTAAATTAAGGGTTTCGTGACGTCATACAAAAGGAAAAGTGGGTTTAACCAAAAGTGTCGACTTTTATCCCGGGAGACCAAACAACTCATGTAATAGAGGTAAGTTTTCATCACTTTATCAAACCACTTGTCAGCATGTGTGGAGATAGTGTAACAGCTCCAGTGGTTAGTCTGCCCTGAGCTGTCTTGTCAGACACAGGAGCGTGTTTTTAGGGACTACACCCATAAATGCTCACTATAGTCTTTAAATGTGTTCAACTGTTCTGACCACTCAGCCTCTTGCACACCCTAAAATACTGTAGGCTGCACTTCAATGCATTTAGAAACAAACTATAAACAAAAAGAAAGACAAAATAATATGTCAATATGATAGTTGAGTATTAAGATAACTGAAGTAGGCCTAATTCTGTTAAATTTAGTTGACGAAAAGAAGGCAAAACCTCCATAAAAGGGTGAAAATTATGAAAATTAACATTTTTATTTATATACTTTATTAATCCCCAGGGGAAAATCTGGTTTTACACACACTTGCCTTTTACACACATGCATCCAAATTACAGACATGATGTAACATCATACAACACTGATCACTTTAAAATGGATATTTAACAGCATTTTGTCAACTTTAGTCTAAACAAGAAGAGATTTCTGTAATGAGAATATACTCCGATAACTTGTGACCTGAATGACTCAGTCTACAGTTCAGTGAGTATTATTTTTTTTAAACATTGAACTTTTTTGGAACACATTTGCCTTGTGTTGATCACACTTGTAGTCGAGTACTTTTCTCTTATGTCCTCATTGTCACAGAGAGAAGGTCTTAATCTCAGTGGTTTTCCTTGAAAAACATTGCTTTACCACCCTGAACACATTTCCAAAACCAAGCTCGCATTTTGAAGAGTCCTTACCCAGCTCCTTGACAAAAAACAAAACAAAACAATGCTACACTGTAGTGTCCTACTCCTTTTTTTCATTTACAAAACACGCCATGTAAACAGTGTGTCCAACATTAAACCAGCCCACTCACTAGTGAAAACATTCTCATGAACTCATTTCTATCACCAAATCATTGATTTGAAGATGTTAAATTTTGCTTGCCATACAGTTGCACTCTGAGTTTTGATTAAGTCTGGGTTCGGAGATTAATCAATGAGACTAATGCAGAGAAAAATTAAGAAAATGACTGTATTAAATACAAAAATACTAGACTGATTGCATTTGAATCAATGCATAGAGTGTATTTTCTGTGTTTCTTGAGTCTCAATATATCTTCTGCCCTGCATGTTCCCAGGATTGATAGTTACAGTAAACAGCCCCCCTCTCATAAGCTTCAGCACTACTCCTGTTGCCTTGACTACTGGTGTGTCAGGGGACCTTATCGTGATCCTCCGCATGGTTCTCTCTGACACTAGTTCAGGGAGGGAGAGAGAACAGAGAGCTGGTTTAGTCTTGTTCTTCCTCCTCTGACACCGGGCTGACTCCTCACCCACCTGATGTCGTCTTAGTTACCTGTAGTACTCCCAGCACTTCAGGCTGCAGCGCCGCTCCGCTCACACACCACACACAGGCTACGAGAACTACTGAAACGGGAAGTCTGCTTTCTTTCCGTGCGCTGACCCATGTTAGTTTGTTTGATTTACATTCCATTCAAAAGCGGACAGCATGAAAAATGTTCTTCTGTCCTGCTTGTGTAGTGTTTAGTATGGGAAAGGTCAGTTCTATTTTTGGGAGAAAGGAAATATCCAATTTTGTCATCACATTCTGCTAAAGTGCTGCATTTACTCATCCTTTAACCTACTGATTTGTTTGTTTTTTTATTATCAATTCGTCTTGTTGTCTATAAAATTTAAACATGCAATAATGTCCAAATGTAGAGTATAAGATGTAATTGTCTTTGAATTCCTTGTTTATGCGGTCCTCAGTGCAGAGCTGTAATTTACTGTCAGAGATGACAAACAAAAACAAACACATATCAACAACTTTGAAGCTTCACAAAGTGATTCATTCATTAAAAAAGTGTATTCACCATTAATAATGACAAAATAGTTTATGTCCATTGACACTTCATTCATGCTTATTTGCATAAACTTCAGCACCATATATTTTGTTTTCCACAGAATCATGATTCCCCTGTACAATGTTCATACACATGTTGTAACACACCTTTCACCTCTTCTATCCCGTCTTTCAGATTTCTTCTTTGCTTTACAAAAGTATTTAGCCTTTGGAAAAAAAAGAGGCAGAAAGGATTTCTTTGTTATGACAAAAATGAGGTAGACCTGCAAACAGCAGTGAAACTGGTCTGGTTTTATAGGGGATTTTTACTGTTTGAGGGTGGGGGTCGGGGGTGTCATGCTTGTGGCATTGAGCCTGTGTAAAACTGTCTCATTAGTGAACCCTCTGGAAAAAAAAAGTAGACCAGAGAGATCAGGGATTGCTATGGGCGTTTGGGACTGGAGAGAGAGACTGTTGCTGTGTAATTGAGGGGAATAGAGCAAACGCTGGGAATAGAGAATGGGACTCTTGAGGGGCTGTGGTGTGTCAAACCACGCTCGCTGACTGTGTTACAATTCTTCTCCTCGTGTCGCTTTCGGTAGTGGAGCTCCAGAAGTTATTTTTGACCCCATTTTGAAACATTTTCCACTGCAGTATAGCGACTGTGAAAAAAGAAGGACACCAGAATTGCAGAGTTCCCAGCTGTGAAAACGTATTAACTTCCTGTGGCGTTTTACACGCAGGCCCGATTACTCATGACGGAAATACTTCTGTAACATAGTTAGTTAATATCCCCCGTGTGTCTGGGGATGAAAGCTCAAATATGTGCTTAATCAACACCAGACAAAAACAAACATTATTTGGATAAATGACGTTAGAATGATAATTTCGATTCCCTACTTTACACTTTTGATTCCATCTTAGGTTTAGGCTTGAATAAGTGTATAACAGAGGTTATGGTATTACTCCCCAAAATGTGTAAAAAATACTTTAGTGTTGTTACAGTTTTCTCTCTACAGTACAAACAGTTTTCACTCTTCCAGCGCTGAATATTGTAGGTTTTTTAACGTGGCTTTGTGTGCTTTAGGGGAATAAATAGCAACGCCCATATTTTATGTCTGCTCCAGCTCAGCCTGCACACGGAGCCGTCCTGGAAAAGTCCATGTGACCATGTGCTGCTGCTGCTGCTGCTTCCTCATCCTGTTGTATGTTAGAGCGGAAGGACACCGGTCAGGCCTGCAGGCCACTCTGTCATTTACACCACAGCCTTGTTAAAACACACATGTTCACCGAGTGACCATCAGTTTGATGTATCTCAGTAAAGTCTCTTTAAAGCATCCCAAATCATTTCAAACTATAACGTAGTATAATCCTAAAATGTGAGAGAAGACTTTTGCTCTGTTTGAAACCATTTTTAATCGCAGCAGCTTATTTTAGGCCCGGCTGGAAGCACAGCTCCAGAGAAAGCAGTTTGAGTCTGTCATTGGCCACTTTGGTTTGGACTAAACATAACTCAACAATGTCTTAGATGGATTGCCTTGAAAATTTGCACAGAAGTCTCTAGAAAAAAAATGTGACTGAATAAATGCAATAATTCAACACAGGCTTCATAGATAGGCACACATTCAGACTTTTTTTTTTTTTTTTTTTTTTTTTTAATTTTCAAATTACATAGAATAAAATGTTAGGGCATTCGATAGCATGGCTTTGTTATTTTCAAAATCTCATCTACCATGTCTGACGGAAAGATTCAGGCTTCATTTTGAAGAACAGAAGGGAAACACCAATGAGACGCCTGTAAGAAATGATCCATGTTAATCTGTTCTGCATCTGGTTTCTTTGGTTTCTCTACCATCCTAAAGTCACATGAAACCTGCCTGCTTCTCCTTTCACTCTGTGACTTAGATTAATAACGCTGCAGGAAATTGCACCGGGGACAATTATTAGAAACAAGGGCGCACGTGTGTCAAAAAGACCTCGTCCAAATTGACATTGCTCTCACTTGTTCCTCCTCGGATGGAATCATCTTGGTGCCAGGAGAGATGGGATTTGAATAATAGAAAAAGAGAGAGAACATGGGGATAATGCATCTCTCTGTCAGATTAAGTCATTATAGAAAACACGGATGAGTGGAGGTGTCACGCAGAGGGATGATTATGTAATTGAAGCGCACGTATTATCAAAGGGGCTCATGTACTATAGCTGGAAATAAATGTTTCGCTCTATGTGTCATTCTTTTTCCATTCTTTCTTCCTTCGTGCCCCCACACATCATCTCTATCGTTCTTTCCCTCCTACACACACACTTCACCAGATACATGTTGTTAAAGAGACTGGCTCAGGATTTGCCAAATTTCTCACGAAGAGGTTTTTTTTTTTTTCCAGATTTATAAAGGCGCAGCAGTCACAGTTTGTAACCGTTATTTTTCTCTCACCACACTGATTTTGGCTCTTTCTCTTCCTTTTTGTTTCTTTTAAGGGCCCCCACAAAATGTGACTGTTCTCTCGTGTTTAGTGAAGGACAAACATTATGATTGGTTTTGTAATTTGTTGAGTCTTTAGGAGGATTTAAGCAAGTGTGCAGGCCTTCTTCCTCTGGATCTACATTTCCCATTCTTTCGTGTCTTTTAACCACTTTTTCTCCTGTGAAATTATTTTTTTTGTTTTTTTCTTGATCTGTTGGACAAAAAGTTGGCCGTAACTTTATTGTTTTCCCAATCACAAGCAGCGCACACACTTTCAGGTGTCATCACCTCTCACCGAGTCTGCCTGTGCTTCATGCACAAACCGCCCTGATTTAACATCTATAATGCTGTTGTGGTTTTATTCTGGTTGTTTTTATGCATCCTCATATCCCCAATCATGAACGCCCCTGCTTACATGAATAAATAGAGCGTAACCATGGAAACAGATTGTAGACAAACCACGTAAACTAAAGGTGAATAGGCCCAGGTGGCTCTCTGCAATAACAGTCAGAATGAGCCTGACCGCTTAGAAAGTGGCTTTATTGTGAAAAACAAAGCCTCAGGAAACGTGTCCGTCCACCATTCAGTGAAGGGTCGATAAATTAACACCGTGCCCGAGGACACTTACTGTATACACAGAGACACACACGCACACACACACACACACACACACACACACACACACACAGTAACCTCTTAACAACTTTAGTAGTTTTCTGAGGAGCATCTTTAGCACACATTTTTGTTAAGGGATTGCAGCAGGCTGTTAAAAATTATTGACCCAATAAATCTTTCATTGTGTTCATATGAGGATATTAATGAGGGCTGTTTGTCTCCTGCAGGAACAAAGAAAAGAGAAGAGATAGCGACGTTGAGCGAATAAGGCTCTGGGGGAGTGGAAAACTGAGAACAGGAGGAAGAATCACCGAACCAAACCATCTGCGTGCCCGAGAGAGCGGCATCATGGGTAAACAGAACAGCAAGCTGCGGCCTGAGGTCCTGAACGACCTGAGAGAAAACACGGAGTTCACTGACCACGAGCTACAGGAGTGGTACCGCGGCTTCCTCAAGGACTGTCCGACAGGCCACCTCACTGTGGAGGAATTCAAAAAAATTTACGCCAACTTTTTCCCGTACGGTGACGCTTCAAAGTTCGCCGAGCATGTGTTCCGCACGTTTGACACCAATGGAGACGCCACCATCGACTTCAGAGAGTTCATCATTGCCCTGAGCGTGACGTCCCGGGGCGGCCTGGAGCAGAAGCTGCGCTGGGCCTTCAGTATGTATGATCTGGACGGGAATGGGTACATCAGCCGGGCAGAGATGCTGGAGATAGTTCAGGTGAGGACACAGTGTATGACTCATGCTACTGAATGGGGTTTCTCTCATTGATGTACAAACTCTATGTACTCTGTTTGTACATCTGAGATCCTTCCTTTTAATTACTGACTGCATGTACATCATAACTAGTGCTACTACTGAACAAATACTGTTTATAATTGGGACACATATAGAAGTACATAAATGCGGCCATTATTTCCATGACTTACAGTTTAGCTTGGTTGTCAATTTAAGTCCCCCCCCCCCAAAAAAAAAAAAAGAGAAAAAAAAAGAAATGCCGTTCCATGAGTCAGAAATCTATTTTTTTATCCGGTTAACATGCAGACCTAAAAAAGCAGCAAATTCTTACTTTTCATTAGCCAGAACTCATTGACATATTTTGGCTGAGTACGATGCTGAACATGAATGAAATGATCCGGTTAATCCATAAAGTGTGTTCTTTGCACATCAGTCCTTTTTTTCTGACGAGTCATTTGTGATTTAGTATTTAACTGCAGGTCTGAATTCATAAGATCTCCTCGCCCTTCTTGGTGGATGCAGGTTGCCCTTTCTGTATTTTCTTATCACTGTGGCTATATTTACTTTTCCAATATGGTTAGCTGAGCAGCCTGCTGGGCCATATCAATATTGGCTCAGTCTGTTGTGTTTGTGGATACAAATGAATGTGGGGGGGAGGCTTCTGTTTTTCAGCAGAAGCCTTTTCTTACCTCTGACCTTTACATGATCTGATATGAACAAATGAACACACATTAGAGTTGGTTTAGAGGGACTGACTGTGAGTGGAACAGCAGGATGAGCTTTGCTTGCCAGACCACTATCATTAGCAGGTAGCAACAGAAAACAGGAGAGAACATCAAGATGAAAGATACAGTACGACTTCAGTTGAAACGAAACATCAGGCGGGAACATTTAAAGTTTATTTCTCGCTGCATGGAACATAAAGAACAACCTCCAACCAAACGAATCAGCACAAAGCAAATGTGTCTTATGTTTTCAGGCAATTTACAAAATGGTATCATCTGTGATGAAGATGCCTGAAGATGAGTCCACACCAGAGAAAAGGACGGACAAGATCTTCAGACAGATGGACATCGACAATGATGGTGAGATTGATATTTAATCTCATTTTAGATGCATGAGAGTTTATCACAGGAAGTAAAGCACTTGGAAACAATTTACCTCATGTTTACTTATTTATTATAAATGATCAGTATTCAGTTTTTTTTGTAAATTGAAGGTTTTCAGAAGTAGTGTACAGTACAGACGACATTACGAGGGAGATAAATCACAATAGTCTGGTCTCAGTCCGAAGAGGTTTATATGTGCAGTAATGGCCTGTTAGCTTAGCTGTACGTTATCTCACTTATTCAGTGACTGCGTAATAACCAAACAATCATTTTCCATGTAGCCCCACTGATCAGCCTGGAGAGACCGGGAGTGTAGAAGATGGTTTGAAGGAGAGACAGAAATTGGGTCATATAACAACGTGACGTAACATGAACACGACTCACAACATCATTAACAGGCTTTTGCACCTGAGCCTGCTGTGCCAGCGGTCTGACATTTAGTGTGAAAAGGTGACACGACACACATGTAACATGTGCTTACGCATTTCCTGACCTGCTATTTTGAAGGTTTCTGACACGTCACGACTCAGTCACACATTAGAGCTATTCACACATCTTTTTTTTTCTGTGTTAAGGATAAGAATAAACTTGAATAAATTATGAAGAGTAGCTGTAACTTCTACAAGTTGTATTTTAAGAGTTTTACTTTTAGTTACTGGAAAATGCAATACAAACAAACGAGTCTCAACTTAGACTTAGAATGAAGATAGAACAAGGTTGTATTTATGACATCGTGTTATGTCATTTCTCAAACTAAGAAGTCACTTTGATTCAACATGTCATCACAGAATCGTTCTACAGTCTCATATTTATCAGGACGGTCAGTTTTGGTTTATTCTGTGGTTTCGTTATGGCTCGTTTGACAGTAGCCAACATCTAACAGAGAAGCTGACCAGTGAGGATAGAAAATTAGGGTTCGCCCGATACGAGTGTGATGCAGAGTATTCATAGCATGATGAGCTGTCTTATGACTGGAATAAATGGGAGTGCATGGACAAAGCTTGCATAAAGAAAGACGGTAAGTGTGATGAAGCAGCAGAAACCTGTTAGTGGATTTGGAAATAAAAATAAAAAAAGGGGGAACTGTCTATTTTAGTTTTTCTTCTCTCTTACGCCGTCCTCTTTTTCAGACCACTCTACAGTATTCAGTGTGTTCTCCTATTTTCTCTTGTGTTCTCTTTGCTCTTCTTTTTCAAGTGTAATGTTGCAGCAGGTGTTGTTGCATTTTGGGTGTGGGGGCGATTAGGGGCCATGTGGCGGCGGTAGGTACTATCAGCCTCGTCACCAACTGGACCTTGCATGTACGGAGCCGGGGTCTGTTTAAAGGTGCAATGCTGTTTGGGCTGTGATGGCCAAGTGGTTGGGTAGGTAAGATAAAGAAGTTATGTGCGTGTGGGCATGGTGGGCGGTGAGAGCTAGCCTGGAGGGGGGTCTCTCCAGGACGCCAGAGCTCACTGACTAGTTGGACAAAACACCAGTGAAGAGAGGTTCTCATTTGACAACCCAGATAATGTTCTGGTACTTGTTGCCCATCAGTCTACATGGTTGAGTTGTGGGGGCCAGAAGGGGGCGATGTGGAAGGGTATTGTCACTTCCTCGCACGCATAAATTGGGTCTGTTGAGCCATAAAGTATGTTATGTACCTGATCAGTAGGGTACAACATAAACAGTATGAAGGGTTTCCTCACTGAGCGCTGATCCTTTCATGAGGGCACAACTATGCTCTGTTTATATGAAACAAGCATTATTCAGTATAAACATCAGTAAGAAAAACGGTGGTGCTGCACATTCTGTCTTTTGTCAAAGTGCTTATCATGTCATCTTTAGAAGTCCTGAACTATAAGACAACAGCACAGCAGCGCCACCTGCTGGGTTTTACAGGAAGTAATTCCTCACTCATCGATATTACAATAACAAATGGATGTCATTCATTTGAACAATGTTTTATACTCTCCCTGTGCCGTGTTATGTAGGGAACATGTTTTCAGCTTACGAAACGAATATGTGCAGCTTTTGTGTGGATATCACCGAGTGGCTGGCTGTGATTCACCCCTCCTTCACACCTTCCCACTTCTGCTGACTTGGGTTTTATTTTTGGCTCTCTGCTTCACAGGTAGATTGTCTTTGGAGGAGTTCATCAAAGGTGCCAAGAGCGACCCGTCCATAGTCAGACTGCTGCAGTCGGATCAGGGAGCCTCTCGTCAGTTGTGAGGACAGAGACTTTGACAGACCGAACACTCTTTAACACGATCACAAATCCACATACATTCAGCGTTTGAGGCTTGGCTGCCATCACACCCAGCTCTACAGACATCTTTTCCTTTTAACACTATTTGTCTGAATGTTTACATGGTTATTTTCTTCCATGGGGCTCCTTTGTTTCTGTGGACTCGTGTGCTCTAGGTTCGTGTATTCTTGTTAAACTTTCCAAAAACTCTCTTGCCTTGAAATGGTATCTACCTGTCCTCCATAAGTGAAGTGCCATATATATTTATACTGAACGGATCATGAGCTAGTATTATTACTCCTATGTTACACTAAAGAGGAAACTAATTACATTGCTTGTACAATTTGATTCGACTCACCCGTGTTGTTGTCAGGACTGCAGCTTAACAAGTGGATGTTCTGAACAAGCTCTGTATGCCTTGGATATTGCATGCGCTCTGTGATATACAGTTTCTGATATTGTAACAGTTTACGTGAATGAGGAGGCCGTGGTCGTTTTTATTCCTTTTTATTTTTGTAACAAAAATGTCAAATTGTTTTCACACAATTGAAATAAAGTCGTGTAAGAAAAATCTACACAAGAAGTCCCACAGTACCCACCCCACCCCCAGGTCCTGGACAAAAATGATGTAAACCCACAGAGATTCACACTGGTTAAAAAGACAAAAATAGAGTCACATCAAGTTGGACATTGAAGTGTTACTTTGACAATTCCACATCTTAGAATAGGTGCTGAAGACGAGAGGAGGGAGCAGTAAAGAAACAAAGAAACAAAAAAAAAAAGAAAAAAAAAGAAAAAGATTTGAATGGAAAACTGAAAAGCCACATTCAGAGCGTGTTCCCCCCTCTCCTCTGAAGATCAGCAGAGTTCACTCCAGGGACACGCTGCTGCTGCCCCCTCCCTTCCTCTTCCTCCTCGTGTGACAGAAAAAGATGATGTGAGAAACTACAGATGTCTCGCATGTGTCTTTTCTGCAGTATTTCAGTAACCTGGTGACCAGGCCTCCTATTCGTCCACAGGAGAGAGAAGGCGGGTCACACAGGATCAGACCAGACCAGATCCAACCAAGCCAGTCTGGATCAAATCCTGCCCTGCTCGGGTTCATAACTCATCCTTGTCAAAGTCATCATCCAGGTCTACGTCACTCAGGTCGTAATCCTCCTCAACAGGAAGCTGTGGATGGCACAAAATGTGAAAAAATAAATGTTAACAAAAATAGAAAGAAGCGGGCAAGCTTTTGCTCCAGCTCATTTCAAGATTTTAAAGCTGAATTTTCAGATAATCAGTGCACACTATAGATCAGGGTTTCTTAACCATGGGGCCGCGGCCCTTCGAAGGGCCGCGAGCGCCACCTGCAGGGCCGTGAGGGGATAATATGTTTGCATCTGTGGGCCGTAAGGGCCGTGATCGTTGGCCTGCAATATACTCTCCGACCACCAGAGGCAGTATCATCAGTTAGAAGTAGGCCTACATCACGAGAAGGAGAAGAATATTTAGCTTAACGTCTACGGAGAAGTCTCAACTCTGCTAGGTGACTACCCTGAGGCCCCGTTTACACGGAGACGCTATGACAGAAATGCATCGAAACGACCGCACTCCGGATTCGAAGTTCAAACCGTCTACACGGCAGGTCTTGCCTGAGTGAAAACGATGTAGTTGTCACGCCCGGCCAGTAGTGGGCAGTGGAACTTTACAACGCGACACTCAGCAGTATAACCACTTCCTCCACAACATCCTGCTCAGCGGCTAGTTCTCCCAAGTCTTACCTAAATGCTGCGTATGGTCGCCCTGTGCTTGGGTAAAGGTTGAACTATTTGCCGCAAGTATTCGTTGCTCTTTCGGTGGCGACATACACGATGTATCATATCAAGGTTCTGTTTTAAAAGACGATACAACGCCAATAGCTGCTGAAGCACATAGCCGCCGCCATTGTTGTTTGTTCTCGACTACTGCGCATGTCCAAATGTTTCGTCTTACTGTCACAGCGTCTCCGTGTAAACGGGGCCTGAATCTTAATGGAAACGTCATGGAGAAGTTCTTTAAACGAAAAAATAATGACGGCAACGGGGGCAGCACTACACAAAACAGAATGCTCTTTTTAATTTCACCAACCTACCTAACTTCATTGAGCACCTAATTTTATTGCTTTTGTTGCTAAGTTTATATTGTGTTACTTATTTGACAAACATGCACTAAAACATGATTTTATATGAGCAAAATTAATTAAATGATCTTAACTTGTGCAAGGTTTTATGCATAATTAGCCAATGTATAGGTTGATATATTGATTAAAAAACATACAAATGAAGAACAGTATTCATTATTACAACATAGTGACACAAATAGCTATTAAATAAAAATGACCACAAAAGTTAAATCAGAACCATTCACTCGATTGGGCCCCAGACTACCTTGCCCTGAAAATGTTGGGCCCCAAGGTCAAAAAGGTTAAGAAACCCTGCTATAGATGATTGTTTTTGCTACGCTGTTCACATAATACTCAGGTATTTTCTTAAATTGAAACAAACAATAGCAGACGTAAGAAAGGAAACATTGGGATGTTTAACACACTCGAGAGGCCGCTACAGATTTCCCATTAATGCATTAAGTACAGCCGCAGTGAGAGTGTTGAGGATAACCATGTGTAGCATGGCACACATCGAACCATTGAGCCAAGCTGGTCGACAAAACAAACGTTCTCGCACTTTTTGCAAAACAGCCAAAACAATCATCCAATCTGTCAGTCGGTCTTTGTTGGATCGAGTTATTTTGGTTGGCTGTTTTGCAGTTCCACATATTTTGTTTTGGAATTAATTGAACTTGTGGAAATATATTTTAAAAAGGAGGCGACAAATCTGAAATGAGATCATGGGAACATGACCGATATACAACTAAACTTTGCATCTTTCAGACAATCAGCAGAGGAGTCGGCGACAGTTTAATCCCACCTGCTGTTTGTGGTGCTTTTTCTTTCAGAAAAGTCAAAACAGCCGTTTCCACTATATGCAAAGAAAGCTTCTTGCTATTAAGAGCGGTTTAAATCTCCCACTCACCTGTCCGTCTTTGCCATCCCAGGGCTCGACAGCTGTAATCTTGGGCATGATCCCGCCTCCCAGAGTGGAAGTCGAGCCGCGGCCCACGGAGAGCGCCCTGAAAAAAAAAAAGACCAACACCATGAGAATGAATCATATTTGGATTTTTTTTTAATAAGAAAAGTCAGGAAACAAGACGTCCACTACAGTACCTGAGGAACTCGTGTATGCCAGCATCACTGAATGAGCCCTTGAGCAATGCAAACTTCATTTTGCGTGTGTTGATGGCGGCCATGGCGGGGTAACCAAATCCGCCAATACCTAGCGCGGCCTCCAGCTCCATCTGAGCTCCAGCCTCGGCCCACAACCAGCTGATGAAGACAGAAGAGGCTGTTAGACATGGTCAGTCAGTAATTCAACCAAGACTCCATGTTTGGTCTCTCTCTTACCCCCACATCTTCTTCTTGTACTTCTCAGCCATATTCACCATCACCTCCAGGTAACTGTTTCTGCCTGATGCACCTGAGAGGGAGGACGGTGAAGAGTGAGAGTTTCTGTGTTATCCTTAAAAACCTCTACAAAACGCTTTAACATGTGCAGGGACACACAGGCGTGCGTGCTCTCACCTGTGTCCAGGATGTGAGGCAGGACAGCAATAACGCACAGCTGGCTGTCCTCGCACGTCTTCTTCAAGACGTCTTCATTGAGGATCTGAGACAAAACCATTTACAAAATAAGACGCTGTTTGACGATCTGAAAATGACGACTTTGCAGGCGTCCGCGTTAACGACTGCGGCACTGACCTCCAGCAGTTCAGGAGGAGAAGCGTTGTCAGAAAACAGATCCAAAGCCCTCTCGATGATGTCACCTCGCGAGCGGCCTCCTTGGTAATCTTCGGGCTCTTCACCTTTGCGGAAAATCTTGATGGTGGGAAATCCACGGATCTATACGCGCAAAATATATTTAAAGGTGAATTACAATCAGTTGCATTTTGATATTTAATACGGGATGCAGAACGGGAAGATCTACTTTTTGGTCACACTTTCCGAACTTTTATTCTACCAAGCAGTATTGTTTCACAGAATAGTCACGCCTACTTGTGTACTGTAGTACAGAAGTCGGTTTCAGAATGGAGTACCAACGTGCCAGAGAACCTTATGGATTCACACTCACCCCATAGCGGCTGGACACGGCCTGGTGCACAGTCGCATCTACAGCTCCGAGGCGAACTTTGCCGTTGGTCTGCTCCTTGACAGCAGAGGCTGCAGCCGCCCACTCAGGCTCCAGGCTGTGAGCAACACGAGAGAGCAAAGGTTAGAATAAACCCAACATGATTAACATATGAAAATAATTCCATTCAATCTGACACTTCACAAACCAAAGTTCACCGACTTCTTCCAGATGTGTTTTAGAGTATTGTTCCGTTATCGTTTTCTTTCGCATGGTTTCACCACATAAACGCATCTTAAACCTGAACGCATCTACTCTTCGTCTCTCATTCAGAAATTCTAGACCAAAGTAACAGAAACAAAAAGATGCGTTCAAAATGTGATCATCAATCGGACCTCGACTGCGATGTAAGTCTGTTGTATCTTTTCTCATGTTTAATGTGAGCCTGTGGCAGCGGTCACATATCCACAGATCTCATCTCGTTCTTCTTTGATGTGTGTCGTGTGCCCACAGCTAAAGATAAACTGTGGGAAGACTCATACTGACTTTTTGCAGTGTCCACACCAGGGGGCGAAGAACTCCACCAACCACACGTCATCACTCTCCAGTACCATCTTGTCAAAGTTGTCATCAGTGAGCTCAACCACATCCTGCTTACTGCCGCCGCCGCCGCCGCTGCTGCCACCACCGCTCTGCGAGGGGGGAAGGGGAGAGTTACATAAGCACCATTTGTAAAATGTTGAATAAAATAGAGCGCTCCGTTTACTCCTCTTCCTACCTGCTTGCTGTAGCCAGAGCTGCCAGATTTGCCGCTCAGCCGATCTTTCACCAGAGAGCGCAAAGCATTCATGGCTCCGTCCACGATGGCCTGACTACTGCGGCCACCTTAAAGGTGAAGGACATGCAGAGGTCAGTCACTGTAGCCAAACACAGTACGTGACTACAGGTGTTAAAAGTCTGACTCCATAAGAGCCTCGACAGCTGGTGAGTGTTTGACTAAGGAAACCAATTACTTTCAGTTATCTAGATAAAAGTTACATTGCATTTAAACAATAAATCATCTTCAGATATGATCACATTAAAAAGTCATAAAAGCACATGTATATTCTTTGACAGAAGCCGTTTGTTTGGTGTCCTGGTTTTGTGCACACCTTGGTACTCCTCCGGCTTGTTCTTGTTGCCTCCAAAGATCTTGATGGTGGGGAATCCTCTGACTCCATACTGGCCTCCCATTGACTTGTGCTGGTCAGCATCCACAGCACCGATCTTCACGATGCCCTGAGGGATGTCAGGTCCAACAGGTGAGTGAGTGAGTGTGCACTCTCAACTCTTATTGAGGCCTGTCAATCATTTTTTCTTCACATGAACACTCTGTGCTGTTCCTTATAAGTCAGCATGTTGATGAACATGCACATTCCTCGTTTATGACCACCATGTTGTACAGATACATTTTACTAGCAGCGATCACTTCACTGCACTAAATACTCAGTGAGCCTGTCTCTTCTCTGGAACCAAACGTATTGTTATTCATTCATATTTGACTTGAGTCCCATATATCTGCTCACATCTCATGTTAGGCTGATCTCTCACTGCTGACTTACAAACGTTGGAACTTTTTTAGCTGCGAGTCAGAGCTGTTGTCTTTTGAGATCACGTCTTCGATGATGCTGAGCAGTAAAAATGAACAATGAAGGTTCTTGTGTTACAGTGTGTTGACTATTTACCAGCTTATTAAGTATTCATTTATTATAACTTCTCATCATAACAATCCTATCAATGGTAATGTTGGGGGGAAAAAAAGAGTCTGATATTTGTTTTGTCATACATGCCCCGCCTGGTTGAACAGGTAAAGGTTTCTTTAATCGAAGAAAAAGTTTTTATTTTATTTGATGTTTTTAACCTCCAGTCTTTTATTTAACTTACATAATTTTTATTGATGTGCTGAATGCTAAGCTGGCGACAGACGTTGTGTTTACCTTGAGGGCCGTGGCTGCCTTCTTCCACTCCGGAGTCAGACTCTGACAGTGACCACACCTGTGAAGATGAACAGAGGAGAAGAAGTGAGGACATTATTTCATTCACTAATCACCATAGACGCACGACATCAGCTAGATATGAGTTGAACCCCGCAGTGCATTAATGCAGGGCGACTTAGTGTGTTCAAAATACATCTCAAGAATTGTCACTTCACTGGCTTCTTGGAAACAATTGGTCAATCGGTTGATAGTAATTTAAGCAAACATCACAAATGATATACGGTAAATCGCTAAACTTTCTGATTCAAGTCTCTGAACGAGAAACATTTGTGGTCTCCTCTATTTTTGTTTTGTTTTTAGCATTTTATGACCCCTACAACTAAACAATTACCTTCAAATGGGCATGATTCATGATACATTTCTACTTTAATAATGTGGCACATTCCTAAAGGCAAAGGACGAGAGCTCTCCCAAAAGACTTCATAGAAATCTGACAACGTCATAAAAGATAATTCAGAATTTGTAGTTTAGATTGGCACATAGCTGGTTGTGTTAAGTGAGTACATGGCATGTGACTGCCTACAGTACATCTACAGTGTGATTTATCCTTCCCACAAATCACTTGTCTCTACATCAGAGTGTGCTCAACACTTTAAATGTTTAACTGCAATTACAGCCAATAAGAAACTGGCAGATCACAAGGTTACTCCAAACATAACCGTGACAATACGTGATAAAACAATGTGTTTGTATTGAAGCTGTCAAACTGGGTGGATCAGAGTTCACAACAAAACAGAAACCAAAGTTACATGACATGGACTCACCAGGGAGCGTAAAACTCCACCAGCCACAGACTGTCACTCTGGATCACCTCTCGGTTGAAGTTTGAAGGATTGAGCTCAACAACATCATCGTTAGCCGAGTAAAAGGCCTGAACAGAGAGGACCAGGGAGCACCCCAAAACTCCTTAAGAAGAAAGAAGAAGAAAGAAGAGGGTTTATTTACAACATGGTCAACAAATCCAGGCCACATAGAGTAGGTGTAAAGCTTAAATACACAGTCCTTAAATACATCTTATATGCAGAGTTCTTGCAAATGTCTGTTACACAAAGTGAAACTGACTTTACTAATTCATTGATTTACAAATATCTGAGGCCTGGCACTGCTTCTTTGCACCTTCACTTAGCAATTTAAGCTAGCCACAGTAGCGGAAACGCTCTACAACAATATAATGCAGATGATGCAAGATGTTTCTTCTAGATGTAGAAAAGCTGCTCCTTTATCACTCACCTAGTAAAATCGGTCTCATGATTCCTGCTGCTCTCTGCTCGTCCGCTGTTAGCAACACACACAACACAACCTGCTGCTGCTGCTGCTGCTGCGGCTGCTGCTGCTGTGGCTCCCACAAAAGTAGATCGAAAATTCTCACCGTGGCCCACGTTGATTGGTCCTCTAACGGCGATGCCGCGTCTCGACCAATCAGCGTGCGCCGTGTAGTTTACAGGACCGGCACGCTGTCAGAAGAGGAGGAGAGTTTGAGGGAGGAAGGCTCGTAACTTGTAAACGGCGCTGAATAGAGGCGCATCATCCAAGTGTGCTAAGCATGACTCAGTTTAACACGTTTAATGACGGAGTGTACAGCCAGGACAAATTTAAATGTGTATATTAATTTACCGAATATACATGTGGTTAAGTAAGAACAGATAACACATGTAAAAAATAATTTTTAAAAAAAGTAGACAAAGCTGCTGAATGCTGCTACTTTTTATTTCTGTTGAAATGTTCCGAGCCTTTGATTAAATAAGAGCAGCAATATAATGAAGCCTCGTTTAAATGAATAATAAATGCAGAATACTTCAACAAAGCACTAACATGCGTGTAAGGTTTAAAAATCAAACCTTAAAAAACGATAGGTACCGGTGTGTTACAATAACACTGTCATTGCTGATGCAACAACATGCAAACATTAGGCTACTTTAGTGGGGGGGTTTTGACAGTGGAAGAAGCAGCTAATTCTCTATCTTCTGGACAGATTAGTCTTAAATTATCACATAATTGTCCCATTGGTGTGTCATCTTAAACAGAAAAAAGTAATATATGCTTCTGTGAACAAGCAGTCAAATGATTACATGGATGTAAAACATTTTTACTATTAACATCTGGTCAGCTTGTATCATCATATCATAGTACATGATGCAGTATGTACAAAATATAGTGAAAATACATGTATACTATTTAGTACAATTAGGCCTCTATTAAAATTGTGAATGTAAATGCATCACAGGGATACTGATACATTTAGCATACGTGAAGAAAAGACACAACCAATGTGCTTCAAAAAATTGTGTAAAAAAAATAAAATAAATTTGCATAGGATCCTAAAAGGATGATTATTTTGAAAATGAACCTGGTGAATGTTTTTTTTACTCAAGATATGAGTTCTTAAATGGTTTTTGGGGGATAAAGACATTTGGCAGACTGTGGGATGGAGGGACAATAAGTGTGTGCACAAACTTTCATAAGAAACAATAAAGTGAGGTTTGAGTCAAGTCATGCCATCATTCAATTAGATGAGATAGAATTGAAAATGGTGTTCGGTGACAAATATTATCATGAACTAAGCTTTGTAATTTGTTCATGTTTATTAGAGTTTTTGAAGATAGTTTCTTAAGGAACATTTTAAAGGTTCTTGTTGAAAAAGGATGAATTGCATTTTCACAACTTTGATAATCAGGTGTTGAATGTTTGTATCCTGGAGTATACATCGCCTAAATAAGGGTATAAAACAGATATTTACTTTGTTTTAAACTCTATAAATAATAAGTGCTGTGAACTGTGACATATTGATTAGTCTTATTTGACTTCTATATGTTTTTTTTAAATTTTATTTTGGTTATTTTAAGGTGTGCTAAGGGAGTCTTTTTATTGTTACTGATCATGACTCAGAGCCACCACAGAGATGGTAATATAAAATCAGAAAAACATTTGCTTAATTATTGTTTAAAAGTATGTTTTTTATTTAAAAATAGATTTAACTAATTAATTAATTTTAACAGTTTTCACTTGTTTTAAAATATATATATATATATATATATATATATATATATATATATATATATATATATATATATATATATATATATATATATATATATATATATCATGATTGAAAGAGGCCAATTATTTTTAATTAAATGCTTTAAACGTAGGTACATATATTTTTGAAAGGATACCAACTTTATTACACTGTGCATAATTACTATTCTTAATGGTTGGTTCATTTTTTTTTTTCTCTAAAGAAAGGTAAATAATTTAAGGCGTGGGGAGACTATACTACGGTTTACGGTGTTGTCACTAGGTGGCGCCAAACACCAGGGTAATGCACTTTTCACACTGTATGGTCAGTCTGTCTAGTACTTCTGCATGAGATACTGCAAACCTGGGCTATGGAACTAAGAGCCCAAGTAGTTAAAATCTTATCCTGAATTCATTTATAAAGACAGGCCCATTATAATGTTCTTTTATTGTGTTACTGATGTCACTTAACCATTCACACATAAACCATTATTGTGAATTAACGAGTTCGATAATATATTTTGGGTTTTACGATTGCCACAAACGTGTAGAGCCCTCTTCTTCTGATAAAGTGATTGAGACAGATTGTCCTTTGTCATTTATGTCGGCGATAGTCCTTAATTCATTCAAAATGGATTATGAATGATATGTCTAAATCTGGGAAATATCTGGAGAAAGACCTTTTATGCTCCTGATGTATAAAAAAAAGGTCGGATTTAGATTAGGATTTAGCCAGGGTGGTGCTGCATGTTAATCGATTACATTTGACTAATCGTTACTCTTCGAGCTGCCAGGAATCACCCAGTGGAGTGTTCGTCCCTGATTTCCCTGTTTGCTACTTTTCAATTCATTACATGCCTCTGAAATTTATGATCCGCTGCGCCTGGCTGCACTGCGCTGCGTCAAATCAACAGCAGACACACAAGCGAAGACCGGAAACAAGAGAGGTAGCCTCAGTAATATATCAGACTGTCCTGGATCGCTACACTTGCTCATGCAATTTTATATAACTTGCGTCTATGATGAATGAATTTTATACTAAAGGACACTTTACACAAACTTTATTAAAGGGGGAAAAAAGTCGATGAACACTGTTTGGAGCTAAACATTTACCAGGAGACTTACAGTAAGAACCTACTTGAGGTAATTCAAAAGAAAATATCATCCAATTTATCTAAACACTTTGGTAATTACTACACAGTCAGACATGTGTTTAATTTAAATAGCCCACCTTCATCCACACAGAGTAGGAAACAAATCCAAAGGAGTTTCTTAGCCAGCGAGTGTTTTGTTTTGAAAGGTCTAGCAGGAAATGACTTGGTGTGAGTTGTACAACTTGACATTACGCGCACTTCAATGCCAACTTTCTAAACGCACAGGCGCACTGTTCACTGTCAAACACGGCTGTAAACAGAGAGGACTTCACGCTGGAGTCCCCTCCGAGACAACATCTATTTATCTCCACTGAAAAACACGCTTTACACGCTTTAGGAGGTTTTACGCACAGCACCAGCGCGTCTGGTGACCTGTGATTACTTTGACAAGACAGTTGTGTGAAAATCTCGGCTTTTTTGCTGAAGGACTTGTTGACTTCATCATGTGGGGGATCCCGAGGACGCGTTATGCGGACTGTAACGGCTCTGAAGCGAGTGAGGAGACAGAGATTGTTGTGAACATCGGTGGGGTGAAACAGGTGCTGTACGGGGACGTGTTGAATCGCTATCCGGACACCCGGCTAGCTGAGCTGGTGGATTCTTCACACAAGTCTAACGAAGATATATCGTCTTTGTGTGACGACTACGACCCTGACACAGGAGAGTTTTATTTTGACCGAGACCCTGATGCATTTAAGTGCATTATTGAACTGTATTATTATGGAGAGATTCACATGAAGAGAGGCATCTGTCCTATTTGTTTCATGAAGGAGATGGAGTTCTGGAAAATCGGTTCAGATTTTTTGGACGAATGCTGTAAATACCAGCTGCAGGAGGTGGAAGATGAACTTGCGGAGATTGCGGAGAAAGTGAGAACTATCCTGGTGGACAGAGAGGGAGATCCGTCAGCAGGAGGCTGGCAGCGCTTCCAGATGTGCCTGTGGAGGACGATGGAGAAGCCGGATTCCTCTCTTCCTGCACACATCATAGCTATAGTCTCATTTATCTTCATCCTCGTCTCCTCCGTGGTGATGTGCGTGGGGACCATCCCCGACCTGCAGGTGGAAGACTCAGAGGGTCACCTCACGGAGCACCCAACTCTGGAGGTCATCGAGACGGTGTGCATCGGCTGGTTCACCATCGAGTACCTCCTGCGACTCATCTCCTCTCCGAATAAAGTGAAATTTGTTTTTGCTTTCATGAACATCATCGACTTCATGGCCATAATGCCTTTCTTCGTGGTGCTTATTCTGACCTGCTTCGGCGCAGGAGTTATGGAGCTGGCTAACGTTCAGCAGGCAGTGCAGGCTTTACGCATAATGCGCATTGCGCGCATTTTCAAGCTGGCACGACATTCCTCCGGACTCCAGACCCTCACATCTGCGCTGAAGAGCAGCTTCAAAGAGCTCGGGCTGCTCCTCATGTACATGGGTGTTGGAGTGTTTCTTTTCTCCGCCCTGGGGTACACAATGGAGCAGAACCATCCGGAAACTTTGTTTACCAGCATCCCTCAGTCTTTCTGGTGGGCTGTGATCACCATGACCACTGTGGGCTATGGAGACGTGTACCCCAAGACCACTTTAGGGCGCTGCAACGCGGCAATCAGCTTTCTGTGCGGGGTGATCGCTATTGCTCTACCTATTCATCCTATTATCAATAATTTCGTGCTGTTTTACAACAAGCAACAGGTGCTGGAGACTGCAGCCAAACATGAGATCGAGCTGATGGCTCTGCGCTCAGGCGCATCCGAGCTGGAAGCTGCACCCAGAGCACATAAACATGTTTGCGGCGCAGGGCTTTGGGACAACACCATACGCTCCTGTCACAGCGACACATACATCCCCTTACTGAAGGATCCCAGGGGAGGGGCAGGGATCCAGACCCCCAGCATGGACACGAGCTTGGAGAGTACAGCCTATGCCACTGAATAATTCCTAAGACCCTAAAAAACGATAAACAACAAAACATCCAATTAAACATTCACCCTAAATTAATGACATCATGATGGAAACATGCCTGTAAATAGCCTCTTAGGAATAACAGGACTGCAAAAGTGTGTGTGAAGAATGGCACCCATTAACATATGTGTGAGATATTGACTTGATGAGCTGTGCTTTTGCGCAGTGACTCCCCACAGACAGATGGGCTCTGTTTGAAAAGCCAATACACTGATTGTCCCCCTGTGTAGCCTTCTTATTGTATGTAACAGCCCCCATCCCCAGTCCTCACACAGTAACTGTAGACTGTACTGTAGCTTATTCCTCCGTACAGACCTATGTATCACAATACATGTTTTTGTTTTCTAATAAAGAATGGCAGCTGCTACATGAGAAATTAAGCTAGTCATTTTTCACAAAGAGTTCACAAACATGACAACAAAATTGAAAAGAACTATTGATATTTCAAAGTAATACTGTAAAACCTTGGAAAGGCCACACTGAAGTTTCCAGAAATATATTTAGAGTAAAAAGCAGAGAGTTAAAGAATCATGCCACTAGGGTTTTTTTTTTTTATTTCTGTTTCTTCTTCTTTTTAACAGACACTGTGAGATTGTGAGGTCTCAGATATAAAAAACCTGTCTACTCGTAGTGACGGTTTTTGGTGGGCTGCAGGATCATGTAATCAACACCAGAACCTGCCAAGCTTCCTTGGCTTCAGGACATGTTTGATAGGTTTAAATGTTGCAGCAGCTTTCACCACTCAGCAGAGGTTCCCTGGAATGAACTGAAAACATTTGTTGTTGAACATGAGGGAACTAGAACAATAACTCAAGGAAAATAATCATTGTGGTTGACTTAAGTAACCTCAAAATTCATCATTAAAGTGAAGGCTGAATCAGCTGAGAAAAAAAGTCAAAAGAACTGTGATCAAAATAACATCAACAATGGCACCTTCTTTTACCCATTAATCCTCTGAAATAGCATGCATCACCGGTCTCTGAAGCTATGAATCACAATGAAAAGTGCATAAGTATCAATAGTAAAAAGTCTGCCTGTTGGAAATGTGTCTTAACACATTACAGCTCATATTAGATGAAAGGAACGGATGGATGACTCAGTCTCACTTTGCCACTCGTCTTCAAAAACAGACTCTTAATTGACTTAATGGGCTCTGTAAAGTTACTTGTGCTTAGTTTGAAAGGTCTTAACTCCTTTTGCATTAGTCTGAGTGACAGGAACCTGCTGCACACAAAGAACAATTCTGAGAGAAATCATGAGTTGGCATGCGTTGGGGAGCTTATATTCACATTCCACGTCATGATTTCAAACGCAATGTCTCAAATGTCAGCCGTTTGATTCTGTTGAACCTGGATGGATGATAGTGTTGCAAGATTGTATTTCTGTATTGAGTTGTATTAAAAAAAAAAGTCTGAGTCCACCTCTTTGCCTTGAAATGCTTCAGTTACACAGCGACAGAAAGTGTCTCAGTTCTAGTGGGATTTGTTCTCTGCTTGTAAGCTCTTATTACACAGTATGAAACATTCTCTGTCTTCAGGAAAAAAAAAAAGTTATTTATCCTTGAATATCACATTTCTGCTTCCTCCCAATTTCTTCATTATGCAGATAAAACTGTAAAGTGTGTGGGCTGAAATATACAAGAACAGCTTAAGAAACAATCCAACACTACCCCACACTTTTGAACCCCTTTGCATAAATGCTTGCATTTGGAACCTTAAACCTTGTAGCTATATTGAGTCACTTTTGTTTAGAAAAAAAAATCTATCATAATTGCCAAAATAATAACATGAGAACATTTCTTTAGTGCACTTTTGTTTTTCTTTATCAACCATTTAATATTTTGAGGAAGATACCAAAGAGGATGACGAGAACAAAAAAGGTGTTAGTCTCATCCTTTTTCTTAACAAACTAAACAAAAAAACATCTTTGTTAATTTCTAGATGTGAATAACATGAAAATTACTTCTTTGTCATTTCCATGATTGACAGTTGTGAACAATTAAACAGAGATAGATAGATAGATAGATAGATAGATAGATAGATAGATAGATAGATAGATAGATAGATAGATAGATAGATATACATTTGATATTTCTTTTATAATCCCTTCCATACTGTTATTGCAATCACTAACAACGTAATCCCACATTACACATTTTCCTCATGTCACACAGGCCTAATTACACCATCACCTATCACATTTTGAATGAATAAAGAAGGCTGAATCATCTTTCTAACAGCCTGTCTGCACCAATCACTGAGACAAGATGTCAGCTTGTTTGATCATTAGCACACCACTGATTCAGTTTCAGCTTCCTCCTCAGTTCTCTTCCCTCCTGAGCTGCAGTCTAAGGTCTGCAGCCTAATATGAAGATCACACAGGAGGTCGAGCAGGACCGGCGTCCACCCACCCACACACACACGACTCTGCTATCTCTGCTGACCAGCAACACACTCACACATGTCAGCGCGGGTGGAGAAAGGCCTTTGTAAGCTCTGACAGGTGGAGCTGGAATGTCAAAGCCGAGCATTGTGTAACAGAACAATGCTACACAGACAAACATACAGTACATGCACCTTCATGTTCAAATTTAGATCTACAAGCACACACGCACAGCGTCATAAACAAACATCTCCCCCTCCTTCATACGCCTACAAATAATTACACACATGCTTTCCCAAGCATATACCCAGAGCAGTGTGTGAACCACTCCACCATGACCTGCTCGGATCTGCTCGCTAATCACCCGTTTTTTTGCACCCACATGTTGGTCAACTGTGGTGTTCAGTGGGAGTTTAAGATAAGAGGTTTTTCCTGGGTGTTTATTCCAAACTGAGCTCATTAGCGCCTCACACAAATAGCCAAAATTATAATGAGAATGTCTAGCTATAGGCTAATGGTTGTGGCTACACAATTGAGACATTTACAGGGTGTTATGGGTAAAACTGAATGTTGTTTTTTTTTTTTTAAAGCAAAGTGCCACACATTTTTGATAAGGTAGAGTGTCTGATGTATATGGGTTGTTCTTTTAAAAAGGTCCCAGTATGTGCAGCTCTGTGCTTGAGGAAAGCTCTCAGAATGATGATTTTTATTTTCAGTGTTTTCAAAGTGTTTTTATCGTCATCCAGACGTTTCATTTCACAACCGCGCTGATGTGCAGCGAGGGTGCAGAGGAATAATTAACAGGAGAAAGTCTATAGCATGCCGTGCCTGCTTCAGTACCACGCTGCTGTGTTTGCACTTCAGAATTTCATTAAATCTGGTGTTAAATTATGGATCATGCTTGTAGGAAGCTGTAAATAAACACTGTGTGTATGATATTCTGCCTGAACCCTACTACTAAGATTTTAATAAGACTACACTTGGTTTTTTTTTTACTGAAACTCTCATCCAGCTGACTCCCAGTTGTAACTGTCCTCTGGTGACATATTGGGATGTTGGTTTTGGGTTACAGCCGAACATTGTGAACACACTCAGGCCTTTTTCCACCTCTGCTGACCTTAAGGACTCGAGGGGAATCTTCTACTCATGTATCCTTCCTAAAAATAGTGAAACTCCTGTAAGCCTGTGTACAAATCGTACAGATACATTTAAGTTCAAGACAACAGTTCGCTGCTCTTGTGGTCGAACGGTGGTTCTTCTCGGTGCGCCTTTCAATTGCCCCTCAGGGATGAGTAAAGTTTCTTCAATCTTGAATCTCTTAATGCGCAGAGCTTTGAAATTGCAGAAATGGTTATAGGCCTAAAAGAAACTTCTCTCACCTCTTTAATTCAATCATTTTAACATCTTGAAGTTTCAATCTTATACAGTTGACTTTATTCCAATTGCTAGCTCACATTTTTCTGATCTAGTTTTCTTCATCAAAACTCTTCATGTATTCAATACAACGGAAGTGATGTGGACTTAATTATGTGTCCTTACTGCCTTCAAAGACATGGATGTACAATGTGAGGAATCTGTACAAAATGCTTATTATGGTCCATATTAACTGATAGTGTACCTCTAGTGTCCTTAGTAAAACAGACAGGAGCGAGAACAGAAGAAAGACAGACCAGTATGGGGTGGAGGGGCAGATAAAGTCATACTGGTCGGATGTTTAGGGGTTCTCTTCCAGTCACTGTTGCTTTAAAGCCTACTCTTGGTGAGTGAGTCTGTAAAAGGTTACCAGACACAAATTAGTTCTCTGTATAGCCTACTGAAACAGAGGACCAAGGTGTGATGTGGATAAAATGAGCACTCTCAAGAGGCAAATATCGACATTAAGTCATGGGCTTTTGCATCGCGGAGGAGACGCCACCTTTAAAAAATAAATGTCACATAAACCCTTTCACAGCAATGAAGAACAGTCAGAGAAACAGCTGTCACTGATGTACTGTTCAGGCCAGGAAAGTCTGCTTAGGTTAGGATCAATGAATTGAAATAACACAGGACCTTTTCCTCAGTGGGATTATGTCATGCCAAATGTGAAATATGTTTAACTTTGCCTTCTGTATTTTCTCCTGACATTTAGTGGTTTTTGGTCGAAACTTAATCAGACAAGCTCTTTGAGAAATGAGAAAAACGGTACACAAAGAAAAATTCAACAATCCCGGTAAAGGTGTCCAAAATCAAAAAGCTATAGGCTAAGTCAATAAACAGCAAACAGGTCAGAAAAGCACGTGGAACAATTGAGGGCTCACTGACACAATGTACCAGATGAACTGACACTGAAGGAGAGCACAAGAAATGACACGAGGATAACAAAAGGAAATGCACAAACTAGTCTGGAGCTGTGACACTTTGCTGTTCATAACGTACTTTGAGACAACAGTTGCACTAACACTTGTTGTTTTGTTAGTGATTTTTATGGAAATTAGTGGAAATGAGTGAAAATGTGTTACTGTTGGCAGACAATGGCTGGGTTTCAAGAGGTGTCTTAAGTGTTTGAGTGAGCTGGTGCATGTTGAATGTAGCAAGAAAAGTTATGTGGAGGTGCATGCTCAGACTCAACCTTAGTTTCCATTCAACCTGGTAAAAGTCACAAAGGTGGCGCTAAGACGGACATTAAGCCAGGGCTTTTGGAGCAGGCCTCAACTGGACACTCAAGGAAACAGTTATTTTGCAATTCTGCATTGGCTCAATTTTTTAATCTCAGATGTTGCTACTTGGCTACATGTCAAGAAAAGTGAACTCAAATAGAGCGAGAAGAGGTACTAAGTACAAAAAATAAGGCCTCATGAATCAGATTGAGAGGTCAAAGAAATAATGAAACACCAACAAATAAAAATACTTTTTGTTAAAAAATGCATGTCAGGGATGTTTCAATATCATCAGCATGACCTGAAATAACATCAACATGTCAGCTTTTTGAGCAACAGCAGAAGACTTGGGTTGAGAATGTGTTTTAATAACTTTTTTGTGTGTGTTTGTCGCCAGGTTTATTAAAAACTCTGGTTAATTTGGTTTAGAGTCAGGTCTAGATCAAAAATCTATGCAGTCCATTTAGCCTTTGCTTCCACCTACCACAAAGTTTCTCGAAAATCTGATTGGAAGATTTCCTGTAATCCTGCTGACAAATAGGCAAACAGAGAAAACAAAACCTTGGTAGAGGCATTAAAAACCTTCATGAATGACATATTGCTCCACAGGCCACACTGAAAGCGGATAATGTCTCACAAACGGTGCAAATGGGACATATAAATGGATTCATATTCTGCAGAAGATGGTCAAACACATTAATTTGAATAAGAATGCGAGTGCATAATGCCATGGTATAACGGCCTATCCCTCCCAGCACTATCTCAGCTTGAGAGATATTTTCAGCAGCAGGAGAGAGAAAAGGTAATCTCGCTGATGTCAAATTCAGAAGAAGAGGAAAAACCTGCTGCAGGAGCGTTAATGTGTGCCCCATGACTGTCCTTTTTTTCCGTCTTACAGAATTGTGTAAAACGCTGCGTAGGTGCAACCTAGGGCACTTTGATTCAAGCAGAGAGCTGTATAAAATTGCATGACAATAATTACAGAGATTAAATATGACCTTCTACAAAATAGCAGAGTAGGATTGAGCACTCAACCATCCTGCAGAAAGATAACTGTGTCTTCTTTTCCATCTAACCTTGTGGTTTCTTCCACTCCTTTTAAAAATCGCAGAATCCTCTCTTGCAAAATCCTCACGTCTGCTGCTGTGGGTTTTTCAATAACACAGACTAGAAAGTGCAGGGGGAAATTTATGGAGGATACCATCGGCTTTCATTTCTTGTGCTCAGGTAATGCCTTGCCTGAAATGCATTACTAAATGACTGTGCTGTTGACTACGCCTAAACCTTTCAAGATGTCAATGTAAAGTGTGAAACACTGAAATCAATGCAGCCATGCCTCTGCAAACTAAACATTGACCAGTGAAGATGAAGTGCAGCCTTCTGCTGCTTGCTAGTACATTCACAGTGGACTCCTAATAAATGGAAAGCTAATATAACTGCAGATGCAATATGAGGAAAGTGATTTGCCTGGAAAGTAGTTCTCACTGGTGAGCAAGTTTCTTCTCCCTCTAAGTGACTAACAGAGACGCCTTTGCTCCTGCAGCCATTTGAAAGAGTGTGTGCACAGTGAAACAGTGAAGACAGCAGCAGGAAAACACAGAGTTATAGTCATGGGTGCACTGAAACTGTGTGTGAATTCAACCGTTGTATATAAATGAGCAAACACTGAGGAGATGATAATGGTAGGTTATTACCTTCTATCTTTTCTTTGAATAAAAACACAGATTTATGCTCAGCAACTTCTGAGTGCAACACGAAACAGTCATAGACGTTGACACATTGTGGCCTGAGTAGACAGTGTAAAGTGTCGTGCTCAGGAAAAAGAGGGAAATGATGAGTAAATAAAACACAAGTTCGAAAGACCAAAAAAAAAAAACGTACTCAGAAAAGAGTTCAAAAAATTATCTTCAACAAAAATCCAAACAAAATCCACAAACAGTCGAACAAATCACAGGGAGCCACAAGAACGATCGACACATGAAGAAACCTCATAACTATTATAAACACAGGCGTGAAGATATGAACTGACAACAAGATAGAAGGTACACTGACTAAATTCACATTAATAATTTCTTCAATCTGATTGAAATCATTCCGATTGGGGATTCTGATTTCACTGTTTACATGGACGCTAACTCAAATGATCAGATTCTGCTGTGTGTATCCCTTCGCATATCTTATTTCCTCTTAGACGCCATAGACGTCATCCTGCCTCGCATTTTTCTGCCGATGTTTACGTCTACGTTTTTCAACATAAAAATTGATTGATTGATTGCAAACTTTACTTTGGTTTCTTCTGCTCTCCATTATGAAGCAGCAGGCTCAGCTGTAAATAATAATACTACTTCTATTATTAAATAGGGGGAGAGAGTACGTCACTCTATTTTTTTCTGATTATTCTGGCTTTTATTCCGATTATTCCATGTAGATGCAGCCACAGTTATCAACCACAGGTGAGACTAACTAAGAAAATGAGGGCAATCAAAATAGAGGAAAGCCAGACCACGGGAAGAAGTAAGACAAGATAAGGAACACTGGTGACAAGACCTACAGAATAAAACAGGAAACAATAAAGACACACGCAGAACCACAGAATGAAAAAGTAACAATATATATAGGACATAGAAAATCCAGAGGACAGGAAATGACAAAATAAAATAGGACACACTAAAGACTAAAACTAAAAACTAGTGAAACAGGCATCACTAGAAAACAACCAAATAAAGACAACTAAGAAATAAACATGGAAAAGCAAAACAAAATCAGTTTCCAAAGAGAAATCCACCTGATATGAGGAGAAGAAAAAGAATATGTTGAGTCTCGTCATAAACTCTGTATCCTCAGATTTGGCAGACAAGCTATGACCTTGTTTTTGAGGTTGTTAACAGAGTGCTTTTTCATCGTGCTTTTTATGTGAAGTGTAGAGACTGGATGCTTCAAGGTGGTCACCCTTTTAACTCTCTGTCTCATAAAGGTGATGTGGCTGGAGCTTAATAAAAATAAATCTGAAGTGGCTCCTATTCAACACACACCAACACACCTGCCCTCTTCCAGTTCTCTGCTGTTGTGGGGGGGGGGGGGGGGGAAGCCTGTGTGGAAAAGCTCAGGGCAGTTAGTCCACACAAGACACTCTTTCCTCCAAAAAATACAAAACATTTCTGTTAACATTTTCCTGTAATACAGTTACCAGGGGAGTTATAAAATGTTTATTGGCTCATTACATGTGTTGAATGTATTATGTTCCCTCATTACAGTATATTGTTTCTCCATATTATCATCTCACAAGCCTAATATGAAATCATTAGTTATTGATATGCTGCATACTGGGAGAAAAACAAGCAGCTGAAATGATCTCTCTATTATGGCTCATTGCTCTTTATTGTGTTTCTTTGGTTCATTTTAATTATACCAATGTTATTTTGCAAAATAGCTCTGCAAACCTATTTATGCAACAGGTGAACTGCAGGAAAGTACAAATTGAAAACCCTTCTGACCATTTCAGAGCGTCATGGTGCCATGAATGCTACATGAAGTTGATGAGCTTGCAGAGTGGAACAAGAAGCAACTAAAAGCTTGATCAATTGTAGGTTTTTGCTTTTGAAAGAGTGTGTTCCTTTCTTTTTGATTAAAGTAACTTACTGAATTTACTTAAGATGTATTGCTCTGTACTGTACTCTCAGCTCCCATGTGTACATATATAATGCCTACATGAGATGCCTGGTGAAGATTGTTCAATTTTTAAACAAATATTTCAGCAGTAAGAGAGACAGTAGTCAGAAGTTTATTATTGTTAATTTCAAACTTGAACTGATATAATAAAGTTTCTTCCTTGAAAAACAATGTACTTTTGGGTTTTGCTTACTTACCCAATGTTGTGTCTTTCAGAAAGAGGAATATTTATATTTAGCGGCCAATTTCTAAGCCAAATTGAGCCTTAACTGAAGGATATCTTACAAATCAGTGCTGCTGCAAATTAAATAAATGACTGACACAGCTTTTATGAACTCATTTAACCAACCATTCAACCACACGAAAAGGCTTCCATGGCGTTATTTTGCCGAATCGTTGTAAGGATATGCAAAGAATATGTTAGGAAGGCTTGGGCTAATGCTGATCTGTCAAAGCAAGAAAAAAGGCAAGCTGCCCCCCCCCCCCCCCCGCCCCCCCCACCCACCCACCCACCCAACACTGCACTTTATGCTAAGCTAGTCTTTATGCTCAGCTTGGCTATATGACTCATTATTCATGCTCTGTACTATATAGAAAGATTTGAGAGTTTCATGGAGCAATGGAGCACACCATTTCACTCTCAGCAAACCTTTAAAGTAAATAAGCGAGTGGAAGCTAAATTTGAAATAAAAATTCAAAGGGAAACAAAGTTTCAGCAAGTCTGAAGGTCAGAGAGAGGCAGTATTTCCCTCAGGATTTGTTTGAACCAACATCACTCCAGGCAGAAGATAATGTGAAATCCCTTCTTTATATTCCGCTGTTAGTCTTTCATGGTTCTCCCGTCTAAGGGGAACAGGGTTTCTGAAGATATGAATATGTAAATTAAAAGTCAGAACCCATTGGGTGTGTATCCATGTTGTTTCACTGTAATCTATGATACCCTGTTGTGGTGTTTGTACTGTCATTTGGTTGAACTGCTTCACACATTTCTTTTGTGTCGGCTGCTTTGATCAGCGCTCTACAGTCTGAATTAACAACCTTCACATTTATGCCAAGCACAGTCTCCAGGATGAATTTGGGCTTTGAAAGCAGTGTCCACTGACAGCTTCAAATAACAACCAAAGCTTGTTAAAGCTGTCTCAGTTTATTTAAAAGTCAGTCCATGGGTCATAAAGCTTTTTGAGCAAATAGATTGAATTAGAAAGTTATAAACAGCAACACATGAAAGGAATGAACACCTCTCCTGTGTACTGCATAACAATGAGATATATATGCTGAGGTCTGCTTAGCATCTGAAGAAGTTGCTCTTTCTTTATTCTCAGTCACATAGTTCATGGCTTTTGCTGATGGTGCCCACTTGAAAATGGCTTACAAAGGGCAAAATGTCCCATATCAGCCATGTTATAGTGGCACTGTGTCACTTCTGCTAATAAATGTATGGACATCTAATTAAGGGAATTGCCTTGAGAGAGCACAGTGATAGATCTGACCTGCGTGCTGATGCACTTGCTACTGCTGATTATCTCATCTAGACACAATGAGGCTTTATGGAGCTGAACATCCTTGCAGCTTCCTACAATGATTACAACAAATTTATTCCTGCATGGGGGTTAATAAAAGCCCAGTTTATTGAGGATCACTTCAGATTTATGCCGTCTCTGGGACTTAAGATTCAATTTTGTTATAGACTAACTCCAACAATGCTGCTTCCATATGGGTCTATCAATTCGTAATTGTTTTGAATTGTTATAATGTGTAGACTTCTCTTCTCATGGCTAATACAACTCTCTAGTAAAGTTGTCTCAAGCATGTGAAACACAAAAAAAAAACCTCACTGAAAATATTCCAACTTTTTTGAAGTATACTATTCATTAGGGAAAAAAACTTATGAAACATTAAACTAATAAACCCAACATACTACTTTATTAAGCTGTAAATAATACAGCCTTGCGTTTGTTCCCTTCAGCAGCCTTTATTCTGTTTGTCCAAAAGGCCTCCTACAATTGACTACCCACACAGAGATCTTTGCATGACTCAACAGGTTGTTAAATTAATTCCTGGCCTGACCCCTCCTAACACTCATCAGTGACACATGATCTCCCCCTGTAACCTTGACGTAGTCTCTACAGAGTCTCTGCATGGCTCCATATCAAGACCCCCAACAACAGGTGAAAGGTCCATTATAGACACTGTATAAACCCCCTCTGGACAAATGGAGCCATATGATAATCCATGTGAGCTCAGTGTGAAAGGATGTCAGAGGGCTGACATAAAAACTTGTGATAAAGGATTTGAGAAGTCATGAAGGAAATGTAGACGTCAAATGTAGACGTCAAATGTAGACGTAATGAATTGCTGTGTCCTTGTTTTTTGTGCTCTGAGGTAATTAAACCCCTCTGGCCCTGTTTATCCCCCCACAGGGTCACTGTGGGTGATTACAGATGGATGACGTTGTGAAGATCAATCTGCCATGCCTGAAAGAGAAATGAGTCACGCAAAAGGGAACAATGGTAAGTAAAGATATTTTACTCTTGCTGCAGCCTTGAAATAAAGCTGGAGGGATCATACAACAGTGCATCGCTGAAGTGGAACATTAACATAGTAATTAAAGAGAGTGGATGTTCACAGTCAGATGAGAAAGGCAGAGGGTGCGGGAGGAGAACCAAAAATCAGTTGGTAATCTTTCTCAGGAGGCTATCAGCAGGTCAATTGGAGATCAGAGCTGTTGTTGTTTCTGAGAGCTGGCAAGTAAAGAACACAGATGTGGGTCCCGAGTATCTGGATCCTCACGAGAGAATGTTGGCGTTAAAATAAAACTATGTGGCTTTTGAAAGAAGACATAACCCAGTCTTGCTCTCACAGTTGAAAAGTTCAGTCCATAAACAGTAAAACACTGTATGGTGGAGATCATTTATACAGAGGTTTCTCTCAGTCAGCCTAATTTGGTCTGGTATGAACAGCAGTGTGAGATGTTCCCCAGCTCAGTATCATCTTAATATGACACATTAAAGGGACCTTTCAAAGGATTTCAAAGGACTGATGTTTTATTTTATTCAATGCTCAGTGTTGCTAACCCTGGATAACAATGTTAACATAACCCATCCATGGCATATTGCTATTGACTGTATGGATAGACATACGACGCATCTCCACCAGCTTCAGTTGTACAACATTGAAACACCAATATCCCTGCAACAGGGAAAGACAAACTGTGCTGGTATGGTGTCCGGAGACAGACAGTTCAGTGCTGACATTCTGCCCCTTTGGCTGACCCAAACAAACAATAAGTCATCCGACAGATAAAGGTAACTCAAGTTGGTACAGTCCATAGTAAAACGATTCTTGAGGCAGACACTCATCGAAAGTTCCATGACTCCCTTGTTTGTTTTTGTTGTGTTTGCTGTCACTGTTCTTCATTTACTCTGCTAATCTAGTGCACAAAAAGCAGGAGGAGCCGAGCTTGTCAATCATGGACATAAACTAGCATATTTGAAGAAAACTTACTTGACATGTATTTGGGTTTTAATGTTTGTCCCATGTCCCATCTGCTTTCAAAGGGGAAGTGAAGCTTAAAACCTATACTGCTCCCCCTATCCCCAATCAGTAGGGGGAGCTCTAAGTTTTATTTTTTACACTTCTTACAAAGTACTGACTTAAACATTGGTAATGAAAGGTGTATTTGATTAAAATTGTTATTTAAACTTCAGTATCAGCGTCAGCCCTGATTTGAACAATTCTTGCATCTCCAGCAAGGTTGTAAATTGGGGTTAGGAGGGTTAATGTAGCATCGAATACGCTAGCAATGGTTTAAGGGAAATAACTCGGATTAAGCTTGGAGGTTTGGGTACAACATATCACAATCTGAAAGTGGTACTGTACTGGAATGTACCATAGTTATTATAAGTTACTTTCCAACCATACGATACGCGATCCTTCATTTTGGAAAGAAAAAAAAAGCTTGATATTACTATTTTATTAAGGAAGTATCATAAACCATTCGATTTACTTTAATTACATTACAGTGATCACATCATCATATCACAAATAAATATATAAATAAAGAAATAAACTGTGTCTGCTGAAAAATTGAGCTGTATCCCTAAAATGGTTTTTCATCTGCTCTTTTTGCATGCGTCATCACTGCCTCCAGCTGCCCTACAACAATTTTGCTGTAATTAAGTTCATATTTTTAGAAGATACCGTTTTTTTTAAAAGATCTTGGTTGCAGATTATCCCACTTCTGTCCCCCATTTTCATTTATAAAGGTTTTGTTACATTTTTATTGATAAATAAATGTGTTGTATTTCACCAAAGCTTAATGTTTTCTCCTGGTGGATATGTCTGGGGATATTGAAAGAACCTCCATAAAAAATTTTTCTCAGCAATAAGCCTCAATTTGTGGCAGGGTGTTAAACTTGGCGTCCATCTAGGAAGAGCCTCCTAATAGCCCATTTCCCTGGAGCGCACAAGGGGCTATTTACAATAACCAATCATACTGGAGGGATGTGGTCTCTGCTCTCTTCGCCAGTAATGAGATAATGCAAAAAGGTTACAGCAAGATTTTTTACCCTGGTGTTTATGTTGTCAAGTAGAGCGAGGATTAATGAGCAGTTGAATGAGATGAATAAAATGCAGATGCAGCTCAATACATTGGATCATCTTCTTTTTTTCAACACTTGTCACCTTCAGCCGCTTGATTAAACATGCTAAATGATGGCCATAATCTGTAGTGCTGCTGGTCTCGCATACCTTTGAGGCATAAACAAAGTACTGTCAATCTTTTGAAAAAAGAGTGGGAAGGTTGACAAAGGGCTCAGTGGGAGGGTTTCACTGTTAAGTGCTTGCATGGTAATGGCTTCAGGCTTCTTGAGGTAGCCACTGTGTGACTTGTCTCACCCACCTCCAGGTTAGATTTTAATGAGGTGGACAACCTTTTATTTTCTTATTTCAGCCTTTGCTTTAGGTGAATGTGACTTACAAAACATATAGGTTGAAGAACAAAGGTACACCACTACAGAGAGCAGCCATGTACAGTGATGGATGTGTGTCCTTTTGGAGGGCAAAGTTTGTCTTGGGATTCTCTTTTGTGTGATTCATTTTTACTTAATCCGTCAAGCTTTGGTTTGACTGTCCAGGGACACGTTTTAAACTAAGGCAGTTTTGGTTGAATATGAATATATGGTGAAATATGAAAAGCCTGAACAGTAAAAAGTCATTTTCAGTGTTGGAAGAAATATGCATACATTTTTCAGTCAGGGCAACAATACTATAAAACAAGGATACATTTCTGATGAATAATAAAGTAACCGTTGCAGCTGGTTTCCTATGCTTGAAAACAAGTAGCCTAATTGCAGTTTGACTTTTCATTAGATTAGTACCCATATTAATTTAATCAAGGTACATAAATGTAGATGTGGCTTTGTTGACAGATGGGGCCGGCTAGCAGTCTGCTAGCTCGGCGTCATCTTAGCTTATTGAAATCACTAAATCATAGGCTTTGAGCTGTGTCATTAAATTTCTAATGCACACTCGAAAAATGTATGACTTTACATTTTATCAATAAAACATCTGCACTTTTCTTAAATAAGTGAAATATATAAAATGTATGTATTTTGTTAATACATTTAGCAGCTAGCACATATTATCTGTATTTTCTTTACCCTGCTTGCTCGCTTGGACCATATTGACTATACATTTTGATGAGAGAGTTGGGCAGGAGAAGAGAGGGACGAAAACTTAAAGATCCATGTTGGATTGTTAGTCAATGTCAATAGATTGGTTAGATTACTAGAAACGTAAAGCTTATTGATAAGCAGGCTAATTGGTTATGCAATGCTAATCCTAAAAACAAGATAAATGGTGAAGAAATGGTTATTGAGTAACAGGCTAGTTCGTTATCCAGTGCTTCTAATAAAACTGGCAATCCAGTTCAGAAATGCCTGTTGATATATCAAATAAATGACAAGTTAGTGAAGCAAACACAAACTAATTAGCTAATCAGCTATTTAACCCTAATAATAATGCTGGCAAATAAGTCAAGCTTTGCTCATTGATTGGCTTTGTAATTAGGTATTGAATGATAATAGAATACATGGCTAGTATGTAAAGCATGCTCAATTGATAAGCTGGCTAATTATCACACTCGTCAATTCTTATTAACTAACCAAATTCAAAATAACAACAACACCTTCAATCAGAGTATCACCAAGCAGAGAATTCACTGATCTTTTAACCTGGATATATACTCTGAGACATAATGTATAAGCCATTTGTGACAAAAATGTCAAGGAATTAAAGCACAAATAAGGAGCTTTCAGAAACAGTCACGTCTTCATCATCAAGCGGAAGAAGCTGCATTCATTTTAAAGTTCATAAAAAAAAACCTTGTGGTTGACCTTTTGCAGTTTAGTGTAAGTCAGTGATCATTAACTGACGGAGCATTAGTGAGCCAGAGAGCAGGCTACTTCCTCCATCCTGATCTAGGTAGTGTCTTCCTCATTTGTACAAGAAACGACCATTAAACACTAACAAACTCGAGAACCTGTGGGGCGAGCAGGAGCAGATGCAGATTAAATGTCTCTCCCCAAAAGAAGATGTTTCAAGGTAGAGGAGAGTATCTTTGTTCATTTTAACAGATGTTACCATCCTGAGGGAATGCTCATAAGAGGGAATTAAGATTCAGACCAGTAAACTCCTCAACATTTAGACTCAGAATTAGAAAACCTCTAACCTCCAGGAAATAGTTAAGAGAGGTGGAATGAAAGGCATACATCAAACCCCTGAAGTTTCCCTTCCACTCTTTAGCCCGCATTTCCAAACAAGGTTTAATTTTCATAAGTAACAGCGCCTAGAGGAGGCTATGTTTTATATTTTATACTCCTGATAAATTACAATTGGGACGCACTTAGTGTGATCAAAGCTTAACGACATGGGGGACAGTCTGGGTAAACAGAATCTATACACACATACATATTAGCAAAGAAAGATTGAAAGAAGAAGAAAGATATTAAAACAGATCCAGAGAGGTCAGCTGGAAGACACAGCAGTTGCGCTTCCCACGCACTCCCACACGCTCAACATCATTAGGAACGAAATGGCACGACTGAAACAATGCAACAATCTGTGATACAACTAACAAGAAGACAAAACTGTTAGATTAAGCCTCCATAATAAAAAAAACATCAAGGAATGATGACAAAAGCTTTATTTTCTTGCTCTTTTACACTATTGATTTGTATTTCTTTTCTTGAACTCAGCTTTTTGGTGTATAGATTATATTTGTGTAAACTATCTGCAGATCAAATGAGATGATTAAAATCTCTTAGATTATTTGTCTAACAGATGAAAGATGTAATGCAATCAGTACATACTGGCATAAGAACTCAATTCATCACATTTCTTGCTGGCATCCAATGAGTAAATTGGTTCTCATGAGCTGTTCCTTGCTTCTGAAATCTGTTGGGTATCTTACGCCACCCAGTGGGCTGGACAATATCCAAACAATGAAGAAATCATCAGAAAGCAGTGCTGGATAATGGAATAATTCATGAAGTTTTATTTCAACCTTTGATGCAGTGATAGTATTTAGTAGATCATTCTTCAATCTTGTCAAGTCCAAGCTCAGTCTCAGTTAAGGAGATGCATTGTCGTTGCGTTAGAGATTCTGGCCCTGCACACGTCACATCCTCCAAAAAGAAGACATTGTCAACATGGGCGATGAGCCATTTCCACAGATACTCCATCATCTTATCGCACACCCAGGGGTTTCCTGACAAGGTCACCCTAAAAGAAGATTTTCTGTCATCGAACAGTCCAGAGGGGAGACTCTGCAGCTGGTTCTGATTCAGCATCAGTAATTCAAGATGTTCAAGACCTTTCAGAAGGCAGCCTGGAACATCTCTGAGCTGATTCTGATAAAGAAACAGTTCTGATAGTTTCAGATTGTGGGTGAAGGTTGTGGGCTTTAGGGATCTTAATTTATTACCTCCGAGATTCAGTCTCTCCAGGCGGTGCAGGTTCTTCAGGTCGTCAGATTGAATGTCACGTAGATTGTTGTCACTCAAGTCTAGATCCTCTAGATTGGGCATCCTCTGAAGCATAGTGGCTGGTACGACTGTTAGCTGGTTACTGGACAAGTCGAGAAAAGTAATACTACTGTTGTCAGAAAACCACTCAGCATCTACTTCTTCAATCAGGTTGTTCCTCAGCCAAAGACTTCGAAGAGAAGCATGTTTGAAGACATTTGGAACAAGACGAACCAGCTGATTTCCCGTTAAATCCAACTTGTTCAAGTGAGGGACATACTTCAGTAGATCTGCAGGAAGACTTGTCAGGTTGGTGTAATACAGCTGGAGGTGCTTTAAAAGCGGCACGGCTCTTAAATGACGGGCTGTAATACTGCTGAGGTTGGTGGAAAGGATGGACAGTACGGTGGTGTTGGAGGGTAAACCGTCTTCAGGAAAATAGAGGGGAAAGTTTTGGGTGCACTCCACCTCTGCACCCAAAAATGAAAAGTTACAGGAGCACAGATCTGGACACGAGTGGGCGCCTTTACTTTGATAAGCGAACTCAGCAAGTGCAGCAAAAATCAGGAGTATCCACAACATCATATTAAAAGCACTGCAATACACAAAACATATAATATAAGTGACCAAAACAGGGTATAAAGAAATGTGTAAAATCTACAATGTGAATGTCTGATCAAAATGCATCATACTACCTGGACATAAGGGTTCAATTCCTGCTGTTTGTGACAATGAACTTGTTTTTTTATATAGTGTTACCAGGCAGTGAATCAGGACAAAATGTTGCAAGAGGCAAACAAATCTAAGTAAACAAACCAGCTCATCCACCAATGAGTGATCACTCATTTCTGGACTTTCTAAAATGTCAATCTTAGAAAGTCAATCATTGTTGTTTCTTTCCTGCAAAAATAGAATCCAACAATATAACAAGTTATTTTATACACAGCCTGTTTGTTTAAAGGGATACTTCACCCATTTGCATGAAGCTTTGTATCATTAGAAACATGAAGAAAACTTTCAAGCAAATGCTAAATTTGCTCATTTCAAGCAAAGAAAAACACATTTTTCTCGTCTCAGGGCAAAATGAGAGCTGGATTCACGACCATTCAACACTACTACCATGTTTCTAATGATACAAAGCTTCATGTAAATGGGTGAAGTATCCCTTTAATTTGTGAAAAGAAAAAAAACAACCTGATTTGTAATCATTGAAATTTAAGATTATAAAGTTATTTTTTTAAAACTGTGGAATTGGTAATGCCAGCAATTTTCTAAAATTGCAAACCACCTTTTTGCTCTATAGCAGAAAAGACTTAGAGTATTAGGTTTTAGTGAGTAAAAGCAAAAAGTTTGACTTCTTAGAATCAAACTGTTTCTTGACCTGCCTTTAAAGCGCAAATAAAGACTAAAACTCTTTTTGTGTCCTTACTCAAATCATATTTTATTACACATTAACAATTGACAAAGACAACGTTTCACTGATGAAAAGACAGTTTTGAACCGAGGACTGAAACATAACAGATTAAGAATTGAAAATGTTATGAGTTAATGTTAAGTTCACTCTGTGTCAGTGACATCACTGGCCGCCCTGCCAGAGACTCTGGCTTGGCACATGTGACTGTCTCAGGCAGGAAAACCTTCTCCTTGTTCTTCTGAAGCCACCTCCACAGGTACGCCACCTTCCCATCACACTGCCAGGGGTTGTTGGTCAAGTCGAGTCCCTCTTCGTCAAGGGATTTCAGAGGGTCTAGCAGACCTACGGGGATGTGGCTCAGCTGGTTGTCATCCAGACTCAGGAGCTTGAGCTGATTAAGGTCCTGAAAAAGGTTCTGGGGGAGTCTGTTGAGCTTATTGCGACTGAGAAACAGATACGTGAGGTTATGGGTGCCCCGTAGTATGAATTCATCCAGGGTTTCTAGCTTGTTGTTTTGCAAGTTTAACCTTTCAAGTTTGGTCAGGGAGTCCAGAAATGTTGTGGAAATCTTCCCAAGACGATTGTTGGAAATGTCCAGATTGTACAGGTGGGGAAGTTTCAGAAGAAGAGCTGTTGGAATTTCTGTTAAACTGTTCCCAGATAAGTCCAACCAGGTGATGTTGCTGTTATCAGGAAGCCAATTAGGATCGATTTCTTTAATCAGGTTTTTCTTTAACACCAAGTTGACGAGCGGTGCGTGACTAAAGACGTCGACAGGCAGTTCAGACAGTTTGTTTCCTGTAAGATCCAAAGTGTTTAGAAGAGGAACACCTCTGAGAAGATGAGTGGAAAGGTTCTGAAGGTGGTTGCTGTACAGGTGGAGCCCTTGCAGCAGAGGCGTTGCGTTCAGATGCTGCTCGGAGATCGAGGAGATTCCCGTGAACTGGATTGTCAGCATGGTAGTGTTCTTTGGAAGATCCTCAGAGGGGTATTCTGTCAGGGGAACGTCATTACAGACAACCTCGGCTCTCCTGTCGTAGCATTTGCAGAGTGAGGGGCAGGACAGAGTGCCATAGCAGAAATGCATCAACCAGAAGAAAGCAAAGAGAAACCAGGACCTCATCACTGCCACCTGTGAAGGAGAGGATACAGAGATTTAAAAAAAAGACAAGTTAGAAAAGTTGCAAGGCCTAAAATACCCTGCATAAGTATTTCATCATTGCAAACACAAATAAAAACATGTCACTTTTCCTGATCATGCACATAATGTTCAAAAACACAAGTTACAGAGTAAACTTACTGTTTTTGAAGTTGCACGTCAATAAGCCAGAAAGAGATTCTACTGTGCCCTCTTGCAAATTCCTCAGTCATTTGGGGAGCAGATTCCCCTAAACTAATCATTACTTAATGTGTAAACAAGGACCCGTCACTATACAGTCATTTGTCAAGGACAGGTGGTTGCAACAGACTGTGTGACTCAAATCTGCAGGGGAAGAACAAAACTGATAAACTTTACGTGGGTTTAATACAGTTTAATACAATACTTGTTTTGGGGTTTTTTGCTAAAAGTTGCAGATTCTAAACTATAATGTTGAAGTCTAAGTTGTGACCTCAATAAAAGAGGTCTAAGATGGCTTGTTCTGAGAAATTGGTTAGATTTTAGCATTGTTTTGTACTTTGGTGCATCGTTTAAATGTGAGAAAGATAGAAGACCCAGTTCCAGACTAACACAAAGTACTGCAAATATTATGCAACAAAAGTCCAACAAAACCAGGTAAGACCAAGGGAGAAAACTGAAGGCTAGCCAACAGGAAATCCATAAATGGGACAAAGGTTGAAATGACGAGACGAACAGGGCTCGTAGTAAAGGGACAAAGACACTAAATAAATTAAATACAAAACTAAAGAACTCACTTTATAACTGCTTTATTTTAATATGATAAAGGAGGGGGAGACAAGAAGAGAGCATGTGAAAAAAGACGCTTACTGTATGAAATGCTGTCAACCTTCAGGAATTAGCTCAAAACGTAACTCACATGAAAAGCAAAGGAGTCCAAGAGGGTGTAAATCTAAACATTGATAACAAATAAGCAGAAGAATAAAGTATTGTTTTTCTTTGAAGTTTTTTAAAAATTGTTTTGTTTTAAACCTTTTTTTAAAAGAGTTTATTACTTAATTAAACGCATCATCTTTATTTAAAATGTGATTTTTTTTTTACATAAATTATGGAAATTAGTAAGTAAGGCTCTAAAAATAAATGTGCTGTTGTAGAAACAGCGTGAAAAGAAAATAATTGTGGTCAAGATTAAGATGAAAATTCAAATACAGCACTTGAGAAACTGTACTCACAAACACTGCAAGAAAAACACTTTGTTTTAAAAATGTTCATAAGCAGATGTTAATGAGGAGAACAGCAGGAGAGAGCTGTGTAAGGTCACTGCAGTCGTTGCAGCAGGCAGGTAAAGCAGCTTTCACGGTTATTTAGATGGAACATACAGTCACACAGCCGATGGAGAGAATGGATTAGCCCTGCAGTATGAGATACCATTTTAGCAGATGGGCAACATGATGAAGCATTACATTATGTATGACGAGTGCCAGTTGGCTTTAGGCTGTTCTGAAAGATTTATTTCAGTCAAGCCCACTCACTCCCCATGCAGTTGCTGGATAGACGGACCTATTCTGGCATAGTTCAGATAGTCTCCTTAAATACTCTTCAGTCAGATAAAAGACCACTTCATGTCACAGTAGTCCACTTCTGGATAAGCAATGTCAAACACATCTATATCTATGATTAGCAAAAGGAATATAATGTAACAACCTTTGCTGTTTATCTTTTGAAATCTCTTCAGTATAACTATACTGTTTACACTGAATACTAATTGATGATTATTAATGAGCATGCCTTTCTAACCATTTAAGATGTCACTGATACTGGTTCAGGGTTCACTTTATTAGTACCTTCTTGTAATTCACAGAACAAGGCAGCTTTCAAGGTGCCGGTATTAGACTTGAGTAGTTTGCCACAGTTTTTAAAAAGGTCTCAGATGCCAGCAGGTATACCTGTCAGTAAACTAATCCCGAAAAAAAGTCAACTTGTTTCTTTACGACAGCAGCAATAAATATAGTTTACCTGTCACATGCGATTAATGTCCAATCGAGGCAAAGCAGATCAGCGTGCTGCTGCCAGACTGCAGGAAGTCAAAGCTATTCAAATGCCAGCCGTCATTGTCACATGTTCCACAACATTAACTCACTTTGTTTGCAATGAAGTCAGCTTTAATATGGGCAGATCTATCACTTTCAGAAAGTTATTTTTAATTGTGGCATCCATCTGTTAATTACATCTCACGGATACTGATATTGACCCTACAGGAAGAACAGATGCTGTATGAGCTTACAGTGATGATCCGACTGATAACCTTTAGTCTTTTGGAAGTTGTGCATGAAAACTCCTTGTTAAAAACAAACAGGAAAAAGTCAATAGAACTTTCATTAACTTAACACATTTCACTACCCTTTTCAGGTACTCTTTACCTTTAAACACACTTTATTTTATATTTATGCTTCTTTTGTCAGTTTGGATTGTCATGTGTCTTTTAATGCTTTAAATATTGTTTTACTCTGTGAAGCACTTTTAATTGCTTCAAGTATGACTTTTGATTTATAAATAAACTTGCCTTGCTTGCACTTCTCCACTGCTCCTGATGCAGTACGTACATCATGTAAGAAGGGGAACTTTGTCCGTGACATCGAGGCAGAAACTTCAAATCAAAGTTGTTTCGTTTGATGTTCGTCCTTCCTTCCTTCCTTGCCTGTATTGTAGCAAATCCTTCACAGCAATCGAGACAACTCTTTGAAACTGAATCGATCAATAACAAATTGAATCGTCCATTTTGTGTTAACAGTTTATTTGATGTCATTGATGGTGAAAGAAAACACAGCTTTTGTTCATCGTACTTGTTTATACTTTACATCTGATGGACCTTCTTTATTGAGAGGAATATTTCCAAGAAATCAACTGTCATAATGGTGTAAATTCCTCCATTCTGTTTAACTGTGTTCATTTACAAAAACAAGCATATACTGTATAATGTGCTGTTGACTTATATCAAGAACAATAATACAATCAAATAGTATGGGCTGAACTCTCTGTGTTACAATACACAGACCTCTTAATCCTCTATAAAAATGTTCACACACATGCTAACACCTCACAAACACAAATCCATGTGAGTCACTGCAGCTGGCTGAATAAAATGTCCATGTTTTTGTGATGTTAAAATTAGGCAGCTTTAATCACTGCGTGCTGGGCTGAGGTTCTACTGTTTTGTTTTTTTCTGTTTTGTTTTTTTTGTTTGGATGAAAATGAAATCTCACTCGAATATGAATACTGCTCATCCTCCCTCTTGTTCAAATAACAAAGACAGTCTCCGTTCTCATGACGGCAGCTCGTTTCTGTGATTAGCACAGTCTACTTCCCTGAAAAAAACAACACGTGTAGGCACTGCCTCCAGACTGCCGCCGTGAATCCACAAAGATGAAAATGCACATCTTTTGATTAGCCGGGGTTAACTGTGAAGAGAGAGAGAGAGAGAGAGAGAGAGAGAGAGAGAGAGAGAGAGAGAGAGAGAGAGAGAGAAAACAAACTAATGTGAAAACCTGGGATGTGACCAACAGGATGGCTGGACTTCAAAAGCACACCCACACAAAATCCACACATATTACACAAGGAAGCAATCCAGTATTCTCAGAATGCGGGAGTAAAATGCATAAATAGCAGACAAAGACAAGAATAATTGTCTGTAAAGAAGTAAAATATAAAATCTTTTTCCCAGATGGTGCTTGATTTTCTCAGAAAAGGTTTGAAAGAAGATACAAATATCTTCTCAGTATGATGAAGATAAGGCCAGGTTGTGTATGAGGAGAACAGGACTTGCCCTGCAGCATGTAACGGTGTACCATTTAAAGTTTATTTATGATATTAGGCAAACTTTTACTTCACTGGAGAATGATGGATCTATGTGCCAGAGGGCAGATTTTGATGGCTACACATAGAGCGAGGCAAGTGTTTTCCCCTGTTTCCAATAGGCTCAGCCAACAACATGACTCAGAATTTTCCGTTTTCCAAACTAGGCTTGCTTTGTGCCTAATTGTCTGCATTTCTTGTTTTCGAATTCGGTATCCAATTTGTGCGTAGCTGCAGTTTATGTCCAATTCTTTATGTAGTATTTAACAAGTTGATAAATGAGATGCGTACAGCTGTTGGCTGACTGTCCTGTTTAAATACAGTTTGATGATAAGATTGACAATAAATCCTATAAAATAGGAGCTTCTTGGCTGACGTGCGGATATTGTTTTGCTTTCTTTACCTATTTCTGTTTTTTGGATCCAGAACCTCCTGAGAGATGCAGTGCATGCAATTTTTTTATTTTTTTCATATTTTACTTCTTGCACAAATGCTTAACATGGAGAACAAAGATCATCCAAACAGTCACACTGTTACTGTAACAGAGATGATGTTTAAACACTAAGATATTGTTTTCTACTTCACTGTAAAAAGAGAAAATCACACAGACACATTCCTCCGGCCTCACTAAGGCCTCCTAATAACTGCAGACACATGCAGGGGTGCAGTTACCCTCTATCCCCCCTCCTTCACTTCCATCAGAAGAACATATCATCATCATCATCTTTATCGACATCATCCAACGACCAACTCCAGTCTTTCAGGCCAAAATCAAGCAATCTGAAACAGCAAGTGTCAGGTTCATTGAGGGCTCATGGTCATGTACTGCTTCATTTGCAGTCGGGGCAACACATGCTAGGTTCACCGGTGGGCAGTGTATAGCTCGGAGTTTAGTGACCAATCCTGCCTGTTATAATGAAGGGAGGTATTAATGCACACAGCAGCACAGCATTACAGAGGGCAGACGGAGACGACAAGCTCGGCTACTTACAGCCTCCCAGCATGAGAGACGTTAGAAAGGTGGGGTCAGAGGTGAAGAGGTCAGTGGAGGATGATACGGAGCATGGGGCCAGTGCTGAGGGATGAGAGCCGGTTAGGTTGGGACTGAGAGCAGACTTTGGCAACTAAAGGCTCTTAATCAATCACAAAACATAAGACTGATACAGTTAGTGTTTTTTTTCCTACTCCATGAGGTGAAAACTTTTGCCATGCTAACTGGGCGATTCTGGAAAATTAATGCTGCACATGCGATGACTCATGTATCCTTTGTCAGCAACAGCTTTAGGCTCCACATTTTCAACCCCACATGACTGAGAATCAACAATCGAGAATACATACTGGTGAAACTTGCTGGTTTGATGTGATTTAGTTGTTTTTTTTTTACATGACTTTGTTTACCTTAAAACCAGAAGATACCTTGTAAAATATTACAATCCAACATATAAAGTTTAGATTTTTATAAAACTGAAAAACTTTTTAAAGAAAGGCCTACTGTAAAGCCAGAGTGAGCTTGATTTCAGTTCAGTCATTTCCTAGTACTCACCTGCCCTTCCCTGATTGCGACTGTCTGGACTGGATCTTAATGGCTCCACGGTGGGCCGACATGTGAGGCGAGCCCCTGGGTGAAGGTCGAGGGGAGATCCGTGGAGATGAGTGTGATGCTTCAGGAGGGGTGTTTGGGGCTGCTGAGGGAGGACTCACTGTCGGGTGTTTCCGGGGGATTCGTTTAAGGAGGTGACTGACCCAGCGCTGCTGCTCTGACTGAGAGTTGGCCAGCAGGAGCAGCTCTTTGGCTGTAGACATGTCATAGTTCACTGGAAAAAAAAAAAAAAGATAAATAATTCAGTAAAGAAAAAGAGGAATAAGCTATTACAGGGGTTCATTTAATAAACCCGAACCAAGTAAACTTTCAAAATCTATAATTTTTCCCCCTCAAATTTCATGTAGAAATTTTCATATTCGATAATCTATGGTACGGAGAAAATATCTCTACTGGGATAACTGACCTTTGCAGGGCACAATAACTTCCTCCTTTCTATCTAGGTGGTCTTTATGGCACTTGGTATGGCAGCGGCGGCACTCAAGGGCTGGCGGGGGCTTGAAAACGTGCCACAGGGGCCGAGTGCAGGCCTCACAGCTCGAGGGGAAGTGGTAGAGAGTGAGGATGAACTCGTGGCCCTTGTGACTGATGTATGAGGGACGCTCCCCATGTGGCATCGGCTCCACCACAACCTCCTGGTCACGCTTACTCTCCCCTTCATTGGCATACAGGATCTGGCAGAAGAAATGTCAGGGAGTGGAATTTTAGACAGGAAGTTAAAAGAAAGAAAGAAAGCACACCTGATGTCTCCTGACAGTGTGTGGAAGGAGAAGAAGGTGACAGGAAGGAAGGAAGCAGGGAGAGTGTAACCTCATTACCTGAAATATCCTTGGAATCTCTTTGGGGTCTGCACGGTACACATCAGTGTGAGTGACAGGTCGGGCATGAAACAGTTTACTGAAGAAGGAATGAAGACAGAAGAGTTCAATGTTGACCAAGGATACTATTTTTCATTTTTATTTGACCATTTCTGTTTCCGCTAAAGTTTGCATTTGTGAGCATGCTAATAAGCTCAACTGTGATGGAAACAAAGTTTAATATTAATAGCTGCTAAACTTCATGACAGTGCTGATGATAGATTTAAGTTAGAAGAATCCTCAACCATACTAATATTATTTCATGACACCAATACAAAGAGAGAAACTCGTTGTCTCGTTGACATTGATTGGGAACAAGTAGGACTGAATGTAGACATTTTGAGTGATTATAAAAAAAATCCATACATTATGTTCTGATACACAGCTCTAGTAAGCACTTTTATTGCTAGTTAGCTTGACAGCATTAGCATCAAACTTAACTTGGAGAACTTCTGTGCCACAGCAGCAGCTCTCTGAGCATGGCTTTAGAGTTCCAATAGTAAGTACCCAGAGGAGAAACTACTTTTTCCCATTATTATTCATTGTTAGTTAAACCCTGCTGTAATGACTCACTCGATCTCCAGGGTCATAAAAGGGTTGGCCTGCTCTCGATCCGTCTCGCTGTTGTAGAACAGGATCTTCTTACTGCTCACAACTACATACTGTAAGGGAAAAAGCAAACAAGGGCTGAGGGATTAAAGATGGCAACGACTCAATGGTGACACTGATTAATAAGAAAGAAATCTGTAGAAATGAGGAAAAAAGGTGGATACTTTACTTTTCTGTCCCAGCCAAAGCGCTTCGTGTTCTTCGTGGGAAGTGAAATCCAGCCTTCTAGCCTCGTGTCTAGTTAACAGAGAAACAACAACAACTTTACAGCGTGCCTTTAATCATGCACAATAAGTGACAGGACGCCATGACATTTTTGAGACTTTGGTTTCATTTTCATTTATCATACTGAGACATAATACAATTCTTTGTTTAAACCAAAGTGGTAAGAAGGCTTACTGCATGCTTTTAGAAACAGACTATTCTGTAGAAAGTACGAGGTTATAAAAGTGCAAGGTTATATAATAAGTTCCAAAAGATGAACTTAAATTCGAAGCTGTTAAATTTAAGCTATGGAAAAAAAAACTCTGCACACAGGCATTCCCCTTTGAAAAATGTTTCCCTTTATCTTTTGCAGTGTAAACATTTTGAACAAATCAGTGCAGCATCGAGCTGTGAGAACACCCGTGTCCGGCGCACAATAAAAAGGATTAGAGCACAGCAGAGACAGAGACAACAGAGCAGAGGGATAAGCTGGGACTTTGCAGGGACGGACCAAGGTTGTTTCTCAATTGGATTCAATTAGAAAAAAAAAAAGGATCGGATTCAAATACAAAAACACAAATGTTTTGGTGTAAATGGTATAAACCCTTGTTAGAGCTATTGCAGTCTTTCGTTTGAATTCCATTCACCATGCAGGGTCACCTGCAGGTTCAGCCTCAGGGGGCTGATCGTAGGTGAGGGCCAGAGGACGGGGGCCCTGCTCCACCTGCCCTTCACGCTCATCATCGTCCTCAGAGTCAGAGTCAAAGAGAGAGTGAGCTGAGTGAAGGTTGGGCCGTGTGTCGATGCAGACAGACTTGTGCGTGCGCTGGTAGGTGAAGGACATTGATTCGGAGGTGTGGGAGTGAGTAATGCGCACTGTGCAGGATCCCGCAGGAGGAGTTGAGGTCAAACAAAGGTGGAAAAGGAAAAAGCATTAAGAGGAAAGGATCAAAATCAACTGGCCTGGTAGACAAAGAAAGTCAAAGTGAAAAGTGATGGAAGAGTAAGAACTCGGGAACAGAGACTGCATGCAGAAGTGTTTTTCAGTGTGGGGGGAGATCCTTCTGGTCTACCTGGGTATCCTTCACCAGAGTCCAGCTCGTTGCCGCTGCTGATGCTGGTCGAGTCCAAAGAGTGAATGCTGAGGGAGGTGAGCTGGCAACGAAGCTGCTCGAGGTCGCTGTCTTTACTGTCCAACGCCATCTGAAGCTCCAGGCGCACCTGGTTCTCCTCCGCTATCAGCTAAGGAAACATGTGAACAGATTTTTTTTTCCTGCATGTTTTCTATTCTACAATGTTTAATATCAATATCATGCTTTATATCTTGACAACTCTAAACCCCATTTGATTAAAATTGTAATGGGAGTAACAGAGCTGTGTATATTAAATCATTATTTAAAATGCAATCTTAATAATATTAGACCCGAAAATAACAATATCCATTCAGCAACCCTCATCAGCCAAAGGGAAAGTAAAGGTTCACTCTTCTTAAATATCAGCATAAAAAGAAACACAGATGGTTTTCAGCAAATGTGGCAGTATGAATTCACGCTGTGCCATTTGTTGGTATGCTGGTGTGCTGTGTGGGTGTACTGACCGCCTGCATATCCGTCATCTCTCTCTGATATTTGATGATAGTGCTGTTGAATTTCTCCTTCTCCGCTCTCAGCTCCAGCTGCAGCTTCCTGTTCTCCTTCTCCTTCCTGTGCACCTCGGTGTCAGGGCCCCGGGGGCCTCCTCGTATCGTCTCCCTTCTGTTCATCACCTCATGCAGCTTGTTGATAGCCTGAAAATGATTTGAAAAAAAAACAAAACGTAAGGATGCAGCTTTGCTGATCTCTATATGATAAATCTGAATTCAGTAAGTAAACAGGGGAACCTGCAGAAAACATCAATAAGGCTTGGAGATCGATTTTGAAACTTGTTTAAGATCTGTGAGTTCAACACAAGCCTGCAGCTCGACATTATTCTCATCATGACATAAAAGACACCTGTGAAAAGTCATAGAATGAAAGCAGAGGATGTTTTCCAGACCTGTGTAGGCGCCCAGACATCATACCTGAATTTTTAGTGTCCTTTCATTCTGCAGTTGTTTTTCAAAGCTCACTTTGAGTGTGTTCATGTGCTTCTCCTCCTCCTTGGCTTTCTGGAACTCTGCACAGATAGCAGTAAAGAATATTAATTCAGGTCTCAGACATACGTGTAAGGAATTCACACAGAAGAAATCTCCAACTTGTGCTTCAAGCTTAAAGACCGGTATTCTGCCATTTTACAGACACTTGCTACGTTGATGGAGACATTGATGGCTTTTTTTTATAGCCTTCTGTCCATAAATCATGTGGATGTGTAAGACAGCTTTCTAACACAGTTATCCAGCAGTGAGGGGAATGTCATTCCTGCAGAAGTCTGGTGCTCATTAAATCATAATGACACTCACGCTGCTGCATATCTTTCAGCTGGTTGTTGAGCTCCTCTTTCTCGCTGGCGAGGTTGGCCACATCCACCGTCAGAGTGCGATTGGATTCCTCCAGCTATAGGGGGTGTCGAGCAGAAGTGAGCTTTATTATATAAACCAATGGCATTTAACTATCATGAAAGTGAAAAAACAAACAATATGTAAGGATATGATCTGTGAGCGCCATGCCTTTGTATTTAGCCTTATTTTAACCCACCTGTATGAATAAAATAAAATACATCTTTGGCAGCTTTCTATATAACCAGTCAATAACATTCACTCTAAAAAAAAACTTGCATCACTGAACTTCTTTATGACTTGTGTCTACAGGTTTCTCTCGGTGGTGCTTAGAGCACAAAGGCTATGCGGCATACACTTTTGAACTTTTTTTGCGATATATATTGATTAGCTGTCAGTCATCCTGTCCTCTGAGGCCGACTTAATGAGCTGATTGGAGCAAGCAGCTCACAGTGACAATTGATTGCGGCAGGTTTGCTGGCTTAGCAGATTGATATATACGGTAGCAGAGGAGAAGCAGAAGGTTTTCTCCATGGGAATCTTCATGTTATTTACTGTACAGCAACTTTGATAACTTTGAACTTGGAATTAACCCTCGAGGACAAATAACGTTTTTTTTTTTAATTGTTAAGCACCACATAATAACTTCATCATGTTTGTAATCTTGCTAAAAAAGTCAGAACTTGTATCTGAATAAGCATAACGTTTAATAAAACAAAATAATTTTGGTCGGCTTTTTAATTAGAAATTATTTGCTTAAATAAATAATGTTTATTATGTTTGCATGAACAACAAATGGTTCATATATGTTATTAAAAAAAATATATATAATAAAATCATTAACACATGACATCTACAGTTTTCCTGTTTGTACCTCACAGGATAGGAAAAGTTGTCAAAGCTATTGATTTTTATAAAGTCAATTAGTCCTTATACAACATGATGTATATGTAACCTCTTCTTCAAAAACAAATTTCAAAAGTAGCACAGTCCTCCATTATGTTGTTGAATTTCAATGTTTTTGACCCTGCCTCTGATCTTACCGAGCTGATGGTGGCTTCTTTGTCACCGAGCTCCTGTTTGTGTCTCGCCATCATATCTTTGATCTCCAGCTCCTTCATTATCTTCTCCTTCTCCAGATCCGAGTACTGCTCCTCAGCGATGGAGCGAGCCAGCTGCTCAGAGTCCACTTTGGTCAAACTGGTCTCCAGCTGGGCTGTAAGCGAGTCCCTGTGGAGAGAAGAAGGGAGAGTCTAATTAGTAAGATACTGTTAAAGTGAGACAACCAGATAAATCAAACATTGTGCTATTATTATGCCAGTCAGAGACAGACTGACAGTCTATGAAGCACTTTAAGATGAAATGAGTTTGTGCTGAGTTAAAGGTAAAAATCAGTAACTGCACATTGTTGCTACTTTCTTTTAAAACAGATGAAAGTAAACCAACAAAAATATGAGTTTGTAATTGTGTTTCTTTTTTTCCTCTTTATTTAATTACGCATTAGAAACGTCAGTGCTCTATTATTGAAATATGGGACTTAAAAAAACCCAAAGAGTTACCTCTCATCCTCATATTCTGTCAGGCGTTGCTGCACCTCTTTGCACAGCTTGTTCTTTTCTTCACACTCGTCCTTCAGCTCTCTTATTTGCGTCTTGTAAAGGGTCTTGGAGGAGGACAGGTAGAAATTCAATTAATTTCATATCACAGATACAGGATGGGAGAGAGGGAGCATGTTGGGGAAGGGTAGGGGAGACCTCCATCTTTTCTCATACATGTATCTCCTCAGTCCAGACTCACATTGTAGGTCAATTTAGATTTTCTACCAGTCTGACAATACAATGCTAGCAATGCTGAGTGAGAAATATTTGGCTGTCACCTCTGTTTGACAAGAGACACAAAAGGAGGGGAATTATTGAGTAGAATTACCGTGAAATACTGCTCTGCCTCCAGTTGGTCCTTCAATTCCTTCAGCTGGCCGCCCGCCTCCTGCTTCTCCCTGGAGCCCAACCAACAAGCTGTCAATCATTTCAGTGTGCCAGCCACCCACCAGAGCCAAAACACTTCCCTCAAATAAAACATGCTGACGGAAATTCTCCACAACAATTAGCAGACCGTAAAAAAACAAACACAACAACTTTATTGTGTGTTAATGTTTGATTGATCAGCGACTAAAAAGACAAGACAGTGAAAATCCTGAGGGATTCAGATAAAACAACATATTTGATAACAGCTAAGGTTAGCCTCCAGTTGCCTACTATATAATATTACTGCTAGCCTAAATTAGCTAGGAACAAATCATAATTATATTTAATGCAATGTTAGCTAATGTAATGTTGAAAAGGAAAGGCGTGCCTGCATTAGCAGATGTCTGCAGGCAGCCAAACTAAAAACTTACTAACGGAAAACTTTTCTGGTGTGTTGCCAGTTGCTAGCAATGTAGCTAACCACTGGCTAACATTGTTTGTGGCATCTTGTCCTCTGCCCTGTTAGACAGCAGCTAATGATGATATCCAAACACTTCCTAAATAACATTATATTAGCTAACGTTAAATTAGTTAGTAAGTGTGGTATATTAACTAGTTATCTCTTAATAAAGGTCTAAATTTAGTCAATGGGTTACAGAAATTGTTTTGCCTTGAAATATGGGCCATTATCACAGTCAATGATCTGCTCATTTGCTCAATAATGGAGAAGTGATTCAATTATAACTGTCAGGAGTCATTCATTTAACTGTATAACGTCACAAAGTTTAAGTTTCCACCCTGAGCATGTTTTCAGAGGGCACTGGCCCTAATGTGAGAATATGGTAAATCGTGTTATTGTCTGTGCGTTTGACCTGCGTAGCTCTTGGTTCTGTTTCTCCAGGACCTGCTTCAGCTCCAGCAGGTGGTTGAGCTCCTGTTTGAGCTGTTTCTCTGAGGAGCGGAGCACTGACACCTGCTGGTTTTGCATCTTTAGCTCGCTCTGGTTCAGACTGTGCTTGTGGATCTCCTGCTCCAGACGCAAGCTCAGGTTCTTTACCTTCAGGATAAAAACACACAGAAGTAAATTTAATATCAAGAGTTATACCACTGAAAAAAGGAATGGTATGCGTGTGGGTTGTGTGGGGGTGATAAGCAAAAGCTGCAAATTCTACAATAGAGTTACTTTATTCCTTTTATTTCATAAAAATACCACAAACTTAATGTACACTTAATAATATTCATATATAGCAACACCCTTTGTTGTGATCATAAATAAGCTCTTTAAGAAACAGTTTTTGGTTTTATTCCGGCAGTTGCAAGAACAGACTGTGACAAGGTTGCCAAAGAACTTTGAATTAATAAACAGCAACCCAGACCTCTTCAGAAAGTTTCTCCTTCTGTGCCTGCAGGTCGTCCAGTTTGTGCTGCGCCTGCTTGTAGTCACAGTCCAGCATGGAGTAATCCTTCTCTAGCTGAAGCAGCTTTCCCTCCACCTGCAGCTTCAAGCTGTGCTCCTCTTGCAGGGTGCTCTCCATCTCTGGATTGAAGAAAAACAACCAGTCATCGATTCATTTTCACAATATTGACAAAAACAATGTTTGCTTGGAATTAAATCTGCTTTGAGCCCCACATACTGTAGATGGCCATGAGAGACGAGAGATATATTTTCACATCTGCTTGTTACAGTTTTCTGTCAAATCACTGAGCACAAACCAAATATATTTACAAATGCAGTTTGCTCAAATTCCAGTAATCTTTGATTTCCTCTTCAGCCTTCCTGAATAACTGGACCTACTTTTATAGTAAAAAATGTTTGGCCGGTCATCTCAGTATCTAGAGTTCAGGCAACTGACTAAAAAGTTGACGCATCCTTCAATCATCTCTCAGACATTTTTCCTGCCCCCTCTCACTTTTTAAAGCCTCAGATTTTTCCTCCTCGATGGACTGGTTTATGTTGTTTTTATCTGCCAGCTTGGCTTTGGTGGCCTTGTGTTCGGCCTCCTCCTGCTCCAGACTCTGCTGCAGTGACTTCAGCTTGAAGGTCAAGTTGATCTCTTGGTTGCTCTTCTCCTATAGATGCAGAGGGAATGCTCGTTTACTCATCATGTCAGGATCAGGAATGTTGTGCATTAAATCCTACTTGAAAACTAGACATAGGAAATTGTAGGAGGATTTTTTTCTTGGGTCAGCCAACCTTCTCGAGGTCATTGAGCTTCTTCTGCAGCTGCTTCTTTTCACTTTGGACATTGGCGAGCGAAGCCTTCAACTCTTTCACCTCTTCTTCCACACCTGAGATCCGTCCTGAGGTGCAGAGATGGGAACAGAGAATAATTAGAACGATGTTATAGAAAGATTAAAGGAGGCTACAAAGTGAAAAAACTACTAGAAAATGCACCTGAAGTAGAAAATACTTGATGTACCTGCATGTTTTCAACCACCATATTTAAAAAACAACGCACCTAAAGTTTTTGCTTTTACCTACTCCACCCTGATGGAGAGTTTTAGTAAGAGAAAAAAAACATGGAGGAATCCAAGCAAACAGTCGACATCATTGTTTGGATTTGTCCCCTCTGAACTCTGCGTGGACTAAGTTTCCAAACAACGTTTCACAAGAGGTTCTGGCTCTGCTCCGGTTCTGACTCTCAGCCCTCTGAACAGATGTTTCCACCTATGATCCGATATTTCCCAAATCCTGGTCCAAAACAACTATTCACATCTAATACTCCGTCCAAGTACGCCATCCTCCAGGTTGTGTAATGCCCTTTTCCCGCTGCTTTAGAGATGTTTACAGCAGCAGTAGCTCAGACGATCAGACTTTGATTACCGGCAGTTATGGCAGCGAATTAACCTTTTCAAAGTTTATTTAACCTTTCACATTCCTATAGACACATTACAGTTTATTATAAACAGCTCGTAAATAACGCTTGGCGGGTTTCTGTTGGGGGTGATTATTGTAGTAACATTTAACAACCACATCTGAAAATCATTTCTCTCCAGCTCGTTCTTCATTTGTAAACACTGCATGTGCGATAAGTGTGAAAACAAATGAGAGAAGGTAAAATGATCAGCAGTTAGCTAAAATGTAAAGCTATTGATTCTTTTATTGAATAGTTATATTTTTTGCAAACATTAGCCAAAAATCACCTTCACTAAACTCCTCTTCTTAGCGGTTAGGTTTCCCTTTATTGACTTTTTGGTAATATGTCATTTTAACAATATTACACTTTGATGAGAGATATGCACGAGAGGTTTTTTTTTTTTTTTTTTTTTAAGTGTTATTGTATTTAATAAGTTGTATTTAATAATAAGTTAGCTTTTATGTTCATCTTGGTGATTGTCTGTGGGAATGAAATCAATTTGTAATTCACCTTAAAATGAGCCAGTGTTAAACCTTTCAGAAGTGGAATTCACAGATATTTGTGTTAAAATGCAGGGGCTCATACTATTTCACACCTCTGACCACAAAACACTACAGGTCATACAACACCAAAAATCGACAGCAACACAACCTCTGACTGTAAATATCTGAACTGCAGTGTGAAAGAAAAGATACGAAACAGTTTCACTTTCAAAGTCTCCAGCATATTCTCGTGTTTTTATCAACTTTTTTCTTAAATCAAAGTCTGACAGACAGACGCGTCTCACCCTGCAGGTCTGTAATAGTTTCTGTCCCGAGGCTACGACCTCGCCTCTCCTCCTCCAGATCCGCCTGCAGCCCCCTCAACTGCTTCTCCAGCTCCATCTTGCTGTTTTCAAGCTGCCTGCTTTTTTCCTGCATCTCCCTGAGGTTCACCTCCAGGCTCTGAGTCTGTTTCTGCGCCTCTGCCTGACTCTTCTTCAGCCGAACCGCCGCCTCCTGCTCAGCCTGCAGCACGGCGTTGGCCTCCTCAAGCTGCAGACGAGAAACAAGAGAACAAGAGAGGATGAAACATTTTTCGCTGCAGGCTAAACTCGGGTCAGAACAGCAGCACAATTTAAGGGATTTAATGAAAGAGAAGCAGAAGAAGAGGAATGATAAAAACACCAGGCACAGCTATTTGCCTGACTATGGCTTGCTTAATTAGCATATTTCATTTGCATAAGTACGAACACTTATAAAACAGTAAGCATTATGAGAAGTTATTAAAAGAAGAGGAACAATAGACAGAGGTGGATCTAAAAAAAAACCTCTCTCTCACTTGTTTCTGCAGCTGAATATTCTTCTCATTGGAGATCTGAGAATTCTGGTTCTTCTTCCTAAGATCCTCAAGCTGGTCCCTCAGGTTGTTCACTGGAATTAAAAAGATCAGTATTTGACTTTACACATGTACTGGAAGTACAATCATCTGCCCAATAATAGCCAGCATATACAATAAAAATGTACTGTAATATAATGAGTGGGATGTAGAAGCCCTCGAGGTCGGACATATTGTGCATGTAAAAGATATGAAAATGAGGCCTGCATAAATATATGGTTTCCTAACGGGGGGATTTATCTGTGTCCATTGAAATCACATGACATTTAACATCATCAGGGAGATATTCAAGCATGACGCTCAGATATTTCCCAGGGTGCTCACATTCATTCTCCAGGCCGCGTTTTCTGTCAGTTTCGATCTCCACCTTGCGCAGATTGTCGGCGCTCTGGTGCTGCAGCAGAGCTCGCTCTCTCTCCAGCTGCCTGAGCGAGGCCTCCACTTTCTGCCGGCTGCTCATCTGATCAGAGAGGCAACACAAAGAGAGTGAATCCACTTATGCGTTATGTTTTCATATTCATGCACATGCTTTTATCTTCCCCCTAAACATCATCTTTTCTTACCTCCTTGTCTAATTCTTTGACCAGCTTGTCTAAACGGTTGGTGGCATTCCTAAAGGAAAAGGATCACTTTGCCTTTTAATCTGTTAGCGTCCTATTAATGATGTCACAATCTGTACTTCATCGTTCAAGTCATACTTGCACTTCTGCTCCAGCTCATCCTTGGCCTGCATCTCATGTTCGAGCTTCTCCTCCAGCTGATTGAGTGTTTTCTGCAGCTGAACGGGTGCAGAATTGAAGGAATGGTCATTTTCAATGTTTAATCTATTTTTCTGTTCAAGAAACACAAAAATACCTACTTCTTTCTTACTCTCCGTGCGGTACTCTTTATCCTCAGAGCTTTCCTTACTCTCCTCTAAATCCTGCTCAGAGCTGCTGTTGTCTCCCTTCAGCAGCCTGAGTGACACAGAGGAACAGAGGAGAGCCAATTACAAATGTAAATGAGTTTTAAAAGGTCTGTTTTCAAAGACTGGAAACAACCAACACCATCCATATTTACACAGTTCTACTAACAAGCCACATATTTTACCCTATAGATTCACATACCTAATGGGTGCTTAACACATTTCACATTTATTGCGTTACTATTTCCACTCAGAATGTGTTTATTCTTAAAACCCTTAAACTCAAACTCGCAGCATCAAACCTGGAAGCTTAATCTGAGGAAAGAAGGGAGAGAAGAAAAAAAGGATACAGAAATACATCATGTTTCTATCTCATTATACAAGTTTAAGTTCTCTGACACAAAATATAGATATTTAGGTTAATTTTTCTAATGACTTTTCCCTGACAATTTGACTCACTGCTTTACCACTTCATGTTTCCTCACGATGGCGCTAGCACCATGAAAAAGGGTAAAACCTGATATGAGGTGAATCTGACACCAAATTGTGAATCTCTGTCAGGTATCGAGATGTTGTTCATTGTGTGACGGTCACAGAATCGCTGTGGAGTCAAAGTAGCTTCATCGTGGGCCGTGTATCACGGGTCATATCGTATCGTCTTTTTGTATCATGACTTCCATATGATTCCCTCAGACCGAGTGGAACGAGTAAGACGAGGACTGAAGGCTCTCCAGACTTTATACTGAGGAGAGAAATACTTTCATTATCTGTTTCCTGAGACAGCTGGTGGGAGAACAACGTGTCCATCCAAACCTTCAACTAATCTCCCGCACCATGTCCACCTTGCAAACATTTAGTGGCAACATTCAGGTATCAGACCTTCATGAGGCCTGGTGAAGATCTGATAATGAAACATTCGAACATCGGGATTAGGTTACCGTCACAGAAACCAAAAGAATCACTCGACGGTGCCAGAAGGATCACGACAAACTCTGTCGCCTGGCTGACTCAAGAATCTAAAAATATCCAGTACATTGTCCACATATTGAAATACCTGCTCATGATGCAGGAGTTATCCGGACATGTCAGCCACTTCTTTAAACTCTTTTGTACGTCTGCGTATTTCTAACAGTAATTTACTGACTTTATTATCTTATCTTATCTATTTGTTATCTTTTGGGCTTTTTTTGCCTTTATTGGATAGAACAGCTGAAGAGAGACGGGAAATAATGGATGGGAGTAGAGTGAAGGATGACAAGTCAAAAAGGGTCAGATGTGTAGATTCCCACAACCCTTGTGATTAGCACTGCAGGCTGCGTACATGAGATGCAAGAGAACACTTTCCCGGTGCAAATATCTTAAAAGGTCAGTCAGAGATTTACTCTCCTCTCCTCTTCTCTCCATCAGCATCCTCTGTGAATCAGCCGTGGTTTCCTAACACTGACTGCTGGGTCTGGTAACAGAGAAGGTTTTCTTCTGGGATTTCTACCCGAGAGAAACTTCAGCTGGAAAAAGTTACAGACTAATCCTTTCTATGAGAGATCGTTCCAAATACAACCAGAAAGATTATGTGCGAGAACAGATGTGTGGATCGTGGAGAGCTGATTAAAACGGCTCCCTTCTCCTTTAAAACAAGTCAGTGAAGTTATTCCAACGCTGTTATTTTTGTTAATTCCTGCTTTCTTTTTTAGAAGTAACAAAATACGTATAGCTTATAAAACGTTGCTGATTAAAGAGCAGTGGGCCATAAAGCCAACATCCATGTTTTGTTTTGGTTTTTTTCCAACCAGCAGAGACCAGAGCTTTAAAAAGTGGACTTCATCAGAAGAAAACAAGGCTTTTAAAAAGGAGCTGTTGGAACAAGGCGGCAGTGTGGAGCTCGAACAGGCAAACAGTGTCTCACTGCTCGAGGACTGTATTAAAGGTTTGGCTGTGAAGCTGCCCTTTTTCTACCTCTTACCTTTTAGGCGCTGAACTATCCTGATGAAATCACGTCCTTATAAAGGCCTTTAGCAAGCGCTCACCCATGAAGGCTTCATTTGATTCAAAGTGGGAATCGATTTAAAAAATAAATAAATCCCAGGCTCGTGAGCATGCATAACATACATCCAAACACAATACGAGTGCAGCCCTGCAGAGAAGTTTTGAAATAAAACACTTACTGGTCCTCTTTGAAGTAAGTGAAGCCAATGAATGGAAGCTGGTTGCCCACAAAGGCTCTAGGTGGAGTAAAAGTCTCGACATCTCGTTTGTCGTCCTCGATGTCGTCAAAGTTACTGGTGTCTATGTCACTGTTCAACTCCGGCACGACTGGAGCCACAGCTGGAAGACAGAAACACATGGAGAGTCAGTGAGAGGAGGAGGAGGAGGAGGGGGAGGAGGAGGAGGAGGTCACCATCCCTCTTTCTCCACAGATAGAAGTACACGAACAAGTTTGGTTCTGCTTAATAATAGGATTTTTTTTTCTCGACACTGTTGGTGTCGGTGGATCGATGTTGGGACTCTTTAAGTAACCGAATAAAAAGAGCACATCTTGATGTGACTCTTTTTATTCAGAGTCCTCAGACAGCTTCTGTAACCAGCAGATACTGCGAGCTACTTTCTTGGAGCGTCACAGCCAGCGTTTCAGTTTTTACACATCAGGCTTGTGTCTGATGCAGGATTCTTATTTGGACCCATTGATATGATCGTGTTTGAACATCTTTTACTCTTCTTGTTAAAGTCCTGCACAAACAGGATAGTCTTGATTTTCTCCTCTGTTCCCGTACGCAGAAACAGTTCATGTGTAATAATGACCCTGTAATGTGCAATAACATCCAATTTCTTCAACCGTTCAAGGTCCCACTGAAGGCACTTGATTTATCTTAATACTTATCTCTATCTTTACACAAGTATAATGGATGAGCGTGCATGTGTGTGTGTGTGTGTGTGTGTGTGTGTGTGTGTGTGTGTGCGTGTTTGATAGCATGTAGGAAGATGATGAATGTTATTCTTTTATGTTTAGAGCAGCACAGCAGATACATTTGTGCAATGCCATAAAGTTTGTAGTCTGTGATGTTCTAAATGAAGAATCATGTTTGGGTGTGTGTGTTATGTGAAAGGTACATTACATAGAGTTGGATTAAGAAAGGAGAACAGACTTCTTCTTTTTTTTTTTTAATTCAACAGAGACTGCTGAATATTTTACAGATTGAATCTTGCTGCTACAGTTATTCTAACTTAAAATAGACCCCTGACACACTCTGCACATTTTTTCAGGAGTAAACTCTGCCAACTTTGGCACTGCTTGGTGTAGGAGTGACCCTCTTCAAGTTGGCGTGAGGTTGACGCCACTCCTCTCCCTGTACAGAGCTCGCTTTGTGCCCCACACACAGTTCCTTTCACCGACAGAGCCTGAACGCTCGCTCTCTTCTCACAGGAGCAGGCCAGCTTTAAAGCGAGCTGCACAACAGACGGACAAAAAAAAAAAAAAAGTGTCAAAGGGCCTATCAGATAAAACTAAGCCGGTGCTTAGCCTATAAATAGTTCCTAATTGGAAAAGAAAGCAGCCATTATGGATCCAGTTCCTCAGACCAGAGCTCATTACTGTCGGGTCAGGACACAAACCCTCGGCGTGACAAATGTGACTCAAAGACGGCGCACAGAAAATACAGGCAGGGATCGAGCTCAGGAATGAAGCAAACGAGGAGACATAAAAAAGAGAAGGCAGAAAAAAAACAAAACAGCAGCGATGTGGTGAGACAGAAAGAGACACAGGCCGCTCGGTGGAGGCCCTTGTGGCACGGCTTCCCAGAATGCTCTCTGATAGCAGGCGGTTAATGACAGGCAGCCGTGGCCACAGTGAGAGTTAGAGAGAGCGGGAGCAGCCCTCCGAACTCGGGGCGCCCCTCTCATTAGGGCGTCCACACATGCCGCACAGCTGGCCCCGCCCGCCACCCCTTCCATCTATCCCGGGTGCCGGTTTCTTTTTTCTGAACCGTCCCAGCGCTCGATCAGTTTCCGACACGTGAAGACAAGGGAAAACATCTAAACAGGAAAACCCCACACATACACAGCGGGGGGTAAAGTCATCCCTAAAGAGACGCTGAGGCGTGGGAGGTGCACGCAGCTCTGTGGGATGCCAGAATATGAGCACAGTCATGTTTTGAGTGCGTGTGTTCAGTGTGTGCGCGCGTGTGTGTGTGTGACAGGACGTGAAAGTGCAAAGCGAGCAGCACAGCAGTGCCACAGTAGTGGATTTTTGTTCCAGACCGCCAGGCAGTCTGAAGTTCTGTCGTGATAATCAGAGCCAGGTGAGGCAGAGACGAGAGAGAGCTTGCACTGTGTTCTGTACAGACACACGAGTCCTGTTCAAAGTCCTCATTAACCCCTTTCCGGATTTCCTTCCTTCTGATGTGACTTTGGAAATCTAAGGTGACCTGATTTAATCTGAATCTCTCAGACAATCTCTCTTTACATTTAACTCTTTCAGACTGATGATCAGCTGAGTAATAATGTTTCACCTCCAACATGGCACTGTTCTCGTGAAGTATTTCATCCATACACACTGCAGATTATAATCAGCCCATAAAAACTTTTTAGAATAATTCAACACTGCTGTAAAAGGTAATGCACTTGCTTCTCGACTAAATAGAGCTCGGCAATTAATCGGAATTCAGATCCTCTAATTGATGTGATCTTACCCGTGTCAATTATTTTATTTTGTCGTTTCAGGTCGGAGTCACGTGAAGAAACGTCCGATCCGCGTCACGCGTTTTGTCTCGGAGGAAGACGACGCCGAACGAAGAGAAGTCAAATGTAAACATCGCGGGAAAAAGCGTCGTCAGGAAATGCGAGTTATTTATTTATAGCGAGGGAGAAGTGACGTCGTACTTTACAACATAAATGTGTTGCTTTCATTTCGAGCGCCATTTGGTTTTAGATCAAAATATTCAATAAATAACAAAACAGCTCCTCAGATATTCACTATGAGGGCGAAAAACTAAAACTAAATAAATGGTTCGTTAATCATAATCGAGGTCAAATGTTCAATTAATCGTGATGTTGAGATATAATCGAGCAGCCCTACCACTTTAACTCTCATACCGTACGTGTTTTGCCTTTTTATTCAAGGTGCTGTTATTTTACATTCAACCCTCACTCACTTTATATCTCATATCTATTTGATGCTTTTTCTGTGTTGTACTGAAATCTTGAATAAACCAAGAAAAGGGTCAATAAAGATTTTTTTTTTTCTTGTTGTTTGGTATGGTATCATATTTTGTATTGTATATCGTGTGGTATCATATATGACCATTTTTAATCTTACTGCACTGGATTTTCTGACACCAGTCGTTTTGTTTTGTTGAATGAAAAAGCTGTTTTGCTGCTGTACTACATCTAACACGGCTGACTTCTATTTTGGGACACTTTCATTAAAAGTCAGTGTTTACCGCAGCGTCACAGTAAAATGGTACGTTTAACCCGTTAAATAATGCAGGGCCATTTCTGCTATGATCTTGCACATAAAATATGTAGTAACAGGCACGCTCGTCTGCCACTTCGAACTGTCAACTTCAAACAGAACACTTTTATTCTGTTGTGGACGATGTGCTTGCAGGGAAACTCTGCAGCTCAGTTCTCTCAGTTTCTTCCCGTACGGGAGTTTTGAGGTTTGTTTCGCTCATCTTTATCCTCATGCTGCTGATTTTCTTGCAGGTTTGTGCATGGTGAGCTCCCTTGCTCTGCCCAGCATTCAGTCTTCAAACATATGATACTAGACGGGGAGCATATGGAGAGCATGTGTGCTGTTTATGGATGCTTTATGGCTTAGGAGATCAACTGTGAGCTAAGGCTGAAAAGAAACAGATCTGCAGAGGAATGAGCTGCAGGTGATAAGAATAAAGAATGAGGCACAAGGAGTTAAACATGAGCAGAACTAGAAAACCTGCACCTGCAGAGGGGTAACTTAAAATGAAATAAGAGTCAGAAACGTGCACACACTTACTCTCTCGGATGTTGTCAAAGGTCCACTGGTTGTTCTTGAAGAAAGGGTGACTTTTGATTTCCTCCACTCCTGTGCGGCCCAGCCGAACTGTCCTGCACACACAAGACCAGGACCCAGACTGTGAGCAGAACCTGAGCACATAACACACCCCCGCTCCTCCCCTCCACCCACCACTATCGTCATCAACACACAGCCGAGTGACCAGTCACCACACTGACCAGCATGGAAAGCCGCAATGACCAGTGCTGGTGAGCACAGGATGTAATACAGATCCAGGAGGAGGGAAGGAGTTTGGGACCAACAGAATCTCAACCGGCTGCTGCTGCTTCTACCTTCTTCGTCAAACTCTTAACACACTCTTCCTCTCTGCTGGGTACTGGGCTGAAGGGGTGCGGCACTATGGGCTTGCCACGTGTGGGACATTCCAAACCCAGCCAAGAGGAAGAGGAGAGGGCAGGGGTGGGGAGGAAGGAAAACGAGCAAAGTGAGAGTTTTTAAACCCCCGCAAATAATGGAAAAAAAAACTGACATGCAGACAAAGGAGGCGTGTTTCATTGAATAGGAAACAGCAGGAGCATAAGGGAGAAAGCAACGGCAGAAAAAGACTGATGTTGGAGTGGAAAGTGGCACCAAGATGAAGAGGAGGAACATTAGAAAAGGATGACAAACATATGGACACCGAGGTTGAATGAAATAAAAAAAATCCCAACAGGAGAGAGACTGGTGGTTCTTCCAGGAATGATTCAGCAGGACAGGTGAACAGTGACAGAGCTTGTGGGTCAAGCGGTGAATGTTTGTGTTTTTCAGGCTGTGCAGTCGTGCGCGTGTGAGAATGAGTCAGTCTGTGGTGGGGGAAAGTGAGTGAGAAGGTAAATAAAGGGACCAATGAAAGGCTGCTCTGTACGGGGAGCAGAAAGGGCCTGTGTCTGAGCCATCAGGGGGGCGGGGTTACTAATGTAAACAGGAAGTGGTTTCTTCCAGGGGGGTTGGGCCACCAACCAAGTGCATGACCCACAGCCACACGTTAATGCCTCATTTTCCTGTAGTAATAATAAAATGCTCTGACACAGTTGAACTAACCTATTTGATTTAGGTTGCAGCATTACGTCACACTCAGGTTGAAGTCACGATAGCGGAACAGAATTTTAGTTTTATAAAAGCATGAATCTGGTTAGATCCTGTTTTGATATCTGTCAAGAATCAACACAAAAAGTTGAAAAAATGAAAAGATACCAATTTCAGAGACATGTTTTGTGGTGCTCTGAGACTCATTTAAACATGTTGAAAAGGAGAATAATATGTGACCTTTAACATGATGTATCTACACTCAACAAGTACCCTCATGAAGTCCGTCTTTGATCATTTTTGCCAGAATGTTCTCGTGTTCTTGTGTACACATCTGTCTGAACATAACAGGCAGTTTGATGTTAGAAATTATTCTGATTTTTTTTTTTTTTTTTTTTGTCAAAGCACAAGCGTGTGATGGAATGATTTCCATGTGCTAACCTGTCAGTGAGAAAGGCACAGATGAGGTCTTTGGCATTCTGAGACATCTCCACATCGTCTGGGAAGACCAGTGTGTTCTTGTGATTCATGATCTTCCCGTAAGTTCCAACCAGGGACTCGGCATAGAAAGGGGTCTCGTCTGGGGAGGAAAATTAAAAAATGGTTTGTCAGAATAGACATGTTATATAAAATAAACATGATGGATCTGTTGCAAATGCATATGACTTTCCTGGAGATATATGTGCTAAATCAAATCCCCATGTTAGGAAGTTTCAAAAAAAGGTTGTGTACGCGTTTTGCCACTTACTGACAAACAACTCGTACATGAAGACTCCAACAGACCACCAGTCGCACTCTCTGCCGTAGATACCGTCACCACCCTGTGACTGCAGCACCTCAGGGGAGATATAGTCCGGTGTGCCTACAGCTGTGTCACAGTGCACCATACCCTTCTGCAAAGACAAAACCACACAAGATTTACCACACGGAGGGGGGGAGAGAGAGAGAGAGAGAGAGAGAGAGAGAGAGGGAGAGAGATGAAAAGGAAACAGCAGTGTCAGTTCAAGGTTGGTCGACTTTAGAGCTGAAGCAGCATGTCAATCAATAAGAGAATCAGAAGAAACTTCATGGCCTATGTTTTGAAACTCTAAAAACAAACATTTACGATAGTTTAACACAGAGTCTTTTCAGTTACGTCTTTTAAAGAGGAAACAAATAAATAAATGAGCCATGTTTATAATAACACACAGTCTAAGACGACACTTTCCCTCAAAGAACTGGTCATTAGGGATGGATGTGGCTCAGTTGGAAGATCGGGGGTTCGATCCCCAGCTCCTGCTGCTACAAGTCCAATGTGTCCTTGTGCAAGACACTTCACCCTGAACTGCTCCCGCTGCTTTATCAGCATTTGGATTTGTATGAATGGGATTACTTGCTTCACTTTACAAATGCCATCAATGTGTGAATGGGTGTGAATGGCTTGGTGTGATCTGCAGCGTAAAAGCACTTTGAGTAGTTGGAAGACTGGAAAAGTAGAATACAAGCTCAAGTCCATTTACTGGAATAATCTTCTCGTGTGATATTTTGTATTTTATATTGATTAATATGTCGGACTCTGTTGCTTTCCTTTCAAACTACTCCAGAGATTCTGAGAAGACACCCAGAAGAATGCCTAACAAACTCATTCAGGCACAGGGAGTTTATTTAGAGCAATTCAAATTGTTGTTTTAGAGACACTCTGTAAACTGTGAGATTTTCAGGGAGCCTCAATGTGTGGAACCGCTTGTAAACCGGCTATTTAGAAATTGCTGTTGGGAAAAACAAAAGAAAGAAAAAACACAAAGAGGCGGATCTTCTGCTCTACTCTTGATTGGTTGTTAAGCACGACAACGTCTGAGGACTTTCAAAACAACCTGATCCAAGAGGGCTGCTCCTAACTTTAATTCTCAATCAGAACACTAGGTGGTGCCACGGGTATTTATCAAGCCACTGGTCCTATGACAGCCCACACATTTTACTGTCTTTTCTATTTTTGATTCAGGCATTTTATTGTCTTCTATAAGATGCTGAGATTATTATTATTATTTTTTTTTTAAAGTACAACTTTAGACCTACCGAGTCCATCTTCATGCAGGTGCCGAAATCTGCCAGTTTGAGGTGTCCGTGTTGGTCCAGCAGCATGTTGTCAGGTTTGATGTCTCGGTGGATGAAGCCCATGGAGTGGATGGCGTCCAGCGCCAGCACGACCTCAGCCGTGTAGAAGCGGGCCCACTTCTCGGGTATGTCGTAGTTCATGGTGAGCGTCACCAAGTCGCCACCCGGCATGTACTCCATCACCATGTAGAGGTGGCGGTCATCTTGGAAAGCACAGCACAGCTAGGAGACAACAAACTCAGTCACTTTACTGCTCGTCCTTAAAAGCACCACGCGGTAATTCGATGTGTGATTTAGACTAAACTACAAAGTGTGGGTGTTTTACAGTTTTCCCTCTCAGATCCTACAGGCTTTGGTTGTCCTATCTTTTTGCATTTCAGTGAAATGATGAGTTAAAAAAGGTCACATTACAGATGATTTCAGGTGCTTTCCTTAATTCACGTTCCTCATCCACCTGCCTGCTGTTTCTACTTCACAAATTAAAGACAGATTTATTCCACTATATAGACTTTGTATGCTCCTGTCTGTAGTATATTTACCCTGTTTACATATCATAGCCTCATTCATTTGAACTCTGGATTGTCACTGTCTCTACCTCATTATTTTAATGCACAATCTGTACATTACTTCCTGTTTGTACAAACTGTTTTGAATATAAACTTTTCATCGTACTCCTACTTGCTCTTTGCATTGAATTCATGATTTGATTCTCTGCTTCACCATGCATTCACTACTGGTTTATTGTGAGTTCACTGCAGTCTACTGTTGTAGAGCTTTAAGATGTAAGGTCATTTAAAGGGCTCACATATTATTCACATTTTTAATTATCATTAATCGCAAAATCTCAATGGTGTGTCGTCATAATCACATTTATGACCGCATGTTTAAAATTCCATGATTTTGCATTTAAATGACTGTGAGGCTTTTATTTTGAATTTTGGTAATGTCTTAGACTGAGAGTACTGTACTTGCGGTTTGAATTCAATCCTGCTTTTATTTTGAACTACAGAAAAACACTGCAGTGGCTTAGACACTGTGCGCCCTGAGGGAGAGACAGCGTGTGATTCTTTGCAATTAAAAACCGAATGCTTTCCCTTCAATCCTTAATTCATCCTGATTAACTAGTTATTGCTGACAGCCCGAGTTCTTTCCAATACGACAGCCACTAATTACTACCACGCTGGAGTGAAAGCAGACGAGATAAATTAAGTGTCACATTCAGCACAATGTCTGAAGTTTTGATATTTAGAAAACGAGACCCACTAATAGACACAACAGATATTCAGTTGTCAGGGTTCGCATTAGTGTAGATAATTAACATCACTGACAAAGAGCTGTTTTTTTGGATACGTGGTGTGAGGATTAGTTTTGGGAAGAAAATACTGTAAAGTCAAATAAATAAAGTTAAATTTTAAACAATCTGCGAGCATGAACAGTTCTTTTTTTTAACAAAAACAATATATAATGTATTTAAGAACAGAACATTTTATCAAAACATACAAATCAAAACACTATTTTTCAAGTAAATGCAATTGCAGAATTATCATCCACGATCCATCTTATTCTGCAATAATTACAAATAGTGGAATAAGCTATATAGCAGTAAGTACAAAAAAACATTTTTTGTTTGTGTGAACAAGCAACACTTTCTCACTCTCCATGTGTACATTTCTGTCTTTTAGCTGGAGGCCTGGGTAATGACCGTGCTTCCACACTATTCTGATGCAGCGAGAAGAAGTGAAGCTAGAAATCCTTCAGATTAAATGCTGCCAATTTGGTGGTTAAAAAAAAAAACAGATTCTTTTGGGATTTATTTTGGACTCAGGAAGGAAAAGTTCAAACACAGTGACCCTGAGTTATAGCTAATAGGACTCCTTGTTTGTTTGCACTTCATTTCGTAATCACAATATTGAACAATGTTATTGCACATATTTCTCATATCATGCAGAGCTCGTCAATAGAATTCAAGAGGAGAGGGGGGCAGACAAGTTAATGAAGTATTCGTTACACTTAGAGAATTAAAATGAATTCATAGTCAAAGAAAGAGAATATCTAGGAAAATCTTACTCAGCACACGTAATTGAGGGAAGTGCAGAGACTTTGCAGTTTTCTTTTGCATTTATTTGTTCAATGATCTATTTTATATTGTCACATAAACATCAAACCATGTTTGTGTGCGCACCTGGACAACCCAGGGACTGTTGGAGAAAGCCATGATGTGTCTCTCCTCCCAGAAGAAGGCCGAGTCTGACCGCTTGATCATCTCAAACTTGCTGAGCTGCTTCATGGCGTAAACCTTCTGCGAGGCCTTGTGACGGACCTGCAGGAGAAGGACAACGCAGGGGAGAACAAAAAAAAAAAAAGAAAAAAGAAAAGAGGAGCTTGTAAAGACGTGCAACTGTGCAAGGACAGTAAGAACGAGACCATATGACTGTCACAATGACAAAGATAACAGAAGAGACAGAAGGAGAGCGATAGCAGGGGAGCCCATAATCACAGGCACACCCATACAAAAGACATGCTTACACAAGATTTAGGCACAAACACAGTATGCATCCCCTCTCCTCTACACCCACAGCAGACTTCACACTCCTCTCCTACACGCTGAGCCTGTCCAGACTTGTTTTTACCACAAGACGCTCAGCAGAGATCAGATTCAGGTTTCCAGCAGCACCACAGACACATCTGTTCAGAAGGATTCGCTGCTCTCCCTCATGTCTTCCCCTTTTTTCAACTCAAAATCATTTGAATGCGTCGTGATTTGGCATAAGAAGCTAATTATGTTTTTTAAAAGTTGCCTGGGTGACAGATTTGCAACATTTAAAAGACTGCTGCGCCCTCTACTGGTTCATATTTTGGTGTGTTTTGGTGCAACTTCCTGATTTCAGAGGCTTTTTGAGAACCTCTGCTGCTCATGCTTTGCTGCATGGATTTAAATGTCAAAAAATATGTCAAAAATAAGACAGTGAATAACAACTTAACACAACTATTCATTCGAGTCTTCGCAGTCTGAATCATCTCACCAGCTGCACTTCTCCGTACGCTCCTCTCCCGATCAACTTCACTTTTTCAAAGTCGTCGAGCTTCACCTGCAGCTCCCGCAGCTGACTCACCGTCTTTTCATCTGCAGGGACGGACATATAGAACGTGTTACCATGGCAACAGACCTTCAGGTTCAATGGATGATTTTTAGTTGATGGACCAAAGAGGTCAGCAAGAGGTTATAAAAAGTTAAACCACTCAAATATCATTTATAGGGGACAAAGAAGTTTAAACATTTAGACATGACATGGCGCTACTTCTTATTTATGTTTTTTTTAGATAAAGAAGTTTAAACATTTTGAGATGACATGATGCTGCTACTTTTTTTTTTTACACGTAAGACACCATATATATGCCATAGGTTAGCAGATGGGGCTGCTTTCAATCTGTAAAGTCTAAGTCAAAGAACAGTTTTTCTACTTTGTCTGCAAAAAACTGTCAAGACCAAATACAGACTGCAGAGGCGTTTATTGACATATCTCTTATCTCTTCTGTGACCTTTTGCAAAAAAAAACATCTGCATGCATTACTCTGTCTCTACAATGTGGCACATGGTAAATGGACTATGTCATACAATATCTGTGAAGTCATGAGTTTCCTCATCAATACCATTCTTTTTGCTCTACATCTACCTTTATGTTTGCACTGATAAACAAGTCCCATCTTCAGTTCCTCGTGAGTTTGGAGCTTCAAACTATCTCACTAGCATTGTTTACAAGCTAAGCACAAGACTGTTGACCTTTACTGAACACACTGTAGCTCTTACATCGGCTCAGAAAGGCATCAATGTTTTTGTTTTTCCTCAGGGCAGGGTAGTTCAAGTCATGAGCCAATGCAGTCATGGAATCCTGAATGACAGAAGAGACAAAAAAAAGAAAGAAATGTATTAAACATTTTTAACACAAATCACCAACAAAGTACAAAGATCTAACTTCTATGTTTCCCTCGATGTACGAGCTCTTAAATGAATCCCTGCATAGAGCTGGTCTGAGGCAAGGAATATTTTCATGACTCTCATTAATCTGTCAGGACAAGACTTGTAAGTTTGGCAACCCCGACCTTCTGCTGGCTGATAGAAGACAGCAAAACTAAATGAATGGAGGAAACAAGGACAGACAAAAGGAAGGAAGGAAAGAATGACATTTCTATTCACTGAAAATGGGCCTGTTAAACAGCAGCCTAAAAAGCAGTGACAGGATTACAATGGAGGTTGAATTTAGACATAACAAGTGATATAGGAAAAAAATCTTGTCACTTGATGCTTCAAAAACACAGTGTCACCAAGGCCCACCGACAAACACAGACCCCTCCCCATGGCTTGACAGAGGGGAGGGGGAGGCAGCGTCAGACTAAAATCTGAGGTCTCAGTCGTGTCATCAGCGCTTAAATCAGCCGTGTTGACTTTCACTCAGGAATCAAAATGTGCCGGTGATCCAAACTCATGAGGCTGGTGGGCCCGTTGTGCAATTGGACAGGTGGGTGAGGGGGACGGAGGGGGGGGGGGGGGTGCAGTCGGACCCTCTGTTCCCCTAAACAAGGGTCAAGTGGAGTCATTTAGTGTGCGTCTACGTGGGAGGGAGTTTGGGGTGGGGCTGAGTCGGGTCTTTAGAGACTGTTTGTTCGGGGGTCATGTGAGTGGGTGGGCACAGGCATGTGGAACAATTCTGCACCTTTAAATAGCAGTGGAGTGGAGAGATTCCCCCCCCCCCCCACTCCCACCCTTCTCTCCACGGTCACCCTACTCTTCACCGCAGACGGGTGGAAATAGACCTGAAGGCTCAGAAGCTATTGTGGGACAAACAGCTTATGGGTCTGGACTCAGGCTGAGTGCTCGAGGATCTATGATCATTTTACACTCTGTGTGTGTGTGTGTGTGTGTGTGTGTATGTGTTGTAGCAGCTATGGTTACTTCAGTAGAGGGAACTTTGCCTTCCACAGTTTGACAGCCATATTGAACTCTACGGCCTTTAAATGAGATCAATAATAAATGAAGAATCGGCTATGAGAATTAAGAATTTTAACTCTTTACACTTCCCTCGCTTCCTCATCTCTCATTTGATTCTTGGGGTCACGATTGGATTCAGAATCTATTTTCGATGAACTGATCATGATTCTATTTTTGAATGAGGACATACTTTAGGAATCTACACCAGTCATCTATGGCGGAATTTCTTGATGCTCCATTTGGTGCTCTACTGATTTACAGAGCTAGCTTTAGCACTTAGCAGGGAGTGACTGATTAGCAAAAAAAAAAAAAAAAAAAGATTTTTGGGAGTTATGAATCGATATAAATCTCAGAAGATAACAATCTTGATGATTATATAAACAATTTGAAGAATGTTATATTTCAAACGTTTGTCTGAAGGTTAAAGGTAAACTTTATTACCTCTTACTTTACTTCTACACAACTTATATTCAACCAGCTCTGATTCTACAGAAGGCGTTCTGTATCATGACGTCGTCACTATTGTGGGCATCTATCATGCTTGGTCATGATAGCTTAGAAATATCAGATATAATCTAAGAGTCCTTCGCCTGCTGTCAGAGCACTCAGAGCTCAAGACGCTCGGATCAAACTGCTTTGAATTTGTCACTCCTGGAATCTGAGCATATCTGACGGTGACGATCCTGCAGTTAAAGCTTCTTGCACTTACTGTGTATGTGTGTTTCTTCACACCTCCCACCCGCTCCTCTGTGAGCTGATACTGCCCGAGTACAGTCAGCAACAATGGAGAAGATCTCCGACTGTGTGGATTGTAAAATGAGCTCTGTCTCCTGAGAAATGGAAGAGACATGCGCCCCCTGATACAAACTAGGTCTGCGTTGAAATGTCCTAAATAGTATTCTTTAGAACTTTTAACTGGAACCGTCACATACTACTCTACTAGATTTTGTGTCTGCATCTAAACTATCGCTTTATAATCTCTGCTTATTTGGATAAATTACAATGTTGCAATACTTACAATAAATAGAAACAAGTCTCTTTGCCTGGTACGATTTCCTTTATTTGCACTCATAAAGCCACCGTCGCAGCTGAAGGTTACTGGTAGAACATTGTTACAGACACTTCCAGGGAATTTGTTATGAATAATCACTGAATATGCTAATTGGGGGAATATTAATGTCGACTATTTCAACACAATAGCTGTGTCTGTAACCTCTCCATCATGCTCTGTTGCCTCATAGAAAGAAGGTTCTGGATAAGAACCCAACAGCCAGCTGCAGCATTTCTGCATGCAGGTTCTGTGTGTGTTTCCTCTGGAGTCTGTCTTCCTTTATTAACCTGGTGACTTACAGGCAGCCTGTCAAAGACTGAATAAGATTACTCTACATTCTCCTCTCATTGTTGGCATCCTATCTAGCAGGAGTTTCTGGGGACCAATACAGATATTTTATTTTTATATATGTGAACCAGATTTTGTAAACGCTGCTGTACAGGATTGGTGCCAACAAACATTTGTTGTGTTCTTTTTTATACAATAACAATAGAGAGTCTATCTATCGATTAGAGAGAAACACAATTCGGATAGCAACATTATAGCTGATATCTTTCTTAGCTCTATCGTCCATCTTTAGAGATTGATTTAAATAAATAGAAGAACAACAGTACACTGTAACATGATTTCACTTAGAAATTAACTTTAAAGGGGACATATGATGAATCCTCTTTTACAGTGTTTTGAACATTAATTTGGGTAATCTGAGTCTCTACCGACCCACAAATGTGATCAGTGCTTTGTTTATGGTCTGCAAAAGTCTCACAACATAGAGAAAAATGCTCCCTTTCAAATTTGCCCTCCTTGTGACATCACAGTGGGATTCTGGTTAGAAAATACCCTCCCCTCTCCTTGTACAGTAGCTCCTCCCATAGACTCCACCTCCTGCCTAGAGCAAAACCGTTGCACAGGTCTGCCATTGTTATTCTTGCTACAGAGGAGTGATGTCTACTGGGAAAACTCAGGGGGGGGGGGGTCATTGCATTTAAAGATACACTCACACCAAAACGGAGCGTTCTGAGAGAGCTGGTTTATACAGGGTCATAAACCCCCTCTGGTGCTTGAGTCAGGTTATATTTAGACCAAAGCACAGCACGGCTGTTTCATTCAGACCATAGGGACTGTTTGAAAAGGTAGAAAAGGGGGATAATATGTCCTCTCTAATAAACAAAAATAAACTGAAAATCAATAATCACACAACGGAAATAAAATTAGCCGTTAGCCACATGGTATGCTAATATTGGCTGATTGGCTACTTATCAAACAAAAATGTGTAGTGATTCCTGGAATAACATCAAAGACCGTAAAACACAGTAAAAAAGATACAAGAAAAGAGAACATCCATAATAAAATATAACTCTTGATAAAAGAAAAACGTCAAAGTCCAAAGCGATTTTGGACAAACAGGAAATAGTGATTTGAGGTCACCGCAGGTTAACTCCAACTCAATTCCAGGAAGTGACTGTAGCTTCCTGTGTGGCAGCTCCCTGCATTAGGCAACACGCTGGCCATTGTTGAGTCCACTACCGAGCAGATCAGAACTAGACACAGCTGACTGAAGTGATGACATGATGACCGCAGACGTTTGGACGGACAGTCAGAGTCAGCTTTAACTGATTCATTTCACTGTGCAGTTTGATTACGACATTACGACACAACTAAGAGCAGCTCTTGGCTTTACTTGTGGATTATCAGCACTAAGAATAAATACAAAATAAAACAAGAGTGTACTCTGATTGTACAACCTTAAATCTCCCTTAAATGCCTTATCAATTCATTAGATGATATTATTTGATCCCTTTTTGATCCATTAATCCGTTTCATCATTTTGACCCCATGATTCCTTCAAATGTATTCTATACATCTATTCACCATGGCTGTGAGGCAGCTGTGGCCCAGTGGTAGATTTGGTAGTCTCTCAATTTGAAGGTTGGGGGTTCAATCCCCAGCTTGAATAGTCCTTGGGCACTGAACAGGCTGCTGCTTCAGTGGGGTGTGAATGTGTTGGGATTAGTTAATACTGCAGCAGCCTCTGCCATCAGGGCGTGAATGTGTGAATGTGACATTCAGTGCAAAAAGCACTTCAAGTAGTCAGAAGACATGAAATGCGCTCCAAAGCTCACCTCCATTTCCTCGTCCATTTATCAGGTCAAACCTTTTTATGATCCATTAGTAAGACCCTTCTTTACAGATTCCTACATTGACCCCATTGAGATCCTTAAGCAAGACGGATCTATTCATCAGGTCATCAGCAGAGATGGGACTGATCCGATCATATATTGGTATCACCAATCCATGTCATTGATCAAAAACGATAGTTGGACACTTTAAATATTCCGACTTTGTCCAAGTCTCACTTTGAAGACATTCAGACAGAACTGTAAGAAGCGCCCACAAATCGTCTCCATGACGATGTTCAGACGAGATGGACCAGCTGCTTTTGATGATCAAAAGTACAATTCTTGGTCAACTCTTAAAAGCTGACCTGAAAGATTTGTAGTGTGTAGTGGATTGTACCCACACAAGGCGTATATACAAATGTGAATGTATTGAATTATGTGTTTTGACCACAGCACGTAACTGTATTGTAAATAAAAAGAATAATAGTTTCATCCTACACAGGTATAGATATTTGTTTTTTTGTTTTGTTGCACAAATGGCAGGTTTGTAGGTTTGTCTTCCTCCTGCACCTTTTCATTCTTTGAAAAGGCAAAAAAAAGGAAACATTTCTTAACATTATACGTCATTAAAGATATAAAAATATAATGAAATATCATTTTGATACCATTTGGATCGCTATGCATCCATCATATGGTTATAATATTGATATTTAATGGTGGCATCTGTTCTTAAATTGTATCCCTGGATTGTCTGATTTTATTATACGTTTAGTTTGTGCATTGACTAAGCATACAAACAAATCAAATCTAAATCTTCTAGTCTGTAAGGTCTGGTGTGAGATACTATCCAGAACAAAAGCGTGACATCGGCTCAAAAATGTGCGTCTGTTGTCAGAGGTTGGGACAGAGAGGCTTAGCAGTGGCAGTAGTTTTATCAAAGTTGGAGAAGTGCATTCTTAGGACAGGTCAGAAAGCGGGCATGTCAATTAGAGGCTCGAGAGTCAACAGAAGGGGTGAAAAGATAAAAGATTCATCAACAATTTGAAGAGGGAGCACTGGAATGTTGCTTTTGTGTGTACCTTAAGTTTGGGTTATAAAAGTCCTTTTACATACATGTTACCTTTTAGATGGTAAAAAACTACAACTTCCATGATGTAGTCCTAAAATCCACTGGTTTAATCACAGGGACACATGGCTTCACATGGGTATGGTGGGGTTTCCTCTGTTGTTGTCCTACCTTTTTTTTTTTTTTTTTTTTTAAAGGTTAGTAAAAGGTTAATAAAATGTTTGTACAATAGTTCACTCACTCACTGACTGTTCTTTGGATTGTTGAATAGATTGGATTCATATTCATAACTTGTCCCACTCATATCAGAGTCTAAGTTATGGAACCAACTTACCTGTATCAGAGTCAGACTCAAACCAAAGTGCGTGAAGGCGAACTCACCAGTAGTGTTTGAAAGTTGAGAGCTGCCTGTGGAGTCTTCATCAGAGACTCCAGCTTCTTCAGCCGGCTCTCCAGCCTGCTCTCCGCTCCAAGCATGACTACGGTCGAGTGTATCCACGTCCAATATCATTCAAAAATCAAAGAAACAAAAACACCTGTTGACTTGTTTCCTTATCTGAGCGCGCGCAGGCGGAAGGTAGTCTCACTCCTCAGTTCCTCATGTCAGCTTTCCTGTGAAGTGCGCCTTGACTTGTCAGGTTAATTATTTATCCGCTGACCAAGTCTTCTGTCTCACTCCTGTTTTATTATTCAATGTTCAAAGGTTTCACTCACAGGAAAGTGAAACCAAGTAGACGGTTTTATTACCGAAGAAAGGAGAGCTTCACTTTCAGGTGAGTCCAGCCGACTCCCAGGTAGCTACAACAAAATCTGATCTGACTACTATGTGCCCAACCTGTAGGACGGAACACAGACAAGTTAGACAGGATACAGTCGTATGACTTCCGGTAAAAAAACTGTCAAAGTAAAAGTATCAAACTCTTTAATACAAAAATACAAAACAGGCTGAAACTTACCACGTGTATTCCTCACCGTGTAATATAGATCGAAAGCAGATAACGAGGCAGATAACGAGACAATATTGATATTGAGGTGTAAGATAACAATAACAGATTCAGAATATTTTAGATAGATAGATAGATAGATAGATAGATAGATAGATAGATAGATAGATAGATAGATAGATAGATAGATAGATAGATAGATAGATAATTTGTGTTTAAAAAACAAAGGAAGACATGTATTTCATTTTAGAATTAAGCAGAGTAAAAAGTAATGTAAATAGAAATAAGATAATAAAACATTTTAAAATTAATATGTTCTATATTTATGTAATATAAATATAACATACATAATTGATCATTTTAATCGATTTTTAAAAATTGAAATAATGGGAAAAGCCTATCATATTAAAGGTCTTTAAAAAAAAGTTTATACTAAGGGAAAAAAGTATAGGCTTTATGGATTACAAAAACTAATGTTTGTACAAAAACATAGAACAAAACAACATTTTAATGTTGTGTTCCTGTCGTATATGAAGGTATAGATGGTCGATTGACACTTTTATTCTGAAAGATAACTTCCAGTATTAACTTGTCTAATATAGGGGACTTGATAAATATTAATCACATTTGATCCCTCTTCGTCTGCACAGTGATAATGTTCTTTACAACATTCGCAGCTTCGGTGTTTATGTATCTATAATAAGTTGTCTGACTCGGGGAGAGCAGCGCTCCTCAAAACTCCACCAATGACTGCAGCAGGAAGCCCTCACCAAGCCGGAATTCCTGCTCTCTTATCTCATTCATCTGTTTTACCGTCACAGCTCAGGGCCTCGACCAACTTTTAGTATTTCAGGAATGTTGATGCGCTGCCTTGCAGACTGCTGGCACTAAAAATAGACATTTACAGGAACCACAGTGAGTAAGCAGCCCTTATCTACAGCATCATGTCTGTAAAATTAGGCTTAACATATGGCTCATATTCACAGTTAGAATGATACAGGACAACAATATTTGGGGGGAAAATCAAAAGACAGACAAGGTAGGCTGTATAAATGACTCAAAATCTGTGAAAACACACCAGAGATTGGTTGCTCTTAGAATAACTTTTATTTATTTTACTTTACAAAGAGGTATCCATCAAAGCTTTCGGATAATGAATCTATATTCAAAAACAAATAATTTGTGAATAATCTATTTAGACAGTGGGATAAAAGTTTGACAAAGGAGGCCAGAAAGTAACAATGGATTGCAGGCATTGACAGCAACAACATTTGAGACAAATAGATATTGGATGTGTCCAAATATTGGATAAAAACACATTAAGTATCAGGTTTTAAATGGCAATGATTAAAATGTGCAATACAAACCAATGGCAGTCTTGATGGTGTTCCCTTTTTTTGGCTTGTCAAAGCAGAGGAACACTTGTTGATTCTGCAGATATTAGCTGTGTGTTTTCTTGTATGTGACAGCTGTATAAAGTAATTGGATGCAATGAGAAAATAATGGCAGCAAGGTGTGGAATAAAAAGCTGTCTACTTGGCATTTAAAATCAGTCAGGTGGCACTGAGTGCAGTGTCATGTTATGTCTAATCAAATGGTTTTCAGCAGTCTTCCTCTGGGCCTCTTGATGCTTTCTTGTCAGGAAAGGGCAGGTGCAAAGTTACAAAGGCAAACACTGCTCTCTAGTGGGGATTCAGTATATAAACAAAAAAAAACAAGGACGGGGGCATTTAAGGGCTTTAACGCGCACAAAAACACAATCATTAAAGAGAAAAATAAAGAAATATAGCACTTTTTTTGTGAAAATCTACAGATGCAGAATCCATAAGTTAATAAAACATCAAATAATATCTGTGTAGAGTTCAACTAGAAAACTGAAAATGTATAAAGGGATAAGAGTGTTGACAAAACATATAGGTGATCTATCTGTTGAAATCTCATGTATCCCCGATAGCAGGAACTGTAATACTGATCGCTGCATACTACAGCATTTGACTGTTGAGTATAATACCACATTTGGTAATATTACAAGCCATTAAGAAAACTGCCATGTGCCATGAATCTTCTAGATTTCAAAGCAAATAAGCAGGGCACTTGGAGCTTAAGGTGATTCAAAATTCTGCTATGAAAGCTTTGGCAGATCAGGTGAGGAAGGGTCTGGATATTGTACATTTATAGGCCAGCGTCAACAGGACGACTTAAATGTTCCAAGACCATCTCAGCTACTGTAAATCAGTAGACCTCTCCCTGTATATTCTGTGTAGTTAAACTTTGCTTTAGAGGATGCAGCAGAAGCATCCTTTCTCCTCAGCTGTCTGTCTGAACAGGCCAGCTAGGCTCTCTCCACAGAGGGGAATCAAATGCCCGAGGATGAACTCTTAATCTTAGCAGACTTTCTCTCCTCCCTTGGAGGAAGTGAGAAGGGTAGGGAATTACAAGCAACCGGTTGTGAGGAATCAAACCTCAGAATTTGTATGTTGCTGTGTACCGTATTTAGATTGGGATGTGAGGTTGGAGGGGAGAAGGGTATACCATTTTCCTGGCTGTCGCTCAAAAAAATAAAAAAAGCTCCTGAAGTCTGAGCCCCCGTCAGCCAGGTAACCCAAAACCTGGAGTGGGGAGTCAGCGTGGGATATGGGGAGAAGAACAATGTGGCTCTTTGTGCGAGGCGGGCAGAGAAAACAAACCGTTTCCCCTGGAAAGAGATCATGTTCAGGCTCCATCTGAGAAGACCACACAAGGCCGATCTAAGCCCTGTCTGCTGTGGATCGCAAGGAGAGGAGGAGGAGGAGTGCACACACACACACACACACACAAACAGACACACTTCAGGTCAATGTCAGACAGGGTGAAGATCTGAGATGCTCCATATCGAGCGCTCACTGACCACAACATAACACAATAGCCAGAAATACTCTTTGGTCCAAGACGAAATATGTGACTGTGTTGTTGTTCTTCTCCATCTTTGATTAGCAATATTTTGGCCATCTGGACTGCCTCCTGGATGAGCACCCTGCTGGTCTACAGGCAGAGCAACACTCTGGTGGGCTGACAGGCTGAGGAACTGGCTTGAGGGTGTTAGCACTGGCGTTGTCCACAAGAGGGCGTGGCACTGAGTCTGGCACCGCCATACAGTGTTAAACAGGGAGTCTGTTCATTAGGTGGAGAGAAGGGAGGAGGAAAAAGAAACAGGAGTGGTAAGATTTTAAAGATTCTTGGCTGATTCTCTTACATTTACATCTTTAAGCATATTTTACATCTACCCCTTTTCTCTGGACACTGATTCCATAATCTGCCCATTTGACATGAACACTGAGATAGAGGCTTTCAGTCATGTCAACACTCAGATAACTGTCGCACGGGGCACAATCAAACCATGAACATCTGGCCTCTTTCTCTCTCACACACATACTTGCACAGACTTTCATTCAAACACAAACACTCACATGTAAGGGCCAAACCAGGGTTCGGTATTCCCTCTGTCCCTTTGCGTTTTAGTTTCAAACGCTCAGCGAATACCCATGTGGTGGGATCAGATTACACGGGGCTATAAAATATCCCAAATAAAGGCAGGGAAAATCGAGACGCGAACAAAAAAAAAAGAAAAAAAAAAAGAGCTGTTTCCTGAGGTGAAATCCTGGCTGCAGATTCTGTCAGAGTGGGAGATTGTTTTAAAAAAAACTTTTCGCAGTGGAGACAATGGAACAGGTCAGCACTGCTGGATTCAGAGGTGGCAAGCTAAAGTCATTCACATACAGCAGCCAGCTCTCATTACACACAACGCAGGGCCATAAATCCGTCTGCACAACACAAGCAGCATGCTGTGATTTCATATGTATTGGTTACTAAGGGGACCCATGAAACCACAACAAATGACAAAGAGTTAAGTAGGAACTCATTAAGTGAAAGGAGATCTTGTAACCTAAACACAAAACATCTGGGGTATAAGATAAAGGTTCATGTTGTGCTTTCTCTATCGTCATTCATAACATTATTATTAAGACAACCCATGGCCTTTGGAAAGGGTAATGGAGAGAAAAGCAAGCCAGATGAAATCCAAACCATCCCTGTAATATCAGCGGATTTATCTCAGGGCATACAGTAAAATGGTAACATGATCTCATTATGGCGAGATACCAATGGGTGAGGACATCGGGTGGTGTTACAGCCATTTGGACGGCCAATCAGGCAAGTGAAATCAATAGGGCCTTTGATTGGTCCAAAGTAAGGAGGATTTTCTGCTACTCTTAACAACAACATCTGGTTGGCAGTGGTCAGCAGTGGTGAGTGAAATGAAGGAAACTGTTTGAAAGAGGAGAGCTAAACCCACAGGAAAGAGAGAGACAAGCCAAGTGCCAGAACAGGGTGTCATTATGACATGTGTCGAGTTTTGCCCCTTAACCCCAGAGCTCTAACACAACAGACGGTTTGCTTGCATATCACAGCGCCTTGTAGTCTATCTGACACTCTGTCTCTGTAGCGACATCAGACTCATGTCTGCACTGCCTATCTGTCCTTACTGCAAATAAGTGGGTCACACTTGATCACCCAGCCTGGATCCACCCTGGTTGTCAGGTTGGATAGACCACCTCAAGGTCATGGATTTGATTCATCAGCGGCTATCTGTCCTTGTCAAGCCAATATATTATTCCATCTTCTCATTCATCTCAAACTTTGCAAAATAAAGCATCAGTTAATTGGTTAAAATGTAGAACTCTCTCGAGCTCTGTTAATCAGACAGGGATTCACATAGCTCTGCAAAAGTGAGCAAACAAAAAAAGGTTGCCGTGCAAACAAAGCCTTGTGACTGTCAGGTAGTGGTGTAGTGCTCGCCTTTCAAAGTGACTCTCACTGCCTTTGCCCTCCACCTCCTTTCCCCTGTTGTAACCTTAGAGCCCCAAGGAGTGCCAGGTTACTGGGATTCTCTCTCTTTGGCGCCATGCTGTTTAGTGCCCACGCGCATACTGTGAGACCTGTGATTAAGCTTGCACTGTTTGTGTGTGTGTGTGTGTGTGGTTGTATGGATGTGTGTATCTGCACATTTTCAAAACCCTGGCTTTTGAAATAATTAAACAAATCTAGAGTGCCACGTGACTGGGGTTTGCCACAGAGAATAAAAAATGGGGTTTGGAGACCTAATGCCAATAAATTTACCAATCAACTTGGTATATTCGTAACATAACACTCCCTTTAATCTCAGACACATTAGCTGTTGGTGACATGTTTTCTGGATTAAGGTTATGAGTTTGAAAAAAACAACAACATAATTTTGCTGATATCATTCTTAGGTTGGGACAACAATGAAATGCTTGAGTGAATTAATAATGTCAGAACCCCTACATTTATATGACTAACAACTTTGATCAAAGCAGCCCTGATGGTTGCATTATGAGTTTGATGCTATCTTTCCTCATCACGTAAAAGAATATCTCACCTCTTTCCGCTACTTATTCTGATCACGGATTCGTAGGCATCGCCTCTTCAGAGCGGGCTCCATGTCTCCAGCACTGGGAATATTAGCAGGGCTCCGCAGGCTACCCTTATCCCTTAGCTTTGGCAAGAGCAGTGGGGTGGTGGTCCCCCCCGTCTTTGGTGCTGTTGGCAAGGCATAGGCATGGTCCTCATCAGGCACATGGGGGTCCTCTCCTACCTCTCTGACTATTGCTAAGGGCTCTTCTGATTGACTAACTACACCCTCAGCCGGCACTTTGCCAACAACAGAGCACTTGTTCTCTTTGATAGACTCCAGCTCACTGACTGCTGGGTCAGGGGCTGTTGCTGGTATTCTCTGGGTTAAGGATGAGTCCGGACTTGGGGGTGTTGAAGAGGGTGTTGAGGAGGACATTCCATTTGGACCATGGTCCTGAGATATCAGGGAAGAGGATGTGGCATCCATAGGATGACTGCTCCCACTGGGGCTGATTGGTGTGTTTAGAGGTGGAGAATGGGAGTCCTGTTGGTGGTAGAAGTTGTCATGTAAAGGGGAGTGTGATAATGAAAGGGTTGGTCTGATGATATTGTGGAGCCCTGATCTAGAACCCTGCCCTGCTCCTGACTCCCCAAGCTCTGATACATCAAGCACTCCATTGGCACTTGCTCCCAGATTCACTTGGGTCCTTTGAAGAACCCTTTGGATAACTTGCCGTTCTGATTGTGGCGGCTTATAGTCTGCCAGTCCTTCAAACTCTGGGGCTGAGTAGGGGGATTCATTGTACAGTGCTCTGGGGGAGGATGCGCCACTGTGGGGCGTGGATGTTGGAGATGGGAATGGCCTTTCTGATTTAACCCTATCAATGTCCCTTGTGATGGGGTCACTTGGTGAGTTTCTACCCAGATTGTTGGCTATCAATCTGCTGTTCCCTTCAGGAATCTCTGGCGTTGGTGGCCTTGTAGCCCTGGCTCTACCCCTATCTGTCCCATCTGGCACAGGCTGAATTACACTTGGAGTTTCTGGGGTTGCCTTGGAAGGGACTGGAATGGGAATAGGAATAGGTATAGGGACAGGTAGGGGGACAATGATGGGATAAGGCACCAAGATAGTGGGTTGGGGCAGAAGAGGGCTGAAGGAGGGAATACCAAAGTTCATTAAGTGTGGCATTGGGACAGGACCTCTTGGCATCATGTTTAAGGGTGGGGAGTGCAAGCCAGGGAAGTACGCTCCTGGGAAAGGGTGCATCATACCAGGGGGATTCATGGACGAGGATGTCGGTGGCTGCAGGTGAGGGGAATGAGGAGGTCTTTGGATAGGGCTTGAGGAAGGGGCTGGGTGTCTGGGAGGGTTGGCAAGGGGGCTTCTCAGGCCCTGAGCATAGAGTGGAGGTCTGATGAATGGCATGGGGATTTGAGGTACTGGCTGATGTTCCAGAAGGGGACGAGGAGGTGGGTGAGGATGAAGGGAAGCAGAATGGGGTGTTACCTCAACAGCAGGGGTTTGTGGAGGATGCTGAATAGGTCTCTCCAGTGCCCTCAGCCCAGAGACTGTGACTTTGGAATTAGAGGAGGAAGCCTCTGAGGGAGAGATGGAGGTGGATTCGGCTGATCCAAGGATTGTTGCAGGCACTTTAGGGGAAAGGTTTCTACGACGAGCTTCTCCTGCACTGCCACTGTTCCAAGAATCAGGAGTGAGTAGCTTTTGACTTCCCAAACTGTTCTCTGCCCTCCCTTCCTGGCTTGATCTGCTGGGACTGGAGCTGGTAAGAGCTGCACGAGCTTCTCGATAGAAAACATCCATCTTGTACTGATTCAGACACTTGGTGCTGCAGAACTGGAGTCGTTCCTCACCAGATCCAAAGTCCAGGTATTCTTTAGTGTGGCGGATATGCTTGCACCAATCACATACCTGTGGTACAGGGGAGAGAGACTGCTGAGGGTCAATTAAGGAATTGATCTTTGCCGAAAGATTTGTGCAAATATACAGTTATCAGAACCCTACATTTTAAGGTAAGAATAATGCAAGCTACATGTGTAAAAAACATTTTAATTTAGTAGCTTCATAGCATATTCTTGGTAAAACACAAGAAACACTGATGGTGTCCTTACTCTGACATTGCTGTTTATCTTTAACACCAGTCTGGGTGAGTCCTCTGTATGAGGATGCTGAGGGGATCGCTCTCCATGGAGGTCTTCATCTCTGGCCTGACAAGGGGAAAAAACTACAATGTGACACATTGACACTAACCATTGAAAAACAGACGTCTTTGATGGATATATTCTCCTATTTATGAATGTAGCAGCACCTGCCCAACATCAAATTGTTGCTGAGATCATTATGTGTTCTTCATATTAAAAGTGACAAAAGATAATGATAGTCATCAAGGTAGGAAACCTTTTGAAGATCATGCACGGCACGAAACTCTAAAAGTAGGAACAAGGAAGTGGAATTACTGTGCTGTGAAACAAATATGACTTTTTAACTGAGCAAAGCAATAATACATTAATGGATTGTCATTTTATTAATAGTGTTTCTGGTATTAATATAGGAAATTCCTCTTGATTTATGTAAGCTGATCTGCTGTGGATCTGAGTGCTCCCCCATTTCTGTGACCCACTGAGTCGTGTTGAGTTACGAAACATGAGGCAGCTGAAGGTAAGGTATGCACTGAAAGTGGACACCTCGCCCCAGGCCTCCTGGCTTTCCTCTCAGACAAGCAGCGACAAGCCAACGGCAATGCTTTCCTCCTCGCCTCCGAAAAACTAGAGGGCTTGTTGCACAGAGTCTGCACCGCCCTCTTTTTTGTCTTTGTCGTTGTGAGAATAAAACCTACCACCGTATAAACAACAGTGAGGGTGAAAGGCGATACAGCTGCTGTCATCCTCACATCCAAAGAGGGTATATCCATGTCGTAATGGAAGGTGAAAAATCATGGCAATGTACACCTAAGCGGTTCACCAAAGATGCAGCTTTCCTTTCCTGCAGACCAAAGCCACTTCATGGCAGTCCACATCTCCTTCAATGTGAAAACTGATGCTAAGTGTCCTCTCTAAACTTTGACCTCCCTCCCACCATACCTATACTGGCTCCTCCATAATAACCAGACAGTGTCTTCCCAAAGATACCCTTTTTAAATGATGGTACATTTATCCATCTTTTATCACCTCACAAGATCAGTATTATATGTTTTTGAAGGTCTCTTTAGTTACCAGTGACCGTTGACGCCTGGGTGTCTTGTGAATGGAGAGTGAAACAGTTGGAATGTATGTCTATGTTTATATGCTTAAAAATCCGCTGAATTAATCATATTAAAAAAAGGTATTAACAGGTCACTCATTACCATTATCACAGGATTTCCAACATTTTACCAACAACTGGACAAACCCAAATAATAAAATGTGTAGACTCATTTATATGTATTTTATACATTCTTTCATTACCACTGACCTTATTGCGTTTGAAGTAAGCCCGTCTGCAGGCGGCAAAGCACTTCTCACTGCAGAAGCTTTTCAACTCTGAGCCCATACATAGAGAGTAGCGTTTCACCCCTTCCTTCTGGCACCAAACACACACTATCTGCACATTTTGTACATCTTCCACTGAAGGGGAAAGAACAGGAAAAAGAGGATTGAGGTTCAATAAAACGGACAATTTGTTTAAAGAGGTTGTTTTGGCTTTTTGGTTTACATTATTTTTGGTGGCAAGACTAGTTTGTGCTATGGTTAATTCAAACAGCAATGTTACAAATCGTTACCTCCTAATTTTTGGGACCAGCATGTTTAAGAAGCCTTTGTGTCTTTATGTTTGTGAACAACTCAAGATGCGATTTTGAATGCGGCAGATGTGTAATTGTTTAAAGAAATCAAGAGATATGAGTTGGCTTTGTCTCTTAAGTTAGGAACTAATCCTTTATCCAACTAAAAAAAACGGAAAGTTGTCTTTCATCTTAAGTTTTGAGATCTTCCTATCAATATTTGGTGGACAGTGAACAACCACTAGTCCTTTATATAACACACATTCAAATACCTGTGTCTGTGAAAAAGAAAACAACTGTTGATGTTCTAAAACCCAAAGGAGAAACAATAAAACAACGCAATCCAAAAGATCATCATCACTTGAATTTCCCTCGGGATCAATAAAGTATCTATCTATCTATCTATCTATCTATCTATCTATCTATCTATCTATCTATCTATCTATCTATCTATCTATCTATCTATCTATCTATCTATCTATCTATCTATCTATCTATCATCACCAACTTCTACAGATTGAATGAGGTGACTCTTGCTGAGATGCACCTTGCAACACCTTGCCCTTTGAAACCTTCCCTGTCCTTGAGTATTGTTTTTGACCAAATCAATAATAAATCAAGAGATGCTTTTGGGTATAATTCATTTCCTGACCTTTCCTGAACTTATGTTATATGACAATCCTATATTTGTCTCTTAAGTGGACAAAAAGAGAACAAAATGATCCCTATGGGGAAAGTAAAGTTTGATATTGCATTCTATCCTATTATGTAGTATTGCATCACATATCTTCCACTTGAATCATATTACATCATATTGCACTATATCCTATCCTAAATACAAACAAGTCACAGAAGTAAATGCAGCTCTCTGAATTTTTCTCATTCACATTACTGACCCTGCACTCTGACTTTTCACACATGATCCTGATACCAGTAGGGGGTTGAGTTTGCGTGTGTGAAACCAGAGACAGCAATGCTTGAAGAGCAAGTCATATATATGAATTTGTACTTTCATCGATCACTACCTGCTGATGGCTTTATGAGCGGAACAATGACAGGGGCGCTCTTGTGCTCTTTGGGGGTAGTTAGGGATGAGCTCGTTGAGGAAGAGGATGGCGAAGAGGATGGAACACTGGAGGACTCTCTCTCTCCACTTTTTATTGCCAGGACGGGGTGACATGCGTTGGTTTCCAGGCTCTTGAGCTTTGGCAATGAGTTTTCTGAAAGACATAAAGGTGAAAGTGTGAAATGCAATAGAAGAAAACCACTTGGAAAGACACTGTAATAGCAACAATGTCCTTCATTTATTTCTAGAAATCAACATGTGGTGAGAACCAACGGACGTATCTGAATGAATGAAACTTGAGACGATAAAACTACAGTATATAGAGTACACATTTGCACAGTGACTCAATGTCTGCACTGAAACCTGCAGAACCTGTTGGAGTGAATTCAAGAAAACTCTTCTCCTCCAGTGAACTGTCCACACCAGCCCTCACCTTTTAGCACAGACACATGCTGTCTCCTTTCTCTGTAGTTTCTTATCTCGTTGGCCTCCGAGTCTCTGAGATCTACCTTGTCGTAGCCGTACCATCCCAGCAGCTCATTCATGGTGCTTTCTGCAAACGTCTGCATGAGAAAAAAAGAGGAAACAAATCACTGATTAGCCTTCCATGTAAAAGGATAGGGTAACTGAGACATGGCACTGCCTGCAAATGGGAAATTGTGAGCGAACATCTTAGGGTTGTTAGTGGAACTTTTTAGCCTATGTTAAACAAAATCAGACCTCCCTATGCTGAATCAATGTGAGGGATTCTTTCTCAGCCCCAGCCCACTTTGGAAATGAATACGGGCACAGTGGAGTACAGTATGACGCTTTTTCCATGATGTGTTCAAGTTGTTTACTCTTGCTAAATCTGAGACGGAAAGGTTTTAAACCTAACACCAGTGTGAAATCTATGAATCATCCATTGTTTATCTCTCTTAATTGGAAAAAAAGAGGCAGAAAAGAAAACTGTTCTCCACAGATGGGATGTGTGGTCTTTTTTTTTTTTTTTTTATTACCACCAGATGAAGAAAAAACATAACACAAAGGTCTCTCTCTTTATCCACCCACCTCTCTCTGTGGCTTTGGAAGAACCGGATTGGAGGAGAAACCTGATCCCAAACGGGCAGAAATCAGAGCGGGACACCCTACACCACAGTGAGGTCCCACGGTTCTCGGAAATGCCCCACTCCTCTTCTCTCTCCAATGTCCGCCACTTTCTCTCTCTCTCTTTGCCCAGCTTTACCCGTCCCTCCCCTTGTCCCCCCCCCACCCTATCTTCCCCATCCTCCCCTCCACCTTCTAGCTATGACACCCGACACAGCTCTGCCTCTCAGGTTTCACCCTTTTCCAGCACGGCCTGGCCTGCTGTGGTGGTGTTGTAGTGCTGTAGTACTGACTGCACATTCTTTCCCCTGCTTTCCTCACTACGACCTCTGCTCTGCTCTCGGGCCTCAAGAAGAAATGGATCGCTCCCTCGCTTGCTCACTTTCTGCTGTGCATGTGTGTGTGTGTGTGTGCGTGTGTGTCTGGAAGAGTGTGTGGGTGAGTGCAAGCAGCGGTATCATATCCAGCTAAATATGCCTAACGATGATTAAAGTGAGGTATCCGGTGTCTGGTGTTGCGCTTGGGTCTGACGTGGAGGGAGTAGGTCCGAATGTGGTGTTGAAACAGATGTATTACAGAGACAACACTAGGCTGGACTTCAGCTAGGCTAGAAATCTTTTTTTTCTGCCTTCCTGTCTGTCTTTTTTTCTCACTTTCTCCTCTACCATTTCATAATTAGACTTATTTAAAAAGGCGCACATCTCCAAGAATTAACTCTATATTTATAGTTACACACACAGTCAGCTCGCATGACTCTGAGTTTGTTCTCTATTACCACTTGATTACCCACCTGAAAAATAAGGGGCTAATAAAATATATGTTATATATGCTAATGTCATATATTATTGATGTATGAACAGGTCAGTAACTGGTAAAACATTTAGGCTGACAGAAGGGCCAATATGGACACATTAGTATTGCCATAGATAGGCCTACTAGTAACCTATATCGACGAGGATATCGATAGCAATACTGGTATCTGTTTTGAGAAAACTCTAGTTTCCCATCAGATCTCAGTACTGTGATGTTCTGCAGGATGTGTACACATTAATGGCAACTCTCCTACATGCATACAGTCCAGTATCATTTACTGTTTTCCTGTTAACGAAAGATGTTTTTTTTTTCACCCAGCCCTCAACTTCCCACAATGTTGTTTTTGTTTCTTTCTGGCAGTTCAGACAAACATCTGCTTTGTAAGAGTGACAAGCCATATCCCAAACCACAGAGAGAGTTGCAGCCAAAGGCAACAAACCGGGGCCGACCCTGAGATTCAGCCCAGGCAGGGCTCACATCAAGAGGGGGATAGCGTTTCACATGTTTTGATTAAAATTAGTTAAGTTGTAACACTACACCTCCCTTGGATATCAAGCACTACGGTCCAAACCACTTGCACAAAAAAGCGCACATTTCCGCTCTCACGAAAAGGCCAGAATCCCCCCATGATCCCCCGAGAAATTGCATGTCTTTTTACTTTTCTGGGCTCCTGCTTCAGGGAGCATTGGGTATCTTTTACCACCGCAGTCGACACTCTCAAATAGCCAGTGTCCAAACCCAAACAAAGACGGCAATCCATGGATTAGTTTCCATGCAGTAATAGGTTCATAATGGTGGGAGGGAATCATGTCTGTGTGTCCTTTTAACACACAGAGGGGAGATTCTTCAATAAAAGAATACAAATTAAAAAAAACAAGAAGATGTTATCATAAAACAAGAACTTTGGTTTGCCTTGGTTATATTTAAACTATTTGAATTGTGTGTGCTTTAGTGTATTCCCATTGTGCAAACAAGTGAGTGCTTTCAGAAAGTTAATACTATCCTCTTTCTTGTTTTCAAATCATAAGGGCAAGCCTCTGTGGTACAATCAGCAAGTGAGCAAGAGCAAGGAAGAAGTGACGCACATCTGGATCTCCGCAGGACTTAAGCGTCTGGCCACAGCTGGCCTGAGTGGCGTCACATGAAGGCAAAGGCTAATACTCTTATTCATTGCAAACAAGATAAAATGGTGTATATCTCGCATCTTTAAAAGAAAGTCCTAGGCTATATTAAAAAGTTTATAAAGCTTCGTTTATTTCCTTCATAATGGAGCGAACGTTTGAGGTCCTAGTGTTTTTACTAAATTTGCATAAATTCGCATTAAAGACTCAAGAGCTCAATCACTAAAAAGAAAAACACTGCAATATTCCCTGCATTCATTCGTGCGCAGAACACCTTTTGGATTTCTTGACTGGTGAGCCTTCTCATGCGCACAGAAGTTGCGAACTTCTCACTGGATCGGAAAACAAAAAAAAAAGTAATCAAAAAGTCCCTCTCACCTTCATCTCCTGGTTGATCTCCCTCTTTACGGGGTGCGCAGGTTTCCTGCTGCGCTTATTTTCCGGAGGTCTGCCTTTCTCCATCTCTGGCATAGTCCTGTTCTGAGGGGATCCGGTCCGGATCAGAGTTGGGTCTTAACAGGAGGATTTTTTTTGTTTTAATGGTGTAACTCTGAGTGAAAGCTGTCACTCCCGGTGACAGTGACTGTCATTCCCGAACGCGCGAGTCCCTCATCTGGGGCTTCTCATCATGAAAGTCCACTGAACATGCGTGCGCTCCGGACAGGACACTCCACCGACGAATAATTCCCACTCTCTGTTCTGCAACACCGTCAAGCACCTGCCGTGATCAGATAGACGGTTTCCGGTTAGGTATTTCAAAGTAAAGTCTCGCTTTAAAGACGATGGTATTAAAGTTGTGATCACGATGCTAATTGAGAAAACCAAGACTATCAACCATTTTATTTAATGGGAATTTGAAATTAGTTTGAACTAAGAATAAATTGTCAAGGGTTTTAAGGGTCTATGAAAGACAACACTTGTTCTCCAAACTTAAGAAATGATAAATTTAAATTATGTGAATAATAATCACAATTAAATAATGCCGTATTATGTATGAAAAACAAATAAAGACAAAAATATAAAGATATAGACTTCCAAATGATCTCCAATTACAACTGAATGGAATTTGTTGCATTATACGCATGTAACAGAAACTAAAAGGAATATACCGTAACACAAAATGTGAATTCATACAAGACATCATGTGCCTTGAGATAATGTAGGAGGTTTAATTCTACAGAATAAATGTCTTGTGTTTAAGTGAAACAATAATACTGAGAAAAACATTCTACAACTGAAAATAATTTTCTTACAAACGTAATCCAAACATGTCCTTTTTTTTTTTTTTTTTAAGTAAGAACTGAGCTCTATGTTATTTTCTCTGCAATGTCCTTCTTATGCACGTTCAGGTCTTTTTATTGTGAAAGGGAAGTATCCTCATTTCCTTCCAAAGTCATACTCTTTATGTGTAACTTGACGCTGCCCTCTCAGGATCGGGAAGGGAGGGCTCCCTGAGTGGATGTAACCCAACACTTGGCGCCCACCCCTCCCAAATCTCAACAGATACATTTCATACGGAATGCAAAGACTGTGTTTTATCTGAGGGGACAAAGTACAAACACTGTACAAATACTCTTGTCTTAAAATAAAGAGATGAAAAGAGCATGCTGAGTTAAATGATACCATGGTTGAGGGGCTTTCTGAAATGGCATCTGTTTGATCACTGTTTATGTGTGTAGCAGTGTGTGTGAGTATAGGCTATGGGTGCAGCACAAAAACACCTGAAATACCCATATTTTGCATCCTAAATCGTGCACCTAAATCGTGCACTCGTGAAAAGTACAATATGCCTGAGGGCTGGATTTACACTTACAGGAGGGAGATGTGTGTCCTATGACATGGGCACAGACAGCATCAACATAAATGTTTGTCCCCTGGTTATTCTCGATGGTAAGTGCCAGACGATTTATTACTATATCATATTTCCAGGCTGCTGATGAAAAGATGGAAAGGATCAGATAACATCCAACTACATAAATACATGTTATTCCAGACAAGATAGATAACAAATTATCTTACCATATTCTGCTATCTATACTATTTTTAGTTTTTTCTATTTAGATATTGGATAGAAATTGCATCTTTCTAACTATAAGAAGGCTGAAACTTTGTGTTATTGAGATAAATATGAATAACAAAGTTGGTCTGGAAGAAATTGCTTGGCAAACTTGACTTGACTTGCATTGCATCCTTACATTTCTCCCTCTTAAAGAACTTTTACCTGGACATCAAACCCCATGAAGACAGGCAGCAGGTAGACAGACAGGCGGGACAGTGTAGGGCTGTTTCAGAACCTCTCTCCTCTCTAAGACCTGTCTCCAGCAGTCCTCGCTCTGCTCTGGTTGGAGGAATCCAGGGAGCTTGCTCTTGTAAACAGAAACACGATCCAGTGCACAGGGCTTAGGTTTCGCCCCTCCGTACAGCCGCTGATGATACCCGATCCTGCTCGGCTTTGGGAACAGGGCTTATCTGATGCCTCACAAAAGGCCCCTCACATCTGGTGCCTCTGCAGGGAGCGCTGTCCCTTTTGGTTCCTCTGGGGGGTGAAGCAGAGGATAAGAACTTCTCACTATTCCCTTGAAAATCCACTAACACAAACTACAGAGTAATAGAGACAGTACAGTTACAATGTCCAACATCTGGACTAAATCATATCAATTGGCCACTTTGTTTAGCATTACTTGTATTATGGTCATGGATATATGACTACAGTGAAAATACCCTGACAATTAAGAAATGATTGAAATGTTGTACTGCTGTCCTAACAGAGAGTGTGAGCTCCTGAGGTTCGCATTTATAGGTTTTGACCACTAGGGGGCGGTGTGTCTACATTGGCTTGGAAATGGTGTGAAAATGAAAAGATTGCTGTTTACAGTGCATCAAAGAACATACAAATATGTCATGATAAAGGTTTTTTCCCCCAATAATATGAGCTGTAGTCTTAAAAAAGGACAGCATTTTCAAAGTTATATTCAACTGGATGGATTGAAATATATCGTCTAATTATTTAGCCTATTTTAATGTGTGTTTGTTTTTTGTACTGCAATAGCCTAATGCAACAAAAATAGTCTCCAAACAATTTCTTAAAAAAATGAAAAGTTTTGTTGAAATGTTTAGAGGATTTGGAACAGTTTAATGGTTAAAACAGTCTAGTGATTAACCAGTGTAAAGTAGCCAGTAAAAGGATTTTATTAACTTCACTTAATCAAACTATTTCTTTGCAACAACAAAATCAGAACACTATCATCAAATCAAAATGTTGTAAATGTTGTTTTTATGTACTGTTGCTCTGTCCTTTATCCAATTGGTTGTTCTCTGCTAACTTTACAAACTCCATTTACAGATCGAGTGAGTTTGCAAAGGACTCATGTATAATAACTCTACATATCTGACCTAGTGACCACGATATGCTTATGTTGTTGTAACACATCATATAAATTATAATATCATATATATTATAACACTATAAAAGATCCCCTATAACACGTAACTCAAGAGAAATAAGACGTACAGGGGACACTAGAGGTTACCATTAATCAAATATTTCCCACAATCCTTTAAGTTGAAAAACAAAACACACGTGCATTTGCAGACTTGCAGAAATCAAAGTAAAAAACGGACATTCAGAGACACTGCTCCATCTATTTTGCCTCCAACTTTAGGAAACTAGTTTGTGATGCCAGTATGATGACTTCCTGCTTGAATAGTTCACTGACAAAGATTGGACTATGCAATAGATGTTTTAATCAGCCTATAATATTGAAATATTTTTTAGCGGTGACTTAGAAAGCAAATATTTTAATCCAACTCACCTTAGTAAGTGAATGGACCGATATAGATATTTGTTTTTAAGGAATAACTCGACTCTCCAAATGTGTAAATCTTAAAGCTGTGACCGCTGTGACCTAATACTGAACACTAGGTGTCGCTGTTAGCACACCTCAAACTAAACGCTCACCTAAATTGTTCAACAGGTGGTATTCTTTTTTGTGTTTTTCTTCCCCCCCCCCCCCCCCCCCCCCCCTCCCCAACCTGTATTGTCGAGAAATGTCCTTATTGCATACATGCCTACACGTCTAAATGGTGTAAAATAATGCAAATGAGTATCAGGTTTCAACATCTTAAAAAGCTTTATTATAGCCATGTAACGGGTGGAGCAGTTTGCAGGTGTTTGGTACCCTGTCCGATTCTGTGGCAAAGTGCTGCTCAATGTGGTTCAATCCCAAAAATGAGGAAAAACATGCAAGTATATGGTGGACAGGTGGCACTATAAGGTAGAGCAAGTGCAAATCCAAATGTATTTCATGAATTACTTACGCGTGTCAACGTAAGTTCGTGTGGTCAAACAAAGTTTATTATTCGTGGTTATTTGTTCGGTTTGGTTTTTGTACAAACTCGTTTTGACCAGGACTCCGTTTCTGGACTTAGGTGACGTCACAGACAAGCGGCTGGTATAAAAAGCTGCGCGTGAGGCAGCGACCACATAAGAAAGAAGCAGAGTCTGTGAGCAGCCTCCCCCATCCTCTGGTCATATTACTGCAATTAAAGAAGAATCAAAAATGTCTAAAATGACGATCGTACAGATTGGAGTCCTTGTGTTCGCCATTTGTTTAACAAGAGAGGTAAGATGAGTTCTATTTCTCATAGCTCTTTCTTTCAGCAGTACCATTAATTTAACTTTTTCATTAAAAAAAAAAAAGACGTTATGCTTCGTCAGATTTGTATTTATTTACTACTTCTGTAAACGATCTGTGAGGGGGTTTTCTTGAGGCAGGGCAAGTAATCGAGCGATGACATGGTCTTTACATCGCTAGACTTAAAACAATTTCCTAAATTCTATGAGTTTATTTTGAAACAAATGTAATGAAACGTCTTTTCACTTGCATGTTTTTGACATATATTTTTAACCTCTTGTTTAGCTAACACTCGAATTAATGATTCAGACCCTTCAGTGCATTGTGTACCTGTGCATAGGTGGGGAGAGAATCTAAAGTTACTTTTTGGTGCGGTGTGCCAAACGAAACCTGACACGCAGGCGCAGAATCTAATTTGTCGTATCTTCTTTGCTCACTTAAAAGCCATTCTTCATTTTCATAAAGCAAACTGTAGGATAGTGTCTGTGTCTGTCAGATGTTTATTTTTTCTTTATACTTTAGAAATGTTTTATTGTAATTTTGGCATGTAATTAAATGTCGAGTATTTTGGAATGTTTTTGCAATTTTCAGGTTCTCATTAGACTTCTTAAAGTTTGAGCAACACAAATCCCTCAAAGTCCAACTTAGTGGGTGAATTTGCATAGCATAGCTACACTTGATTTGGTTAATCATCAGTGGTTTTCCTCATATGATCTCGAAGTTCAGATAAAATAAAGCAGGATACAAACAGGATAGTTTTGAAGCTTTCAACCCTTCTCATCTCTCCATCTTCCTCTTCTTCTCCCCTCTGAAACAGGCACTCTCCAATAACAGCACAAACACCACAGCGGGGGGCAATGCCACTCCCAACCCAAACGCCACCACCTCGGCAACAGGCGCCTTCAGCAGTTCAACCAACGCCACCTCCTCCCCTACCGGAGCAGGCATCTCGCTGCACGCAGCCGGCACAGTCTCCTTCCTTATTCCCATCATCATGGCCGCCTCTCTTATGCAGCATTACTGTTGAAGCCCGGACCCCAGCGCCCTCTCTTCCTCGCCTCCCATTCCAGTCATCCCACCCAATCCAGTCTCAATCCTCCACCCTTCACTGCACAGAGACCAGAAGACTAACAAGGATGGACTCCACAATCTTTTTTGACCTATTTTATTAATGATTAAAAAAAGATGTAATTTTAAGACATTTCTCTCAATTAAGGGGGTTTACCCTTCAGCTGGAGCTCATTACTGAATCCCCTCAGCCTCCCCATGGAATCAAAAGGAGCATTGGTGAACCAAGCTTCCCTTTTGTCTTGCGTTTCCATAGTTACGCTATCACATTATGGAGACGCTCAGGGCTGTGATTGTCATGTCACATGTCTTGATTGAAATGCGGACCACTTGAGTGTACACAGGTTCTTTCTGTGGCTTCAGATCCACCTTGCAATCACTATGAGAAAAGTTTGTGTCTGTTGAGTGACGTTTGGCACACACACAGTAGGATATTTGGAAAAATAAAAGCCAGATGACATTTTTTTGTTAATTTTTTGTTAATTTTTTTTTTAAATAATTTGGCTCTTGGGTCCTTTTATCAGAAATGTCGAAGAGATGTATGTAGCAAACAAGTTGCCGCAGGACTTGTGTCAGTTATGCCTTGTGATTTTTAAAGAGTTGTGGTCTTTTACAATGAGGGTTTGATTGGCACCTCCCCCACCCCTTGATCCATGGGTTAGACCCAGCAGATGACTGTTTGTGTAACCATATGGGAAGGGTTGTTGTTAGATTTATATTTCCCCCTTATAGTTTATATTTTGTATAAATGGAAATGTACTGTTTATTAGTTTGGATATAAGATAATGAAAGAAATGTACAATAAATTATGAAAAATGAAAGCTGTAATTGTTTCTATTCTTGCTTTGTCTGACTTTTGACTAAACCAAAACTAAACCATTTTTTTTAAATATTTAATTATCTTGACTTTGTGTCAGGACAAAAACCCATTAGGTGAGCTCGATAACTTCATTTGAAGGGTGTGGTGATGTTGTGTTGATCATAGCTGTGCAGCCAAGCAGTCTAGACAGACAACTGCTGCACTAAAGGCCAGAGATGGACTCAGCATTCCCTGATGTCCCCGCTGATCCCCTCTGGATTAGTGCCAGATCATTGACTGGAAACAGGAGCAGCATCTATGATTTCTATGTAGCCTACAGAATCCAAACAAACCAAGACAACATTTAGCCATGAGTCAAGAGAAAGACAATGCAGGAACCTGTTATTTCAGTTGTGAGTTTAAATATTTCTACCTTGAATTTCTGGAAGAATAAATATTAGTTTAAATTGCCCCAAAGGGAACGCTACTGCATGTCATATTTGATTTGCAAAAACAAGTTTGACTCTCGCTCTGTCGCCACACTGTCTCCTGTCCATGGATGTGTCTGGGCTCAAATTCAAACAGCTGCAGAGCATGGACGAATGAATAAATACATTTAATATGGATTTCAACTGAAGTTTTGTCTTTAACACATACAGAAAGGGAAAATAATTAAGCTTCAAATTAAATATCCACTCATGGGAAATATACATCGTATGCTATTGTAGGATGTCTCTATGCAGGATGATACAGAGGAGAACTCAATTGGCAGCTTTGATGATTATTAGTGTTTTGTTTTGTAGAGAAAGTAGTAAGGCTGATCCAAAAACGCTGAGCTAAAACATAAAGCTACATTTTGTGTGTTTAGGATGGACACTGTGGTGTCAGAGTGAGTAGTGTACAGCTCGGAAATGCCTCCGCACCAGTAAAGCCGGCCTCACGACTCATTAGTCCACCCTATTGTCTCCCAATCCTCTCTGCACTATTAACCTCTCTTCGCCATCTCCCCTTCATCTCACCTCCATCCCCTTTTCCGGTATTCTCCATTTACTGCTCCCACCCACCCACCCACCCACACACCCACCCACCCACCCACACACACACACACACCCACACACACACAAAGAGTCTGGTCTGCAAATGCTGTAAAGAAACCTACTTTACGTACTGAGCCTTCATTTGCAAGGAGTTGAATTCACGGACATTGAAAACAACATAAATCGAAAGTACACAACATTCCACTTACGTAACTGGAAACATTATCTAATCATCATCTCTAATCCCGTATTGCAAGATTTATTCATTCATTAAGGGATTTATTAGCACACACAAAAAGAAATCTCCAATAAATGTAGATATGTCCCATTATTAAGAGACAGTGCTTTTATTTTATACAATATTTACTCAAGGTATAAAGAGCACAACATTTAAAGGGACTGTTTTCTGTCTCTCTGCCCAACAGAGACATCTAGAGCACCAGCATGTCCTGACAGAGGTCTGATAAACTGGAATCCAATTAAAAAAAGACAATAGTATTTCCTTTGTGGATTTATATGAATTAAACCATTCTTTTAAGTTTGGTTCTCCATAAATAGAAAGCTTCATCCAAACCCTCCATCGTTTTAAAATGAATAGACCATTGCAATCATCATATAGTAATTGCAAATTGAGCAACCTAACATCAAGGGGCTTAAGAGCGCAGGTGGCTGCATGTGTACTTCATTCTTAAACGGGAGGAAAAGATCCTTTGTTCAGCCTTCTGTGTACAAAACATATTACACTGAGTGCTACACAAAACAGGTTTCTGCATAAAATACATTTAAACTAATGGGTAACAAAAGTTGTCTGATTTAATTAACTTTCTTTTTCTAGACAGTTAGAGTGGTAACTAAACTTAATTCAGAGTAAATTAACGCCTCTGAAACTGCTGATAAACCGCATAGGGTAACGTCAGCAGGCAGGTTGACAGGTGTGTACTGAGCATACAACAGCCCTGTCAATAAAGAAGTCTATACTTTGTTAACTCAAACATGGCCAAATAAATAGGACTGACAACCAACAAACTACACATTTTATACTGTTACGTTTTGAAGGTTTCCTTTGAGAGAAGTTTTGACTTTTATACACTAAAGGTGTGAGTGTGTATTGAAAATTATGAAAATATAAGTTTGTATTTGCAGCCAAACATTCACACAACTATTGTGTTTATTATAAAAAGCATGTTTAATCCCATTTACCATATTTTAGTAAGTAACCAAGATGGCTGCCGCTAGTGTTGGACGCTCCAATACCTCTACCATGTAAGTTTTAAAAGTGGATTTTGGTTCACTCACAAATGCAAAGTGTTTGCTGATTCATCATGTATTTTTTTACTTTATGTGTGTTTTATGCCAAATTATAGGTCACATGCATTTAGATAATGGAACTAGTTAACTAGCCCAGCATCTGTTTTAAAGTCACCCATTGCTATGCTTAGTAGAAGAGTCCACTGGACCTTTAGCTGTGCCTTTTATAATAGATTTTTTTTTATTTAAAAAACTGGAATTTAGAAACCTCTATTTCTACCAATTCTGTTGCTCAAAAAAAAAAAAAAAAAAAACGTCCCCACGTCATATTTATTCATTTGCTTTGACTACAGGTTGCTAAAATGCTAACAGAAAATATTTTCTATCATCAAACAACTGGTACGTTTTGCATGAAGAATTTCCTAATTACACCCAATTAGCCATAAATGCTGTTTTTATTTCGTCCAGATGCATCACTTCCTGTGTGCTGGACAGGTAGATTTTCTCCAGGAAACATCCATCAGGCACACGCTATTAGTAACAACAGCACTCGTGTCAGTTTTCATTCTGACGTTATGGCTTAAATCAAAATTTTGTTTCATTAACCTGCGAAAAAAAAAAAGTCCAACATAAACTTTTAAAATGTTTTGAAAATGATAAGTGGAACATTTTACAGATATTGTCACATTTTGTTTCCAAAATATTCAGATGGACCAACGGATACCTTTCGCCTCGCTCTTACAGTTTTACTCAACATCCATACTGCCCTCCATACTGTCTCCATAACTCTGACTGACATACAGTCACCTTTCCACTCGTGTGAGGTGTGACACCCAGCAGACCTTTAATCATTGATTGGCTTCATGAATTATTCAGACGTCCGCCAGTGTCGCAGGGACAATGTCACACAAACTCATACTGTACTCCCTTCCCATACCTTACTCCCTCCCTGACACCCTTTCCCCCGAGGGCCTCCCTTACATTTCCTTGTGTTAAAGTGCAGTGTTCAATCACATGGTCATAAATAAAACATGATCTTGTAAAAATGAACACGTTTGTATGTCAACAGTCGAACTAATGCGAAAAAATTGACATTCAGGTGTTTGTTGTAGGCAATAATGTAACTGATATTCTATACACTAGTCATGGTTCTGTCATGAACCCCCTTACTTGTGTCAAGTTTCAGTTCTGTAGTAAAACTTCACTCACTACAGGGTTGCTTAGAAACAGTGAATTTGTTTTTTGTCAGTAAAGGCTATATTTAACAGATTGTATCACTTTAGCATTCTGACATTTTTTTTTTTTTAATGTTGCTTTTTGTGGTCCCACTTTAGTTTTGGGAGAGTTAAGCTTTCACTCTATCCAGGAGTTTGTTTTGAGCTTATGAATAATTCATTTCACACCTCAAACAAATGTGAGGCTCAGTTTCACACCTGTCCACCGTGTGCTTGTTGCCTAGTGCCCAAAACCCTCTCTGTTCTGGGAGGCTGATTCATCGATTGAGAATGACTGAAATAAAAAATACTTGAGGATTTATGCCATCTCAAATGGTCACTGAACCTTACAACAGCTGCACACACAGTGTTCCAACAGCAGGTACAGCCTGTTCAGCTCTTTTCTAGAGAGCAACTACCTCTCATTTGTTTTGTAAAGAGAAAAAAGACAACAGATATAGTATGTTGCTTTAAAAAAAAATGTCTGTATGGACATGATAAGAGAAAGAAGTGTGTCTTTTATAGAAGAAAATATGGGTCTTTCTAAGTATATGAAGTCACAAACTTTCAGGGACCTAGAGTGCTACAGGAATAAGTTAACGCTGACGAATGGGAGCAGACTGGTCGACCCATATGCTCTTACTCAGTGGAAGGAGAACTTGGTAGGACTGCCATTTTCTGATAGAAAAACCTGCTGTAGTTGTCATGATAAAAGAAACAGAGGGTGTATAAGTCCTTAGATGTTTATAACTATGTATTGAACGATCACAGGACTATGAAAAAAAACCTCAGTTTAACTCATTTGTTTCTTGTCATCTGGTCTGTAGCTCTGCTAGCCAGAGGACAGCCATGCACACAGCTTGGGTCATCGTCAATAGAGCAAATAACAACATCTTAACAGTAACAGCATGTTGGGTATGTATTGAACCTAGAGCATATGAAAGTAGTTGTCAACCTAACTGCAAAAATTGATATCTGTGTGACTGTTATAGTTTAGGCTACATGTTATGAATCACCAAGAACTGTAATAATTAGATGCACTTGTTATTTGTTAGTTTTGTTATGTGATTATTTGCAGTATTCATGTTAATGTGCAGTGGTGGATGATGGTCTATAGGGTAAAATTTGAATATGGTGAGTTCTGAATAAATCATTTAAAATCATTAATAAAAGCAACATTTGCTTTAAAAACTGTCTCTTGACTTTTTTCCACATTTCATTTAGTAAACCATAAATAATGGTTTTATCTTTGATAAGCATCCAGGATGTTGTTATGACAATATGTTGTGAATAATAATAAATTTAACCTATAGAAATATTTAAGTGCCCTGTTGGAGATATGCTGGAGGATGTTCCCCTTCCTAGCCAACTCAGAAATCCTTATTATCAAATTATAACATTTCCATATACAGGAGCATTTCACTTTGGAGCATGAATAAGAATAATTATTTGAATTTATAAATTCGTTTTGGAAAAAGTTTCTTCAAAGTCTGATGGCAATTAAACAAATCATTAACGGTGACAATTGCAGAAATGCTGGGACATCGTCACACTATATGGTGGCGATTTGCTATGAGCTTTCTCTGTTTTGTCCATTCTGCTTTGCAAGTTAAGAGTCCTTGGGAATGCCGTTAAAGCTTAAACTAACACACAAGGAGTCTAAGTTCCCTCAGTGCGTTAAGAGGTGTGTTTTCAAAGAAAGCAAAAATAATTCAAATGACCGTGAGTCCAGCTGCTTAAGAAACAAATTATGTGTGCCTAAACAAAGCTGTCATAAGCAAAGACAGGATCTTCTGAGATGACAAGGACAATTTACACAAATTTCCATGGGTGCAAACCTCTTCTAGATTTGCAAAGTTTCCATTTCAGAATATAGACTTGTTAAAGTAAAGAACACTTCATGAGAATAAACGTATACATTAGAAATACTGCTTTTTTTTAATTTAATAAAAGGTACACACATGCTCATTACCTGTAAACACTCAACCAATAATTTCACTTGAAAAACTTTTCCTCTTCATGCTCTGAGGTAGTCAGAGTTATAACAGTAAGATTTTGCGGCAACAAGATCATACTGTTCCCTTTTCTATTTATCACTTGTTGATGCAAATCAGTTGTCCTTGTCAACATTTGACTGTCATGACCAGAAAAGCTGACGCCTCTCTTCTCTTTGGGGACAATTTCCTTATCCGTCTGGTCATTACAGACCGTTTTCAGCAGGAATGAAAGATTTAAAAAAGCCGTTGATTTTAATGAAGCAGAATAACATTGACAGGCTAATCAACAGGTGATCAAAAAAAACAACAAACCCACTACATCCGTTACAAGAGACATTTTAATAATATAAAAACTCAACTACGTGCCAGAATCTTTCTCCATATCAACCAACATTTGATGGACTGGACAAGCATTTCATTGCAAAAAGACAGGTATCTCATCTTCCATGCAAAGCGCACAGCTCGTGGATGATGATTTATGACAGAGTGCATTTATTGCAGCACCAGTCCGCGTCTTGTTTGGTCAGGGATGATATGATCTTTCCATCATCGTTCTCTCGAACAAAGAGGAAGATTATTCCACCAACCCCCACCAAACTGCTGATCAAGTTACAAGTACAAACCTACAAAACAGATTCGGTAATGAAGCGAGAGCTTATTTGATCACAATAGCCATGACAAAATACATAATGAAGTACACATTTCATGCTTCAGTCTGTTTGGTATACATTAATTCTAAATGGCTTTGCGTCAATCTTGTCATCGGTCATAATAAAATGTTGCTCCAGGGTTTTCATGCCTGGAGGAAACTGCATCACTTCAAAGGAGATATTCACTCTAAAACTGAGTTTATTAGGGTTAACTGATATGATCCAGTCATGATACATTTACTCCTTTTATTTTTTTTTTACTCTGCCAAGGAACACCCGAACTGATTCTTACTGCTGATATCTCTAAAGTGTCATCCTTGATACCATCTGATACCAATTGCATTCACATATACCTTGTTGTTATTTGCTTATTTTCTGGGCATGAACCTGAGCCTGACTAAAAAGAGGAACCTTTTCAAACTGATGAAATGTTTGCTCAAGTAATTTAAACTCTAATGCTACTGATCACCCTATTAAGTTGGCTGATAGCTTAAGAGCTATGTTGTTATTTGATTAATACTAATCTGTTTAAGCTGCACTGCATAACCACACTGCACACGGCATAGAGATGGAAGAAACACAATTGCAAGTAACATTGCTTTGGCACTTTGCCTATGCTATGAAATATATAAAGCCAATTGTACATTCATGTCAATAGGAGCCACAGGAACACATCAGTAACTTAATATCCTCAATGACTAGAAAATTAGAGGACGGAAAACAGAAATGGGAAGACTGTATATTAGAGGACAGGTCCTTCCTGATGCATAGGCCGCCTTACTTTTGACTTTTAGCTCTATCTCTTTAAAGAAAGCCTTTTACTCTTGAACACAACAAGCTACCCCTTTGCTGTACACACACAGATTGCCAAAGTGGATCAATTAGCATAGACAGAGGCAGACCTTGATTAAGCTGTTTGGTTTCTCTCATTTTCACTAATCACATGGAACTCGTCAATTAGGTCCATAAATGGATCTTCTGTTCCTGTCGGCTGTTTCAGTGATTCATGTCCAGAAGCTGTGGTCGCCATGGAAACCAAACAATGAAAATATGCTTGACACCAATCCTTGAAAAACTGTCCTGTCAGGCCCAGATGAAGACTTTTTCTGTGTGATTTATCGCTCTGCTTTATCAATGCTGGACGCACATGGTTGCACATGTAAGCAAACAGGTGAAGCCTTAATTAAGTAATAACCTGTAATGTGAGAGCATCAAATAATATTCACTCTGCCACCATGCAAAGTCTGTTTTCCTGTGTATGCCTTGCATGACCTGTTTAACATTACTGGGAGGCTACAGAGCTAACCTGATTTCATAAGCAAATCAGGTTGTATCCCAGATGTACACACCACTGTCCCTGCTGTCAGTGACCAAACTCAGAGGGCCCTCGGAGAGCGGCTCTGATCTGACTAACTGCATATCTAGGACAAACCGTCCTCCCCCTCTGACCACCTTTGGGGAAGGACACCTAATGCCACATGATGGCACCTGTTCGCTGGGAATCGCTTCAACCTGTTGTCTGTCGAAGGGTATACGTGAGAAGCCCCAGACAGAAACCTGTAATGTACATTGACTAATCCTGCACACAATGGCTGTTGAATACACTGATGCACGAGAGGGAGAGTCAGAGTGTCTCAGGACCATCTGCTCTATGAGGCAGCAGAGAATCAATGCTTTAACGTCAAGCTGCACTCGCTTGTCAGAGACATCTGGCAACGTGAAAGCTTCACAGAAACATTTCACACATGTCAAATTGGTTCTCCGGCCAAGAATGTCTAGATATGGATGATAGAAATGTTTTGTGGTGCCAAAATGTTTAGCATCATTACAGTTTTTGCTAAAAATTCCTGCCCCAAAATGTTTTTAAAAGTCAGTCTATTTGGTTAAGTGGCTGAAAAGATTTTCTTTTTATTCTATTTACTAGATCCCATCATGTAACAAGCACTGTCTTTACATTAGAAATAGTTATGTCAATAATTTTACAGATATTGAAACTAATACTGATAACATTGACCAATAAGACTCGCCTTTTTTTTCCTTGACTAGGCTACATTATATTACATCATCTTCACCAGTGCTTGACATGAACAATGAGTCAAATCTCTAGTCCAGGACATAAAAAGGGTGAGACTCGATGTCTTAGGCAGAAGCCAGATTTATAGTGTGGCACAAGAACTGCTTACTCTGCTGCTGTCGGAGGAAGTGTTGACTTTCACATCCAACAGACCTTGTTAATTTGATATAAAATCTATACCCAATGTCCACCCCTGAGGTTAAATAAAGTATTAAATTCTGAATCTCATGAACTCTCCGAATCAACTTGAAAAAGTTAGGTCATGTTTGCTCTGGAAATAATAAAATGAATGTAAATTGACTCTACTTTGTGTTCAATCTAAAAGGTACTAAACCGATATATGTCAGCCCATTATTTCAAATTGAGCTTAGAAGTGACAAAGACTACAAACCCTTTTAAGTGCTTAAAACCCTCGGGTTTCTTGCTGCATACTTAGGTATTGGGATATATTTAATTTAAGAAATAATAAAAACAACCGACTGGAATTTTTTTTTTGCATGAAATAGATATCAGATTAGACCGTTGTTATGGCATAAACCACTGCTGCCTTTTAAACAAGAAATGTGATGAGTGAATTTGAATAGCAAACAGGATGTCAGATGGAAAACAATATGACAAAATGGAAATGTCTGGAAAAATACAGAGACACTGTTTGACATGAAACCTGGTAGAGACATGCAAATACTGAATTATGATATCAACAACAAAGTAACATACAGCAATTCATACAAGACTAAAACAACTTTTTTCTTGATGCTATCTCATTAGCAGCGTGTCAGCTCGACTGGCAGCCTCTCCACATCTTCTCACAGCCCTCTCTTCTTCCCACACTTCACCAGCAGGCACTGACATTTCTATAATGAATGTGGTTCATTTATCTGACCACTGCCCAATTAGGTTTTAGACACTGTGGACTGCAGATAAAGTCCTTTTGAATTTCTGTTAGAGCAATTCTCTGTGGCTGGAAATCTGGTGATTATATCTGCAGGTGTAATAGAAAGATTATTAATTCTTTGAGAACCAAACAGATAGGGTTTTCCACAACAATTTGTAACATGACTGTGAATTTGAAAAAAGAAAGTGTGCTCCAAATGAAGGACAAGCTCTCGGAAAAGAAAGGTCTGATCCCAACCTGACCCCTGTGCCCCACCAACGAGCCACACAACCCACCACATGGCCCCTAGCTGCCACCACAACCCAAATAGCCCCACCGACCCCAACAGACACTGTCTGTCTGCGCAAGCAAACAAGCCACGCAGCAACAGCCCCAACAACACCCACCCGATAGCCACCCCAACACAATGTAGACCACTGGGCAACATGAGCCAAAACACCGCCAGGGACACCAAGCGGGAACACCTCCCCTCTTGCCCAGTCCAGTACTGTAAGTACCACGACACCCCTGGAAAGCCAGACACCAAAGCCACTCCACACCAGCTCCCCACACAAACACATGTGAAAAGAGAAAGGGAAAACAGAAAGGAGAGTCTGCATGGAAATGTTTGAAGGAGAACATAGAAGGAAGAGCAAGAGCAGGAAGCCTGTTTAGGGTAGAGCTGACCACTGCTGGAATTGGGGTGGGAAATATCTGAGCTCTTACTGTAAATAGATAATTATTTACACTTGATTTATTGGCAAAATTTGAAAAAACAACCAATATATTGTTCATTAGTTATTTAAGAAATGCTGGTAGAATGATTTGAGATTTAGCTAGCTGTGGGGACAAAGGAGGAGCAATTTGACTTTGATACTGATTATGATTTGTTTAGAACTCACTTGTTCAAAGGGGGTTTGAAGACTTTCAGTGAAGCTATTGTTTGACTCATGTAAGGTTTTGGTTCAGATCAAGGGTTTATGGTGACGCACTGCTACGATTGGAGACTGTCAGAAACACCACAAACGTGTTTTCTGTATTTGTACACCACTGTTTGCCCACATGCTTAACCTTTAGCGCTATTTGAAATAGTTATCCTGTACACTTAGAAAAAACAATATTGTCAATCATCATATACTTTATCTTCTATTCAAGTGGGATATGTCCAAATTTCACCTGCATTATTATTAAATATGAACTGTTTCATAGCATCTCAGGGTTTTAAAGTCAAATATTTGCAAGCGTTTATGGTCATGTTAAAGTATTTAAAGGATCAACACTGTCAAAGAGGAATTCTAACTCTTTAAGAACTTGTTTTTAAGTAAATACATTAAAGTAGTTCCGGTTTCTGCCCCACTATTCAAACATCTGTTTGGATAAAGTTCATGCATAATGGAAACTATACATTTGACAATTACATTTAAAGAGAGAACATTATGGAACAGTTTACACTAAACTGACAAACAGACTGAAAATACTTTGACATCAGCAATCAGTATAGCTCTGCCTAATCTGCAGGATAAACAGAGACTGAACAGTGTGCATTACATTTCCTCTGCTGTCCTTGCAGTGTGGAGGAAGCCTGTAGATAAGATAATATCAGTGAGATGAACAACAGAGCACATTGTGTTTCCTGTGTCACTGCTATGGACTCATGGACTCACAATGTGTGTGTGCATCTGTATGTGTGTGTATTACAATTTATACACTAAAACTTGTGTGGACCACTGTAAGTTTTTTAGTCCTTGGGAGTGAGGACATTTTTGAAAAATGTGAACATATTGGCTATTGGACAGACTTTGCTACAAAGAATTGGATTTAGGTCAGGTTACAGATATTGTTTTTAAATCAATAAGTCATAAATATAGAATCAATAAACAGAGACATTTTTTTGAATCTATAACTCGTGAAAAGTTCAACATATCATCTAAAACTTTTGTTTATTTTTTGGGAATATGTTTATCATGCCCCTCACCACCCTTCGAACCTAGCTTGAAACCACTAATAAATGTAGGGTTAGTTTGCTAGAGCACTAACAATACAAAAAAGCCATTCTCAATCAACCAGATGGAGTCTGAGTAATTTCAGTACACCCAAGGTAACAAACCTAACTTAACAAGGCATGTTGAACATGCTAATTGAGCTGATAAAACACTCATCAATTGCTTTGATTATTTCTCAATGTCACGTTTGAGGGCAAACAGCACTTATTAACTTGATTTTGCCAAATTGCATTTTTATTCAAAGGATGTTTGAGAGACTAGCTAGCCAACAAGAGCTAGCTAACATTGCCAATGTTGACTCCTCATATTTATGATACATGATTACCTTAGAGACAGAGGTGCAAAAACTGGAATGGCTGTTTACATTTGATGTGTTTAAGATTGCTAATTTTGTCTCAAAAGCTGGGAAAACAAGACAGGATATTTTGTTTAATTAGTTATTTTCTAACAATTATTACTTGTTATTGCTTTCTCTTTTTGATTCTTGACTATAAATATAATCTATTTAATACACTCTAATACTGGAACATTTTAATTTATGGTTTCATGTAAGCCCATATATGTATGAATCAATATTAAATGTGATTTTAAAATTATTGCGATTTTATTATTTGATGAAATGATTTATAAATTGTATTTGTGAAACATATTTTTGCAGTGTCAATAATGTTGATGAAGAAAGCCTATTGAACCATGTTATACGAAAGAGAATATTGCATATGAAATACACGTGTCAAGCTTTAACAATTTTGTTGCCTGCAGCAAAAAACGCATGATCAGGGTTCAGATCTAGTACAATTTGTCTGAGAGGACATTTACATTTTTTTTTGTTTATAAATACAAATAAATCCTCATTTTAAACTCAAAGGACATTCAACCGGTCCTACTGTAAATAGAAATAATGAGGCCACACTATCCTCCAGGTGTGTTGGCTCACTGTGACACACATTCCCCCACTGTGAATGTGTGTTTACTGATGCACCTCGGGGATATACCACAACAAGAAAATCCAGTGTCATATATCCCCTGAAACGTAAACATTTTTATGTTATTTTGTGTATTCACTGTTTGATCTGGAGGTCTGACTCATAAAACGTATATTCCTCTGATAACACATGACAATGAGTTCAGCCAGCAGGAAATGACAAGCCAGTTAATTTGACACCATTTACAACTCAAATGGCAAATAGAAAGCTTATTTCCTTTAGAATGCTCAACATCAAATCAACCATCCACTGTACTTGTTTCTGGTCTATTCAAGAAAAAAAATGGGGCTGTTACCATGCAGAGAAACCAATCGTTCCTTCTAAAAATATATTTTAAGTGGCTGGCCATTGAGACGTTGTGCTGCACAGTCCCCCTTTCCTTCCCTCTGTCATGGCTCAGAAGAAGCGATGTATAATAAACAAGGCTTGTTTGATCATTATCCAACCATCAAGCGGGCATTCATGCTCACCCTCACCACAGGTTCAGGGTTTAGCTGTGCCAAATATCTAGAGATTTGTCTGCTAATTGGTTTGTTTGACTCTAGTACTTTAAAAAAAAAAACCAACAACACACAACGTGGGGAAAGGTTGCAAACAAAAACGACTGCCACCGCAATATGATGTATAACAAATGTTCTGAGCAAGAGAGATGTGAGACATTAGAGTCTACTTAGCCCAATACTGACAGCCTTATCTAACAGGTTACAAAATGAAATGAGACTAAATCTGTATATTTTTGGAATAACCATGTGATTTGGGCCACAGCTCCCTAGATGGAAAGGGGACCTAGAAAAACGACATGGTGTTTCTGTGAAAGAATAACCCTCCAGAAAAAAAAAACATTTTTAAAGACAGTAACAAAGAATTCATATCTTTGTGCAACAGCCTGCACGAGGATTCATTAGACAGAGCCACCATAATGAGCCAGCATAGACAAAGACCCCGATTTTCCTGTGTGTCCTCTTTCCCTTGGGAGCTGTGATCATAATGACAGTGCTGTTTGTTGCTTGGTTTCATGCTGATTCATGAGCACTCAGCCAAAGGCCCCCTCTTTTCTCTTTCTTTTCTCACCTCTCTCACTTTGCTGTCTGGGGGAAAAGAACATCAATTCGGCGGATTATTTAACTGCGTACGACATGTGTTACTGGATTCATCACATTTTCTCATCAGTGTATAATTAGTGGTATCATGAGGCCACTGATTTAACTGACTTTTATATCGATGCAGCAAACAGTGCCGTGTATTGGAAATAGGCAGGACGGATGTTTAAGTCAACCTGCAGTCTGCATGCCTGCTTAAAGTGAAATTGCTGTCAGGTGAAGCATAACAGACTTTAGTGCTAACATGGGGTCCATGCATTAAGAGGGTTTCTTGTTTATGACCACAATTCCCAAGTCAATCTTAAAGATGACTAATGCCCCTTTACAACTACACATTAACATCATATACACATTCAAACCATACATCGCACATGCCTATTGCTCATGGATAATGTTTTCTGTTGTTTTTTTTCTTCTGCTGTTCTCTCTATTAGTGTTTGCTACTACATCCATTTGTCTTCAGCTGAGTGAGCACTCAGCAGTCACTTTAACGTTAAGTGGACCTCTCAGGCTTAATGGTTTATGTACACTTACATTTTTATGATAATAGACAACTATTGCTTCATAATGGATTTTCCTCTTGTGCCTTAATGTACCGTAGCTTAAGACTTTCAGCATTAAGGTTTCTTACTGCTTTCTAGTATACCTGTAAACATATTAACCGTTATAAAAATTAACATTATCAAGTGCCAGCACAGACCAAATCCGGAAATTGATCTGCTAGCCAGTTGAGGTGCCAGGGCACTTCCCAAGCGCTGCCGAAAGGTGTTTGAGCAAGGCACGGAAAACCCAAACTGGTGTTCTCTGTGTGTAACCTCACTTTGGCATCTCTCCAACAACCTCCACAAGTCCTGTTTGTGCATGTGTGGGATTTGGGTTTATGTTAGTGAGAAAAACAGCAAACCAAAAGAGTTAAAATATAAAAAATATTTTTTTTAAGAATTGTATTTTACTTTTTAAAAATGAGGTTGTCGATACAAATGAAGTATTGCAGCTTTGTTTCATGACAATCTGAGAATCAGGTCCCCAACATTTAATGTGGCAAAAAAACAGAAACTTATAAATGTAAATAAATTAAATTAATGGTCTGTTTTACAGTTTATATTCTTGGATCAAGTTTGAATCGTAGTAAACACGTCAGACTCACTCTGCCGTTCTATTGGCTGGATTATTTAGCTACAGGATCCTGATTGGCTGTCGTCGTAAGCGCATAGGTTAGCCTGCTATGTTATGTAGCATCCTTATCAGAGAGGGGTGTGTTGCTTGCAGATATTTGCTACATTGTGAGTTATTTGTTTTGCTTAACGTGAACAATACAACACTTATCTTCCAAAAGGTGTTGTCGCTAAGTCTGTTTGACGTGTTGGACAGTTTTGCGTGTGCTTCTACAGCTAAAGACTTGCTAATGTTAGCTGAGGAGTCGTCTGGCTAGTTAGCTTGCTAACAATGTTGTAAGTGCCCCCACCACCCGCCACCCTTTTGGTATTTATTGATTAAAAACTGACCTTTAAGGAACAGCCAGCTGATTTAACATGGGGTCCATGAGAGCAATGGCATCAACCAGACTCCTGTGTTTGTTTAACACGAAAGCAGCATGTTCGGTCAAAACATTAGCCAGGGCAAGCAGGAGTGTGTGCTTCAAGAGACATGTCTGCAGTTCACCTTCAAGATTACAGGGCTGCATGTCAGCCTGGGTCCTCGACCAGTATGGGACTAATGAGGTTTTGAGGTACACAGAAGAACTCACCGCCCCGTCTGTCAATTCAGCCTCTGAAGTGATGATTAAAGTTCATTCAGCCAGTGTCAACCCTGTCGATGTCTCCATGAGGGGTACGTTTATTGGACTAGTTCTCCTCAAACACATTGTGTAGGATGTTTATATCCACACACACTCACACATTGTTTGTTTTCTTTATTTTCAGGAGGATATGGAGCCAAATTGCTCAAACTCAGAAGGGATCCAATGTCTGTGATGGACAGGGATAGTGAGTTTCCTCTGGTCCTGGGTCGTGATGTATCTGGTGTTGTGGTGGATTGTGGATCAGAGGTGACACACTTTGTTCCAGGAGATGAGGTAGGAGCCGCTCTGCTCACCTGTGTTTCACAAGGTGTAATGTTATTGTTTGAGGGGATAATATGGATTTAATCTTGTATGGTTTTTTTTGTTTTGATGAAGTTTATTATCTGGAGGACAACATAGCAATACACAAATGTTTTGTGATTTATCAAGGAAATTGAAAAGTCTGCATTTTCATGAATCGGATCAATCAATCCTTAACTATTTGTCTCGTGACAATTCACAACAACGGTTTTCTGGGGACGATTCGGATGAGAAAAGTTGGTGACTTCAACCCAGAGGTGTTTAAAGATGATGAAATGTGTTTTGAGTTATTTTCCTTTTCTTTACAAGAGAGATTCTGTCTTGTTCACAAATAATTATTGTAAATAATTCTGGCATCTTTTGACAAAAAAAAAAAAAAAAACCCACAACGCATCAAACAAGTTGGAAACATCTGTAAATGAGAGGTAAATGTGCTTTGATTTAAGAAGTCATAAGCTAAATAAATTAGGAAGCGTTATTCACACACACCCAAAAATGCTTTAAAAAAAAAAAGATTTTTTTTTTTGCCATAGTGTTAAAGTTAGGGTAAGGTTTCTTAGTTTAAATGAACTGAACTTTATCGGCCAGTCATCTCTCCTGGATGAGATAAAAGCTCTTTCTGCTCGTTCATCTCGTGATTCTGACTCATCTAATCTGCTGTTTCAAACGTTACTGTCTCTCTGCTGACGACAACAGCGTTATGCAGATCCTGCTTAAATGTGATAGAATAATAGAGCAGTACATCAGCAGAGATGTCTACCGACAGCGTTCTGGTGACCTCCTTCCATCAGTGTGAAAACATCTCTGGAAATGACGAATGATGAGTATGGGAACAGATGACTCAGAGCTGAATTGCTGGTTAACCACATTCAGAGATGAAGAGCAGGCAGTTTAAATGGTCAATTGATTTGAGCTTATAAAGCGTTTTTCTCGTCTTTCGACCACTCAAAGTGCTTTTACGCCGCATGCCACACCGACCCATTCACACACTGTTGGCAGAGATTTAATTGAGTCGTGTTCAACATGTTAAAAGTCATGTTTGTGTTCCAGGTGTGGGCTGCTGTTCCTCCATGGAAACAAGGAAGCCTGGCTGAATATGTAGTTCTGACCGAGTATGAGGTGAGCTTTAATGTCTGGCAGGCGGCAGCAGCTCCATCTGGCAGGCACTTGGGGTGGGAACTAGAGGGTTGCCGGTTCAAGTCCCAGCACAGAGTTTAAACTGAATTTCCCCTCGCAGGATTCATAAAGTATAAATTATTATTACTAAAGATTCTGACTGTAATTTTCCTGTCATGTCGAGAGTGTTTGAGAAAGTCTTGAAGAAGTGCACCCAGTTACGTTATCCTGCAGGGTAAAAAGTTTGAAGGATTATGTTTGTTTGGTTGCAGAAGTCACTGAGGCAGCCGTTCTCAGACAACAAATTCCCCAACCCCAGCAGCTCTCGTGATTAGACTTCACTTTTGAACTGATGCTTTAAAAAAGGTTTGTTGAGATACAGTATTTCTCGCGTTTGACACTCAGTTCTGTGTGCTCGTTTCTGCAGGTTTCCCTCAAGCCAAAGTCTCTGAGTCACACAGAAGCCGCATCCATCCCGTATGTAGCCAACACGGCTCTGTCTGCACTTGTTAATGCCGGTGGTCTTTGCAGAGACAGCTCTTCAAATAAAAGGCAAGCACTAGCCTGATCACAGATCACGCTGTAATGAACCCGTCTACCCCCTTGTTTCTACCACGAATAAAAAGGACGAGTCGAGAATTTAAGAAGTCCCTGCTTTTCTTAGAAAACACGGACACTTCTCTGTCGTTTAGAGAGTTTCTTGCTGCCCTCTTACTGTGGAATCAATTTAGTCAAGAAGCCCTTTCATTTCATGACGCATGGTTTTTCCACATTTACTTTAGCTGGTCTCCTATTTCATCCTAATTGGCTTCAAACTGTTTGTAAAATGCTGTTTTAACACATTGCCTGTTGAAATGGAGCCTCATGTGGAGGAGATGTCACACCTTCTTGAATGTAATAGCTTCCTATCCTTTTTAAACCCCCCCCCCCTAGCTTCACTTCACTAAATCACACAGTAATTGAATGACCCTGGGCTTGCTGGGGTTTCTCCTCCTAGAGTTTTGATCACCGGAGGATCGGGAGGTGTCGGTACATTTTCCATCCAGGTAAGGTAACCGGCTGTACTGCAAAATGTGTCAGTGTGCATGTTTGAGTCTTTTTAACTCTGCGTGAACTGGGAATATTTTCTGTTTTCTCCCTCCGTGTGTCCTGCCAGTTATTAAAAGCCTGGGGCGCCCATGTGACCGTTACCTGCTCCCAGAACGCTGAAGGCCTCGTTAGGGGGTTGGGGGCCGACGAGGTGGTGGACTACAAAGCCGGAGATGCTACAGAGCAGCTGGAAGCCATGGAGAAGTATGTGTGTTGCTGTGAAAACGGAATGCTTCTATAAGTAATACTTAAAAGTAACAAATGTTTTATTTTGTATAGCACTTTTCAGAGAAGGAGCAGAATGGCTCAAAGTGCTTCACAATCACAGGATAAAAGCCGGAGATTTAAACAGAACAGGTTAATCAAGTGACAATACTGTGACACAAGACAGCATCCAAATTATAACACAAACACATGATAAAAGGAATATAATAGTGTTTTCACGCTGGCAGAAAAACTCCTGACATTTCCTGGAGGAGCTGTAAGTGTGAACGCAAACAGCCACATTTCTCTATCGGACTTCACCCCAGAGTTTCTCCTGCCACACCCTTAGTATCTTTTTTTTTTTTACGCAGCAAATTCGAGCGGGCTGATGTGACAGCACGATATCCTCCAGAGAATTCAGCTCGAGCCAATAGGAGGGGGGAGTGACGTTTTGCGCTGCTGCACGGTGCATAGAGTCTCCGTGCGTGTAATTTAAACGTCTGCATTACGTTTACTGTCGACCCCGTATGTCGCCCTCCTCTCTTTTGCGGATGTTGTCATTCCGTTGAACGAAACATAGCGTTGATATCATGGCAAATATTGTCCTTTATAGTGTTGTGTAGCGGACTCTGTTGCTTCGTCTGCTCCTTCCGCACTGTTTGTTTTTATATGTTGTAACTCTATGTTCTATATAAAAAAAACAAACACATGAGTGAAGATTTTCTTTACGCTGTATTCATTGTGTAATACGGAATAAGTAACGTGATAAACGTAAGAAAAAAAACGAGGCGGTGTAACCAGGTTTGCCTGCAAATTCGACTCGCTGTGTCACAACTTCATGAGTCACGGTGGGTCTTGTGTCATGGATGAGGGTAACTTGAGTGGCAGTTAATTGGCTAAAGAGCGACTTGAGGTCAGGATAAAAGAAGAAGAAGACAGTAGGAGAATGGCCGACGGTGGTGAAGCTAGAGAGCGTGATTCGACAGACTACAAATTGCAGTAAACATAAACACGTTATCCCTCACTGAATCAGATAGCGTGATGTGCGCGATTGTGTGGCAGTCACAGTATTGCTGTATCATGATGTTGCTTCGGCTCCCGTCCAGCAGAGATACTAAAGAAAATGAATCCTCAACAAATGTCCTGCTTCTCTGCTTTTTTAGCACACCAAAAAAAAAAGAAAAGAAAAATGTGGTCAACATCCTCCTGCCCAGCACAGCACAACTACTCACTGACTTGCTTTCCAGTTCCCATGGAAACCAGGACTCAAGACTTGAGTGGACACGGGCTCAACAGCGTTGTCTCATCTGAACACACAGAACCTGGCTCAAGTGTGAAGACATGACAATCGAGATGTTTTAGACATTTTCTCCTTTAGATATTTTTAGAAGTTTTTTGTCTTTGTGCTTGAATTTTTTTTTTTTTGTGTGTCAGTGGTTAGAGATTCGTAACCTGCATTGTGCATCAGTGTTATTTTTATTTTTTATTTTTATTTAACCAGATAATTAACCCACTGAGATCAAGATCTCTTTCACAAGGGAGACCTGGCCAAGAGGGCAGCAGCACACGTTATGATTAAAACAGTTTACAGACAATCATTTAACAACACAACAACAATTGCAATGAACAGATCAGTTTACAGATAAAGTGCAGCTTATGCTTTTGTGATTTCACTGACCACAGAGCCTGACCTGCCATACAGACACAGATTCAGCTCCATGTCTCACCTTCATCAAAAAGCACTGGTTGAATGTCTTCTGTGTTGGGAAGCCTTAAGGCTCGCAGTCTTTTCAGACTTCTCCCCAAAGTGTGTCTCGGAAGTTTGACAGATTGCTTTTGCGCTCTCAGGTTCGACGTGATTTTGGACAACGTGGGCGGGGAGACAGAGGAGTGGACGATGGGCCTGCTGAAGCCCTGGTCTGGAGCCAAATACGTCACACTGGTGTCACCTTTACTCCTCAGCACTGATTCCATGGGCCTGCTGGACGGGACGTTTCACGCTGGATTCACCCTGCACAACAAAGCCGTGCAGGTGAGCACGCTTTCGTCTCTCCTCTGAATCACACACAACCGACATGAATCATTATCCTGCCTCGCAAACACAACCCTTCTTGTTTATTTTTATATAGAATGTAATGAACATGGCCTTTTTTTTTATACAGTCATAAGAGATTGGGCGTGGGCCACGGGTGCTCCCAAACTGAAATAAATACTCGATCAGCAGTGGCATGGAAAGCCAGCTTTGTGTATTTGGTAAACACCTGTTCCAGCCAGCAGAACGCTTTGCTTTATTTCCACGTAGTTGAACAGATCAAGTTAGGTTAAAAAAAAAAAAGAGAGAGGGAGGAAAAAATCATGTTAAAACTTGAACGAGCTTCTCAGCCAATTTCTCTCTCTGCAAAGGTGGATGCTTGTGTTGTAGAGACAAACCTGCGGGGTGTCATAAATCTGCCTGTGTGCAGGTGCAGGGAGAATTCTTGCATTCAGAGTTTGAATCTGTGCCTGCGCGTACGCCTCGTGTCGTCGCATGTACACAGTGTCCCTGCAGCTGCTCTGTTAGTCCGAGTGAATGTGTGGTGAGGGCGGTGGGCGAATAGGCGCGGACAGGGTGGAGGCTGCACGAGGGACTGAGTCAAGTTGTCCTGAGCATTGCAGGCGTTGGTGTCTGCATGGCTGGCAGCGTTGGAGTTATGTGTGTGTGTGTTTACAGCTGAACCAGCAGTATTTTGTGCAGAATTTCGCCGACCCCCCCCCCCCCCCCCCCTCGTCAAATACCAGTGTTTGTGTGTTTCTTGACAAGCCTCTGGGTCCCTTTTGTCTGCGGGGTAACCAGCTGGTCAGTTTGGCGGGGCTCAGCTGCAGCAGGCACACCCTCAGAGCCCGTCCAGCACTGGACAGCCCGTTCTCATCTCCTCGTCACGGAGGACGATCACAGAGCAACTGAGCCCTCCAGTGGTCAAACTCTTGGTAGCGCCGAGTGATCCGGAAGAATCCGTCACCAGCTGATGGTTTTTTTTTTTTTCTTCTTCTTAAGCAAGCAGAGATAGGGACGGAGTTACCAAAGGCAGAAGAGGTGCGACAAAGTGAAGACACACAATGATTTATTATGATGACATGTCATGCTGTGTTACTTTGGAAGATAAGGACCCGTCAGTCTCACTTTCCGTTTACACTCAGAGACGCTTCTTTTAGTAGTGTAGATATATCACTTTTTAAAGGAGCACACATTAGGGTTGCCTGGTAACAATACCAAGTTTTAAACTTCGATGCAGCTCTGGCAAAACTGAAATGATACTGACGCTTGTTTCAATACCACAGCAAGAAAGAAAGAAGTCCTGAGGATACAGTCATTTCTTATTTTTAAACATATTTGTGTAGTTTAGTCAGAGCGCTCTCTCTCTCTCTCTCTCTCTCTCTCTCTCTCTCTCTCTCTCTCTCTCTCTCTCTCTCTCTCTCCTTTCTTGTGGCAGCTATTGGTTTGAAATAGGACTGTATCAACACTTTGCCCATAAACATATCGGAGACTGAATTGTTTTTTTTAAAATTTGAATTAGAGATGATGATGCATGATGGGAATCAGAGGTACGAGTCAGTTTCAAGTCATCAACAAACTCTTTGCTGCTGAAGCGGACATTTTTAAAGTCTGTCGGTCAGTTTTTTATTTCACATTTCTGTCAACTAAAGATGTCAAAAATGACATGATGGATACCTGTGTGATTGGAAATCAATACATTTTACTGAAATTAATTGAAACATTAATAAAGCCAGTTGTCACACATGTTAGAGTCTCCACGCCGACATCGATAGTGTCTCTTCTGGTGTTTTTAAGGTTTGATTATTTTTCTTATTCTGTGATTTGACCCCGCCTCGTTTCTCAGTGCTGCCTCCTCTCTGTCTTCTTCTCAGAACATTATATCGAGTGGAGTCTTTTACAGGTGGGGCTTTTATACTCCAGATGGACCTGCGCTGGACGAGATCAGCAAGCTGGTGGATGAAGGGAAGGTACTGTAAAGCCTCATTACGTATATCATAAATGCAGGTGTGCTTCAGAACCATTTACATACTGACTGAGTGGAAAATGGAAATCCTCTCATTTGCATACCAGTCATGTCCTGCGAGTGGAACTGATGCAGGCACGGAGATCATACATGCTGTATAATCTTCATGCCTCCCTCATCCAATATGAACATGGCATGCATTCCAAACATGCCTGTCATCCGTGCTCTGCGTCGGCTCTGTTGAGTGGAGGGCATCACATTCCCGCTGTTCTGCTTTCCATGATTGAGTCAGGCGCCAAAGATAGCGGCGATAGTTGCATTTTTTTAAACAGTGCTGAGCAGCCATTCGTCCCTTTTGTCCCGGGGCTTACAGGGAGCAGCACACTCAGACCAGTGACGGGAAGCTACACACACACACACACACACACACTTTCTCTGCATGTCCTATTCTCAGTCAGAGAGGTGTGGATGGTTTCCAGTGTGACGCCCCTGCGTTCCCCCGTTCATTGTTATCGACAAGAGATGCTGACCAGAATAACAAGCCTGGCTGCTGCTGGGGTTGTGGGACCAGCAGAGGATTGTCCAGCCTCATCACATTCTGAACCCCGCCCTCACTTTGTCACATTTAATGCTATGGAAACAGAGATGATGTAGCGCTCGCTGCTTGTAGGTAATTGTTTGACCTATTAGAATAAAAGAAGATTTTAAAGACATTACATTGGGCTCCAAATCTTTTTGTTCAGAATTCTAAGTTAAGTAAAATGTTTTTTTGATCATGAACTTCTCATAAGTCGGAGGTTATTTTAATTGTTAGCTGCAGGTCTTTAGTGTAGCTATTTGTTCATTGATTTGAAGCACTAAAAGCATGATGAGTTAACTCCATGAGCACAATATTATTATTATTTTTAATTTAATTTATATGCCTTTTATAATAGAGACTGGATAGTGGATAGAGTCTGACACCGGGAGAGAGAGAGTGGGGAATGACGTGCAGGGAACGAACCCATTTGAACCCAGGCCACCCGCTTGAAGGACTAGCATCCGTACATGGAGTGCACGCACTAACCACTAGGCTACCAGCGCCCCTCAGCACAATTAATTTGGCATCTAAAGTTTCTGTTACTGTTAAAACACTTGAAGTGTTTTCTAATAAAGCGGTCTGTCCAAATCCCCCAACACATCACAAAAGGCCTTTGTGTCTTGTACGACGTGCTGACGGTTCAAAGCTGATCTCGTTTCCCTCATATATTTCCTCATTTAAGCTCATGATATTCTCCCGCTGCTTCGTTACAGATCCTGCCTGTTGTGGAGGCCCAGTTTCCGTTCACCCAGGTGCCCCAGGCTTTTCAGAAGCTGGAGGAAGGCCACGCCAGAGGGAAGACAGTCGTCCGCGTGGCGGAGGAGGACAACAGACAGGCCGAAGAGTTGGTGCAGAACGATCCCTCTGGGACCGCAGAGTCACAGCAGGGAGAGCGAGAGAGTGCCAAACAAAACTAGAGGCAGTCTACAAAGCACCAAGAGAATTGAAATGTTTGTGATTCCTCTCACCTCTGCGAGGCTGCAGCAGACTGTATTATTCAACAGGATCAGAGGGGCTTCTGGTGTGCTGCAGAACACAAGCGTGAGCTTTTAATGTGTTGTTTCTGTAAAAGAGTACGCCCTTGTGTACTGTTCTGACATCTTTACAAGGTGCTTGAGTTATGATGCGTACATGTAACGGTTATTTATCAACTGCACTGTAAGAAATACCAAACCGGTCAGAATCTAGCTGGTGATCACAATCAGGATTTTGGTAACTTTCTGATTGGTGCGATTTATCAACCAAATACTTCTAATTTGATTCTTACACAAGTTCTTTTTCACACATGCACTCTTTTACATTTCTAGTAAAACTAGTAACTAGTAAAGATCTTTTTTAATGCTTCACAGCGGGAGCTTTCTGTTGACAGGACCTGGCTTTGTTCACATATCAGCTAACCCCAACAGGTTAATTGTTTACTTAGCTGACTAGCATCAGCTAAGCCCAATGGGTTAGCTAACATCAGCTAACCCCAACGGGTTAATTTTTTACTTGGCTGACTAGCACAACAATTCTGTATCAAGCCTCTGTCAAAAATGTAGTTTCCGGCAAATCCCAGATAATTTCCAGAGTTTTGTGCATGTGTGAAAAGGGCTAGATTCAGCTTGTTGTTTGCATCTTCTTGTGTTGCAATGCCTTTGGAGAAAAGTGAGTGAGCAGAAAAAAACCCAGCGTGACCACTGTTGTAAACAAAGAGCACCTAAAACTGCTGTGCAATCTATTTAAGAGATTTATTGACAAAAATACTTTCATTATTCTGAAAACAGAAGAGTCGTGTGCTGTCTAGTTTTGGATTAAACAAAGGGAAAAAAAACATGTTTCAAGAGACACTTTTTTTTTGCATCATCGTGTTGCATGCAGGTCGAAAGTTATATCTTTCTATTTATAATACAATGCTGCAGAGTAATATATGAAAAAAAGTGTTAACACTGTTCAAGTAAATCAACATCAGGCAAAAGAAAAGTCAAAATAAACGTCAGTATATATTTTCCTAGTAAAGTGTAAAATATGATGTTTTTAAAATCACATTTCACTCTTTGTATGTTTGGTTGGTTGTGATACATTCTTACAGATGTCTCATTCTCTTTATTGACCTCCACATTGGAGCTTGTTTCTTGTCCTCCTGCAGCAGAGGTTGATCGTCTCCACAGCCGTACGTCGTCCTTTAGCAGCTGCATTACAGAGCACGCTTGTTGATGTGTGCCTCTTGTAGTGTTTGGGATCCAGTTCAGCAGCAAATATGAGTTCATATAATCTCCACGTCCCACCTTTGATGCACTTTATGAGGATCGAGTGTGTTGAGAATCACTTGGTTTTTGTCGTAGTTACGGCCCCCTGGAACAGACATCATTTCTCATTAAATTCTGGGTGATGTGTTTTAAAATAGTTATTTTATGTTCTGCAGTTGGACTGACCGAGTATCCCTCAATGATGTAAATGAAATCTGAGCCTTAGAAAATAAGGTGTTTTAAGTCTCAAACTCCTCAATTCAAGCATTGAGGAGTAGTACGTTTGTCAACATCTTGTTGTTGTTCTTGTTGTCCACAAGGTGTCACTAATTAACAGAGATGCAGTCAGGCCCACACAAAGTGCTTTAGTTACTCCCACAGCTCTGTTAGTAAAACTGTCTCTGTTTGAATGAAGTGTAAACCAAGGCAGCAGGCATATAGAAATACGTATGGACATTGCCTTAATGTCCCTGTGTTAACAGATGTTTTAACTTCAAAAGTCTGAGAGACACTGACGTGTTATATAAATTCAAATACTCCACTGTGGTCATCGCCAAGTTGTGCTAAACTCGTCCCAGTTCATTCTCCTTATTAAATCTACAATCAGAAGTCTTCCACAAAAATTCTAAATAGTCTAAAGTTTGAAAGACAAATGTTGATGTTGTGCTTTGCCATGTATGCATGCTCACCTTTGACCTCCAGGACCAGATCAGAGCTTGGCGTGTAGCGGATGAAGCCCTCAGGTGTGATGCTCCAGAGGTGGTTTTGTGGCTCTGGGCTGAGACCGACTCGGCTTCCTGCCATCGTAACACTTCCACTGGGGCTCAGGCAGCACTCCTCCAGCAGCTGAACACACAGGCAGAGAAGGAGATCACGGTCAGTATCATTACTGAACACAACCAGTGGAGCAGTGAATAAGATGAGAAATGTGTGTGCTTATTCAAGGACTCCGGGAAACAAAGACTGGCTAAGGTTAGGAATCTTTGTAGGATTCTTAGGATTTATGCTCCTAGCTGTTGTTTATATATATATATATATATATATATATGTGTGTGTGTGTGTGTGTGTGTGTGTTTATATTCCCTGTTCCCTGGTTTTGAGCTGCTGGAACACCCACATTTCCCCCATTGGCACATCAATAAAATGTATCCTTACCTTTGTACAAAAAATAGTTTACAATTACAAAACAACTTGTACTTCTCTTCCACTGACACAAGACATTAAGTGATACCTCTACAAATGCAATTTTCTCTTACTGTGAACAACTAAGAATGCAAAAAAAAAACAATCATCGATGGCCTTGGTTTCCAGATAGTACATATAGGTACACTATAACGAACTGAGTTATAATATTTAAACTTCACATTATGAATGTGTGTGGCAGTTTAATGATGGATGTTAAATGTTGATAAAAAAAACAACCTGTGAATGAAGCTTCTTTCAGAGAACTTCTCTCACACTCTACAGAAGTAGAACTTTAGTTCGGGTACCTTGCAGTGAAGATGTCCGTTCTGATAGAGCCAGATCTGCTCGAAGCCGTCTGTCTCCTCTGTTTCTTGGATCCTCATCAGTTTGACATCATCCAAATCTCCGCTGAGCGACATCATGAGCCTTGTCTGTCTGTTCCTTATCCGGAAGTGCACTTGTTTCTGCTCACAGAACACACACAGGATCGGCACTTAGTGAACTACAGGGTGCTGATAATTCTCTGACCACACACTATACGATCTTAAAGACTTTGGCAACATTTCAATCATTTAATAAGGTTGCTATATTCATGCCCAAACAAAGCTAGCCAGCTAAATGTCATGTCTTCAAGTTTACACGTGTATGAGGAAGAAGGGATGTTCTGTTGCAATGCTGAACTCAGCCACAGAAAGTAGGCTGTCAATGTTGAGCTTTTAACTCCATCCATCAAATAACTCGACACAGTTGTTGTAACTAATGGAAGGCAGTTAGGAGCGTCAAAATAAATACTTCAGCCACTTTGGTATCTCCATTTTCGAAAGCAGGGAAACTGAAAGTGCTGTATGAGAGTGAACACGTACCTGTAGAAGAGGGCGGAGGGAGCCAATTTTCCTCCATTGGCAGAATTGATGCCAGTCATGGATCTCACCAGGTTTCAGCAAGATCTGAGCGCCCCGATAGTTGACTTCCTCGTACAAAACCCACCTGGATGAAAAGACACGATCATGGTTTATATCTTTACCTCACCTTTTTAATGAAATAAGTACAGACATTAACTGATCTTTTCTTTATAAGCATTTTGACTTGCCTTAGTACTACTCAAGGTAATTACTCACGTATATTATAGTTTTCTTTTATGGAGAATTAGGGTTGATATAGTTTATTCATTTAGAAGTCCCACTTAATGTGAAACTAATAAGTAGACAAGAAAAACATTTGATAGATTTTATTGTCTTTGTTTTCTCCTTTTTTTGTGGGGGGGCTTTTTGCCAAAAGGACAGAGCTGGAAAATAGCGAAAGAGAAACTGGGGACCAGCCGACAAGTCAGGGTTTCTTAAACATGCTGCATTTTGTAAACTGATAAAGTCTATGTACGTAGAATCACGAGTCAAAAAAATTAAATTCCAAAAAATTCAAATCTTACGTTGAATAAGACCAGACACTGTTTTGACTTTCAGTCCTCTCTCTCCCATGCAGCACTCCGCCTGATTCAATCATTTCGAAATGTGCTGAGCTTCTACCCATCCACTTTCCGCTGTGACACTGAACATTGCTTTTAGCTCAGCGACTCGGCTCTCTGGCTGTTTGCCTGTCTCTCCTGCTGCAGGAATGTGCCACTCCACAGACAGCGCTGGCTTACTGTGAGTCCTCTATTTCCTCAGCATGGGCTCACACCTGCAGTCTAAATCTCACACATCAGCAGCAGGTTTCCATCATCGCTCAATCTGTCAATCTTCTCGTACAAGATGTGCCGACTTTGCACTCTGTATCCGAATCTTTGAAACATCATGTCTGAGTTTACAGGCAAAAAAAACCAACGTCAAGACTCAAACTAGATTATCTCCGCAGAAACATCTTCACATTCTCCCAACACCAAACCATAAATGCATGAATAATTTTTTTTAAACGATGTCAAATGAGCTCTCATTGTTAAATATAACACAGTGCATATTTACACGCAACACCTCCACTTTGCTTCTTTTATGATCTCCAAATCGTTCATCTTTAAGTCGTAAGTTCTTTGTTTTGTCTGAGGAAATCTCTCATTTCTAAGTTGTTGCTGCCTGAATGCTTTAATTACACTTTGCACAAATACACTGATGAGTTTAAATTCAAATGAGATTAAAAACTACAAGGAAACAAATGAGCTCTTGTTCTGTCGAATGCCTTTGACTGCCAAGTGTGTTTTCTTCCCAGCACAAACTGTTACACATGAGCCTGTCAAACTCGCACCACGAGGAGAACCTGGACAGCAGCTTTACATCTGAGCGAGTAACCACACAGCAGCTGTCAAGTACTCACATGCCTCCTTCCACCAACACAGACTGGACTCTGCTGCAACCTGCATCCAGCTGAAGGTTGACCGACCCATCTGTCAGCACCACTCTCTTCCCACGCAGAGCGACCCGCTCGAACACCGTGACGGCAGGCAGCGAGAACTCCTGCCAGGGTGCGAGAGAAAGAAAGAGATCATTATGTAGGTGGAGTGAGCGAAGGGCTAAGGTCCTGCTGGATGAATTCAAAGTATCTTCGGGGTTACCCTGGTAACAGAGCGCATGATCACCTTTAAGGATCACTGTGACTGAAGTGGTTCATCTTTAAAATACATGTAACAGCACTCTGAAGCTGGCTGCGTGTGAAACGTTACCATGGAACTACATCACCTTGTTTTCAAAGAGTGGAGGCTGTTAGGTGGCAGGTGGCTCACACCGTGCTGAAAAATGAAAACCTAGTGACTCTTCCAAACAGACATGCATCAACCTTAGCTGTCACTTGGAGTCACGATCCGTGTCACCTGCACAATTAGATTGGCCCTGTTTTGTCTGTGGCAACTCCCGAGGATAAGAGAGAAAGGGTTTGGAGCCGCTGGCTTGTGCATTTGTTGGCTCTTTAAATGCTGCAGTGTTCACAGGCTGGTGAAAACGTTATCTGTCTCACACTGTGTATGAGGCATCCAGGGTTTTATCAGAGGTTTAACAGTAACTGCCTGAGGGTGTTGGAAGTGAACCACAACAGAGAAGACCCTTAAAACCTTAACAAATAGCTGAAAGACGCTTTTGAGGGCTAGTTTTACTTTTGGTAACTTTACATCTCAAAGTCCGTTTACAGGTTATGTTTAGAAATATCTAAAAAAACATATTCCGCATTTAGCTCTGCAAAGCCTTACAAAGAATGCCTCAAGTGATGCCACTGAAGTCGCTGGAGCAAGTGCAGAGGTGAAAATAAATGTGGTGGGCAGTAAGAGTAGCAAACACTTTATTTCTGAGGAGCTTTAACTGATATTATAACACACCCAAAACTCAGACCTTCCCGTTGGTCATGTTGCAGTTTGGGTAATGCAGTGCAATGTATTGTAGGTTTAATACAATCCAAAAGAAAAGAGAGAAAAGAGACAGTATCTCTGGTTTTGCTGGATCATTTTTTAAACCCATCATGAGTCTGACGTTGATATATTAGCACAGGTGTTCACGAAGTGTTTTTGAAAAGTATCGCCGTAACAGCGGTCAGTCAAACATGTAGTAATGTAAATGTAAAGTAATGTCCCGGTTCAAAGATCTTACGACCAAAGACGAATGAGGTTTAAAACAAACTTCAGTAAAATAAAGACAGGAAGAAAAACAACTCACAAAGCCGGTAATTTGAAGTGACTGGATGGAGGAGCTCGTGTTGAAACAGCCCATCGATCTCAGATCTGGGTAGCTCCCCACCTCTAACACGTACATCCTTCCAGAGAAGTCCTGACCCTCAAATGCCAGCCAGCTGAAAATCACACACACACACACACAAACACACACACACACACACACACACACACACACACACACACACACACACACACACACACACACACACAAACACATACGATACTCAAGTCCTGTGTTGATGAGGAAAGATGACCACCATCTTTCCTGCATAATGCAGGTAGTCTTTTAATGACATGATATGGCACACAGTGAATTACAATATGCAGATGAGGCTGCATTATTCATGATGTGATTAAAGATGAGCTGCACACGCTTTTCTCTTCTATGCACAGCACTGGGCAACATGTAAGTTAACACTGATAATGAGTTGTAAAAATGGAACACAGTGTAAGAACAGATGCCATGAGAGACATCTTTGTTTGTCTGTGGAGATCTGTGGAGCAGGGACAACCAGAAGCGTGAATATTTTCTGTTATGTAACGTGCAGCTTTTATTACATCACCTTTGAAAGAGATCAAAAGGTGCACATTTCCTGCAATCAGCTTCTACAGGGTTGTGCTTTAAATGCATTCAAGCTGACGACACAATATCTACTTCTTGTCATTCCGTCCACAGTAGAACTCACCTGCCGGCCAGGACCTTGCACGACGCCACGGTGAAGCCGTCCTGCAGGGAGGCCACACTGTCCTCCAGAGCAAGGACGGTGCCTTGAAAACCAGGATCAGAAAAAAGCTGCACCTGAGGCACAAACAGCAGGACAAAAACAGAGGCTGAGTCATCCACCCTGAACCCCCTCACATGCTTCATCAGGTAATACAGACTCGGTCGCAGCAAGATGAGATTGTTATTTGATGCTTTTCCAACACCTACCTTAAACTTGGCGGCATTCTCAAAATCACCCTGAAAGGAAACAACAGCGTAATGAGGCTCATTTTAGGTCACGGAAACACATTAGAAACATAAAAAAAAATAGAATACATTTGCATTGTTATCGCTCCTCTCCAGCCGTGGGTAATTTGCAAAGATGTGTACAATAATGAACAAAAAAGTCCTTAATGTTTCTTTTATCTTGAATTACAGCTGATGAACAAACACTATTTAGGAACTTGGGTTTTAAGACGAGATATTTTTCTTGCGTTTGTTAGTCAAAGACTCGAATGTAGCTGCAACACAAGACAAGACTTTGCATGAATACTTTGCCTATTTGTCATCATCTGGTTTGAAATTGAAAAAGCCTGATGATGACTCACCTCCCTGTTGTCAGAGAATACACTCTCGGTCTCATGACAAACATTTTCCTCAGTTTCACAGTAGGGGTCGTATTATTCTCATCATCTGAAAAGATACTCTACTGTTCAGTTTTTTTGGGGGGAGATTCCTACTCTCTGTCTTTAATGTAGTTTTGGTCACAGGCATGCGACTGTTCAGATTAGTCACATGAAATGAAAGCATTTGGTGAGCCACACATGGGACTAACAAGGGGAAGTGAGAATATACAGCCAGCTTGTTCCTATTGCAAAACTGCTAAATGATTCATCGCAGGACGCTTAAATGAGGAGAATAAAAAGAAACACTTAGAGATCAATCAATATGAGTGAAAAGGTTTTTTTCATTAGTGCAAAAACATAAGGGTGTTCTGAGTCATGCGTCTTACCAGCACAACAGGCATCGCCGAGGCCACTCTGGGCTGAAGCGCCCCCCAGTCCTCGGGGCTTCCATACAGTCCCTTCTCCAGGATGTAGGACTCCCCGCAAAAGCCAGGTTCTTCAAACACAACCCACCTGCGAGACAAAACAGAATGGATAAGCCACCTTTCATTTTGCACGGATCTGCTTTCTGTCTTCTCGCTTGATCAAAAAATGTACAAAGAAAAAAAAAAACTAAAAAAAGTCTTTCATGCACACAAGCTTGCTCACAAAGACATTTGTTGTCATTTTACTGTCCAAATGTAATTCCTTTGTAATCTATGTCAACAACTATTTGTCAGAGTCCATGTTGATAATATCCCCCCCCCCTCAGCAGTTATGCACAGCATGTACAGTCATGCTGAGTGTGGTATGCTTTGGAATGCTGTTTGTTTGTGTTTTGATGGGGAAGGTTTGGGTATTTCTGCTCAGGGACAAACGCAGCCTGTGTTTGCATTAAAGGGGTCTGTGTGTGTGCGTGTGTGTGTGTGTGTGCGTGTGTGTGTGTGTCTTGACGCAGCTAGACGTCAAAACAACTCCCTCTCAGTGATGCTTAAACAACACACAAAGCCAACACGGGCTTAAAGGGACAGGCGGCGAAACTTGGGGCGAGGCTGTGCAAGCTAATGACAGGCTAGCTGCACGGCAAGAATAACTCTCCGTCGTTATGGGAGTCCTGTCTGTCAGAGAAGGGCAAAATGTTCCAATCCACATTATTCATCATTTTGCCTGTCAATCCCCTGGGATAGCAACACTCAGCATGTCATTTTCTTGCTCTGATAAGAATCTTAAATCCTCTTTTTGTTAATTGCTTCTGCTTCTTTGCTACAGCTACATCTTTTTGGTTGACTTAAGCATAAAGACAGCAGAAAGGGATGTAGTTAGTGCTTATATCTTTTCCTACAGCGTGTTACATTACAGATGATAAGATAAAAGGATACGCCTGCAGAGGGACGACATTCCTTATAAGCAGCGTCGTTCAACCTCGCACGTCTAGGAGCTCCACCTTCACACCCTGCACTCTTTAACATCAGTTCCCACTGCGGCAGGGTGTGAGGCAGGACGTTAACTTGACACGCTGACATGACAGGAAGGGAGGTGTGGCAGACAAAACATTAGTGAACGAGGTATTCTGTCTCGACCTGTCAGCATGGGCGCGGCAGCTTCATCACTGCACACCTGACTTAGAAAGAACGGCAATAAACTGCAACAGAATTAACTGGTGAGCTCAATGTAGTGATCAGTTAGGAGCACAAAAATGCATCATAAACATACGCTGTACTGTTAGCTGGACAGGTAAGGACTCGAGCACACCTTCGTAGAAACATACTTGAACCCGCCCAATCTTTTAATAGCATGTGTGACAGCTGTGTGCTTGTTAAGGATAAGACAATACTTGTCACTCACACTCCACTGATGACATCAATGGACTGCGTCTTCAAGCCGTAGCCCGTGTCGTCTATGTTGATGACAGGCACTGATAGGTCAATGTTGACGCCGAGATCGCCGAAGTTTCTGTCGCTGAACATTTTTAAGTGTGGAGACAGGAAGTCCTGTAACCGAAATCCCAAAAAAATATTCTGGTGAAAATCTGACATAAATCACGCCAAGAAAAAGAAAAAAAGAGAGAGAGACATGAGTGCCTAGCATGCAGCGAGAAATGAACCAGACTGCATGGCAGTGGTGCTCTGCCGTATTTTAGCTGACCCTAAATATTGAAGCAGCAAAAAAGGTCTAATCTGACCTCTTCTGTAATCGCTCTCTGCCTTGCTATGGGCCCAACTTGCATTTTGAGAAGCACTGCGCAAAGGTTGGACATGTTAACAAGTTTACAGAAAGAATTAAGTGAATACTGAGGCTGATGGCTGGCTGGTTTATGAAATGCTGAGCCAGCCAGCTGTTAATGATGTTCAGTTTAATTCATAGCCACAGCTTCATAAACACAAAACGTTATTGTCTTTTCACATTTCATTTACTCTTTGTTCAATACAGTTAGTTTAATGGCTCAATTTTCCAATAGAAAAACAGCAGGAAACCTCAAGCTTTCTCTGCTGCTTCAAATAAATATTGGATTGTCGCACTTGCAAACCCTAAACACAGTCTATAATGTGAGTTTATAAAGGAAAGTCTTTGGTCTCCTTTGTTGTGCAAAGACGTTTCTTTTCCTTTCCTGCATCAATAAACTTTTCTAATTCTGCTGCCCAAAGCACACTTTCAAATGTACATTCCTTTATCTCTCTTACGTTCTTGTATGTATAAGCTAACTTTGGTCACATACAGTAACAGTGTTACATCCTTCTCTAGTACTTACAGCTAGTATTGGTCTAAGTGACAGGAGCTGTTCTGAGCCTCCCCAGTCGCTGCCGTCCAGGTACTCTCCCTCCTCCAGAATGTACTGCTGGCCCTCAAACCCAGGGTGGCTGTAACCCACCCAGCTGGAAAGAATGAAATACAACAATGTTAGTCGACTTCAAATATCAAAATCAGCAACTGGCAGGAAAGTTTGTACCAAAGTTTGTTTGCCTCAAGCCAAGGATACCACCAAATTTTATCCAATGCAAGCACATAGAAAGCGTTATGCAATAAAGACTCACAGTCCTCCGATGATCTTTAAAGAAGCCACACATCTCATTTTCTTTGAGTCAGGGTTTCCTCCATCTGTAACGTTCTCGTCTCCTTCACTCTCACAAAAGCTGAAAACATCACTGTCGACTTCCAAACAGGTGCCCTGAAAGCCAGGCTCGTCATACAACAAAGCCTTTAGCAGACAAAAGAAAACACATCTTACATTATCACACTTAATTGACCATTGGTAAATGGATTGACTGCAATCATTTGGCTTTTTTTTTCTTTTTTTTTTCACATTTTTAAAGCTAAAAGCTTTTTATAAGGATTCTTATTGAACCTCTGTGCCCTCTTTTTTCTTAAGCACTTTGAATCCAATTTTTATTGAAATAGGTAAAGACATTGGAAAAGACAGCCTTGGATTATATCATAGCACAGTCTTTGAAGAGAGTGAACTTTTATGATTTCAGCTTTGAATGACTGTTCAATGACAAGTTCTGAGGTCTCAACATGGCTGCTGCCTAAACCCTCGGTGGTCGGTTACATTGGAAATTTCCTCCACAATGCCTCTACTTTTGGCTTGAAGAGGTCCTAACACAACATGGGCAGGCCAAATAATTTGACGCACACCCCAGGCAAGCTTTTGTAAGACATGATTACCCTACATGTATGAATATTTGTGTTACTTGGCAGTGTGAAGACTTGTAGTGCTCATAAACATTAGGCACATGCAACGTATGTACAAGTGATGTTAGGTCTTACCTTGACTTCATTGGGATTTTCCACTTTGAAACCACCCTGAAACAATCACATAATCATCATGAACAACGATTTGAGTTAATAAATCAAAGCGCACTCAAAATAACAACAACAACAACAACAACAAAACAGTAGGTAAAAGCAAAATGAGTTATAAACATTTTGACTTGACGATGGCAATAGGTGGAAAGTCTTGGCCTTTAATCTAGTGACTCTTTTATAGTAGAGTAGTAAATATGAACAACAAAGTGCACTTAAAAGGGGACATATTCTAAAAAATCCACATGTGCTGTGTTTATTTGGGTAACCTGAGTGTCCAGCTTAGAGCAAAACTTTTGTGCAGGTTCACCATTTTTATTCTCGGTAAAGAGGAGTGATGTCTACTGGGAAAACTCGAGGGGGTCTCGTTGCATTTAAAGAGACACACACACCAAAACGGAGCGTTCTGAGAGAGTTGGTTTCTACAGGGTCACAAACCTCCTCTGGTTCTTGATTCATGTTATATTTGGACCAAAGCACAGCACAGATGTTTCATTTAGAGCACAGGGGACTGGTGCAAATAGGGTATAATGTGTCCCCTTTAAGATTCATCCTTGGGGTAACATGAATGCCTGCAACAAATGTCATGCATTTATGCATTGACCCAAGTCAACAGCATGTTTGCTAGAGGAAGCATTCGTGTTTGTGGGTGTGTTGATAAGTTTAATCTGCATGGCAGAGGTGGAAAGAAAAACACTGCAGAAGTGTTTTGACGGTAGCATAGCTAAAAATAGAAACAAATCACATTCAGCAAAAAAGCCCTGCATTTTACACAAGGCATTGCACATAAATACTCACAATTTTTAATGGTCTCATGGATCCGACAAATGGTGATGAGAAGCCCCAGGTCTCAGGGAAAGGGAACACTCCAGTCTCCAGCACAGCTACCATGCCCTGAAAGCCCGGGTCACTAAACACCAGCCACCTGAAGGGAAGCAGAACGCACACATGCTAATTAGGCAAAAAGTCCCTGTCGATTATCCTTCACTATGCCTGCAGGCAGTTTGGAAATAACTGTGAGCCACAAACTTGCTTGTTATAAAACAGAAAAAAATGAACACACATACAATAACGTCAGCTCTGATATTTTTGTACAGAAACTACAAGATTAACAGGCAAGTGAGGCATTTTGAGTCATACAACTGCAGCTGAGGACAAAATCTGTTTGCTGCAGAATACAATACCGTCTCTTTACAGTTTTATTATCGCATGGTTGACCTATTAGAACTCAACCTCTAAACTACTGCTGTGTTTGTGCCGCTATGCAATACTTTATACCAAACACCACATGTGAGTCTTTGGCAGAAAAAAAGATTCCCCGTTTACTCTCTGCTTATTCTCTGCTGAGGAACTGATACCAAGAAATGATGCCAACCTCAAAGCGCAGCCTGACATAAAGTAACAGGGAAAAAATGGGTCATTTTTGTCAAAAAGCTCATCTGAGCTCTGTGCACTTCTCACTGAATTGGTGCTGTTGCTTCACTTGATGCAGGGAAAAGACTGTAGGGGGTATTGTTGGAGCCAAAAAAAATCTATCACAACCAGAGATAAGATGACAGCAATTAGTTTTGTCAAGACGTTGACAAATGCTGAAAAAAAAAATCTCCAAAATGTTCACTCTCTGCCAAAGTAAATCTACAGAAATCGCTATGGGAGAAGTGTCTGCTGTTGTAAGCTGCCTCTGGGGCGGGGCAGAATGTCCTGCATACCTACACCTCTCACGTGGAGGAAAAAAAAAAAGAAAAAAGAATCTTCCCTATGCCAGATTCTCTCCACACCTTTGTCTGATTCTCGCTATCCGTCGATTCTCCCCCTCTTTACGCTGCTTTCCAAGTCCCCCCACACCCGCTCTCTATTTTCCAACATGCACCAGCAGGAGAGACATTCCTGAACAAACGAGCGAGAGTCAAACCCGAAGACAAAGACTGAGGAGCGCGGTAATGATTATGATCTCTCAGCTGTTTGTCAAAGTCACACGCTGGGAGCATCTTATTACAGAAAGAAAAGCAGCTCTGTGTTCAGCACAGCAGGAAGGATTTCAGTAGTCTACTCTTCTGGTAGCTCTGTCACGATTAATGATAGAAGAATCAATATAGAGAACCACATTCATCTTTTTAGCTTCACTTCAAGCTGCGCTGTAAACAAAAGCATTGACTCTACTTCTTAATTCTTTAAGATCTAAATGTTATGTATGTGTCCTCTGATAACTCGCTTTCCACCACTCTGATCAGTCACAATAACTAAGACATTGATTTGATTTCAGCAGCATTTTGTACACCGTCACACTCGTTTTAACAGCTTTCAATCACAATTATCTACTGAAACTTACACCCCAGAGTGCACTTGGATTGAAGCGGTGTTCAGCGGGATGCCAAACGAGCCTGTCTCGAAGGTGTCATCGTGGTAAGGGGTTACTCTGCCATGGCCCTCTGGTTCAGTAAACAGATCGATGTGGGGGATGCTGTAATCCTGTAGAGAGGGGGAACCAGACACGGCAGCGATCAGCAGTGGCCTTAGACTCGGCAAAGACGAACCAAAAAGATGAAAACAGTGTTATATATTGTGATCCAAAATGTTTCCTTCATGTTAAACCCAGAGAGATGAGTCGTTTTCTTCAGTCTATTTTAATTGGGTTGTTTCTGTCAAGTAAAAATGAATGGAAAAAAAACAACAGTGATACATCAGAGCAGTCTGCAAACGGCTGATGTTTGTTTGTATTGTTCAGTCAGGACAAAGTGAGATTATTCATTGCTGTTTGCCGTCCAGCTGTTCCCTTTAAACTCACATCTTCAGAAATCAAAAAGGCTCAAGCAGAGTACTGACCGGAGAGCAGATAAGACTATCGTCGAATTAAACGATAGAGACTAAAACTCCCAGCGTCTCACACTACGACATATTACATCATCAAAGATGATCTTTTCCTTTTGTTTTGATTGAGGCAGCAGCATGAATAACTAGTGCATCTATAAATAAATCCTTTGCTGTGTAGTTAGGTAAGTTGTCGAGCAGTATCGCATATAAGCTTCACCTTGGAAGGCCTTGTGAGTTAACAACTATTAAGATACTGAAAAGCTGAAGGCCAAACAATGTGATGATATTTGTTCACAGCACTCACCCAGACAGCCAGTCTAATAGATCCAATAAGCATGTGTTGGCTGTTCTGTGGTTCTGCTCCTGGCAGAGATTCTGCCCACATGTTTGTCAATTCAATTTCACCTTCCTCCAGGGCGATGCAGCGTCCCTGAAAATCTGGCTTCTGATAGAGCACCCAGCTGTAACAAAGACAAACAGATTACATTAAATTAAAATTAAATAGTAATAATAAAAAAACGGTTTCAATTTCAATATCTCATTTATCTGCTGATAAAAACTGTGTGTGTGTGTGTGTGTGTGTGTGGGTGGGTGGGGGGGGGAGTCTGATTTGAATGTACACAAACATTTTCTAATTATTTCTTGTAACACTATGTTTTTTTTTTGTTGTTTTTTTTATTTTTCTTGTATTTAAAGCTTTTTGTGTAATTTTTCCTACTGCGGGACAAGAAGTGCTTTCAGGATGATTAAAGTCTTCATGGATATGACTGATACAGAAGGTGGTCATGGCTTACTAGTGCAACCTTAAGTTAAGCACAGTCAGCAGTTTAAACAGGGCAGCGTCTTTCGGCTTCTTGCGGATGACACCACTACAATGATCCAGCAAAGCTATTGAGTAAACACAACTGGATTAAAAATAGAATTTAATCCCTTTTTAAACATTGAGGGAATTCATTCAACCAGGTTGCCTTGCCCCAAGAACAGAAACAATTTGTCTTGGTGAGTAACACTAGAATAACTTCCTTACAATAAATTATCAAGAGGCCTGTTACAGGAAAAAGCACAAGAGCAGGAACACAATTATAAAGTATTGAACTCTCAGGGCTGATTTACCACTGAATTAATCTTTTGACACTTCTTAACAAGCCTTAAGAAGCAACCCCAGCTCTCACAAAGTACTTGACACTAATGAGAACTACACCTCGGATCACAATTTATTTCCATGGTCGGAAAATTCAGTTGGACCTGATTACTTACCATCCTCTAACCACCTTGACAGATATGTGAGGCGAGAGCTGCAGAGACGTAGCATCTGCTACATCCCTGTAAATCTCAAACGTCTGGCCGCTGAACTGAGCTTTCTCAAACAACACCATCTGTAGAGACACATAAAGGGGCAGGGTCAGGAAAAATAAAGGATCCATGTTTTAAAAAAAAGAAAAGAAAGAAGATCCCATGCCCACTCCATCACATTAACTCATGAGTCACAGAGAGCTGTTAGAAAACTAAGAGCATAGCAACGTATTTCCCCCTCTCTGTTTAATGTGCATTTGTCTACAGCTCAGAGCATATACACATACACTACCAGGGCTTACTGTTAATGCATTTTGCACCACCGAGTGTAACATAAAAGCTATATTTGTAATTTAAAGGCCAACAAAGAATTGAGGTTTTTGAAAAATGAGCTACAAAAACATGCAGCTCTGGAGACTCTGTGGTCACTGCTTTCAGCTTTATTCCTTTTCCTGCGAGCCCTTATCAAATCTGCCCTTTTCATGCAGTGTTTCAATGCGAGCGTGTTAATACCAGTCAAACAGTGGTGGAATAAGAACTGAAAATGTTCAGCAGCAGGAGAGTATCTCTCTTTCTTGCAACGACTATAAGAGCTTTAACAATAATGAAGAGCCATAAGTTCTGCATTGGCAGCACTGAATTCCAAGATTTTAAATCACTTCCAGCTGAACATTTGCACTCAACTGTTTTTTTTTTTAAATACTTTGTTTACCCCCAAGAACACCATATGAGAAACAGATGTTTTCAGATTCTTTTTCCATCTTGTTTTTATTCTATGTGGGCAGAGATGTGCCTACTGTACCTTTCCAGGGCGCTTGTGAAATCCCCTGGCGGTTCTTGTCTGGAATGCAAAAACACAACATTAAGACGGGGGGGAAAAAAGAGCATGAGCAAACCTTGATTCAAAGCTACTGTAAGTAAACATATCTGCCTTTGTTGATGCAGCAGCTCTGTGACTGTTGAATATCCTGACCTTTTAGTTAACATCCAGGGACAGAATCGATCGATGGGGACGACACTGATTTGCACTGCATTTAAGTACTGCACTGGCAGGCTTAGCCAGCAGATCAAAGTGTTTATCATTGCAGAATATTTTCAAAATAAGGCAACTTCTGAGCTAAAAGGCCACATATATAAACAAAAAGAAGAAGAAAAAAAGTTTAACACATAATGACATTGAAATCCCCTAGATTCATAAATGTGACTGTACTTGCTTGTTAACACAGTTTTCTTTTAGAGTAAACTGAAGCAGTGGTTTGAGCTGTAATTAGGAAAGAATCAACTTTTTGTGACTTTGTTACACGTGCAGTAAATGGCAAATTTATTTCATTTGAAAGTGCGTTAATTCATAGATCCATTACTTCACAGTACAGTTCTATCCATTAGGAAATGTAATTCAAACCACATACGATAGATGACCAACGGTTATTATGAGATTGTACTACTTGTAAAGTTCCAGTAAATTACACTGACTTAAATAATATTTATCTGCTCTGAGGTTGTTGAATTTGATTTGCACGTGAACAAAAATCACGATAAAAATAATTACTGGATAGTTTATACAAATGTTCTTCAACTAAAAAGGCTGGGAACCATATGAAGAACTGATCATTTCTTATTGATTGCTACAGAATACATTTCCTTTTGTTTTAACAGAGAAATACTAAAAATAGCACTTCTTACTATCAAAACACTAGGTAAGTTATTCATTGGTTAAAGCTCTTTTTAGGGACTTTTAGGTGAGATTGATTTTTTTGTCACCTCTTTATCATTTATCTCTATTTTATTCTATAATGTGTAAGTATGTCTTCTGAAAGAAAAATCACTTTTGTCTTTATTTTAAATGTCTGACCTACAGCTCACGATGACTTTCTGAATCGGAACATTTTTAGAAGGCTCTTTGATCGCCTCGTCTGACACCGACCCTCGTGACAGGGCTGACTGATATCAAATTACAGTGTAGAAATGACCAGTATCCTTTCTGATGGTCTCATTTGCTTTTCAAGCTATTAAAGATACCAGCATTAATGTGAGTCTGTTTTATGAGCACGTGAAAACTCCTCACAGAAGCTTCAATGAAACTTACAATGAGATTACTTTAAAATGAGGAGTTATGTAAAAACGACAGACGTGGGAAATGCAGCGTTACGAAAACAGTCTGCAGTTGCAGCCCTGACCATGCTGCAGTCATTTGCAGCAGCCAGTGCTCAAATGAAGAGCCTAAAAAGACAAAAGCTCTTCTGTTCTGTGGATGAAGAAGACTCTCTTCTCGTGATGATATTTGAAACCAGAGTGAAAAAGTGCCACATTTTCTACAGGAGGTAGAGCAGCTCTTGGGAAAGGAAGGATAGTGCAGAATATAGTCTTTAGCACATTAACACAAACTTGACGTGGAGGTTTTGTGATCCTAAACTATTATGTATAACATGGTATAGGCTGCACACTTACAATGTTATTAAGTATTCCCTGTGGCTGAGCTGGAAGCTGCTTGTGCTCAGTCGGTGTAGAGTGTGTGGGTGGAGGGATCTCAGGAAAACGTGGAGGCATAGAAGCAGGAAGAACTGGAACTGGTTTCATAGCCCTGTCTGTTTCCACTTTAGGGGTTGTAGTTGTCATTTTCTCAGTATCCTGATCCAAAAAAAAAAACATCACATAACTTAAATGCATCACACTCAAAAGTGTAGATATTTTGGGACTTGATATAGCAGAGCGCTGGATTTGTGCAAGTATTTCCTGTCAGTATTTTATTAAATGGTTGATGTTACTCTTGAATAACTTCTAGCTTCAGCTTTCACTTGTTCTTGCATGAGACATTTTTGTCAGTGGGCTCAACCTCTTTACATTCTTATCATTCTTTAGTGGAGAAAATAACACAAATAAAAACTAACCTCTGTTCTGACTTGCTCTTTTCCTTGTTTGCTCTGCACTGGTTTTGGTTCACGAGGGAGGTACTTCTCTAAATAGTCCGGCAGCTTGATGTCGTTAAAGGAAGGAAGCGGAGGGGCTGAGTCACTGACCACAGCCTCCCCAGTCTGGTCTTCCTCTTTGTTTCCCGGGGGCAGACTCAGCTTTGCCAGTGAGTCTTTGAGCGGAGCTGCAGAAGTCGGGCTTGGTGGGGGTGGCTGGGATGAAGGTGGAGGGCTACTTTGGGGTGACTCGCTAGGTGAAACATCCCCAGAGTTTGTGCCTTCTCCCTGGGTTTGAAGTCCACTCCTCTTTCCCCTGAGGATGGAGGAGCTCAGGCTGCTGAGGACACAGCTCCCCTGCAAGCGAGACTTCCACTTGATTTGGTCGTCTTTCTCTTCCTTGACTTCCTCCTCTTCACTTACGGGGGTCTTCTCTCTTAGGCGAGAATGAGTGTCCAAGCTGCTGAGCAGGAGGCTCCTGTCGGCTAAACTCGCCCTGGCCGGTTTCAGGCCAGGTTTTTCCTCTGTGCTCTGGAGTTTGGCTAAGGTGCTTGGGGTTGTATCAATGCTGAACTGCTTCTTCTTACTCAAGCCAAATTTAAACTCTTCAGGGTCAAACGTCTTCTCGAAGCGGTCCTCCTTGATTGCAGGCAAGGCGAATGGCGGCTGCGGTGCCCCGTACGGGTTGGGTCTACGTGGTGGGAGGGAAAATGGGGCGCACAGCTTCTTGATTTTCTCAACAAAATCTTCATCGTCGAGGTCATCTGGTGTGTCCAGAAGGTTACTCTCACTTCCAGCCGAGGTCAGTTTAGCCGAGGAGACTTTGAGTTTCCGCTTTGGAAAGTCCACATCCAGCCAGCTGGAGGGGGCGTCTTGACCTGTTGCGGAATCATCTTTGCTTAGTCCACGTGGAAATTGGAGCTTCTTCATGGGTGAACGCTGGACTGAGTCTTGGGTTAGCTTCTTTGCCTCCGGGGAAACCGGTACTTTTTCGCTCTGACCCGGCTTGCTTTTGACCGGTTCCTTTTTGTCCGTTTTGGGTTGTAGATTTGGGGCGATTTCACCATTAGCACCAGAAGAAAGTTCATTCTTAAGTGTCTGGATGGTTCTATCAGCAGTCTTCTCTCCCACATTCGCTGGAGAGTTTGAAGCAGTGCTATCCAAGGTAATCTGTGCCGTTTTGTCTGCGCCCGTCAGTGGGGTGACGCCACTTGTGCTTTCTGGTTTTTTTGATTCCTCTCTAAGTGGGCTTCTCTGAGGAAGTTTCACAAATTCTCCTGAGATTTTAGCTTCCGAGGGCACTGATTTGACAGCCGAATTCTTCTCTGTAATATCCTCTCTCTTTTTCTCACTGACTCCTGATTTAGTTACAGAAAAAGAGCTAGTTTTTGTAAGAGTATTTTCTCTCTCTGGCATGTTATCAGCCTGAGCAGCAATCAGTGCTCGAGCATCAGTACTGGCTTTTACAGTCCCATCCTCATCAGCAGTAGTTACTCTAATAATAGGCTTCGAGCTGGAGGGCGTAGCATCATTAGCTCCGCGTGCACATGAGTCATCTAGTGAGTTTTCAGATTTTTCCACAGATACAAAATTAGTCTTTGGCTCTGCTACGGTCAACACCGGCTCTTTTTCTGTTCCACGGCTTTCTGCAGAGTTCTTTTGCAAATGTGCTGCCGTCTCCCCCTTTAACAGGCCTTTATCAGTGTCCATCCCACTTGCAGCTTCATTAGCAAGGGTGATTGTGCCGACGCCAGCTTTTTGAGTAGGCTTGTTATGCCCGTCATGTTGTGTTTGAGCTCGGACGTCTGACGGTGTCTTTACTGAAGGCTCAGAGGCTGATTCCTGTTGGTTGGTTTTTGACTTTGATGTGTTTTTGACGAGCTGCGTCACCTCTTTTCTTTCATCTTTGCTAAAGGCGGCCCCATCTGTACCTGGGAAACCTTGCCCACCAAGGGAACCCTCTGACTTTGTGGTATTTTTATCTGACTGCAGGCGCTGCTGTGTTTTTTCGTTCTCTTTCTTCTTAGTCTGATTTGTTTTCTCACTCACCATTTTTCCCACTTCTATACTTTGAGCACGCTCGGATTTTTCACCCCCTTCCTTTTCTAATGTCTCTGCTTCTTTACTCCCAACCTGCTTTGGTGTTTTGCTCTGTACCGTTTTTAAATTGTCAATTTCTTTACTCTTCGACTGTTTTGTTTGTTTGTTTTCTACATTTTCTAATTTGTCCATTTCTTTACTCTCAGCCTGTTCATTTAGTTCTGTATCCTTGTTTTTGGATTGGGTTTTTTGTCCTGGCTCTTCTTGATTAGGTTCCTTCACTTTTTCTTTATTCTCTGGTTCAGGTGGCACTGACACATCTTTATTTAATTTGGGTTGTTCAGCAGGTGGCTCCTGCTCCTTCAAATTAGGTTTCTTAATAGGTTTTTCTCCTGCAGGTGAGGGGGAGGGGGCTGTCTTTTTCCCACTGTACTTAGAGGCCTGGCTGAACAACCCCCCTGTTTTTTTGTCATTTGGGGGTACAATAACAGACTCCTTATCAATGGGAGACTTTGTGTCACTGCCACAAGCAGCAGTATCAAGTTTGTCTTTGCTCACAGGCGGTTCAGCCAACCCCCCCTGCCTTTCAAGTGGTTTGTCAATTTTCTCCTTTTTGAAAGTGGAATCAGACTGTTTCTTCTGTTTGTCTGACTCCTTTGAATCATTCTTAAAGGCTTTCTGTTGGGAAGCAGACAAAGACAGTTTGTCTGGTGTCTTTTTTTCGGCTGTATCACACGGTGGTATGATCTTCTCTGCCGGCTGTCTGGATGCAGAGGCAGTTTCGGTAACACCCACCTGTTCTGCTTTCAAAGTTGTGGCCTCTGGTTCTGTTGTAGAGAGTTCTAGTTTGTTGTCCCTGTTTGGGCTCCTTGGACTGGCTGGCTCCTTACTTTTCCGTCTTTTAGAGCGTGTTCTGCCTTTTGGCTGTGGGCTGAGGCTGATGGTCAGTTCTGTAGAGTCACTTGACCCTTTAGCTCCAGCATCCTTTTCAACACTATTAGCTTTTGTACCCGGATCCATTGTTTTTGAATCCACTGTGTCCTTTGTTGAGGACTCAGTTGGTTGTTCTTTCGGAGTGATAATCTTCACCCCTGCATCGGTTGTATCTTGTCCATCTGGTTTTGATGTTTTCTCTGGTTTCACATCTCTCTGTTTTTGCCCTCTAGTATCCTGTTTACCCTGATTGTCCAGTTCTGATGACTTTGATAAAGCAGACAAGGTGGGTTTTGGAGGCATTCTTGGCCGAGCTGGCTTTTGAGGCATTTCTGCCCTTTCACCTGCTTTGGATGCCTCTGTAAAGTTCTTCATTCGCTCCTTGATTGTCATTGGCTTCTCCCTGGCAGGTGATGCAGAGCTGGACTTGACCATGCCATGATGTTCAGCCGATCTTGACCTCTGGTCAGATAATGAAACGTTTGCTTTCAGCTGCTCTGTGGCATTCCTCACTGGAGAAACATCGGCACTTCTCTGCGTTCGAAAGGTCGGCTTGCTGACTCCGACTGAGGGGCGCTCAAAGAGGCTGATTTTATCTGTGATCCCACCAACGACTTGCTTAGGTTCCTCATCGATTCTCTTAAGGTTGTGTTGTCTGTGTAAGATGAGAGACAAAGGATAAACAACCATTTCATATTTGGCAACACTTGAAGCAAAAAAACATGTATTAAAAACTTGCTTCACTTTTTCAGCCAAACACATGAAAGATTGTGTGTGTTTGGTTAAATCAATCTGACCTATATTTAATCTGAAGTGAACTTTGCAATGCCATTCGTCACAGAGTGTTGTACTTTGTGTCATGACTCACTCTTTTGTTTCTCTATGCTTACACCTGCAGTAATCCACCCAGTTAGTGCACATTCCCTTTGTTGACAGCGACCACTGCTTCATGAACTTAAAATCTACCGGTATCGAATCTAATTTTTTATTACAAACATAATTGAAAGGCTCTGCTTTCAACACAGCAGTGTATGGAAATGTGATGAGTCATTATGTCTTTCATAAATCACAAACCATTATTTTTCCTCTATTCAACCAATCACATTTGAGGACCTACCTTGAATCAGTCTCTGTTTTGGCTTCACTCTTTGCGTCATCTCCGGTCTTCTTAAGCACTGACCTAAAATCCGGGGTGTCATCCACTGGCTTCAAAGGTACATTTTTGGGAAAAAACTTCACCTCACTCCTAGAAACCTTCAGACTCCTGCGTTTGGACTCCGGCGTCTCTGTTTTCCTTTCAACTTTGTAAAGACTGTCGTCGTCCTCCTCCATGTTTGCTCCTCCATCCACCACACTCTCCCCAGTGGCTGCTGTGAACGTGGAGTACGAGTCTTGGAATTCATCCAGCTCGCCGACTGAATCAGGACAGGAAGTCTTACCGTCTCCTCCTTCAGGTGAGGCCAGGGAGGAGGGCTTGTGTGTAGAGGAGGAGCTTAGAGACGACTCTCCCATGTGAGTGTTTGGACTTTTGCCTTGAGAACTGGTCACTGTCTGTTCTGATGTAGGGAATCCCTCTGTGGCAGCACTGGGAGGGCTTTTTTCGTGCTGGGGGCTGTTCCCGCCTTCTCCCTGAGAATTCTTCCTGCATCTTCTTTTGGCTGCGTTTTTACGCCCCATACTGTCGTCTTCTGTTTGCTTTTGATCAGGTTCAGGATCTAACTGTGTGTTTCTGTGTGATTTCCGTGACACTCCCACTGGGGCACTGTAATAACTCTGTGCCCCAACCGCAGGCGTTACATTTGTCCTTTTGTTCTCTGTACCTGTTGAACTTGCGCTATCAACACTCTCTGATAACTTTGACGGCTGTAGAACCTGCAGGCTTCCCTTGAATCTCGTGACCACTTCCTGTCCAGCACTGTGTGAGTCTGAGTGAATCACACTGGTCTCCTCCAGGTACACGTGAAGCTTTTTGCCTGTCGGGACCTGTGCTTGTCTCGGGGCCTGAGGCTGGGCGTGGGTTCGGTCAGAGTCCCATAACACTCCCTGCTCAGGAGGAGAAGAGCGATGTGTCAGATGGCTGGCATTCTTCTTAGGATTCCCGCTCTGTGAAGTACGGTTGCTGCTCTCCTCCCTCTCCTTGCCCTGCCCTGTTCTCTCCTTCCTACACCCAGCAAACTCCACCTCATTTGGACCTCCTCCTGCTGTCTCAGTGCTGCTTACAACGGAGCTGTCTCTGCGGGCAGACTGCGTGGCGTCCTCGCCTTCAAAAAGGAAAATGTCCCTGGAGACCCGTTGAGTCTCCTCCTGCTGCTCTTCTCCCCTTGCTTTGTGTCTCACAGAATCCTCACTCTCCTCCTCTTCTCGCTCTGACTGAAAAACCTGGTCGGAAGTTGGGGAGGCATTTTCAGAAGGACTTGTCGGACCCTTTCCCTTCCATGGAGAGAACCAGCTCCCAATACGGCTCAAGACCCCAGGACTTGGCTGCTCCTCAGGGGTCTCGGACTAATGGAAAGCAGAGAAATGACTCACATAAATATCTTTTTTTCCATGTGCAGAGGCAGTTTGAAAACATGTTTATTTCAAATGAATATGTACTGACAGTAGTTACACGTGGTGGTGCAAATACCATGAACTGCCAATGAACAAAGGGAAGGAGGGCAGGCGTGAGATCTAAATGACATATAAGTAAGGGTTGTGTGTTCAAAGAGATTTTTTTAGTATGGCCATGCATCTCTCAGCATTGCAAAGACATGCATGAGTGCTTATAACCTGTACGCTTACCGTAGAAAATACCATATCATTCAGATTCTTTATGTAGGATGTGAACATGATTTTGGTTTAGAACAAAAACTCCTAAAGAGCATAAAACAAACACATAATCATTCCACCAGGATATACAAAACACAAGCACTTTAAAAAAACAGCAGAAAGTAATCATTTAAAAAAAGACATTCTGCTGTGGCAAAGAGAGAGAGAGAGCTCTATTCTTAGCTTTCTTCATTTGATCAAATACTGAGGCAGGAAATTCAAAATCAACTCACCCTGATTTAATATTTAGAAGAAAACTTTTTTTCCCAGTGTGAAAAGGAAAACACTTGTCAGTGTGTACAGCACAGAAACAGCGCTTAGATGCATGTCTAACTGATCCACATACTTCGGTTAGTCCTCCTCTCATCCAGTCAAGCATCCACAACTGCACAGAGCGGCAGACTGTGGGCGCTGAAGAAGTTCTGCCCCTCCAGCGCAGCGCACGCAACTCTGTGGTTAAGTGATGCCTTCATGTGCTGCTCGGAAACTTCCTCAATAAGTGTCAACAAGTGGTGCAGCACCCTGGGAGCATTTTGTTGACGTGTGTAAATCTGCCTACACCGAGATGTTATTACATGTCTCGCTACTCATCAGCAATTACAATAAACGTCACATCCTGAATTTAAAAAACAAAACACTTTAAAAAAAAAAGAATATTAACACTATCTACTTTTACATTAACACTATGATACTCTTAAGGCTATGACATTTCATTTTTTAAATTTGATTTTAATATCTGGAAACCTTTAAAGTTTTGTCAAAAAACTCTACTCTGTCTCTATAGTCTGTTTGTGTTTTTTTGTTTCTGTTTTAGGGGTTAACAATAAAGGGATGTTTTGGTTTAATCTCTGTTCTCCATGACTTTGCAAGTATCACAAATATACTTTTCTGTTGAATCTCAAAATCTGAAACTACAAGTTTCTAATACTTTTTTTTTCTTGAACATGGAGAAGATTGTGTTTATGTAATGTATATGTATAAGCAATGCAGATTTTGTATTTGAACACTTTTCATGTGTTGGAAAACTGGGAGCAGACATGGAACGTGAGTGAAGCATAGGTTTGACATTACTTGTTTGCTTTAGGCCTAATGCACACATTCATACATTTCAGAATTGTGATTATTACCATAGGATACTAAACTATGAAGTGTTGTGACACCTAAATGTTGACACATCACAGCCTGGCACCTTAAATGTCACTTAGTTGTCAAATGTGTTAACCTCGGAAGAAGTGAGTCTGAATTTGATGTTGTGGTTTTTAAGAAATGCAACAGCTGAGAGGATAGACCAAGCATAAAAAAGGAAGAGGAGAATAATACTCAAAAATCATCTGTTCAAAATTTTAAAGTATTTGACCGTCAAAAAAACTAAATGTCGACTTTTTAGTTTGTCATTTGATATAATATATCTGATTTGGGGCCAATAATATAAAGTCTATGTCTTCTTAAAACAACTCGTGCAGGTAGCTGATGCGATGTTAAAATTCGTACATTTGTGTCAGCACTTGAATGCAGCAGCAGATCGAGTCCAAACAAACTTTTCCAGGGGAAATGACGCACTGACTTTTTTTTTGTCCCGGCCAGTTCAGTTCACTGTTTGGTTTGAAGGAACGAGCCTGCCCTCGATTCAGTTGGCGGGCAGCTCAAGTCAGTGTTTCCATGCTGCCAGAACAAAGAATTTAACTCTTTAACTTCTTTTTTCTCTGAGCAAGTTGCCTACACTTTATGTAGCCTCGCCTATTTTTTGGTTGAACAAAAAAAACTTCCTATAATAAGCCTATAATCATGCGACAAACTGTTTTAATTAGCCTACGACTCACTCATTTTTCAGTTAATGAACTACAAACACCATTGTGCCTGCAGGCATTCGAGTGGCACTGTAAATTATTGCTTAAACAAATGAAAGTCCTTTGCTTGTTGGGTGTTTTCTTGTTGGTGAAGACGTTAAACGGCCTATTAGGTCTACAGACATGTCATGACAGGATGATGTTTCCACGAGGCTACTGTGGCTTTTTTTTTTATTCCTGTAGTCTAAAACCTGACGTGACATGAAATAAAACTTGAGGCTATTAAAAGTTGACAAGCATAGCCTAAAATGCCGTTGCGTACCACCTATACTGAAAGCTTGTGTTGACAGAAGCCTCAGTCCTACAGACTATGGTCTCGTGGGGTTTTCACGTCAATTTAAGACTTCATGCAACCAAAAACAAACAGCGGCCCTGAATGAGATCCAGAGCCAGGCAAAGTCCTGAAATTGTCTATCGACTGACAAAATCATTCAACTAAAGCCCGGTTCGTTTCTGAGTAAGCACAAAACCAGAGTCAGAGAGAGAGAGAAAGGTCTTACCATGTTTACACTGCTTCTGCTGCCTTCCCAGCTGTCTCGGGAATAATCGAGTGAAGAGCAGCCCGCTGCAGTGAGCCCGTCATGAATGAAGCCTTTCACAGCTCCTCCGCCTATGAGAGGTAAACCTGTCCCTCTTCAGATCTCCACCGCGCCTAATTAATGAGTTATAAACTGAAATAAAAAAAAATATATCCACACTGAACTCCTGCAGATTACACTGTTGGCATATGTCTGTTTTTCCCAGGGTAAACTAAGCAGACATGCAGGTGGAATCTGCCCGGGCCAGGTAACACACCCTGAGGCTCACAGCACTGTGACACAGCAAGCTGCTATTGCGGTTTGTTGTGCAACTATGCAGCCTCTGTGACAGGGGGGACAAACAGAGGCATTACAGGTGTGCACTGTAACCTATGGACTGCCTCACTCCAGGTAGATGAAGGTTAGTGTCTGTTGACACTGTTTATGGTCTACAGGGGGTTTTCTGTCTCAGGTGGAGGTAGTTTTCTGTTGATCACTTCATCTTTCGTGGGTGAACAGAAATAAAGGACATTTTATTTACTCTCAACCAGGAAAAAAGTAGTTAAAAACTAAATTAATTCAATGATAAAACTTAAAGGGGAGCTAAATAAAAACTTCAGAAAAAATGGGCTGCTAGCTGTCTATAAATGGAAAAAACAACACCACGTCAATAGGGGCATATTTAGCCAACACATGCAGTGATGTGCAAACTGTGTTTTATTTAAAGGTGTTGCACAAGTAAAAAGGTGCAGGAATTAAGAGGTGTCAGTCTTCAGAGAGTGGAGGGAAAGCTGTTCCTATGCATTCACACATCACAATTTCATTTATTTGATATTTTTCAGCTGATCTCTTAGAATCCCCTAAACCTTTCCAACCCAAATCCCTACTTAGCTGACTTTAAAAGCTTTGTAAACACTATAAAACCTGTGACTCACACAGAAACAGTTTGAATGTTTAACACACTGACTCTGCATTCTCAAACACATGCGAATAAGTTCTCCCTCTCTGTCCCTTTCTCTGTGTCTCCCCCATGATTTATTTATCACCCGCAGAAGCTGAAACCCATCTCATTCTCTGGCCTATGAAAAATTTACACTTTCCTTTTCTCAGAGCAAAGCGTATGGGGCTGAATATAGTGTTTTCACAAGTCACATGCTCGTATATATCAAGCGATACTTGTTTTTCTTAAGTGACAGAAAAACAGCTGGGCTTTTTTAAGATTCATGCACCTCAGATACAAGTATTAGTGGGTTTAACTGTTTGGAGGTAACATGAAAAGGATACCACTTAGACTACAACAGTTATCACAGAGGAGTGGAAGTCTCGTTTTTCAGGTTTGGTGTTGATTAAGCAAACAGTTTATGTGAAAACTACAACCGCATAAAAGAGGCAGAGAGAAAACCATTTAATGTCCTCTTGCTCTACTTAGTGACCTGGATTTGAGAACTTACTCTCGAGCTTGTTATACATTGACGACACAAAATATATGAGGCATTAGTCACACATACCGTTGTTTGACAGCATTTAAAACACGCAGCCCAACAAGATGTTCAAAGTGTCTTTACAATCAATCAGTCTTTACAATATGTGCCGCTGTTCTCTTTTTTTTTGTTATTTTTCAATGCTGTTGTCTGTGTCATTGTGTTCATATAGTTTCAAACATGATCAAACAAGCTCACCTGGCAGGAGCTCTGTCAAAGCTGCCACCTTTTGTTACACTTTGCAGAGACACTGGAGGCATGTGTAACCAGCTGCTTTCTTGTTTTTGAGGAAGGAAAAAAGGAGTCAGTCATATCTGTGTCCATCCAGATTGACTTTGCTTGGCATAAGCCATAAAACGCTATGCTGCTGGGGCTACAATGAGAATCCTTTGAAGTCAGAAAGAAGATTCATTTTGGACATTACTCTACCATAGGAAAGCCATTGAGTGCCATTTGTTTTCTGGCATGTATAAAATATTAGACTATTTTTATTTTATTACTTGTAGCTGCCTAAAGTACTTGAGTGGGGAGGGTCGCTTCAATCGAACGCTGCATGGGAAAGAGTTCTGACATAGTGTTGTTGTTGTTGTTGTTGTCTGTAAAGCAAACTAGCCGAGGCTCTTTTAAATGTGCTACACAAGTAAACTTGACATGACAGCAAATTTGACCACTAATTGCAAGGTGTGCCGAGTGTATGGAAGTAAATCTGTGCCATCGGATTTTGAATTCGAATTTTTTCCACAGAATTTTTTTGCATTGAATTTTTTAACATTGATTTTTTATTTATTTTTTTGCCTCGAAACCAGACTTTGAATTTGAAAAGCCATTGAATTTCTAGCACTGAATTTTTTTGCTTATTTTTTTTTTTTCAATAATAAAAAAAATTAGTGTAAAAAAAAATTATATCTCAAAAAATTCAGTGTCATAAAAGGGTATCCAAAGAGGTGAAATCAATCCCTGCATCAAATCATCGAACGTCCAGCCAATCAAGTTACGCTCCATTGGTCATGTGACGCCAAAAACGCCGACTCAGAGCCATAGCCAACATGTTCTGTTTTCTTTGCCCTGTTAACACTCTGGCTGCAGTATTTTGGATGATAGAGATAGAGAGAAAGTCCAGCATAGAGAGAATTACAGTCATCTGCTGTTAATCTGCTGGATACGAATGCATGGACCAGTTTTTCAGAGACATTTAGTAACATGCAGCGGGAGATACATTTAAAGAGTTTAAGCAATGCCCTTGCTCATATCATGGTAAAATACATTTGGACCTCAAAATATGTTGATCCTCTTGTTTTCTTGTAATCGCCATTTGACTGGCATAGTTTGTTTAACACCAACTGGGTCCCAGAATTTCCAGCTCTAACAAAATGTCAGTGTTTTCTCTTTTTCCCTCCTCCTGCTCTGCCTCTCAGTTGCTCCCCTACTGCTCCTTAATTGTTAAGGCGTTACTGTAGCTCACCAACTGTCAACAACGATGCCTGCTGAGACCGCCATGAATGGGGCACTTAGAAAAAAGAACAAATGGCAGACTTGATTTTACCTCACTGCCCCACCCACTGGTTGCATAATCTTACTGCACCAATGGAAATCAGGCCGGAAAGTCAAATTGAAAATAAAATACATATCACGGTTAAACTGCTGAGAAGCAAAAAGCAAGTATTTCCTGCATTTTTAATATGTAAGGCCCATCAAGAGCTGGATAGACCATATGTATGCATTTATTTGTCTAGACATTTGCCTTCTATACAAATGGTGTATCAGTTTTGTTGTGTTTGGATGGTTCAGTGGGCACAGTTGACTGAAACCTCATTCAGAAGATAAGTAAGACTCTGACTCACCCCCGCTGCGTCCTTATCACATCACCTGAGCAACCATCGGCAATCATGACTGAACACATAGTGGCGGTCTTCATTCAGAAACACAGGGTTGGCAATAATCATGAGGAAATAAAGCTTAATTGACTTTGTTTGAGTGATAATTTTAGGCACCTAACTTATCACTTTTGTATAGCCCTGCCCCAGCTGTTTGCTTTCTTACAAACTTGGCATATGCCTGCGAAAGAAAGAGGACAGGTGTTGAACATTTATGGTGAACAATTATTTTGTCTGGTACATCAGGAGAAAGGAATTAATGGGCTGTTTGTCAAAGATGGGCTGTTTGTCAAAGTCTAAAACAAAAAGAGGATTCGTTGGAGTCACTTCCATGGCATTGTTGATTGACTCTCTGTTATTCCCATCACATCCCTGCAGCAGCTAAATGTACGAAGCTGCGGCATTTACTCAGAATGGACCGTAATGGCTCCCAATGTTCCTTTGCATAATCATCACCTGATGTGACTTTAAGTAATTCAATTTGTTTGATGGTGAGGGTGATTTTCACATGAATATAGGCACAAACAGTGAAGAATAGCTCAGGAGAAGTCAATGTATGCCTTTGGATTGTGCTTTTCTTTCATGTAATTTAATTGACTTTTCATATTAGTACTAATATTTACTGACTTCTCATCATTTTGGGAAAGACTGCATTTATATTTTCCCCCAACTGCTTTTAGCTATACTTTAAATAAGAAATTGGCAAAACCATTTTGACAGCTTTTGGTTAATTGACTTTAACTTTTAAGCCTTAATGTATTCCAAACACCATTATAGTAACTCACTGGAAAAGTTTGGCATTATCTTTTTTTATAGGATTCACTTCAATTTGATATAATGTTGAAATAATTGGCAAGAGCCCCTTCAAAATCCTGTTAATTTGTAGCTTTTAGACATGATAAACCTGACTGGGATCTCTTCTTGTAACCCTATATGTGATGTTAAATGATGCGACAACAGATGTTTTCTATATTATTGAGGTTTATTTGGACAACGACAACTTCTAATCTAAGAGACAGAACAATAGCATCAAATTGTCATCTCACATTACCTGTCCTGCAACCGTCTGCTTGATTTTATGCTACTTGCTAATTACACAGTTAAAGTACACCTCTAATGTAACACAAATTCTAAATCACGCGAAATGGGAAGCTCAACTTCTGTCATTTTTTTTAAAATATCATCTCAACAGGTAATCTTAAAAAACTTTGATTGAACAGCAACTGAAAAGACTATTTATGGTGTAATTCCAGACAAACCTATTTCAACATTTCAAGGTAAATCCTCAAAGCTGATCTGTTATCTATAAAACATCTCACATTAAGCCACTTCCAAGCTAAAATTACCACTTGATTGTTTAATATAGCCTATAGCACAACAGAAAGATGTGCAACAAAAAAAGCTAATAATAGAAGAATGAATTGTGGAGTGTTCTGTCCCTGCTGAGTTAATAGACTAATTTTTGTGAGTGAAACCCATCTTGTCAGAGCACAGCTCCATTCAGTTCAGAAGCCTCAAAGTAACTACTGCAATTTTCAGAGTATATTTTTCTTTCCTCTTGAAGACATTTTATTCTAAACTGGGAGTTGAGCTATCTCATTTATGCTATCTCTTGTGGTCTCTTGCTTGATTTATGCTTGTTAGAAAAAGGCTTTGTACTGTAGGGTTGTTGTAAAGGACAAAAGAATATGGTGATTAGTTTTTCCCTATGAGGTCACATATGAACCTGTGAAAAAAAAAGAAAGAAATAACATAATATAACAGTACCAGTATACATCCATGACTGTGATATATTTGTCTCAGTGGATGTCACGATGAGCGTCCTGGGAGTGAGCCTGGCGCTCCAGTATGACAGACGGCTCATACAGCAGATCCTCCTCTCCAAGATTTGAGCTCTGCTCCAAGTTCACAAAGTTAGGGATGTTGAAGTGAGAAAACAAGTCACTTTCTCTGTCAGCCTTACTTTCCTCTATTAGTCCATTTAGAGGTTGGTGTCTCCCAGCTTCCTCGACATCCTCCTCCATCATCCCCGAAGAGCTGATACCTCTGGGTCGGTTGAAAGACTCCTGCTGTTTAACAGCTGTCTTATTATCTGACTTCAGCTTCCCGTGGCCCTGATCCTCCTCATTAATGTAGAAATGAAAATAGGAGCGGGACGATAACAATGGGCGAGAGAAGGCTTTGTCATTTTCATCCTGGGGACCATCAATGTCTACGAGGCAGCTCCCAGGTCGATGGCGCTTTTCAGCAGCATCAGAGTTTCTGTCAGAAAAGAAAGAAAAATCCTGAGTGAGAAAAACGCTTTGGAAACATGATGGCCTTTGATTTTTATCATTTGCTTAAAATAATGCAGCTGAACACAAAAACTGAGAAGTGATCATTATTTGTCTTGTTTTGTCGTCTTTGTACAGGGATCAATACTAAAAATCCACCTGGAATCCTAGCACAAAGAAGGGATAATATGAGTAATAACCGGAGAATATGTCCCCTTTTTCCTCCCAGCTTTACAATTCCAGTGTGTTTATAAAGGATTTTATACACCAACTCCCACTGCTGATCCCTTCTTAAAATGGAAATATCACTTGTGCTATATAAGAAATAACCTCCGAATACAATATTAGATGTTCACAAAAGCAATAACCCTTAATCATAGAAGAACAACCTATTTTTGCCTCAATTAAAACAGACATGAAAGCTACTCCAGCTTTGAGCAGAGAGGTGCAGAACTGAGCACATTGAGCTCTCCTTGGTGCTGAGGTTGTCCCCTGGAGACACTCGTTTGATGGTGAAAGCTAAAAACTGCATTAAAGCTTATTAATACTCACTCTTGATGGGGCGCTCCTGTCTTTGTGAGCAGCGTCAGAACAAAGAACATGAAAATGACGAACACAGCAAGTCCAACCCAGAAACCGATGACGATAGAATCTGAAATGTCAGACAACATAGAGACTTATTAGAGTGTGTGGAGCCATAATAATCCTCTGTATTCATTACTTGTGATCTTCTTTCTCTCAGGGGCCCAGAGAGTCTCGGTGATTTAATAAAACGAGCATTCAGTATCTATTATTGGATTACAGCCGCCAACGTGTCTGTATAGGCTTGCTGATGGTTCTCTTTGGGTTTCATTAATTGGCATCTCATTATCAGTGGAGTATAATTTGACGGTGGAGGTTGTGCATAAATTATTGAAGCCAGATAATTTTGGTGATTATCTGGCGTTGGTTGTTTACGACGCCAGATAATTCTTAAGGAGAATAAGGGGGCACGAGTCAGCCCACAACTAAGGCAGTACAAAAACCTGAACCTCGACATATGAATTGCTATTCAGTGAAGAGGTGAGTAACCCTGACACTAACAGCCTAACGCACGCATTCTCACGTGCACCAAAATGCACGCATTCTCATGCACGTGCGCACTTCACAAGTTAAAGTCGACAGATGTTTGATTTGGCTCACATCTGTGCGCTATGAGTCCCTCAAAAGACACTGGCTCCTCGTCGTCGTAATACTCGTACTGCCACACGTAGTCACTGCGACGTGCGCTTGTTTGGCTCCGGTTGTGGAAGGCAGACATTTCCCACCGATTTTTACTTCCTAGACAAAAGAAAACAAGGACAAATCAGCCCAACTGACCCTTAAAAAAATCATAAAGTTACTCAAGGCTAAGTTCACAAAACACAACCTTCAGAGACGTGAAACCTTTAGGTGATGATGTTATCCACCGCCTGGAAATTTCGGAAATTACGCAAAAGAACTCCTCGGTATTATCTCCCTTTTGGGAATAAAAACAACCCGACAAAAAAGGTGAGGAAGGGCAGGGAAATCCATCGCTTTACAGTTGAGCAAAAACTCCGTCCACCCTCGTGTTGTGAAAGCAAAGCAGGAATCTTATACGGAGCAGATCAGTGCGCATCACCTCCATCCAGCTTCCCTCACTAAACTGATGACTCTCTTCACTGACTGTAGAAAACACTGGTCTGAAAATAAATAAATAAATAAAAACGCTCACCTCCTTCTGACACTGAGCTGGAGGCTGAGACTCAGATGTATCAGAGGCTATTGAAACCATATGCTTAACTTTAATGATTACAATAAAATAACGTGTTTATAATAATTTTAGCCTAATTATTGATCTGCTCTAAGTTTACTTTACTATTTTCATATATAACATGTGAAGCAATCTTTTGAAGAACACTTTGAAGGAATATCTTCTGATGACAGGACATTTCATTCATTGATGGTCAGTGGTCAGTGTGCAGACTCAGACTTCTAACACAACTGAGATGATGTCAGTCTGCAAGATGTGAAATGAACATTATTTTGAGTGAGCAGTTTTTAAAAGGTTGTAAACAACTAAACCATGACTCATGAATTTTAAAAAAAATCGTTGTAAAATTACTTTGATATCTGATTCCGGCTGAAAAAGGTGTATTAAGACTCAATAGACACATCACCAAAGGCCTTCTTTTCATCCTTTGATCAGTCTTCATTGAGTCACAGGCTCCATTAGAAATATTGCCTTACTGTCACTTCTGAAGGACCTCTGGAGCACAGCCCCCACATGCATCTATTCATTTAATGATGCTTCATACGTTTTATTTTTCATCATCATTGAATTAACATTTACTTGAGTGACCAAAATATTGTAATGATGCACTCATATCCTTCTTGTGCTTTGGATGTCCTTTAAATACTCTGCACTGTTACAATAATTAAGTGCATAGATAGACGATAGGTGAGTACTGTCTTTTATACATACCTGTATATTGTTGAATAGTTTTTATAATAGTTTACCTCCCATGTCTGGAAAATGTGGCTGCAAAGTGCCTGGATTTGACCAGCGTAAGCTACACAACATATTATAGAGCAAACTCGAACATTATCAACTTGGGTTTAAACTAAGTCCTATTCAAGAACTTGACATTTAAAGCTATAGCTGTTTGATTTCTCCTCACCTCATTTTGGCACCATCTGGTGGTGGTAGCAAGAATGACTGCAAGAATGCCCAACTGTTGATCACGCTCAAGAATGATATATTCAAGGCATTTTACATGATTTCAAACATTTGCATCTGAGGTTTGTCTAAGATGTATTTTACATTGAACAGTTAAATCTGAATGAATCATATATCCATTAAAAATCTAGATCTGGCTCTTTACAATCATTCTGTGTTCTATGATACGTAGTAGACTTCCAATATTAGTCTTGAGCTGTGCAGATGGTACCCAAACTGATCCAACCCAAAACTCAGAATACCGTAAATGCATTGACTGAAGAATCATGTAAATGATTTTAATTGTATACAAAGCCTACACACTACAAATAAACAATCAAAAATCAAAGTTGCTATTTAACTTTTAAGCATTAAAACTTAAAATAATAATATTGTATGTCTGATGATTCTTTTGAAGCCTGTGTTTTGATTTTTTTTTTTTTTTTTTTTGCTTTCAGTAAATTGTTGGTTTCTCACATCCAAGTTGGTTCTTTTGGATAAATACCGTAACTACCATCAACTAATCAGAAATTATTCACAAACACCCCTAAAGCACCATGTGGGTTTCTATTATTCCCTTTTTTAGTCTAAACATTACATCATTTCTTCTTCTCAGATAATTCGCTGAAGAGTGATCAAAGTAATTAATGATCAATGCCTCAGTAATAAGACTAAATGAGGTCTTCTATGGAGTGGATATTGCCCTTAAGCCAAACACCTTCACAAAACATGGACAGACTATGACATAAGAGAATGAATCATACATGCCACTCAGCATTATATAAACCCAGAAAATATCAGCAGGTACCATACATTTCCTGAATCTAGTTACTCTGCTGCCGACATCTTTAAGCTGGAATGGTTGAAAAGGCTGCATCAAAGCTTGCCATTCAGGATGAAAGCCTCATATTCCACTGCAGATCAATGGTGCATATTTAAATGAAAGCAACTGTTCTCTAAAATCTCTCCTACCCTTATTGCTTCTGAATGTTGATCTCTCAGCTATTGCTTTATTCTTCTTTTGCCACCATGTCACAGGGAGGGGATTTGTTGCACTGGTTTGGCTATTGCCCTGTGATCCTTCCTTTTCATGTCTTTCTGTCATTCTCAGAGGCTAAATATGAAAAGTAATTAATTAACCCACTCACTTACTTACTCACAAAAACAAAACGAAGACCCCAGGAAGACTAGCTGTCATTAAATTGGCAGCTAATGGGGATCCTAATAAAACAATAAAACTCACTGCAAATATTAACCACAGTCTCCATTTCTTTAGATGTCCCCCTCAAGGATTGAGCAGCTCTTTTATCTAAACAAGGCTGAATGTATTAGTACAAAACCATGACAACAAAGAGTCCAGACCAGGAGACATAGCTGCATAATTAAATGCTTCTTTATGCTTCCTTTATTGCAGTTTCCCAGCTATTCTACTATAATCATATACAGACTGTCTGTCAACCGTCGTAGACCATTTCTTACATTTTACCCAAACATACATAAAATCCAAATAAAACAAAACTTCAAGTAGTTTTATCAAAAGTCTGATGATTATGCAGTCCGTGAGATATTATATCATGGCCATCTAAATCTCTGTTAGTAAATTATCTGAAATCAGAAATCATTGATGTACTATTTTTAACTAAAACCTGACTGTGTCAGGATGAATATGTTAGTTTAAATTAATCCTATCATCCATGTCATTTTAATACTCAATACCCAAGAGACTGCCTGAGGTGGAGGAGAGGAAGCAGTTTTCAACCCTCGACTAAAGGAGAATTCTGATATTATATCATTTCACTTTACTATCCTAATTCACAGAATCTTTGCCAAATTAAGTCCTTAGCAATAATAGAATAATTGCTGTCTGCGACTTTATCATTCATGTGGATGTTGATAATAAGGACAGCTTTCATGTCACTATCTTCACTTTTGGCTTCACCCATGGGTGTAAACAAACCTACTCATCATTAAACCACACCCTGGACCCTCGTTGTACTTTATGGTAAAATCCTCTTTTATCAGATCATTTCCTAATAACGTTTGACTTCATCTTACGAGACTTCACTCCTCCAAGTCAATATGTGTTTACTAGAAACATCTTGTCTGATAAGTGTAGCTGACTTTAAGGAAGCTATTTCAGCTGCTTTTATTTCAGTGCCATGTGTTCACCCAAATAAAACTGCTTAATAACGGTTATCACTATGAGCTTAATCAGTTTGTAGATAGTGTTGTAGATTCTCTGAGAGTCACTCTTGATTCAGTTGCCCCCTAAAACAGAAGGTTGTCAAACTTTAGGAACAAGCTCCATGGTACAAATCAGAAACTCAGATTCTGAAACAAAAGTTGTTACACAAACAAAAGTTTAAATTAATTTGGTAATCCTACAAAATGGAGAAACGTGTTTCCTTTGGCAAGATAGTCTTAATAATTATAAGGTCTTAAGCCATGCTCAAGCTGCCTACTACTACAGTGATGTAGTGTCTAAACAACAAGTATTCAGTTATTTGACAAAATTGACTTCAAGGCATCCTGTCTTCCCACACTCACACTCTCCTGTTAACACTCAACACCTGAAAAAAACAGCACCATACAACACACTGGAGACAGTACAGCAGAAGAACCAAGTAGTATGGGCACTCCCTTTTCTGGTTTGTGAAATATATTTTGCAGCAGGACCAACGTATACTACTCCTCTCTTATCGAAGACAGTGAGTCATAGCTCCATTGAGTCATGTATTCCTTTAGCCCCCATAAGTAATGACTTCCTTAGAATCTTTAATAATAAAATTCTAAATAGAGACTGAATTCATAACCTCCCCAAACTTAGGTGAGACAGAAATAGCTCAACAACCTGAAATTTACCCACACTGGTTTTCCTCTTATTAATCTTTCAGAAATGAATCAGATTATATTTAAGTACGAGGCGGTCAACCTGTCCTTTAGACCCAATGCCAACCAAACTGCTCACTTCTCTGTATGCATTCACATTATATCATGTTATTATTCCAGCTGTCAATCCTCATGTACTAGTTGAGTAACTAACCATAAATAATCCTGGGAGCTCCTGAATTTATCTCGTAGCTTTCTTTGGATCATTGTAGTTGATGGCTTCCTGCAATCTTAAAGCAACGTTGATAATCAGATGTCTGATATTTAAGCCATTTGAACAGCACTACATCATTGAGCAGCAGGTGAGTTTCTCAACCCAGAAAACGGGTGTTGTAAATTGCATTTAATAGCCTTTTTTGTCTGTTACTGGGTTAATTCTGAGTTTCGACCGCTGCATCTAAACGTTCCAGTCTCCAAATGCTTGATTTTAAGGATTCCGAGATATTCAAGCTTTTCAGTGTTTCAGCAGACTTATTTCCCCTTCTCTCACTCTGCATTGCTGATCTTAAAACTCTCTTCCGCTCCTCTGTCATCCAAATTGATTTTTGCAAGTGTTTTTTTTATTATATTTTTGAGCCTTCTGAATGTGTTTCTGTCAGCTTGCAGTGGGCTGCATATTGAGGGGATGCTGAGGTTATCTAAATGCAAAGTAAGAGCAGAGGACAGGTCACTGCCATCTTGACTCTTGCTCTGCTTTGCTTTCTGTGGTTTGAGGTTAATATAAAGAGGATGGAGATGATGCAATTGAGAAAGAACCAAGAGAGAGAAACATGGAGCAGCATGACTCAACATTAATTAAATAAAATTATGAAAGATGGAGGATACCAAGACTAGTTGTTATAGGGATGGTTCTTTATTCAATAACAGTTAAGTTCCATATGTTATCCACTAAAAGTCAGATGTTGTATAAAATAGTCTGCTTACACTAATCAGGTGTTATGTTGTATTCACATTGTTCACAGACCATGCTGTCTTCTAGCAACACTAAACTTTACCACATCAGTTGGTTTCCAGGGAAACGCTAAATTGAACTGAGATAGGGTTCAGTCTGACCTTCTGCTTTTTCATTCTCAGAACATCACTTAGAGTCCATGGAAGGACATGTACATACTGACATACTTGTGCACTGCATCGCTCACTCATGACATCCACATTGCATCGAACAGTAGCTGCAAAGCTTCTCTACATTATTTGAGGTAAATCAAATCAATCTACCAAATACGTATCCCAAGCTCTAACTTCATTCACAGGAAAGCTTGAACCCAATTCCAAAGATGGGGTGTTATGGATGGATCTAGAGACACATCTATCTATCTATCTATCTATCTATCTATCTATCTATCTATCTATCTATCTATCTATCTATCTATCTGTCTGTCTGTCTGTCTGTCTGTCTGTCTGTCTGTCTGTCTGTCTGTCTGTCTGTCTGTCTGTCTGTCTGTCTGTCTGTCTGTCTGTCTGTCTGTCTGTCTGTCTGTCTGTCTGTCTGTCTGTCTATCTGTCTATCTGTCTATCTATCTATCTATCTATCTATCTATCTATCTATCTATCTATCTAACTAACAGTTTAACAGTTTAACAGTTTAACATTTCTACCTCTTTTTTCCCCCATCACCACGACTTTCCTATATTATCCAAAAGTGGTCACACGTCGAAAACACGGACCAGGTAACTTCAATAGGCATCCTTGAAAATGAGTCAAATGCATGTTTAACATGTTCTAAATATTTCACTCTCTGAATGATGATGTTCAATTCTGATAGCTTCTTTGGCTTGTTTCTGACCTCACAGAAGATAGCAGAAATGGAAAGTTATAATTAGACGTTGAAAGTATAACTTGACCTGCCCTCGACCTGCTCCCTTGCTGTGAACCTCCTGTTGCACTCTAAAGGTGATGATCTTTTGGATCTTGGTAGTCGCTATGATCTCCAGAGTTTCCTCCTCTAAGATCTGGTTGAGAGGGCAGATATCAGGCCTTTGGAAAGCTAGAAGCCATTAAAGTTGACTACAAACGTGTCCAATCATTTTTTTCTACATTATTTTGACAGTTCAAACCAGTATTTTTTCTGTCACACATAGTAATAATGTTCAAATGCAAGATAATAAATTGATGGCACCAACGAGCCTGCAAGGTGCCAGCAGGCGCAAGTTCTAAAGTGAAAACCAGAAGTAAAGCTCTGTGAAGAATTTAAGCTTTTTTTTTTTCAGATATTTTTCAAATCAGTCCTTCAAGCTGCTTCAAACAAATAATGAAGGACTGACTGATTTAATGGTAACTCTTTGAGGGGAACAGAACTAAACTTGCTGCTTTTCTCAGTCAGTGTTTGTGTAACATTTCTTATTACAAACATGTATATTGGGTGTTTGAACCTAATTTACCAAGATATTTATTCTTTTTAACATGTCCTTCAGTTCATGAGATAATGCCTTTCGTTGAAGTTCAAATCATAGATAGACATCTTCTCAGAGACATTTCCAAGAAACCAGCAGACATATTTTCGGGAACATTGTGTTTTGGTTTGTTTCAGATTAACCACATGTCCACTGAAGTCCGAGGAAAAGATGCAAACCTGGAGAAATTCTGCGAACGCTGGGACATTAGATAAGAGCTTGTTTGTCAATCTGCGTCCTGGAGTGCTAGTCTAATTGAAATTATAGCTCTCAACTAGAACACAGAAATATAATCAGGAGAGTCAGAACAGATGCCCGGCATTAGGATGAAGTCTGGAAGCAATCAAACACATAAGAATCATGCCCCAAAAAGAGTTCAGCACCTGATTTAGGTCTAGGTAATTTAACGTGGTTATTTTATTATTATTATTTTTTTTGCATTAAAAATAATTCATGATAATTTGGAGGAATGATTTGATGCAGTGATAAGAAAGTGATATCTCAGTGGATATCTGGAAACATTTGCTGTGGCTGTTTCCATGGAGATGGACTTTTGGAGTCAAGTATAAAGTGCCTTTGTAAGTCAGAAGTGTAAATGACTTGGGCATAAAAGATTGAACTTGACTCATGAATAATAAACCAGACACAGCAAAAGAGAACGACAGGAAGAGTTGAAAATTGGACAAAAGTGGTGACATAGAAGTGCTTGAAGATGTGTGTGAGGAGAACCAGATCAAAAGGGTTCTCTTAAAATAGCTGTCTTTAAGCTGTTTGGTCTTTCTCTTGCATAGAAATAAAAATAAATAAATCCAATTTATAAAACAGAGACATCTTTTCTGATTTTGAGCTGCAGCTAAACTTGTTTCACTTGATCTAATTACGTCTTTTAGGATTAAAACTATAGGAAATGTTGTTATTTTTGGCTTGGTTAACTTCGTTCTACATGATGAAGGACCTTTTAGTTTTCTGTTTTCTTGTATGTATACTGTGTTGCATTTTGATTCATGGGGAAATTCAATTTTGATTCATTCAGCGCTGACAATGAGTGACCTCATATCAGTTGTTCATGCTGTCTTTATATTTTTTCAATTCGTTTGCTGTTTTACATAGTTTGAACTGCGCCCATGAAAAATCATTTTACAAAGTATGAGCCGTATACTTTTTGATGACCAGTATATACAGTATTACGTAACATGAAAGACCCAGCCTAAGTTTACGATTATATATTTAATTAGCCTACCTATATTGTTAACATGGCCTTGTGGATGTACGACAGGAGAATGTGATGGATTCATATAATTGTGCCTGCAGAGCAGTAGAGTGTGTGTCCAATTAGCCACAGAGCAGAAATGGACACAGACAGAGAGAAAAAAAAGACATGAGGCCAGTGAGGGAGGTCCATGTGGACCTTATTAGTGCCAACTTCTGACTGCTCCCTCTCCCTGGAGAGAAGGGTTGCGATGTGGATGAAGCTTATGGACACTTTTGTTTAAAATGCTGGTCATGCACGGTTCACCTCTAACCACAGGCACCTTCTCTGCAGGCCCTATGCGTTTACACAAGTCATACTTTAATGTGGCACCCAGCAGCCGTGAATGAAGATAGATAGAGATAGATAGATAGATACTTTATTGATCCTGAGGGAAATTCAAGTAATGGGCTGAACACAGATTAACATATTTCACATAATGAAAGCACTTTTTATATTATTTTAATTTAAAATATAACGTTATGTTAATTTTGTGCCATCTTAAAGAACCACAGTTCCACCTAGTGGTGCACTGAAAGGAAACACAATGGGACTATTTAATTGAATCAATGGAACACAAAGGATCTTTTTAATGAATGGCAGGCACGTGCAGCTCATAAATTAGCTCCATTATGAAGTTTTCCATATGAGAGTGATTGTGATGCAGTCAGCCTGCTGTTAGCGGCCCCTCCCTCCTGCTGTTGAGTACACAAAAGGCTGACGCGTGTCAACCCTCCTGCGCTCTCTCCAAATGCACGCGAACGTTCTTCCATCACGGCACTCAGCAGGCATTGACAGTAGGGCACGTGTTTCTTCACACCTCACACACACGCAAATGGCTCCACAGACGGAGTGAGATACAGAGAGGTGAAGGGGTTGCTAAGTTCAGCAAGATGTTATCAGCAAAATCTTAACCAACCGACCTGATCCTGATTTAATTCAGACGTGTTGGTTTTATTTCTACCTGATTTACCAGATATTATCAATTGAATACTTCTTTTGAAACACATGATGCACATTTTAGCCTTCACATTCTTTGAACTAAGAACCGTGAGCATGCAGATGCTTTTCAAGGATAAAAACAAAAGAAAGATAATAAGCTTCTGCTGTTTTCTAGAAATAAATAATATTTAAGAGAAAAAAAACGTTTTACCATGTTTAGTATTTATGTACCTTTTCTATTCTTATTGCTATGCAGCTATTCACGTTCGTTCTATGTTGAACGTAGGCTTGGCAATAAACATGCACTTTCTAAGTATTCCAATCATTCATCTGCTCTGCTCGAACCCATAACATAGACGGTAATATGAAGGCATAGAGCAGGAAGCCATGTACATAAACCTCTGATCCGGAATATAATTCATTAACCATGTTTCAAGGTGGCAAATAAGTCCATTTAATTAAAAAAAAAACAGATTATGAAGGAAAGTGACCATATGGTTGGAGTTTGCCCAAGTGTGATTTCGCACCTCACCACAGTGGCGCATGGAGACACTTGGGGACGCGTCAAAGCGCAATTTGGCACCAGCAGCCTGGGCCCCTGATAAATAGGAGCTTCCTGCATGCATTCAGCCACACATTCTCTAAGGATCTAAAGCAGGACTGACCACCACAAAGACAGAAGGAACCATGGAAACTTTTACTTCAAGTGGAATATCTTCTGTTCTTACTGGAAACAATTTTTCACAGCAGCCTGGTCGTTTATGGAGACCGTGGACTGGAAATGCGAATACAAGTGGTGTGCAGAAGGTGAGTTAAGGAATTCTCGAGCCTTGAAAGTTTGTGAAGTCAAACATATTCAAAAAGTGTCTAAGTCTAACGAGTCGATTCGATTTGTTTTGTGCTTTCAGGCTCATATTCACGGAGACCTTTCCGCTTCAAAACAAGCCAAAACTCCTCAGGTCGTTCATCCAGTGAAGTAAGTCAAGTTTTGTTTGTTCAATTGTTTCTTTAACTAATTTATTTGAATGCATCTTATTTACATGTACTTTACCTCTTTTCTTTCATAGGTTGTACTGGCCCAAATCCAGATGTTTCGATTATCTGTACCAGGACGCAGAGATGCTGCTGCGTAACTATCCGGTGCAAGCGACCATCTGCCCGTATGAAGACTCCAGCAGCGATGAAGACAGCGATGACGAAGAGGAGGAGATGGAGAAGGAGCTGAACTGAACAAAGCCCATACTTTTGCATATTGTCATAATATATTTTTCTTAAATTATTACTGTAAATATGTGTAAATAGACCCATTTTCATTTGTCAAGAATGCACGCTTAAGTTATTCATATAACATTTCTACCTCTTTTGTATTTTGCTGAAAAACGCAATAAAATATTTAAAATGAATGTCGCTTTTTGGGGAGATGTTTCTTTGTGTTTATGTGTGACAGACTTATAAAGCGAGTATTTTAAATTACCAAGGAAACCAGTATTGAACGAGACAACTGGGACTTTAGGACTAACTATTTGAGAAGACTAAACATGATTAGTTTATACAATGACTTTGGTCTCTGGATTTATTTTTCTATTAAACAACATGACGACCTTTATTATATACTGAGGATTACGAACACGTGGGCTTAGTTTTTGAATACACAGACGGATAGAGTGATTAAGGATTTGCCCGCGGACAAAGCTCTTTTCCAATGAACAAGTGCGGGGTGTTAATCGCGCAGTTTCCTGCACACTGTCGCCTGAAGTGTGGAAACTAAGTGACACGTGGAAGGTGTCAATCACGAGTGTCAGTGGACCATAGAGATCTGTAAAGAGATAGTTACGACAAGAAAAAGATTAGTAGGTCTGGAAAAAACACAGACAATCCTGATATTGTTTGGTTCTTACATTCCATAAAAAAGTGAATTAAATGATTTTTTTTCAAGTTCCAGGGGGCCTTAGCCAAGAGTTTAGTGCGCGGCCCCATATATAGCACAGAGGCCCGAGTCGTCTAAGAGGGTGGCCCGGGTTCAAATCCGACATGTGGCTTATTTATGACCATTCATTCCCCGCACTCTCTCTCTTTCTCTCGCTCCCTGATTTCTGACTATATCCATGGGCCTATCTCTACAAAGGCATCAAAAGCCCCCAAATAAACCTTAAACATTCAGAGATATATACAATATATATAATATTACAATATATGATATATACAATATATGAGATGTAGGACACGAAATGACACTAGAATTCATCGTCACATAAATCCATGGTAAAGACCAGGGTCCAAGATATGTTTTTTTCTGCAGGTATTCTTACATCATGAATAGATGAATGAATAGAGTGTACACAAAAGCATACACACAACCACACATCAAGCTGTGATAATTCTAAAAGCTTTTTTCAGGTATTTCAACTCATACTGTTCTACAGATGTGCATATTCAATACAACAACCACAAATGTGCATCTTCACAAAATAAACGTGAATGATTTGTTCAACAATAAAAAAGTAATTAGTCTTTTTGATTGCATTACTGCAGTAGATACAGCTCAACTTTAACTTCAGAGTGACCTTTGCAGGGAGATTCAGTGCAAATTGAGGATCAGGTTTATAAACCACATGATATGTTGTGTAGTGTGTGTCATGTTGTTATCTGCACTGAAGGTGAACAATTAGAATATTATATTGTAGTAAAAATATCATGTTGCCCTGCAGGCGTTGGTTTCAAGCAAATTATTGCATAAACATAAACATACATTTTGCGTTTGTGAGTTGAACTCTTCAACTCCCCCTGGTGCCGAGCTCTCATGCCGGTCTGTGGGAACCCTTGGGATCACCTGTAGGTGTTTTTCAGGGTGCAAAGTTTACACACCTTATGAAGTGAGACATGGTGGCCTGTGACTGGTCCTGGATCTCTGACCTCCACGGGACAGCCTTTATTCTCATCACAGACAAAACCTTTTAAGAATAATATGAATCTGATTATACCCAGAATTCACTGTCCAAACATGGAGCAAAACGTCAATAGCTAATTGATCAAGAAAAGAGTTATAAATTAACAACAAAGGTGTGTTTTTCAGGGCAAACGCTTAGAACTGAGCGTGAGTATAAACTGAATATTCATATGCAGATCTCGTCTTGGGGTTGCGATGATGCTCTGATAGCCTCTTCACCTCTCTTGAGCCTGGCAGAGACTTTCCCAGGCTTTAGTGTCAGAGCTGCTGCTTTCAGGAGTGTCACTTACTTGGGTGTGAAATCTGCTCACCTCCAGAGTTAAACATAAAACCAGGGCCTGATGCCCGAACTGATGAACTTATAACCTTCACTGCAAAACACTTCAGGTCAAAGGGGGCACATGTCGGGTATTGTACATACATATATTACATGTGTGTGGTGATAGCGGTAATAGAAATTAGACACAGGGGGAGAATACTGTGGAGGAATAGAGCCTGGACAATACCGTTTCAGACAGAGATGTGTTTATTAAACGATTGAGTTTAAAAAGGCCAATTTTACACATGTGTAATGTTTGGTGAATTTCCCTCGGGATCAATAAAGTATCTATCTATCTATCTATCTATCTATCTATCTATCTATCTATCTATCTATCTATCTATCTATCTATCTATCTATCTATCTATCTATCTATCTATCTATCTATCTATCTATCTATCTATCTATCTATCTATCTATCTATCTATCTATCTATTTCTCACTAGATTTTGTGTTCAACTCTGAAACGCAGCTCTGAGAACTTTGCTGAACTCTGCACAGATTCAGTGTTTTCGACACATGCTGTCCTTTTCTTTCCCAGGAGCCGGTGTGAAATCAGGCGTGAGGAATACACACCTAAAGGGGTGAACAGTGTTCGTTTTTCATGTTTGACCTTTGTGTTCCCATGAGCCACTGCCACTGCTTAGTCTCAATCTAATGACAATTAGATTGATTTCTGACCACAACAAGCAGCTACAGGCACAACTTTGAAGATAAACATTTCAGTACCTGAGGGCCATTTTTAAAATTAAAAAAATACATTAATATCTACCTATCTGGACTTTATGTGTTAAATTCACACATCGCAACGCTGACTACTGTACAGCTCCTGTATACATGTATACATCTCACATACTTTAAAAAAAATTAAATTTACTAAATGTTGTGCCACTTCAAAATCAAGTATTGATATTGATGCAAACATTTTGACGTTACTTTTCATAACCTGTTATTGTATTTTCAAAGGACTGCAGGCAGTGAACTCTGCCCGAGCTCAGCGTGGTGTGATCACAGACACCAGAAGAGGTGATGAAGTGTGACTCAGCCGTGCTCAGACTGAACCAAGTCCTCAGCCTTCCCACAGTCACACCTACGTCCCTCACTGCAAACACAGAACATGCTGTCTGATTAACACCACGTCAATTTATGAGTATGGCAAATGACTGGACCATTAGTAATGAGTTAGCCTGAACAGCAAAGCTATAACCTGGGAGAATCTATCATGTCATCCATTTTTGTTTATATTGTATATTATTATAATTTTTTTTAAACTTATGAACCCATTTTGGTCACAGCTGATATATTTTTGTATTTTTGTTTGGACTGGTCTGTATAACGATGAGATTTATCAACACTTTGTTTATCCGTTTTGACATTTGCTCTTGAAAGGTGACATAGATAAACGTCGCTTACTAATTTATATAAAGGCTTCTTGGCCAGCTTCTAAAAACTGAAACAACTACTTTATCTAAATACATATGCAGAGGTAGTGGTCGGTTGATTTGCTGAAAGTTTTCTGTGACAGACAAAACAACGTTTTATGTGTAAAAACTGCTAAAGAAGCCCTGAAACAAACAGGAGGTCCCTCAACTTTTCTCACTGGCTCATCTTGTCCCTCCCTTACCTGCATTTGTGTATCTACAACAAAGTTTCATAAAAATGTGGTAATGTGTTTATTTGCAATGACCTTACTGCACCAATCTGTATAGGCTATTACACTTTTTGTTGTCATAGGTAATTCCACTCTTAGCCACAGGGGGTCACTGTGGTTGGTGACAGTGATAAAGGGGCGCAGGTAGAAAGGAAGTGTTGCTCTTTGTGGAGTGAAAAATAAGCTGATATATATATATATTTTTTCGGGGTTTTGCAGAAATTTGCTGCGGTTTTGTCATTCAAAAATTAAAGAAAAAGTGGATTTTGACTGAAACAACAGTAAGTAGGCAACTACTTTCTCTGTGGCTTATTTTTTATAGGCCTAATGTATAATAATGATAATATTAATAATGTCATTGGTATTAAATATCTCGTTGCAGCGATATCACCTGTGTGGACATTTGAAACAGTTCACTTTTCTGGCTTCTCTTTTCAGTCTGTCTTTGAATAAACTGTACATCGTTGTTGCTTACTCATGTTAGATTTGTCTCGATTACTAGTCTCTGTTTCGTTTATCGGGCTTTTAGGCTTTTCTTTAAAGTGTTCCCATGAGATTCTTATTTATCCTAAAAGGTCATACTGTGACTATTTCTACTATTTTAATTCATTACGTGCTTTATGTTTTTTAAAATGTTGATTACTACAGTAGGCTACATGCAGTGAATTGTTTTAGAAACCTGCGCAATGACTTTAATTGGCCACTAGATGGAGCAAGAGATCCAAACATGAGATGTGAACTGGCGCTGTGCAGCTGTAGCTCTTTGCTACAGATGGGGGCTGTGTTGCACTTGTACTGCAACCAATAATTGTCAGTTATGCGATAGAATTAAGATAACTGAAACTCAGAGAATAAAAATAACAAATAGGTTCATTATTTGACTTTCACAGTTTATGATTATAGTCATAATCTTAATACAACATACATTATGTACATCTTATGTTTAAATACAACAACAGCAGCAAGCATGCACATTTCTTTGCACTACAAAGGGGATTTAGTGTCTCACTATTTCTTGTTGCATCCCAGTGCAGTATTTACAGTCAGGAGATGTCTAATTTAAACTAAAGATTTATGGGTGAGTGAAAGTGAATCAGTATGCAGATATGTTTCTGCTCAGATTACACTGAAGGGCTTTAAGCAACAGATTTAACAGTTTCTCTCATATTGTATTTATTACAACTTTTTGGTAAGCACGTGCTGACGACAAATTAAAACACGAGATTACCTTTGATTTGAATGGTGATGCTTTAGGATCATTTTATTAAAACAACATTTTAATAAAACAAAATAAAATAACGTAGATAAAATTTGACATCAATATTAAAAAACACATTTAATGAAAACTAATTAAGGTCTTATATACTATATCCAAACTTTGAAAACAAAAATTAAAGTTAGAATAACACAAACAAGTTTTGTAATAAATAAGGATTTTTGTATATTCATGTGACTTCATTTATTTTACATCATATATTTTATTGATTATTATATTTTTTCTAAATGTATATTTTATTCCATATTTGTGCGCACGTGTGTGTGTGGGGGGGGTTATTCTATCTTCTTTTTTCTATTTCTGATGTGATTAATAAATTGACACAACTATGCATTTATCCATCCTGTCAGTGCACTATAAATATTGTGGCTCCTGTCACTCATGCCTCCTGAGAGTGTGATATACAGGCCTCGGCGTGATTAAGCAGCTAACAGACTGAGCAGCAGTGTTTCCGTAATGAGACGGACGAAAAGCAGCATAAATCTGTCAGCGGTTCATTTCGACCGCCGAGCTGCCGTGTTTTATCTCGGCACATAAACATTCGGCATCACGCCGCTGTCTCACAGATGTAGCTGTTGTGCTTTTCTCCACCTTGTTACCTCGGCCTCCACTTAAACAGTTAGTTTGGTCTCCTCTCTCTGAGATGTGTGCAGTGCAGATAATTACAATTTCAGCAACGTTTGCCAGGTGATTACCTCATAATCCCCTATTTCATTTGATAAGTCACGCATTGATTTAACTCTGAGTTGGACCTAATGGAGTATCTTTTCCACCGCCACAGTGATTTGTATGCCGGGGCGAAAGGACAACGCTGGATTGGAGGCAGAAAAACAGCCACTCACCGTTCCTGCTCACTCAGACGCTGGTGAAAGACGAGCAACAAGAAGGCAGGTTTAATCACAGCAACCTGAATGTGAGCAGTAAATCACTGCCATGCCTGATGCAGTAACATGTGCTGGTAGTAAGAATTGTCTCTGTTTCATGTTCTCTCCCCTCACAGGCTGGCAGAGAAGGAGAGAGAGAGAGGGGTGAAGGAGGGATGAGATGAGAGATAAGAAGAGAGACCTGTTTGGTATGCACCTGTCTCTACGGATCAATAAAGGTAATTTGGGCTGATTCCTCCCTGTAGGCCTCTTAGCAGATAGACGGGGAGAGGGGTCAGCCTCTGCTGAGCTGCGGGGAGCTGGAATAACTTAGAAACACACTCTGCAAATGACTGCCCCTCTTTGAGAATGTCTCGTTCATATGTTCCTCTGCGATGTGGCGCTAAGTTCTTACACCAGCTGAACTGCAGGTAGGTAAAGGTGCACTGTCCTGGAGCTTTAAAACCTGCATGTTTGGCCTTCTACACGTATGGAAGAAGTTACTTCTAAAAAAATTAATATATATCAACATGATTAATTTGATGCTTTTTTTTTACAAAAGGGGTAAGTATGAAGGAAGTATAATATAAAGAAGTGGAGAATAGAAGTAAACAAGTTTAAATGCTGTGTGTCTCCTGGTGATGTCGCCATGCCAACCAATGGAAATAAACCAATTTAAAAATCAAACTGGAGGGGGTCTTATAAAAATCAAAAAAAATCAAAGTCAAGGCAAAACTATGAATCAGGCGAACCATGCGTTTCTATTCCTGTCTTGTCCTTGAAATTCCTCCCGTTAAAAGCAAAAAAAACAAAAAAACCCCCACTGTGCCTGATGCCTGCTCCTCTTTTCCTACCTGCTCACACATCATCTGGGGGACAAAAAACATATTTAAGTACTCATATAATTAATCCTATGAACAATGTTGTGATCAAACTTGAACTTTTGATCAAATAAAAAAAAAACAAAGCACAAAATATAATATCTCCAACATTCACTTAATGGTTTTGAGAAGCAGCTGTGTGAGAAGAGAGTTCACAGGGAGGTGAGGATGCTGATGAAGAAGAGGTTTTTGTTTAAGTTAGGAGCAGGCCGTTCACATTCACAGGTCAGACTTCATTAATTATCATGACCAGGGGTGTCAGGTTGAATGAGGAATAACTTGAGCAACAAACACAGACACATTAAAGAACCCTGATGCCAGACTGTGGCGTGAAATAAAGGCGATGATTCGTTCTGTTCGCCATTTACGGTTGTACTGAATCTCATGTGCTCCCATTCTGCTGCTGATTTCACTGTAAACCTTTCAGACATTTGTAGTTTTTTTTTGTGTGTTTCCAACCACACACACACACATTTTGTTTTTCTTCTCACATTCCTAATTCTAACCTCGGTCTATCTCTCGGGGCTGAGGTGGGTCTCATCAGTCGGTGATAGGCATGAAGGAAGCCATCCGTCATGAGGGGGTCACCAGTCTGAGAGGAATGCTCTGGGTAAGGGGTGGACGTGGTGTAGGGGGTGTCCCAAGGGAGAACAAAACCACCAAGACTGAACCCCACCTACATCCAATCACTGCACAGCATGTTTTGCTTTAGTTGTGTGTTTTCTCAGAGTACACAGGTGTGCACTAACACCTGCATGTTATACACACACACACACACACACACACACACACACACACACACACACACACACACACACACACACACTGCAATTTTCCTGCCAATTATATTCGTGTGTTGGAGTGCTCGCATGTTGCGGACTGCTCGTACATGCTTCCCCCCCCCCTCATCACTTCTTATAAAAATTTGCTTCGATGGTGTCGATTGCAGCAGAAAACAGGATGCAACAGGTTGGCAGTCCAGACTTTGGACGAGCAGATACCTTTGAGTTTGTGTGCCCTGAAATGAGGTAACCATTGGTTGTTGTTTTTTCTACTTTTGAAGCCTCAAGTTTGGCCCTTTGGCAGTCGCTGTTCCAGCAACCAGAGGCGAACATATTTGTGAGACAGTGTGATTATGCATGACTATTTCTTTCCTGCTTTGCTTCAGAGCAGACTTAATAATCAGAGGTCGCTACGCCTGAACCATTCCAGGCTTCATCCTCTATTGAACTCTGTATGGCAGCGTTAGGAAAATGTCTTCTGAGGTCATTTACTTAGTTTTATACAAACTGACTCCTTTCTGGAACCATTAGTGTTGCCCCCTGCTGGCCTGTAGAAACATTGCAGGTTTAAGGCACTTGCTTGCTTTTGAAACCATGAGGCTACATCAACACAGTCTCTGTATTGTTAATATGTTTTGATAAGAAATGGGCAACAATGAAACCCAAACAAACCTGCAGTCTTGACCATGGCCTGATCGATATGCGATTTCTGGGGACGATATCGATTTTAGATGAGAAAAAATCAAAAACTGATTAGTCGGCTAATATATTTCTTTGAGCTTTGTTTGAAATATATACACATTTATTATTTATCCCTCAAATGTAGTTATCAAACACTTGAAAATCATTTACACTAAAACCAAGACAAGTTAGGTTTTTGTTAAACTGTTAAACTGTTTTTCAAGGCACACTGGAGAGTGATAATGCTTCTTGTAATCCATATAAAAACACTTTGATGGTGAAAGAGAACTGTTGGTGTTATAAAATGAAACTCAAATTAAATTATTTTTGACTGGTGAATAAATCTTAAAACATCAGCGCATGTCTGCAATAAAATTAGCCAATATCGATAGTCACTTGAGGCACTAACATTGGCCGAAATAACCGCATGGCCGATTAATCAGTCGGGTTCTAGTTTTTATAGCTTTGTCCATATCAGTATCCAATAGGATCCAGTTTGGTTTTTACTGAAATCAGACACAAATGTTTCAAGACTGAAGAATGCTGAAAGTTGAAAAGTTAATGAAGGTTTGGACTTTGAGAAAACTTTTTTACAACATTAAAAAAAATGCTAATAAGACCGTGACTGTGCATGAAGCAATCCAACCAAAGGAGCAAATAGCACAGTTATTAAAAAATTGTTGATAAAAATCGGATTTAAAAAAACAAACAAAAAAAAACAAAAACATATCGTATATATACTGAGGGGGAAAAAAAAAGAAAAAAGGTTTTTAAGCCAATGGGAGCGGTGTCATTTTTTAAAGCTAGTGTCATTTTCTAATATCTTGGTTTCAGTTTCACTCAAAATGTTCAGATCCACAATTTCTGTTTCTGTATGAATATCTTATTCTCATTATTAAGCATGCAGTAATGCATGAATTAAATTATAGAGTAGATATGCAAAAAAAAAAAAAAAAGTAGGTTTTGTTAAACTGTCCTCAAAGAAGAAAAAAAGAATGAAACTGAATATGCCATCTTACATCCTTGTGTTTGACTGAATCATTCTTTGGAGTAAGAACGAGATCTAAAACATCAAGTGTCTGACAAAAAAGTGGGATTAATAGTCTACTTTTGCTTCCCGTATCCTGCTATCAAACTTCAATTATCTTCCAACATCATTAATTGTTTCTTGAGGCCGCACATATTGATAGTCCGACATGTGCGGAACAGTTTGAGGCCGACTTAGCTGACAAGTCATTTCCATTCGAGTAGCCTGACCTAATCACCATATCTTATTATCATTCACATGAAAACACTAATTACAAAGGCAGGGTGAACCTGATTTATGCTAATAGAAACGTGAATATGCGACGGATGCATTAATCTAGAGTATAGGACCCTGCGCTGGTGTTAACTGTGATTAGCATGTCATTACCATAGCATGGGTTCTATCTACTGGAAGCCCCGCGTCTGACGGGCTCGGGGAAAAAAAATCTCTCCACTCTCTGAGAGGGAATGAGGCTGTGACTCTTCACTGCACGGGGAAATAACGCTAATAATGGAAAATTAACAGTTTTGATTGTTTTCCTCTAAACAACAAATATCTCATTAACAGCGTGTCTATTGTAACATGTTGTGTTTTAGAGTGTAGGAGCTTAAACATCAGGGCATTCGAGCTTTTTGTGAAAGGTTGTTCAGAGGATTACAAATGAGCGAAATAAAGGAGTTCAAATGAAAACAAATTTGTTAAAGAGTTTCTGGAAAAAAAATCTAATCAGTCAAAGCCCACGATGGTGGAAGATAAGTTCTATAGGTAGACCATGATTTAAAAAAAAAAAAAAAAAAAAAAAGTTTCTATGATGTGTTTCAGTGTCCATCCTTCTTCAGACAAAAATAAAAACATTTTTCTCATTGGCCGAGTAAAGACATACTGTACTTGAAGCTGATTTTCCTCACAGCGTGGTTTGGCTCCACTTATTTCTGCTTCTGCTGCAACTTTGTACATTCTTGTGTGGCCTAGTAAGGTGAAACAAACAGGCAGGAACTTAATGTTGCATAATATGCTATAACGTATGCTACATAATGGAAAATATTTAAATAACGTGTGGGAAATGTGCTCTTTGCAAAGCTGCAGCCACAATCCTCAAAAAAGCCTCCAAATTGTGGGCAGGGTTCTGCAGGCTGTCTCCTGTCGTACTGTCACACAAGTTGCCATTCTCTCTGGCTAATTAGTGGTCTGAAGAGTATCTTGCTCAGCTCACTTGGATCCCTTGTCCAATGAAAACATTTACCAGGCAATATTTACAATATTTTTTCAGGAGGTAAAAGCCAGTAGCTATCAGGCAGACATATTTCAGCTTTCTACCCAACACAATGGAACCTTGTTTATGGTGCTCAAAGCAACAGAAGTGAGAAAGGCAGCAACACTTTTCCCAGCACCAAACACTCCAGGTACTAAATGTAGTATGTCATTAATAATTTATCTTTGGTGTAAAGTAGTTCCAGCAGAGCCACATACAACAAATATTTTATGCTTTATCAGATACCAGAAGAGATTATATAAAACCTTATTCTTTTTGTTCTTTGGGGGTGAACTGGCCCTTTAAATGACAAGGTCGTTATTATTTTACACTAATTTAAAAGTCTGTCTCTCAGTTATTGTCCTGCCCCCATACTTTACATGTTTAAAGCAATCTAAGAGGTTTCCCAATTAAAGCTGAGATCAGTCCTTTTTTAAAGAACATTGCCAAAAACACAGGAAATAGTGCAAAGAGATATTAAGGAATATTATAGTAGGGGGTTAATCCAGTAAAAATCTATTGCTACTCATGTTATACATTTTGATAATTTCCTGTCGAGTCATGGGATTATTTGACATCATGATGAAAACAAAATGTCCCCAGACAGCCTCACACTTTGACATACAGCTGAGTCTAATGGTCGCTAAATAAAAAGTAAGCCAAATGAAAGCGGATTTGCAGATGTGTTGAACGCCACACCTCCTTTTGCACAGTGCAGGTGTCTCCCAGTGGCAGTTCCCATGCACCATCTGTTCCTCCTGCCGACCAGCTCCATGCAGCTTCCATCAGGCAGGAGGATGCGTTTGTTTTGGGAGACACGAGAGCACAAAAAGAGGGGGCCCATCCTTCAATCCCTGCTTTGATCCCTCCATTGAGAAGACCCAGGCGTGGCCCTCTCTGTCTCTCTCTCTCTTAGCATCCCCCCGGCTTGTGCCTGCCTGGATGGCTGAATCTGGAGGCTTTGGCGACACGGCACTCCAGCAGAATGAGCCTATTGACGAGGCGACAGATTGGCTTTGAGTGTGCGTGATGGTTATCCCCCACTTCTCCCAACTGGTCTCCCTTCTCAGTCTCTCATTCAACCAACCAAAGACAATCCCTGCATCTCCATCTTTTTAATCAAATTGCCAGTTTGTAGTGGATTTAAGAGAGTGGCGGCAGCCATTGTTGGCTAATCTGTATCAGACAGAAGAGGTGATGTTGAGTGCGGTCCTTTTCTTAGTCAGGATTAGGCTTGGTTAGCCCTCTTTTGGAAACATGTTTGGCTTTAGTTGGAGCTTGTGAGGTACAGAAAAAAAAAACTCTTGGACAAGCTCAAAACCAACCAACAAGTTGAACTGAAATGTGTCAGAGTTAGAGGGGTTCTTAAACTGATCCCAGTGTCTGAAATACCTGGATGCTGCCTAAGTATTGGACTTGGTACCAGCAGGTTTGTCAGTCAGTGCACCTGTGACACCAAAATGATTGTTTTTATTCCTTTTATCCTTCTTTATCTCTTATGACTGACTCTCAAACTAAAGAAAGATTTAGCATGAATTCCCAAAGTCAGGCAGTAGAAGAAGGGCGACCACAGTTTAGCCATTGCATTTCATTTGTACTTCTCATATTCCGTTATTTACATCAGTGTTGTAAAGCAAAACGTGTAATCGGAACATCTCTTCTTAAGAATAATCTTGGAGACAGAACAACTTAATGGCGGCTTCTCAACCATCCAGCAGGTTTAACAAAAGTGTGTGCAGGAGTGTGTGTGAGAAGTTTGTACGAGGATAGATTTATCATTAGCCAGGCAGAGGGTCATCTGGCTTTAATAGGTGTACTCAGGTGTTGGTTCTGATGTCTGCAGCAATGGTGTTGTTTGCTGTTGGGAATCAGATCTTGGCTCTCCCCCTTCCCCCTCTGCCCTCCCTCTGCCCTGCTCGGGTCCCTCTGCACCCCGGCTAATACCAGGCTCATTACAGCGCTATCGATCGGCCCTCGCTTCAAACCAAAGGGCAAAGAAGTCCTCTCCTTTCTCTCTCTCCTTTGTCATTCTTGTCCCCCTCTTATACCCTTTTTTAATCTGCCCTTTCTTCCTCACTGACATCATACATACTGCCATTTCCTTTTGAGTAATTATGTTTCCGTTCAAAGAGATGTACACGTCGAGAGAGTGAGAGTGCATGCACATAAGCCCCAATGCAGACATCACTGGATCTTTGAGGAAATACACATTTTGGCTTTTATTAGAGGGTTTTTTGGTGTGATGTAAACATTGTGACTGTATATACAAATGGACAATATGCCTCAACTTTCTCCTGTAGGACAAAGATGAAGCCAAAATAAGCCAGTAATGGGCACTGACATATTTCAAATTTGCATCCGGTAGGGATCAGCTCGGAGAGCCACTGAAGTGACGTCACACTGCTTCCTCTAGCCAAAGCTCCATTTAACTTATCGACAAAAGGGAATGGATCCCTCAGTTTGGTAAAATCCACAGCAGAACAGATTTCTGTGTTGGTTTTAAGCAGACACTCATAGTTAATGAGGTCCAGTTATTTTTGTATTACTCTCTGCTGCACTCTGCCAATCCAGTGCGCACAGCAGTGCAGGAGCTATAGTCTTCAACAGAGTTGTCAATCAAGGCATTTTATACCTTTTTAGCATCATCAAAAAGAAATCGCTTAAGAAAAAAAACGTAGTGAGAACGCCATCGTCGTGATAATAACGATCATTACAAAACTGTTTGTAAGATTTTTTTGACAATTCACCTTCAATTTCGTATCAAAGTTCGACCCACGTCCCATCAGTTAACGTAGTCGTGGGCGGGTCTGTGACCTATACTGCAGCCAGTCAGTAGGGGGAGCTCCACATCTGTGTGCTTCACTCGAGGTTAGGTATTTCTCTGTCCGCTCTGTGTACAGTCTGTAGTTGTCAACCGCAGACCCTCACTGTACCTCCACCTGTCACTCAACCAATCCTTCTGTCTCCAAGCCTTCATGCTTCTTTTCCTAATTTTTCCCCTTAATCTCAGCGAGAGATTAGGCGCTGTGTAAAAGAACACCCAATTTATTATCCAGATCTCTGTAGAAGTATGCAGCCTTGTGTGGGCCGAAGTGTAAACACAGTGAATTGGCTTTAAAGAAAAGCCCGGTCTTAAATTACAAAATTTTTTATGTAGTGCAGGATGACATTAAACAGCAGGTTTACTTACAATTACACAGATTAAAGTGCATTGCATTGAACATGCTGTAGTGGTTGAGACAAAGTTAGGAGAATGAATTCTACAAAGACCACTTTTTGACTGAATATCTTTACATAATAAATATCAATGTATCCAGAGATTTAAAGTCGAGAGACAAACTATACATTATTACAGAAATATAGCCCTGAACCTATTATATCTTTATGTATAGTAATGCCATTATTATTTTGGAAAGCTCAGATACTTCATCTACGTGTTTCCAACAATGTCCAATGTTTAGTAAGGCAACAGGGAGCTGTATTTGGTTGCCTGTCCTGCAGGAGGAAGAGAATGTCTTCAGTATCTTAGAACATCTCTGATTACTCCGACCAGAGTATGTTGCTTCAAAGATTTTAAATCTGTTTCGAAAATGTCTTTTGTTAAAAAAGGAAACACCTTTTTTTTTTTACGATGAATTTGAATGTAAAATTATATAATATAACCAGGAAGTTATTTTCTTTCATTTATAAACAACATTTCCAGGTTCAAAAATGGATTTCTCCAAAAAAAATAGAAAATCTTCACCCTAAAAAAAAAAGCTCTAATTCAGTCTTTGAAAGCACAAAGTGTGTTTGCAACATGCAGCAAAGAACATCCCTCTCTGTTGACAGAATGTATTAGCATTTTTCCAGCTACAGTAACTCAGCATGGGGTTTTCTGTCCTCTGACCTCACAGCTCACAGGCTGCATCGCCCCTTTAACCATAATTGCTTGCATACCATATTACACCACACTTCTTGACTTTGCATTTGCATCCTCTGGCATAAATCTGCATTCATCCCTCAGTGACTTTACCCTCAGAGTCTTACAGTAGGGTTTTATAATAAAAGACTGTTCAGTGCAGCTTTACAGAGGTGATGCTGGGGCTCCTGCAGTTACCCAGGTTGGCTACCTCTGACCCCCCGCTACCTCTATGTCTTTGTTTCACGGCTGACAGAAGGAGTGCCAGAGCTCCTCCAGCGCGGGTGATTTATGACCGGCAGCTGCTTCTGCAGCCCATGACCCACACAGCTGGGTGTCAGATGTGGTCTTCCTGTAAGTAGAAACTTATCTGGCAACCCAACATCAGTGGAGCACTGGACAGAGAATGAGAGGGGGTAAAAGAAAAGAGGGGAGAAGACAAAGTAGGAAAAAAGATGGAGTGGTAAATTGTCGAGAATAAAAGGCAGTAGAGAGGAAGCCGACGGAAATGATTTAGGATGACAGAGAAATATGCCAACATTTAAAAAAAAAAAAAGCAAGTAGCTACTATGAAACAACAGCTAACACTAGCAGTCTATGGCTTAGTAGCTAACATTTGGGTCCATAGTGAGCTCATTACTCGTTTACTTTATGTATATTTTCTTGTATTTCCTTAAGAACTGTAGGCTAACGCCATCAAACTAACTTTAATTCGGAAGGGGTCAATGCTGACATTCACTGTTGTTGGATGGTAAGCTAGTTAATGGTGTTTCCATTTTTGAGCCTTTTGAACAACCTTTTAGAATCAATAAACAACTTTGAACTTTCACATTTATGATTTGCTAACATTCCTGTTTAATAGTGTTACACGAAAGGAAAGCTATACATGAATCCATTTTAAACAAAACCTCATGTTTTGAAAACGTTAACTTAAACCCAGATGTAAAACACATGTAGTGAAACTATCACACAGAAATGTAAACTTGGAAGTGGCTAAATGCTCATCTTAGCTGTGCTCTAACAGTAGTTAATCGGGTCTCAATTATGTTATCCCTTCTGATTTTCTCTATACATTATCTTCATTTTCTAATAAACCAAGAAAATGTTAAATAATTCCATTATTCATTATTTCTCCTATTTGAGCCAAAGCAATAGGACACTGTAGCGTCTTAGGTTGCCACCCTGAGAGCAAAATGAAGGCTGTGTGCTTGTGATGAATTTATAGATTTTATTCATTTAAATACGTTCGCTTCCGTCAACTTAATAGAATTCTTACATAAGAATTCTTCCGACATAATGTCTGCAGTGTCACTACAGACATTAAAATGCAGACTACCTTATTGTCATTTTAAAATCAAACCTGTGTAAACAGGAATTATGAGTTTTATTTATCTGTTTGATATTGTTCTGGGAAAGATAAAAAAATTGAAGAATGCCAGAAGCTCCAACAGAGTGACATCAAGTCCTGTAACAAAAAAAAAAATGCGACATGTGATTCAAGACAATTGATTTGAATGCAGCAGCTAAGCTCTGCATTGATTTCTGCTGGTGTGGAGAAAGCAAAATGTTTGTATTATTTCATAAGCCAATTAGCTGCAAGGAGACTCCTCTCCCTGTGCGCCTATTGACCCGCAGTCTGTGGCTGCAGCTTTATTGTCTGGGGGGCGCTCTATAAAAGATCAATAATAGGCGAGTGATTGGATTATGGGGTAATCAATGCATTGTTCTAATACATCAGCAGTGATTACAGAGCACTGGCTAATAGGAGGCCTTAGAGAGCTGTAATGACATCACACTCCTGTATGTGGGCAGAAAAAAAATTGTGTCATAAATGAAGTGTGGGGTGGATGGAATTATGTATGTATGTGTGCAGGTGCAATTCATGTGTGTGTGTGTGTGTGTGTAGGGGGTAGAAGAAGGGCTGGGGAGGGGGGGGGGATGATCGGTTGATTTTCTTGATTCTTCAAACAGCTGAAGAATAGTACTACCAGATGGTGCGTGATCGCTCGCTCAGAAGGGGCCATCATCAGACTCCATGCTGGAACAGAGTGACAGGGCAGCAACATGTGTGCAAACTGCTGTGGAAAAAAAAAAATACTCTTCACAGTTTTCTTTCTTAATTGTACTTTCGTATATTATGTCACCTTTTAGTAATAATTGAAATTAGAAATTTGTGATAACTGCTGCTTTCAGGGGGGATTGTTTTAGATAAATTGATCTGTCCTCTCTGTGGAGAGAAATTGTCAGCAGATGTTTGCAGCAGTTTGGATGATTGCATGTGTAGCATTCATGATCATCTATTTCTATTATCTATTTCTATGTGAGAGAGTGAATAACATTGGCTTTTCTTATGTGTGACAATGTGTGAGCTCGGTCGTACGTTCACAAACATTTTCAGCGCTTTGCATGAGTGTTCTCCCCCTTTGGACTAGGTCTGCACTATTAATCACAATGAAAACTTGACGAACTGCAGGATTTTGCACTTCTGCATCGGCTTCATTTCTCAATAGCAGAGTTTGGCGCTTGATGATATCCCTCCTTCCCTCACTTTAAAACAGCAGATGATTTAGTGTTGTGAGTTATGTACAACCACCCACAATTTTCAGCTGTGACTTTAGCATCACAACTTCTGGAAAAGTTTAAGAGTGGTAAGCCCTTTAGCAAGGCACAGTATCATCAAAACATGATTTTCTTTCAACTCCTTTTCTGCCAATCCAAATTTATTTCTCATTTTCTCGATACAATTTAGCCACAGAAATACAACATAGCATCAACATGTTATTCTCTTTAGATGAAATGAAAAGGTGACTTTTCTTGTTATCCCTTAATGTGGCTCAAATCCAGGACCAACAGCATGAAGCCACCAGCTTGACAAGTTGTCCATTGTCTGCTCGCCTGAGAGGAGAAACGTGACCAGCAGGCTAATCTTGTTAAACACTTAGCACCACAATGGCAGAAAGTAATGATGTAATGATAATGATGAACCTTTTCACAACTTATTATCTGTTTATCAACACGTGTCAGGCCGTTTGCTGTAATTTAGTGAGTGATTGCCGCCACTCTCCTCCTTGTCTGTCATCATTTGTTGGATTTGTTGAAGTATTTAAAGCTCAATGATATCAGTGGTGTGACGGACAGGCAGCAGTATAAGGAGTAGTTCTCTAGTCCCAGTTCTTTATCTAACAATTTCCCCCTTAAGATGAGAGAAAGTCCAAGTAAATGAGATGTGGTTTAACACCTTAAATCCTTTTGAAGGTGTCTTTGTTTGGTTTCTTCTTAACTGCTTTGTCCCAGTTTCTCCTGCTCAAATAGGAAGTGGAGCCATCAGCTGGTCCCCGAGACTTGCACAGGGGAGCTTTAGAAGAGTTTCTGTTTGCTCAAGAGTTTAGGAGGCTTTTATGTGACAACTTGTTAAAAAAAAAAGCAATTACAAGACTTTAAACAGGGAAGAAGGAGAAAGTAGTGGGTGTTCCTCCAATTTCAGTTTTCTTCCATTTGTTTGAAGGCATAATGACAATCCAATCAAAACCAAAAAACAAAAAAGCCTGGAAAACAATAACAATAGCATATTATTTACAATAATGATAATAGCACTGTCTCTTTAAAAGCCAGGAAGTTCAATATCATACACTGATGGATGAAATACTACATTTTATATTTATTTTATTGTATTTATTATTTATCTTTTGTGAATAAAGCATAACAATAAGAGGGGGTAGGACTGGGGAAAAAAAATTCTGTCCCTATTGAACATGAACTATATTATTTGACTTGTTTATTTGGTGTGGAGGATCCTGAGGATCCCATTTGTTTTTGCTTTGTTGTTCCCTTCTTTATTGCTTCCACTTCTTATCTGTTTGTTTTATTGTATTTTACATGTTCAATATAGAGTATGTTAAATGCATGCTAATGTTTACATTAAAATATCTAAATTAAATGAAACATTGACTTAACCCATGTTATATATATATATATATATATATATATATATATATATATATATATATATATATATATATATATATATATATATATATATATATATATATATATATATATATATATATATTGTTTTAGTTGATTACTTACATTGCCTGAAATATTTCCAAAAGTTATGAAAGCCAGAGGAATCCGTAATTCTATAGTTGTAACAGGATGTGTCTTGTAGGAAGAAGGATCAGAGAGGAAACAACCCAACAAGATTACTAGTTGGGAGGAAACCTAGAAAAAAACACACAAAATGTACATTTTAGAAGAATATCTACATTCTATTACATTATAGTCCATATATTGATTATGAAATAGTTGTATATTTGTTACAGGAATATGCAGCAATATAAAGGAGTGTCCTTTAGTTTACAGTGGCAGTATCTAATCAGAGGAGGAATAATCTGATACCAGAAATCAGAATTTGGTCATAATATCTCATAAACTCTATGATATCAAAGTTAATTATGGTTTTATAGATTAGACCTACCATATGTAGGCCATTGTGTTCAATAGCACCATAACACTGTCACTATATTGGGTCGGCTGTGGCTCAGCGGTTTAAAAAGCGCTTTGAGTTGTTAGAAGAGTAGAAAAGCGCTGTACACGCTCAAGTCCATTTTCAAATTTACTATAAATGACATGTATGAGTTGTCTGTATGTATATCCTAAGCCCTGGCTGTCTTTCACCTGACATGGACAGCAAAGAGCTTTGAGGCCTGTTCCTCTCAGCTGTCACTTTCCCGGCTGTTTAAGTGTCCGTTTAAAAGCTGCTCCGTCCCAGAGGGCTCGTCTTTTACCCATCAAAAGCTCTAATCAGCGCACAAAGCTGAGACAACCCACCGTTCGCTTGTTAGCCCTCGTCCCAATCTTGGACGCCCCCTCCCCCTTTGACATTAACACAGGCACTTAATTCCCCCCTATTATGTTCTTATGTTTCTATAGCCTCCTAATGAGACAAGAAAGGGGAGTATCAGGTTGTGTCCATTGATGCAGCGTGTGCTGAATGTGTGCGAATGCGTGTGTCGATGCTCTGAGCCATCTGCCCATCACAGGAACACGGCGTGTAATAACAGAATCATGACCGTGGAGATCAGTGCCCGGGCGGGGAGCCTTGTATTCATGGAGATTTGAAAAGCAGCCATCCAATACTGATCGGACACGCCCAGCTTGTATCCCCCCCCCCCCCCTCTACTTTATGTGCACCCTAAACCATCACGTAGTCCCTGCTGGAACCATCCTTGGGCCTCAGCCTCCATGTTGCCAGGGACGACGTGGTTGTCGGGGTCAGAGGTGCTTGTTGGAGGTGAGGTTCAGACAGCGGGCCCATCTGATAGGACCATCTGGACGAGTGACCTGACATAATTAGTTATTAGTTCTTGTGAAGGAGGGGGAGAGGAGAGACGAGGAGGTGGTTAGACACAGCCAGCACTGCTTAACACGGTGTTAGCAACAGATGTGACTGTTCTTCTGCTATTATTAGAACGACATGATGGAGCATTAAAAAAAGAAACGGCTAACTACTCATAAATCCCTCACTGGAATCTTGCTCAGTTTAGTTCTCACTCTTTGTAGTTGTTTGTGCACTGGAAAGGCCAAAATAAAAATATTCCAGGATAACTGTGTTGATATGCAGTAAACAGCAGGTGTGGGAGTTTTGTAGCAAAAACAGAAAAGGTATCTTTCCAGTCAACAGTTCCGGTGCTCAAAGACTCAGACAGGATGAAGAGATTAAAGTTTATTCAGCAGCAGAAGGGATGGCACACTTTCTTTTCTAAAGTAGAAATACACACAGATGCGCAAATGTCTCTGGAAAAAGGAGGGGCTCTGTTTCTGAAAACTGTTGCAGTAAGTTCTTACCGTGTAAAAGTAAAAAAAGTAAGTGAGAGCTGTGTCCCTGCCGAGATAACTACACTTTGCAAACATTTGGAGATCGGTAGAAATGTCAAACCACTTTTAACTTTGTATTTGTCCTTTATAATTCTCATCCCTTCATGACAGGTTCAGAAATCAAACAAAATGTAATAAATTTGTAGTTTACATGTCTGGAGAAGGGCATGGGAACATTATCTTTATAATAACAATCATGTGTTTTACATCTAACAAATGTTGAATTTGAAGAGCATTGTGATCAGTTTTGGTGTCGAAAGTGTTTCTTACACTCTTGGAATCATTAAACAGGAAACCAGAATGTGGACATTTCTGCACTCTCTAATGCAGCTTTCAAGATGCTTTTGAAATATTGGAAACCTAAACATGGTAGGAGAGGGGACAAAAAGCGACTCTGCAACTGGACACAAACTGTCAAATGTTTTAACTCAATCCTGTGACTTTCTCAAGTATTTGAACACAGCGTTGTAACGACAGTAAAAAAGTGATAGCACTGTTATAGCAGTGGTTCTCAGCTGACAGGAGAAAGACAATATAATGAAACACGTTTTTAAAAAGGCACATCGCCTTTTTTTAAAAAAAATTTTTGGCCACACATTCCTGACCCACTGAAAATGGCTCTGCGAACCACTTTTGGGCCCGACCCACCAGTTGACAGCCACTGCTTTATAGAACTAGACATATGTGACTACTTCTAGTATCTTTATGTATTACTATTTATTACACTTAAATCACATTTGTATAGTTTTAGCATTTAGCATATTAGCAGCTCCTAAATCCCTGTCAGTTATTGATTGAGTATGAAGGTAGAAATGTTTGAATCTTTGTCAATTATAAGAAGACAGTATTTTAGTGTTAGGAATAGATTTGAGTTTTGCTTTTCTTGTTAGTTGAAATATTTTTCACGTGTGTTTGAATTTATATTTATGTATTGGGATGAGAGCACATATAGAAATTGAAATCCACCCTAACAGTAAAAAAACAAAAAGTATGTATGTATGTATTTATTTATTTTTTTTAACAATTTTCATGTGAAGTTCAGCTCATTGTGAGGACTGGAGTCAAATGTGACGATGAAGGACTATGATGGTTGTGTGTCAGCAGCCGCCCCTCCTGCTGCTGCTGCTGCTGCTGCTGCTGCAGGGGAATCTCCTCATTGGCATGCAGGCGGTGACTCTGAGCCGCAGAGCACCGGCACCTTCTCTCAGGGGACTCGCTCCTCGTTCCTTCCTTTCTCCTTCTTTCTCCTTGTCTTTCTCTCTCCTGCTCTCACACTCTCTCTCTCTCTCTGTCCCTCTTGCCCCCCCCCTCACCCAGCTGTCACAACACTGTCTTGCTTGTGAGTGCTGCAGGGATGCGAGGAGCAGAAGAAGAGCCCGGTTGATGTGCCACTTTCAAAACAGATTTCAAAACAGAACGGCTGAAAGTCCTCTCAGGAGAGGTGTTGAATCAGTCTGAAGATTTGTAGCGTGCATGTTGCGCGCTTATCAATGCACGAGGGCTTTTTTCCTGCAACTCAACAGGAAATCATTTAATAAAAATATATTTCCAGAGGGTTTCTTGTGCCTACAGTACATGTGTCCCTAATGGGATGATTGTAATCATGATAATATATTAACACATGAAAATCAGAATTCTCTCTGATGTGATCTTGGCAGATTGCTCGGCTGTTTACGGAAAGGGAGTTGCAAACAAACACAACTCCATTGGCACGAGTTTGGAGAGCCTTTCTCGGGGTTGTTGGAGTGAACAATAGTAGAGGAAAGAGAGAGGGGGGGGGGGGAGAGAGGAGCCATGGATCCTGGGTGGCTCTGTGGATTTGTTGGCAGCAGTGAAAGCAGGGAGAAGAGCGCTGATAGCAGCCAGACTCAAGCTGTGGGCAAATCAAGCGTGAAATCAGGAACAAAGGGATTCACAGGATTGGAGGGCATTAGATTCACACTGTCTGAGACTTGTGTGTGTGTGTGTGTGTGTGTGTGTGTGTGTGTGTGTGTGTGTGACAAGAGATCAGGATATTGTACATGTAGTCTTTTTTTAATAGCCTCATTGCAGAGGGATTAGTGAGTTTCAAATTAAGGTGCTTTTGATAGGGTTTTGTAGAAATTATCATCCTTTTGGTGCTATTGTTAGTTTAAAAACTTCTCATTCAAGGGGGAAACATTCCATCAAAAATAGAAATGGCTTTTTTAGTTTCAAGTTTGTCGGATTTACTTCTTATGGACAAATTATCATTTTTTTTCTTCTTTTTTTTTACAGGAGCTTTAAGAAGCTTGATTTGTTCACGATGGGATCCATGGACTTGGATCTTTAGGCCATGGAGTAGCAAATTTTGGTGGTTCTGGTCTTCTCATGAGGCTTTAAATAAGAGATAAATACAGAAAACAATGGTCCTATCCTTTTAATTCAAACCTTGAAATAAACTTTATTAAACTGCTTAAACCATTAGATAAAGTCATCAACAAGTGAGGGTAAAGACCTCATCATAATGCTTTAAAGTGCATGGATGTTTTTTTTATCCTGCCTGTAATTAGCTGGATCTTTTCTCAGCAGCATTCTCTAATCAGCTGCTGTGACACAAAGACAAACCTCATTTCCTCTCACATTTGCACAATGACCTCAGTCTCCAGACTCAGCCGATCAGATCGACCGGATGACCTCAATATCCTGGTCCACCCGATAAGAACATCTAAATGTGTTCTGGTGCAGTCAGGTCTGCAGCAGAGGTGTCACTCAGTGCCCTGCTTGAATGATTTTCCCAGGTCCTGTGCTGCTTTTGCCCCCTGCCTCCCTCATTTGCAGGTGAGTCACTGGCAGCAGTTCAAGCTTTTATTGTTGCTGCATAGGAACTGAGTGTGAGCATGTTTTTTTTTTTTTTATACAATGAGGGGTCAAAGTAGAAATGAAAACGTCACGACTCCACGCTGGTCTGCAGCAGCATCATGAGAAATACTCTCTACTACATGCTTGTAAATTGTGGAGACACGAGGGGAGAACACACTTGAATTGACATACTAGTATGCAGTTGCACCTCGATCCTTGTCCTGAAATAAATCAAGAAAAACATTCAGGAGCTATCCCAAACCTCACCACCCAACCTTGGTTCTATTCTGTGGTTGTTGATAAGTTTGGATCCATTTCTCCTTCACTGCAGTCATGACGCCCAGAGATCTTGCTCCTGTGGTTCTGCACTTTGCTTCCATATCGAGGCGGCTACATGGTGCAAGCAGAATCTTTAGCTCCTCTTACTGCGCTTGGTGAAAAGACACCGACTCCCTTTCGTGCTCTCTAAAGTAGCATCATAGTTTTACTGTAAATGGTTATATTTGTTGTACTGTGGTTTATTATGGGGTGGCTTCTACGGATAAAAGAAAAATCATTAACACTTTTCACACATTTTCTTAAAATGGCATTCTTTCTTTTAATTTCTAATGAATTTAATTCTACACCTAACTGCGTTTTATTCCACTTACATCTTAAGTTGGTGCTTAAACGTTCAAAGACTCAGTCTGAGAGTGTCCTGCATCGTCAGTTTGTTATCTCTGCAGGCTCTTTGTTTTCTGTTGACTGTGATGGAAAATAACCAAAATATGCCCTTGAATACATTTCTGAAGTAAATACACTTTACACGGAAATTTCCATTTGTACCAGTTTATTCTTCCACGTCACCTACTTCAAGATGGAAACATTGTAATAACATTAAAGGTCAAGTGAGGGACTCTTGGTTTATTTTGGACACCCTGGCAGATGAAGGTTGTACTGTTATCTCTTTACAAAATGTTGTCCTGTTCATGTGTCTGTAGTGTTTTTTTAACAAAAGAAAACCATCTTGTTGTCTTTCAGCTTTTGTCCCAAACAAAATACACCCTACTGTTGTTGGGGTTGTTTTTTTTTTAACTTTACTGTGATTAGTTTTTTTTTTCAATCTGAGAGAAAATCATTACTGTGAAATTACCAGCTTCCTTCTAAAGGGCTAAGAGGGTGTGGAGAGGATTTTTCAGTGTAGAGGTAAAGAGGCTGAGGAGGTGGTTGTAAGTGTGCAAAGTCTGGGCAAGGGGCCCACTGTTTGGCCTCATTTGTAGCTGACTACACGTGAAAGCCTTCAGGGCACACCAGGCAAAAGCCCCAGTGTTTAGAGGGGGCGAAAAAAAACTCCCATTATTGAAGTATATCTGCAATAAACACACACTTTCACACACACCCTTACTAAACCTTGGTGATGTCAACATCATTGCAGTTGTACCTCCTGGAATGACAGCAGCACTGATATCTGGCACACCATCACATGGTCACGTCAGCAGTGACTGATGGGGGGGATCTGCATCCAGGCCCAGAACAGGTCCAGGTCCCTCCCAGATCAGACAGCCAGCCAGGCGGCCGGCCAGCTCTCCAGCTACATGTGAATAACTTACATATATTAAAATACATGGCAGCCAAATTGGCTCTGAGCAGAGGTCAGAGCGGCTAAATGTGCAGGTTCAACAGCTCCAAACAACAGGAACGTGCTGCTGAAAGAACATTAACAACGTGACAGCGCTGTAGTGCTATTAGCCGTGTGCTGTGGGAATGACTTGTATAATCATTTAAAACAATGTCATCCTTCAGCTCATTTGTTGTGAGGTACAATATAAAAATAAATGACATTTGATATTTGAAATAATTTTCAAATGACAAACCTTTTTCCAGAAATAATGTGTTGTACTTTTGTCTCCGTTTTCCAAATGTGATTTATGTTGATCCTATGTGTCGTATAGCAGCATAGCCTGTTGTACAAAAACTATTTAATGTGAAATTATACTCCAATTATTTGAATTGTAGATTCAGCTAGAAAATGATGAGAGAGGATGTAAATGAACTGGATCTGCTTTATTTTCTGAAAACTATCAAAAATAATTAAATAGGCAACCTTTTCTTACCCTTCAGACGTGTCTCTCACATTCCAAATTGGGTAGAGTTTGCAAAACACTACAGTACCCAGCTGTTCAATGAAACCATTGAACTTTTTAAAAAGGTTTCAGTGTAGTTGTAAAAAAATGACAGTAACATACACGACCATCAACTTCTGCATGTTCTTAATTTTGTTGTTATCTACTGTGTATATCCTCATATATATTTTAGATTGATAACAAATCAGACATTTATCATGATCCTGTGGTATAGGCAAATGTTTAGTAATTCAATGACATGGAAATATTAACTTAAATTATTGAGTATCTAAATGCATATTAAAACCCATAAATATCATACATCCCAAAATGTATTGTACTAGGTGGTCCTTAGTTTCCTCAATCAATGCATCAAAGGGATGCATGTCTCCATTATGTATTTAAATCGCAGTCATGGAGCGTTTGGGAGACGGCAGCATCATAGGTGTTTAACATTCAAACCAGTTTGACAGTTAATGTACAACAATAAAATTACAGAGACAAAAGCAATTTGTTTACAACTGTATTTAGATTTAGAGACTTTTTGAAACCAATTCATAAATTACTGTATCTGGTAACTACTTTTCCAAAAGATCATAGTGTGATGATATTTACATCATAGAATAAATTAGAAATAAAAGACATTCAACATATTTTAGAGAGGCTTGTATCAATTATCACAACCCTTTAGGCTCTCATGACAAAAGCATTGGAGTTTTAAAGAACAATATGTTCTTCAGAAGTTTAAAGCATACTCTACATATGCTTCTAGTTAGGCAACAGTAGCGTGAGGCGAAACAGGAAAAATAATACCTTCATCGTATGTCTTTTTCGACCCAAATATATGTGGAAACATCCCATGCCTACATTTAGAGGGGATAGGTAAATTAGCAGTGTGGAGGAAGTTTAACAATTAATCAGAAATTGACCAGCTTATCCAAAACTTTTACATATCAAAGGCATTTTTCACTTTTTTCCTTTTCATTAATTTTTAAGAAATCTAATATTTGTGTTATCCAAACATCTAAACTCACTTTATTCAACCAGGAAAGGTTCTACAGAAAAAAATGACACATACAGAAAACAGCTTACTGACAAATAAATACCAGGAAACATTGACATCTTACAATAGTGAAACGCTTGTCTTTTCCATTTTGCCTTTTCCATCAAACATTACACTCCGTGTCACAGAGTTTTCAGGTGAAGGGGCAGTGGAACAACAGACTTTCTTTCTACCTTTGGAAACTGTGTCCCGGACAGATTAACTTACATGGCCAACGATGCATGAGGTGTTTTGAACAGAAACACTGGCTTGATGTTTAACTAGATTCAGAACTTCCCTTGCCTTTTGCAGGGAGGTAAATTCAGTTAATCGCCATTAAAATAACACTGTACTCCTATGAAATGGAGCAAACTTCCTCCCTGTAAAGTGGCATACACAGTGCCACTTTCTTTAACACTAGTTCTTCTCACAATGAGGAGAAGAGATGTGTGACACAATGGTCGACAAAAACAACATGTGCTCAATGGCCACCAAGGACAAACCAATAAAAGCACAATTACTCGTTTGGTCTTTTTTGTTCCTTTGCTTGCATCAAGCAGCTGGTCCGTGTTTGCTTGTTCATGAAGCCTCCACCTTTGTGCAACATCCTCTTTTCAAGAACTGAACCTATGTGTACCAGATATCGTCAGCTCCCATTGGTTATTATAACAGAGGTGGCCTTATGTCCCTGCATCTGCTCGGCTTGCATCCTTACATGGGATGCCATATCATACTGGACTCCCCCACAGGCCAGGCTTGAGTAACTCCTCAGGTTCTCCGGGTCATACAGGTGATCCAGAGAGTACCCGGTTAAAGCGTAAGCCGCTTGCCTATCCAAAGGTTGTCGGTCTTGGGCTGTGTAGAGCAGCGGGCTTCCTTGGGGTTGCTGAGAGTGAGGTGAAAGATCAGTCTGCATGTAGTCTTTGGCGAGGGTAAGACCTGATCTAGGAATCCCATCCGAGCTAGGGCTACTGAGACGTGAAATGGACGCCGGACTGGTTGTGTTGTCATCATTGTCATGTGGACAAGAAACTTTGACTCCATCACGGTGATGGAGGCGTTCAGAGGAGAGGTCGATGCTTGGAGCTCCAGGACCACGGCACACCACACTGGGCATGGTGAGCTGGGAGTGGTGGGGTAACGTGGAGGTAAAACATGGGCTGTGAGCTTTGGCGAGTCCAGAGACGTCCAGTGGCGCCTTGTGTTGTTGCAAACGAGTCTCTTCCTCTTTAATCATCTGCTGTGTAGCTCGGATTAGGGTCTCCATCTTGCTGGGTTCTCTCTGGGTTGCCCGGAATTGGTCACCATGGTATCGCTCACCTGAATCACTGGTGGACCCACCTCCTTCAGGTGAACTTACTACACTGTCTTCATCCCAGTGACCCCGACCTGTAAGGAGAGTTCAATGGCCATATTTTAGTACAGATGATTCAAAAAATAACATTGTGTTTATACTTAATTTGATCCTTTGTGCTTGCATTGCCAAATTTTAAGACTTTCCAGATCATGATCTGTGTCCTAGACTTCTTTTTGAATACTTCCAAGTGGCATTTTTCTAAACCAAAAGTTGCTTCTGTAAGTGTGTAATTCTTCTTTAAATGTATAAAAAATGGAGGTCTGTTGTACTGAATCTCTTGGCAGAAGCACACTGGGGGTTGATTCCCTGTTTGAGATGTAGAATACCTTGGCTTTCAATTGCAGGCAATTTTTAAACAGATGGTAGCAATCACCACACTGGCAAGAGACGGCGTAAACAACTTAGCATGTCCCATAATAACATTTGGAAAAGAGCTACCAGGAGAAGCTAGGCCAGAGCTATTTTCAGAGACAGATGGTTGTGGTCTCAACCCTGACACCTCACCGTGAATGGCTCCATGGTAGGATGTGATTTCATAGCCCTCACTGTTCTCTGCAGACGACTTTGGCAGTGAGAGAACAGAGCGTGTGGCGTCCCACCACATTTCTCTTCCCGACTGAGGCGTTCCTAAGAAGTAGCGGCCACTCTGGCATCGCACCCGGTCGCATGTAGTGGTTGCGTGAGGATGGGTTGCGGCATGGGCAAGATCATCTTCTGATAGACCCAGGCCGTAACACAATGATCCTGCGTCTGGATACAGTCGATAGGCACAAGATGCCTCTGCAGCCTCACTGGGGTCCAACAGCTGAGGAGACGCCGAGTCTGTCAGTGGGCTCCCTCCCCACTGGCTGTCTTGGTCTGACTCTGAACGTTCTGGGTTGAAAGCTGAAAACTGCAATCAAAAAACAAAAATCACATTCTAGCCCAGGAGCTTATTTAAGACAAACGAGACAATTATGTATGCTGTTTATTACCTGCGGGTAGGGTGACACTCTGGCTTTGGCCTTCGCCGGGGTCAGCCGTGTCTTGGTACTCTTCCTGTCTTCACTGTGATTGTCAGCATAAGGGAAGGCAGGCTTGGTTGGGCTCATTTGGTCCAAGGACAGCTGCATTCCCTTGTACTCAGTATCCCTTTTGAAACAAGCAAAATACATATCAAAGACATGTTTGCAGTTTTTAACCCATATTTATCAAAGTTGTGACTTTTTAGCCAAGCTAGATCCTCTAGGTATTGTAATTCTGGAGAGAGGATAACTTTAGTCAAGATTGAAATGTTTTTAATATTGAGGGTAATTACTCAGCACCATCACAGGCAGATTGCCAAGAAACTAGGCAGATAGTGCCTCCTCAGGATAGTGTCTCACAACCAAGAGGATAAAACAGCAAGTTATGATGAACATAATGTCGAATTTAACAAAATACTTGAGAAACGAATAGGGTTACATCTAATATAGCCAATTTACATGCACATATACATATACTTATTTAATTGAAATGATCATCTACACACACTACAATGTAAATACTGTAAAAATAACTACCTCATGTTTACTTCATCATCCTTTTGCACTACTCACCACTGTACTATTATCATATTTAGTTTTTCACATATTAGTCTTTATTTACTTGTTTATATTGTTTAGTTAATTGTTAATATTTAATGTTTACATTTTACAGAGAGAGCACAGTCTACCGATGTTAAATTCCTTGTGTGTTAAACATACCTGGCCAATAAAGCTGATTCTGATTTAGGATGGCTTTTTTCCATTATCCAACCATCTGGCAATTATTGATAACATTGTTAAATAATTTTTAGTTTATGAGTAAAATTGTTGTTTACAATCCTTTTCCCAAGCAAAAACGGTTGTCTTAATTTTGGCCTAATTTTTGAAACAAGCATTGAAACCATTTAAGCCCAAAGACATTTCATGATAAAAAAAAAAAAAAGCTCATCTTTCCCCGACAGATCAATCAATCAATCAATCTCCAGCATATCATACTGATGCTCTCCTTCTATGTTATACAGTCTTATTGATCGTGTTGTGACATCATCAGTAATTTATCTGCAGCAGACATCTCTACTAATATTAAATGAAGATACATACTGTAGCTGCACAGACATATTGCAAACAAACTCTTAATGCCACCAACAACATTTACGATAAGCCCAAGAGATTAAGCTCTCCCACTTCAGAGAAAACAACAACAGTGAAGAAGTTAATCATTCTTTTTAGCCATATAACCATTTATAGACCATGCCAAATAGCAGTGTGCAAACACAGACGCATGAATGTGCACCTATGCACTGATCCTCTTCTGCAGGAATCTAATACAACACAAGGTGGATAATGCAGACATCTTTTTACATGTATCCTTGCATGCAGCTTGTACACCATCTTTGACACTTTAACCCCCTGTCCTGTGGCTGAACTCGATCCAAGTGTCACTGTCGAGGGAGTGAAAAAGGCTCCTGTGTCAAGTGTTCAGCAAACATGAGCCTATTCTTAACTTATCACATCAACAGTATGTAATAGCAGCTGCCTGGCATTTTAAACCCTGTGGCCCATCCCTGACCCTGCACAGTCCGCCTCTTTAATATGACTCTAAATATGACCCATTCTTCATGTACAACACCTCTGGGGAAAGAGTGTGTTTGGAGAGCCAGTGCACAGCGTGAGTGTTATTTGCTCTTGCAGGTATAGTTGCGGCGGCTGCTTCTGCATCCTATCTGTGCCCTGGCTGACTTATGTCTGAGCCAATAATGTCGGGCCGTTGTGCAAACTCAGCTGTGTTAGCCGAATTCCACCTCAGGGTCAATGTCAGAGCACCCCATGCCTGAAAACACGCCACCAGCCCACCTCTTAACATGATTTATTAATGGATTCATGCTGGGTTAAAATGCTGTCAGGGCAAGGTGATTGAATTAGTGTTTGTTTTTTAAATGTAGTTGTTTTTTCTGTGCTAGTGGTAAGTGTTACATGTTTCGGCTATATCTGTGAGGGAGCTAGTTTTGCCGTTAAAATTCACTGTCATTTTAATGTAGTTACTTTGTTTTCTTCTAACTGCATTGAGGAAATCGATACCCGGAGTGCAGATGTATGCATGCATACACGTGTGCAGACTCACAAACACACTCACAGAAAGACTCACGCACAGAAAAGCGACATGTGGATCAAGAAAACCTAACAAGGAAAATCCAACATGTGCTCCAGCTATGAGATAGGTATTGATTCCTAGTTCCCTGTTTGATCGATTTTGCTTTCCTCGGACTGCAGATCGATGGTGACAGTAGAGGTTTTTTGATGGGGTTGAACCCCAGTGTTTGTCTTGCTGTCTCAGAGGGCCTAAGTGTGCTTTGTGCTCTCATAACACACAACTGCCTGAGCCCTGCAGCAGTATTTGGTAGATTTGTTCAGAGAGGCTACAGAGGGATAAAGAGAAGGATTTCTCCAAGAGACAAAGACCCATCGTATCATCGAGTGAGCTGCGAGCATGGATCATGGGAGTGTATGATATGATTTTTGCTTAATCTGGTTACATTTTCGATGCTGTTCCCTCTGCAAACACCATTAAATATGCAGCTGCTTTTAGCTCTGTGTAGCTACTATCGCCTTGTGTTACTATGTTCACATAGCTGTCATTTAAGGGATTACAGTCCAAAAAAAGAAGAAGCTTTAAACCCCTTAACTATAGCTTAATCCGATGTTCTATAAAAGAAGAGGGAAAAAATATGTCTAGCTTATATCATCCTTTTCATTAGAGCAGCCCGCTGAAGAAAACTTTCCCTCAGTTTTAGGATAAAAAATATTAAGGGAGACTCACGTTAGGACATAGTTGACGCTGACTATGCAGTGGGGTCTCGATGAGCGGCTGTTGTGCACAATGGTGGCGTAACTCTGGACCCAGACCCAGCCGCCGTGCTTGGCCAGGAAACGATAATACTTTGTGGTGACTTGGCCTTTTACCAGCACTGGGAGGAAGAAAAGAGTCAGTCAGGAGGTTAATTGTACAACCACACATGCATTTGTTTGTGCCATCGTGTGCTTTGGTGTATGTGCGTGTGAGACTGTCTGGCAAGGTGGTGAAGAAGCAGAATAGAGAGCAGGTTGTGACTCACAGAGGTGATGTGCACAGCGGAGATGGAAGGTGTCACAGCTGTGGACGTGATGGTACAAGGTTTTCTCTATCAGGTCCTGGGGCTCGTAACCTGTCAGCTCAGCCACCCTGAGGAGGAATTAAGCAGCTGTATTAAAAAAAATATACAGTGATGCTTTGATATTTTTTTTTGTAATTCTTGTGTTAGAAAGGCAACAGTTGATTCTGTGGAGTTACTCAGAGCTCATTAAAGTCCACTAAATATGCTTTACACACAAAAAAAAACATAGAAAAAGAAAGACAATTAGTCATTATATAATTGATTGCTTTTGTACCTGGAGTCGAGGAAGATGAGCTTCATGTCTAAACTGGCTCTAAACATGAACATGTTGCTGTGCAGTTTGATCTCTGTCACGGCGCTGGGCGGCAGTGAATGACCCACAGCCACCAAACCCACATTCTGGTAGCAGCCCTCAAAGGGGGACATGTCCAAACTGTACTGACGGATCTTCAGGTAGCCGCTGCAGTGGATCACCTGAGGAGGAGCAGACCAAGTGAGAAGAGAAAATCAAGAGTAGAAAAGGAAACCCCAGAAATGCTTCTTTATTACAAGGTGTAGTTCTGTTTAATGATGTACTGCATGGTGCAAAATGTTTATGTTGTACTTTAAAAGAAACATATTTTTTTTACAGGAGACAGGCTTGGTTGAGCTCATAGTAATGTATGTCATAATATTTAAAAGAAAAAATCTAGCCTAGTAAGTATAATTTAAGTGTTTTAAATACTTAACTAATTGATTGTATAAGTATGAATTGTTTCACTAATTACTAACGAATTTATGAGATTGTCTTGCCCACCTTGTATCCACCGCTCGTCAGGCCTGCGTTTCTTTTTGCCAGCACACATTTCATCCGCAAAAAGAAAGAGCGCTCCATTTCATACTCTGAAGGATGAACAAAATGAGAAATCTGAAACCGTTTGATTTTCGAACAGCAATGAGCAATTCTTAAAGACTTGATGTATTTTTTTGCGTATTTGTAAACGTTTCAAAGTGCACCGTTAATAAAGGGTGAAATGCCTCAATTTTACAAACCATATTCAGTGATAATATAATTAACGCATGATGTTTGTTAAAATATAAACACAAAAATATTTTAATACACAGAGATAATGGAATTTAACTGGTAGGTAACGTATTGCAGATTACAAACTGCAGACTGCGGCTCATCTGTGTAACACTAACATTCCTAATGGCTTCATGCATATTGCACACAGGACATTTTATTTCGATTGTATAAAGACATCATTTGCACTTCGGACATATTTGGATCAAAAAGTGTGTTTTACCTTGGACGAAGTGTGAGTGATAGGGCTGATGTGGCGTCAGCACGGCGGTCATCTCGTCGTGATCGGCAGGATGAACATATTCATAAATACTGTTCCCAGTCAACTCTACCTGTTGACAAGAACTCAGGTAATTAACACGTCACAGCTGTCTGATGGTTGTGTGCATATTTACATTTAAAGATCAAGCCAACAGAAAATCACAGGAATGCAGATTATTAGAATGGAGTTTTTGAAAAAAACGGACCTGAGACAGTCCTAAATGGACCGACGCTGTCTCTGAGATGTACATTATTTTCCCATCCGGAGCTACAACGAAGATGAAGCCGTCCAGCGTCTGTGAAAAAGCGAGAAGCCATAGATTGTCATTTGTTATTATGACTCACACTGCCGAGTAGAAGTGTTGTATTCTCATTTGAATAGGCTGTACCTGCAGTAAATGAGATCCCAGCTCTCGTCCAACATTTTCCAAAGATCTTGTTCGGCTAGTGTGACCCCAGGCTTCACCCAGACCTGCACAGAGTCCAATAATGATGCGTGGCTTTCACAGGCTATATTTCTAGTGCATTTACCTTTTTATTAATAATAACAAATAAAATACAATTGGTTATTGGTTCTAAATTGTTGTATTTTGGCCAACTGAACAAGCTGTCTGTCAAGCTGTAGCCTATTACAAACGTATACACACACACAGACACACACACACACACACACACGCTCTCTCTCACAAACCCTCGAGCCTGCAGGACGTGCCTATTAAAAGGCCCATTTAGTGTTAAAGTATGCAGTGCGCTCCTGTGTGTCACATGTTGCTCAGACCTGATGTTTACAAGGTGCATTCAAGGGCAACGTGCTTCTTTAAAACACTGTAATTAGACATTAATTGTAATGAGATGATAGGCTGATTTAAATAGCGTGATAAAAAGGCAAAACAAATATCAATTAGGCTATTTTTTTCCTGGTAAATACAAAGTCAATTTAAATCTAACTCAAAATAGGCTATGTCTGTTTATCTTCGTTCAGCAGGGACGAAACTGAACAAAGAAAATCGCACGTGCTGTTTTTAAAGGTATTAGAATAATGTATTAGTAGTATTATCAATACATTTTAGATGTTCGTTTGCCGGCTGCAATTGAAAATGAAAAGAAGTTTTCCGTTTACGGTCGTGGAATAATATCAGTCCGCCAGAGGAGAGGACAACAACTTTTTTTGTTGTTGTTGTTTAGTTTTTTTGGCGGAAGGATGTATTAGAATATAAATAAATGTCGTTTTTCTTAATATTTATTTAGGCTACTTGATTTTTAATCTTAATCTTTTTTACTTTATTCACGTTATATTTAATGACCTAAATATAGACTAGGCTACTCGTGTTTACCTGTGGCTTCAATGATTTCATGAAAGCCCATTATCTTATTTTTTCGTACATAAAAGCTGGAACATGTGTGGCTCCTGCTCACAAGCCTCGTGATTGGAGGCCGTGCGGGGCCTTTCTGGATTTCTAATTGCTTCGTCTGGATCTCAGTCACGCACAGTGAACGCAGCCTGCAGAGAGGGGCTGTTTAAAAGATGGTGGCGGATCGTTTCCTTTAGACACACTGAATTAAAAACCAACATAATCCGTTTCTCAAGACTCCCTGCAGATCAGGGAAATATGGCTGCAGTGTTCCTGTATCATTGTAGCATTGAATGATTTAAAATGAGCTCATGTCTTGTGTCTTCTAATTTGCCTTCAATTTTGTTGTTTCGATTTCCAATGAGACACGCTATATGTAATTCTAAAGTAGATTTCAAAATAATTTAAATTTAGCCTTTATATATTGTATTTTAAAACAATTACAACTTTTTTTTTTTTTACTAAACAACTCGTGGATTAGACTGATGTTTTCTAATGACGTTAGTCCACATATTCCTTTTTTTGGTGGCTGTGAATAACTGTTATGACCTCGACAACTTGGAATCACCATGATGGAGGTGTAAGCTAAATAATGTTGGTAAACTCTGTATGTCACTCAAAAGATGACCTGATTTAAAAAAAAAAATCTCAGCATAGATGACAGTGGTGCGTTCAATGTCTCACCCTGAGGGAAAACAATCCTCATCTTCAGGTAACTTGTGGTCAGTCTTATGATCGACGCTTTGTCCAGCTGGGAGGTGATGGCGGACGGTAAAGGCAACATTTTAGCCAGTTCATAAAATTCACTGTTCTCCTTTTCTCGTCTAGTCCTTGCTGCAGTTTTGGATTTTTCCTTCATCTCTGCGCCGATTCACCGAGAAATCCTTCCAGTTCTGAATATAGTCCTTCACATCAGCTCTTTGACTGAATCCTTTCTGCTTTGCCTCGTTTTCATCGCAGGTGTGTCTTAATTAATAAAGAGGCTTGAGTTTTCATAGACACGGTGTAACCCCCCCCCAAAAATCAATATTATAATGATAAATTCCCGATTAGGTTGGGTGACGCATCAACTGGTTGTAGATAAACCTCCACAATTCTGCAGCAAGATTTCATCCATGACCTGCAAAACACAGACAAGAAAAACATACATTATTGCCATATTTAGATGCATTTACAGTGTCGCTCATTTTACACGGTTTGACCGGACAGGTAGCAAGTGTCGTGCTTCTTAATTTTGATGCAGGCCTGAGAGTCCGATAGAGCCGAATCTGGAAAACATTGGCCATGTGTAGCCTTCAAATAATAGAATAAGTCTTTTTTTTTCTTCTTCTTTAGCACAAAACAGCAGCTGCGTACGAAAAGAATAATCGAAGCACAAAAGAGAATATTTTCAGCAACAAGATATAGGTGCAAACAGAACGAAAACAGATGCAAGGAGATACAATATCCCGTAGAGTTTTTTTATGTTATGAAAGTAAAATCAAGCGAATATTTCCTAACAATGGTTCAATCGTGTTGTTTTATAAGCTCCCTGCAAACAGGCTAGTGTAGGCCTGATTTTAGAATGAATCAAAACACAGCCTTTAGTATTTATCCTTAAACATTTCACACTTGGTCCACTGGAGTTCATATTATTATTTTGCTTATCAAAAAATACGAAAAGACAATTTGGGCGTCATGTTGCTGATCGCTGCATTTTGATTCAACAGTTCCGGAATCGTGTCTAAAAACTACTGACATTAAAAAACTTATAGTCAGATTTATTATCATATTTTTTCTATGAAATTAAACAGTCCACGTTATTTTAGCTTTGCAGACTGACATACTTGTTAACACAATTATTTCCAGTCTTCCTACCCGCGCTGACACTGTTATTTCCCAGCATCGGAATCGATCCTGTAGCATTCCCAGCAGCCTGCTGGGAATTTCACCTGTCCTGAACCGGGTTCACCAGTCGTCCCAGTTAAGTTCGGTCTCAGCTCCTCGTGGATTTCCACCTGGAAAGGCGACCGGGCCGTGCACTGCATACACCTCTCCAAATTATAACTACGCGCAACGAGTGGCATTCGTGCCCAACAAGCCTGCTCTCCTCCACTATCTCAATGTCCCTCTCTGGAGCTGCCGGGGACCCGCCCACTCTGTGCCCAGCCTGCTATGATTGGACAGAAGCGTGGAAAGTTATCTTCTGATTGGAGACTGAGCATGGGCGTTAACTCTGTACGCCAAGGTATTCGTACCGTGGCCTGAGTGAGCTTCGATGTGATCTTGTTTTTTTGTCATTAGCTTGAAGATCACGGATCAAGCAGAAATAAATGAATAAATCCGCTTAAAACAGCGCAGCGAGGGAATTTTCTTCAGGTGATGGTCTAAATAAAAGCCTCAGGTGATTTTTTTTTTAAAGGAAAACGTCCAGAGCTGAACGTTAAAAACATGTTTTTTTAAGCAAAGAAAACGGTACTGATGTATTTAAGGGAATAAAACAATAAAACAGACAATTAGAATCAGTTAGCTCAAATTTCTCATCGTGTGAAATTAACCTTTTACTATTCACATTATGACATGGACCGAGCCTGTATGTGTAGGCCCATAACTCGCTGGGTGTACATTGTTCTATTACCTTCAAAATGATAAATAAATAGTCTACAATTTTTTTTATGTAGAAATTTTTTTTTCAATTTCCATTTAAAAACAATCAGTTGAATAATGATTTTGTAATTTTAATGAAATGGGTTGATTGGGTTATTTTTATTTAAGAAGCAAACACAATAAAGTGTTGATAGCCTAGATAAAATAGTGTGAGTAACTTCTTTTAAAAAAAAAAAAGTATTTCGCTGCATTCCTCATGGTGCTGCTGTTAGTTGTCAGTATTCATCATGAGGCCGTAAATCCTCCACCTGCAGAGCCTGGACCTGCTCACCTGCTTCAATGGTTCCACTCGTTTCCCCTTATTTTCTGTCTGGTGGTTTACCTCCCTCTGGTCTGGATTAGAACCTTTATAGGTTCAGAATTGAAGGCGTTTTCATATTTATTCCTCAGCAATAAGAGTGTGTTTTTTTTTTAAACAGGAGAGAATGCTGATGTGAAGTGGAGAGGATCGCTCTTTCTTCGACTCTAAATTTGAAAGTAGAATCATAAGATGGCTTTGCATGATTTATCGGTTTATTTCTTCCACATGGACAACAATAGAGTTCATTTTTTCTTCTCATCAGTTTTCACTTATGATCAAGTTCTCTTTGTATTGAGCAAATCTGGACTTTTGGATTTTTTTCCCCCCCATCAAAGATCCAAATGCAAAACAGTTTACACCCTTATCGGAGAGCAATGAGCCAAACCAGAGCTCAGGCGATAGTTTTGGTGTCCGTCACACCCGTTTATCTGAGGATTAATTTCCATGGTGTAGAATCAGATGAGAGCGCCGCAGCGCATGTAGTTTTTTAATTAGATACCTTGCGCTCAGATGGAGGAGGATGAGGATGGAGGGGGAGAGAGGGGAGGCTGTTGGTTAGAGCAGCGGGCGCGGTGACGGGGACGCGGACGTATGATGGTGAGCTCATTACGCACATAATTAGGTCTTAAATTGGTGCTGCATCCTGAAGGTAATTGGAGATTCTCCTGCTGTCTGGGAGCAAATATCTCTTTTCTTTGTGTGTGTGTGTGTGTGTGTGTGTGTGTGTGTGTGTGCGCGCGTGTGTGTGTCCAAGAGAGACGTGTGTGTTGTCTTAATAGCTTCTACTGGACTGAAAATAGATCCTTCAAGGCTCTACGTCTAGTTTTTTTCCTCATTTCTGACAGAATAAAAAACAATGGTCTTTAACAATGTTGTTACATGGAATAAGTCATTTTTAGATTTTTCTTATTGAGACCATCCAGTCTTTAATGTTTACACAACCTTTTGTCAACCTCTTGGTGTGTGATATTGTCCCTCATCAGGATCTAATTTATTTCCCATTTTTTGTACACAATACCCTTAAAAAGTCAAAGGTCATTGTCTTCTAGCAAATAGTGCAGCTTCCTGTCATCTACCTCTCTGCAGTGACTGCCAGTTATGGGTACACGCTTTGATCCATATAGGTAGAAGATCTACACCGCCTGGACATACTGTTAATGCCCCACCACAGGCCGTCACACCGGGGGAGCTCGCTTTGCTGTCCTTCCACCCCCCCCTCCCCACCTCTATCCGCCACAGGAGTCTTACCAATCTTTCCATTTTTATTGTGTATTTATAAATCACCATTCTCAGTGGGAAGCCTGGTCTGAATTTCTCACCAGCATGAAAAAAAAAAGTATTGTGAGGGCGTGTGGGTTAGTGAAGGTTGTATAGGAAAGGACTTGAGGAAAAGGTTAGAAGCCCTTAGAGGTCATTTTCCCCTCACGTACTCCCAGCTTACAGAGCCAGGGTTTGTTTCTTGATGCTTTCAGTACTGACTTATAATGTATTATGTACCTGTCACACATGTGCTTTATTGTCCTCAAGTTAAACCAAATAGAAATGTCAGTATTTCACATTTAACAAAGACATTAAGTTTTTTTTTGAGACTGAGATGGTGGACAGAAATTGATGGATTTTTGATGTTGCACAGTCACACTGACACTTACATTTTTGGATCCATGATGGACTGTTCAAAAGAATCCACTGGATTAAAAGTAGATTGTTTTACTTTCATTTGCAGAGTTTCACCATTGTTAATGGTATGTTGTAAGGCTATTAAGCAGCTTGATTCATCAATGCACTGCACTATGTATTTATATATATATATATATACATACATTTATGAACATTTTCAGGTCATTTGTGTCTTTATTGGGTAGGACAGCTGAGAGACGGGAAATGTTGGGAGGAGAACGTGAGGGGGGTGACAGGCAGCAGAGGGCCGAGTTTGGATTCAAACCCACACAGTTGCTGCAGTGAGGACTACGGCCTCGGTACATGGGGTGTGTGACATAACCACTAGGCTATGCGGCCACACACCCCCCACTCCCCCTCCTTTCCCCTTCAAGAAGCTCAATGTGTCAACAAGAACAGGCTCTAGACACCACTTAAGTCTTTGCAAATATAAATGTATATGAGTTGGATTGAAAGCATCAACAACTTGAAAACAAATCCAAGATACAAGATTTACTTTGGAGAATTACATCAACATTTAAACAGAAGTCATTATAGACATACACACACACCACCAGCACATTAGATTTCAGTTCATATATGGTGGGAGACATACAGTATGTTGTCTATATAGATATATCAGAAGATAAAAAATTCACGAGGCTTCTCTGATATAGCAACAAGCTCCAAAAGAGGAAGGAGGAATCGATTGTAAATGTAAAAGATTTCAGAGAAAGAGTGAAAAAGCAATGAGGCTAAGGCACCATGTTGGGCTCCACTCTGTGCTGCCAGATTGAAACGGCTGGAGTATGTAAACAGGCTGCATGTTCAAACCAAGATTGTGTTTTCAGTCAGTTATTGCCCACTCTTTGAGTTTTGTTTTCTCGAAAAGACGGAAATATTATTTAGCACTCCCCGTCTTCTTTGAGCTGCTGCTTTTTAACCGGCCATTTGATTTGCAGACCGACTGCCGGAAATATCATATCGAGCTCTTCTCTCTCCTGGTATCGCTGACTTTTTTTTTTTACCCCATCATTCCTCACTCTCTGTGTCTCTTTCCGCCAGGCCTCTTCACTGAGCCCATCTGCTGTGTGCAAGCGTTAATTAACTGTGCTGCCATTTCCTCTGTGTGCACCGCGTTTGAAGGTGCTTAGAGTACACGAGTCAGCCCGCAAGTTCATCAAAATGCTAATTCAGCCCAAATTAGAGTTGTGATTAACATTACACAGTTTCCTATGCTGAATCTCTCTCTCTCTCTCTCTCTCTCTCTCTCTCTCTCTCTCTCTCTCTCTCTCTCTCTCTCTCTCTCTCTCTCTCTCTCTCTCATTGATGAGTGTCCAGGGAGAGATAGACTTTTCTCTTGGGTGTTTTTGTCATCATCGCCAAAGTGGAAGAAACACAGAAACCGTGAGAATTATGTGTCCAAATGCTAACAGTTTTCTTTAAAACATACTGATAAATTGTAGACTCTGGCATCCCATTTTGCCCTTCAAGATATATAACTTCCTTTGTCTCTTGCCTGCTTTAAATACCTTATCAATCAAGGGTTTTTTTTCTGCACACAGCTCTAAAAAGATAGCAGAGAAACCAGAAGAATTAGCCAAAAGACTCTGAAATGCCTAGAATCCTAGAGCTGCGGGGGAAATGCAGAATGAACATCAGTCTGTATTTGTTTGTGTATAGATGCACTATACCTGTGTGTGTGCTGCTGCTTAGTCTCAGACTGTGTACACACGTGAGGGACCAATAAGCTGCAGCGCTGATGCTGTGACACATTTCTGACTGTATTTACCCTGCTCTCCAGCTGCCCCTCCACCTCCCAGACACTGTCATGCAAAAAAAAAAAAAAAAATCTTTACTGGACTCTTTAATTTGCAACCAATCCATGTGGCTTCTTGTTCACCTTGTATAAGACATCCATCTGAAATCTGTGCTTTAAAACCAAATTTTACCTAACTGGTAAACGAAAGTCAAAAGCTTATGACAGTCATTGGCATTCTATTTCACTCTGTTCTAAGCTGCAAAATTGTATGCAAATTATAAACGTGTCATGCTGAAACACAGATTAGTAGCCTCTCTTACGACTTTGCTTTGCTAATTCACGAGGGAAAACTGGTGAAGCCATATGCTCCGGCTACAACCGAGGTGGTGCCATGTGTTTTTTTCCCCTAAAACAACAGCAGCTTGACATTCTGGATGTGCAAATGACAGTGGAAAGCTTATTTAGGTACTGTAGTCTCTGTCTGACACACACACACTCTCTCTCACACACACACACAGGGATAATGTTCTGGCGGTAATGAAAGCCCCCGGCGTTCATCACTCTGTCTTAAGCAGTGGTTATTGAGGCATTAAATATGTCTACACAGGGCTCAGGGAAAGGCAGCCAGATCAGTGTTCTCCTCTGAGGGGGCTCTGTTTGCATACAGACAGGTTGGGGAGGATTGAAGGGACGTGCGCCGAATGGAGTCCGGGAGTCGTAACTGGGTGCCCACCACTCTGGTGTTAGCGCCATTATGGGATGTCACTGTGGGAGGACTGCAGCTCTTCAGCGGGATTACGGAGATTCTTGCTGAAATTGAGCGGAATTGGAAACGTGGCTGACGGATTCTCTCCAGAGTGATGTGTGCACAATACTGACTCACACGCACACTCACACTCACACACTCACATGCACACTTACATTCCTGTTCAAACAAATGCAAATGTGCATTTACGCAAACATTTTCCCACAACAGGAAGTCAGATGATGTTGATTCTTGTGTGAAAGAAAAATACGGATTTCTGCAGGAGGATTTGAACAAATGCCAACGATCATATTCCTTTTTTTTTTTATTTCTCTTTGGATTTCTACTTACATCATGCAAAAACTGCAAAACAGCTCAGTTGCATGCCTCAGCAGCCTCTACTGTTTGTGATGCATGTTTGCATACTGCAATACTGTGGTGGTTTATTTTGTTTTTTTAAGCCCTGCTTGCAAACCAAATTCCCCTTTTGGAAGAATAAAGATTTGAATTGTATTGAAATGAAGTAAACTGAAACAGATCTGAGACAGAAGGAACTACTCTGACATTTTCATACTAAAACACCAGCAGAGACAAAAGGGAAAATGTTAATCGTTTTCTCTTTAAGCAGCCTAAACCAGGAGGGGCATAACCAAATCGAGCTAGCTAGAGATCCAAAGGAGGAAATTGTCTTTAGTGGTGGACAGTAGCTTAGACTTTACAGCTCAGTAGCCTCCTCCTTTTATAATGGGTTTGGGGGTCAATGTGTTGAGGCCACACTCCCCTCTGAGGGTCCCTTCTCCTATGTCGTAAAATAAACATGCTGGGTGCGACCCTGGTGAGGGTGAACATTAACACCCCAGCCACTGGCCCCGGAGGTCAGCCAGGGGTCAGCAGCCTGTGGCGAAAGGGAAGAACGGAGATTATTCTTCCACGCTGACAGCCACAGCAACTTGGCATCAGACGCTCTGCAGAGAGTGTGTAAGAAACTCACACCAACAGTGGTATGTAAATTCTGTCTGAAGGATTAATGGCAGCACACACTTTCTTTTATAGTTTAGGGTCAAAACAGTGTTACGTGGCTTCTCGTTTACTTTAAACAGACAGTGCCACTGATTTACACACCTCTTTTATTGTAAAAAAAAAAAAAAAAAAAGTTTAGAGGGTTTTTTTAAAAGTTAATTTAAAAACGTACGCTTCAGAATGTGTTTCTATTTTTGTGTTTGTGTTTTTTTTTATTTTGTGCTGAGCAGATTATAAACCACTCCAGGGCTGAGGGAAAAGCTCTAAATGAAACAAATTAACACATTTGCAAATTCAATACATTAATTTAAAGCACTGCTCAAAACGTACTTATTGGCCTTTGAACATCGTTTAAACAGTTTTTTTAAAAATCCATCCTGTCAGTCAGTGTTTACCCCTTTCTCTTTGAGTTTCAGTTAAAAAGTTTAGATTTTCCCTCAGTGTCATTTCTCTCCTTAATCGAAGTAAGCGGGAGATAGTTAAGAGAGAGTGCTAGTTGTGTTGGTTATTGTAGCTGTCTAACCTTACAGCTGTGTCGCTGTGGTCTCTTTATGTTGAACACATTGTCAGCATTATTCTCTGGTGAAGGCTCATATTATTGTGGTTTTGTAAAATAGACGTTTCACTGTGTTAAAATGTGCACTTGTGATTCTATCACTATTCTATTTCTTGCTGACTCAGCACTTTATTTTATTTGCAATCGAAGCTGTTCAGAGCATCAGCCAATTATCTCTGTTGCTTCTACGAGGCGTCAGAGCCTCTTTAACTTCATTTGCTTTTTAAAAGGTATTTTTGTATTTTTCCATCTCCCTTCAATGCCTTGTTGCAAAACCAACTGCCCCCCCTCCCAATAAAGTTGGAGTTGTTTACATTATTTAACATTATTATATATTTGTCTGTGAGACCATGTCTTTGTTTCCTGTGCCACTCTGCTTCTGTCTGTTAAGCTCTTTAGTAAGCTACTATTCAAAAATGTTCACATTCGTTTAGTGTCATGACTCTTGCTATTTAAAGTATCTAAATCTTATACTCATTCTGCCTGCACTGTTTTGCTCTCCACACCTGGTGGGAAAAAATCCATTGTTTCTTTTAGCAGCTAACTGCTTGGATAGCAGTTGCCTGCTGTGACAATAATGCTCGCATTGAAAATAAGCCAAAACTGCAACGTTTCATTATTGAGCCGAAAGAGGATAAAGTGTTTCACAGAGCTGAAGGGAAATGCAGAGTTAGTCAATAACTGCTGACAGCTTCACTGCACTGGGCGAAGTTTATCTGTCCTACTATATTTGGTGCTGAAGAATTTAAAAAAAAGTCTGTATGTTAAGTGTTTTCTCTTCACAGCAGTAAGGTTTCAAAGTCGTCAAACCAAAACAATCAAATATTCTAAAATGTTAAACACAGGCGGTTTTATCTGTTTTTGTTGTTGTTTTTTTAAAGCTGTGTAGTACCTTATCTGTCTGCCACTTGGTGCGCCATAGTTAGCATAGCTTCACTCCGTGTGAGGAGTCTTTGCTCAGAAACATCTGCCTGCCCTGGCAGAAATGAAGGTACATGGAGTTGAGCTTGTACGGCGCTTCTCTCGTCCTCTGACCACTTGAGGCGCTCTTCACCCATTCACACACCGATGGCAGAGGCTGCCATGTAAAGTGCCCACCAGTACCAACTAGTTGACTCATATGTTAGGCCTACTGATGGAGCAATTAGGAGTTCAGTGACTTGCCTGCTTTGACATGCGATTGCAGAAGCTGGGAATCGAACCTCTTTCCAATTAGAGACAACCGACTCTACCGTTGAGCCACAGTCTGTGAAGACTGTTAAAAACAATATAGTTTTGTTGCTATCAGAGAAAGTTATTTGCCAAAATATGCTGGAGCGCTTTATTGAAATGTGGGTCGGTTGACAGTTGTATTCGGGTAACTTTATCTTTCTCGATTTGTTTGAATGATTTCTTGTTTAGAAAACAGCTTCCTGGTGAGGCTAAAATAAAAATTGTTAAACCGACAAAAAGACATGAAAACGCTCGTTAGATCCGAGTTGGAATTCAGAAAAAGGTTGATAATTGGTTGATCACTTCGATTTCCCCCCTCCCACATCTCACACAGGTAGTCATGTGATCCATTGTAAAAAATAGAAGTATTGATTCCCGCCCGTTTAAGTGCCTACAGCCAGTACTGTGCCATGATCCATCCTGGAGAACTATTCCGGATGTTTTTCATGAATTGTTTTGTAGCACATCACAGGTCCAGGCACCAGAAGAGGCAGAGCGGAGTGGCATGTGCCTCCCCAGCAGTGACTCTAACCCTGGTGCATTATTCAGCTGGGCTTTCACCCTAACCATGGGGAGCAACAGATGTCAGACATGGCTAACCAGTGTCTGGAGAGAGATGGCACGAACAACAGACCTGCCAATACCAATCAGACCTGATAGTGCACTACATGTTCTATACTGACATCATAACAGAGGGGGGAAAATATGCTCTATTCTTGGCTAACCAAGCTAATGTGTCTTTTCTTTAGCCAAAAGACACCACAACTAAAAGCCAGGAAAACAAGACATAAGAATTTATAAGCCAGAGGATTTATCTGTCCTTTTAGCGGATCCACAATGTGCTTATAAAACCTCCCCCTGCAACAATTAGAGGGGCATAGATCACATTCTTGCCTTTGCAGAGGCCACATAACACCATAAGGCTTTGGGACGTCTCACTCGCATTGGGAACGGTCTGGAAGATGCTTTACTAGATGGATTTATACACGGCCCGGGCTGCTTCTCGGTGATTGAATGTCTGTGTGCATGTGTTGAGCCGACTCGGTGTGGATCCGTCTGGGGACTCATAAGGCAGGTTTGAATTAGGCATGAGATAGGAGGACGATGTGTGTGCGTTTGTGCGGGTTGTTCATGTGTGACTCAAAGTACTTTATGGTGAAAGAGCGTGTAAATAGTGACCGGAGACAGATGTGGGCTCGTCCCTTAAAGGCTGAGGATAAAAAATGATTGGGGGGGGAGAGCTCGGGCTCAGGACATTTTTCAAGATAAACTCCAAACATGTTGGAGAGGAGGCCAAACAGGCCACAAACACACACTCCGCTCTTTCTCTATGTGATGGCTTTTTTAGCTGATCATATCCAGTTGCACAAAGTGAAATCAAATCTGCGAAAAGTCCACGCAATCTTTTTCATCTATGCAGCTCAAGGCTTTACCTAAGAGGTCAGCTAGAGCTCTAAACACCACACAGCCTATAAAACATGAGCTGCAGAGTTGTGAGAGACATAAAAGCAGTTCCTTTTAATGTTATATTGATTTACACACCGCATGTTAAAACACCTCACGGTCATGGATCATTACTTTCATCCCCTAACGAATCAAGCTGGGAGCTGAACTGGAGCCAGTGCACGTGAGGCCTTGGACGTTTCTAGATCCACATGCACTGGTTTTGGGTGTCCTGGTGTCTAGACAGTAGCAGCCTGAGAATAAAGTCTGAACTTAAGAGAGCCATTATACAGCAGGGAAGGAAAGCAACAGTACAGTTTCTTTTTAGACTTGACATGGAGCTTTTGGTTGAGTTGTCAGGTCCTATCAGCCTCGGATGTTTTTATTCACTGATGCCATTCAAGCGTTTTAACAGGCACATTTGTTAGTGCAATTACGACAGAATTACTGTTTGTGTTTTGACCTCACAACACAGCGTTGTGACAACAATGGGGGAAGATGGTAACCATTAATTAGTTTCACTCAGCTGATGTTTTGCTGACGTGAATGTCTGGAAGATGAAGTAAATGTTAAGCAGGCAGTCAGCGGCAGTTGAGGTTCAGATAAGAAACAACATATAAAAAGATTAGCCTAAAAAAAATGTCATTGGTCAATATTTTTTAAGGGATTTTCCTATTGTTTATTTTCTATTTTTTGATCTGTGAAAAAAAAGCATTTATTGTGAATTTAAAACACTTTATTTAGTCTTAAACTGTGTTTATATCAATTATTAAATAGGACCAATTAAATAAATAAAGTATTTACATTACCTGCCAAAACATTAACTTATTTGAATTTTGAACTTTTAAAACACAATTTTGACGTACATTTATGAGAATTAAAATATAGCTGTTCAGCAAACAGAAACATTCAAATGAGACACATCCTGAATTATTGGTAGCAACTTGGGATGTTGTTTAGAAGGAACTAACAAAATACCATTAAGAGTTTAATTCTTATCATGACTCATTTGAAAAATATACATTTTGCTTCGTTTTCTACCTCCAACCAGACTCTGACTTAACATACAGCCAGTACACATGCACTGTGGTTGAGTATGGCTCCCATTTACATTTTAATTTTCCAAAGGAAAACGCTTCCATGTGAGGCTTTGCGCTCAGAAAATGCTTTGGTACGTATCGTTCACTATTATTGGCTTAGAGGGTTAAACAGCAAATATACACGTGTGTTATTTGACTTTATTAATAGACACTCTCCGACCAACAACAATAGAAAAAGCACAACAACAACTCTTTTGTCTTCTCATGCAAATGTTCAGAGTAACACCCCCTCCACACTTTGTTTCCCTGTGGTAACAACATTTACATTTCACGAGCTCACTAACCTTTTTTTGCCATCAGCATTGACTTGTCACTGAGCTGATTTACTGACCTTGGTCATTTCCATGCAGGCTGGTGGCTGACACAGCCCCTCCCCCTCCCCACCCCCACAAACACACACACACACACACACACACACTCACTCACTGCAGATGAATATTTACATGGCAGTTAACAGGTGGCGAGTAGTTTAATGGTGGTAATTTTCTGCGGGGCACGTGTAGCAGGAGAGGAGGTTTGAGACTTGTGCTGCTCGGCTGCTTGTCCCATTCTTGTAATGACACATCCCAGGAGATATATCTGCACATGTTTGTGACATATTTTACCCATACAAACGGACTTCACATGCTGTCCAATCAGCATGTAGCTCTTGGACTAATGTTATATAATCAGTGTTTTATTCACGTTCATAGCTAAAAGTGCTCATCTATGCAGATGACATTAGTTGATAATTGTACATTTTTGACATTTGTTGGATTTTGACCTAGTCAGCTTTTTGTAATAAACTCATTTCATTTTGTGGGATGATCCGAAAGGAATATAAAGTTGTTTTTTACACAATGACACAAAATAAAGAAAAAGATGAAATAAATCTTTCTAATGTGTTTTTAGATTTATTATAAAGCACAATTAAGTCAAGCAAACCATCTGCGAAGAAAACTCAAGCCTTCGCCTCTGTTTCCTACGTTTAGATTATAGAGATATACCTTTCTCAGAGCTGATATTTCACACCAGCTTAATTTTTTCCCCCCCTTCAGTGCAGAGAGATTAGGTTTTATTGTCCGTCTGACAGCCATGCAAATGTTAAAGCACTGGAATGTTCCACAAAGCGGAGCAGATGGACTCGGCAGGCCCCTCCCTTCCACTCTTAAGGAACATGACATCACCACATATGGTCTCAGTGATTGATCTGTCGTCAGAGAGTGATGGCTGGGCGAGAGGAAAGAGAAAGCAGGGAAGTGGCTACGCATAGAGCCGAGGCAGGCGTAACATGTTCCACTGCAAATACTTAGTGAGGGTGAATGTGTCAATGGGCAGATTGTTTTTTTTAAAATATGGATTGGCTGTGTGTGTTTGTGTTAATGTGTTTGGTGTGTGTCTTGGATGGCTTATGTATTTAAATGGGTCTACGCTCACGAAATGCTAACCGGTTTCACATGCATTCAGGTTTTTATTCTTTTGGTGCATGCATAACTTTAAGGTTAACCTCAGTTTCATTAAGAGCATGGACCCATCCTGGACCTGGCATAACAGAATGCATGAAGGTGATTTATGTCTCCAAAGTCAAACATTGTAACTCTGTAACCAGAAGCTTTAAGAAATGCAAATGCTGAACCAAAGTGAGTGAGAGAAATGATGTTGGCGAGAAAAGCAGTGGGATGGATATGCAGAGGCAGACCCAGAACAGAAGCTGAGAGCTTGTCTTGTCCTGCTGTGTGTCTGGCAGATTGCTATGGAGCCTGTCATTGCAGCCAGCAGGGAGTCCAGCCACTACATGGCATTCAGCAGGGAAGGTGAATAAATCACTGGAACACACACAGGCCAGAGAACAGTCCGCCTCATGAAGCCAAGACTGCCCTCTAGTCCAACCTAGCACAACAAAACAACCGTTTTTTTACTCTGAAAGCTTAAGTAGCCGTGTTTATGTGATTTATTTTACAAAGACCTGGCGGAACCAACCCGAACATTAAAACCATACGATCTGTAAGTCAATTGTTCTTTAAGATTTTGAGAGAAAGTGCTGTGTCCTCTCTCTTTATTTACACACATAAAACCTGTGTGTGAATGTTCAGGGATTGGCCAATAAGGAATTTAGTTTGGGTGTCCTGGGACGCTGAGCCTGACCCATTATATCCATTTTGTTTAATTAATTATGATTTGGATAAGCAATGATACAGGCCAGTTAAATGCCATCAAGACTGAATAGATCATCAACTCATGTTTAGGCAATTTATTCCATACATTTTTTTATTAAATGCAAAAAAACATTGCACATGTTATTTTAATCAATATTCATAAATCTTCAATTTATAGAATGTTTTTTTGTTCTTTCTTTCATGACAATTACACAAATTAAATATTCATTTTCTACACATGATCAAACCGAACAAATGAAGGCTGTCAGTTTCAGCTGAAGAAAATGATCTAAAGCTGCCAGTCTGTTGATTTCCTTGAGATTTAAAATAACAACAATAAAGCCTAACAGTTATTTTAATGATCATTAACTACGTTCAACATCCTAAAAAAAACAACAACAAAAAAAACTTTGTGTTGTCAAAGCAAATATGTAATTTATGTCTTTTGGTTGAGCATTTTATGACTACATCTAAATGATTTAGCTGTGAAACGGTTTTGTTCCAGTTCATAAACAAAAAAAAAGTCCTACAGATCAGGTTGCTCAAATGGCTTCGGGAGAAATACAAAGCTGACATCAAATCTTTTACAATAAGTGCAGCTATCATATTTATATAAGAAAATGTTGCTGAGATAAGAGATTTATTCTGGGGCTTTTTTTCTTAATCTGTGTGAAATGGTATTACATCCACCATTATGCCGATCACTGATCAGGGCAGTAAGCAATGGATCCAAATGCAGCGTTCAAAATATTCCCTCAAAACTTTGGGCGTGTTACCTGTCTATGTTTTTAACAGACTAAAGAAGAGAGCTCTGATTGCATCTTCAGTGAGTTTCTTTTGTACTTCCTTAGTGCCACTGTTGTTATTCTACATTGTATGAAAAGCATTTTTATGCACACTGAGCATCCATGACAGCGATTTTGATCATCAACCTTGAATTCTGAGTTTGCTCAGGATATCCATATTTTGTGACTTTAGCAAGTGCTCATGTTAACAAATGCTCAGTAGTGATAATATATAGATGATATATATCACAATGCATAGCTTTGGACTTGTTTACATTTTTGGCTGGTTTAAAGTTTGCATTAGAGAGAAAAACATTTAATGATGAACTATGAAACCTGAAATATTCAACATCCCACTTCGGCCAAATGGCACATGCCTCTGCTGAGGCTAGTTGTCCATTGATCTTTAATATGCAATCAAAATGATTATATATGTTTAGATATTTTTTTTAAAGGTCAATATTCATGGTTTGATTTCTCAGTCTCTGTTTTTATAGTTAATAGGTTTCTTCTTTCTTCTATCTAGTTACATTAGAACCTGGTTGGTATTTTTTTCTGTAATACTGCTGATGAAGAGACAAACCGATGGCCCTGAATCCTCTTCAAAAATGTAATAAATGCAAATCTTACAAAAAATGATCATGTCAAATATTTGCAGGGACCTGAATCCCTGTGGTCCCTGGTTCACATGCCCCATTTCATGGAAAGACTTAGAGGGCACAGGGATGTCAGTGACACCTCATTTCATCCTGGAATGCTGTGAAGAAAAGCATGAAACACCCTGCAATTGGACCAGCAAATAACAGTGTGTGCTCCTGGAAAGAGTGGCTCATTGGTTTGGTCTCAGGAATGGCTGTGACGAGGAAGAAGACAAGCATGTATTTACATGAGACACCCACACGGGCCTCCATAATCAATCTTCCAATCTTTCCCGGTGCAGACTCAGCCAAGAATCAGTGTGTGGGATGGAAGTCATGGTAAACAGCGTGAATCTCTGCCAGCAGCTCTATTTAAAACCTTTATTTAACCGCTCAACGGCAAATCTTTTTCCTGCTATGTCATGCTAAACATCAAAGCTGTACACATGCTGCCGTTTAGGGATTTGTGTTTGCCGTCTGAACCACAGTGACTAAGAAAGATTTCAATCTGACAAAGTCCAAAGAGATAGCACACACACAAAGAGGAAACTACACAGAAGAGGAGAAGAAATATTTTATATTGTTTCATGAACACACCAGAAACATTTTTCTTTTGAGCTTTGTGCATATAAAAGCAGCAACTTTACTCAGAGGATGACTTCAGGACAAATCTATAATGTAAAAAGAAAAATGATTGCTACTAAAAACACGAGCGTTTCCCTGTATAAAGTTACCGTAAGTAGATACACACAAAGCTTGATCATGAAAAGTAGGAGTTCTTGGAAGCAGCCATTCTTCATAGAAATGGGACATTAGTTTTAAAGCCAACGTGTGTGTTTGGTCTGGCTGACCTCTCTTTAGGACATGGGAAAAATTCATGCTGCCTCTCAGTGAAGCAAGGATAAATCACATGAGGGGGATCGTCTCGCAGATGTTTCAGGTGAATGTGTTTGTTACCTCTGCATGAAGTGGACACGCCTGGTTTATTGTTGTGGCTTTTACTTAAAATGATTAGTCTTGTATCATGAAATTGAATGAAGTCAAGGGGAAGGTGTTCAGATGCTGTTACTTTCTCATGGTAATAACTTTATTTATAATGCACCTCTAAAACCCAGTGAGAAGTTGCCATGCAGACAGACGTTTAAAATCAAAGAGTGAGCCAATGAAACACAAGATCTATATCAAATTGAATTAATTAAAGTAGCACACTTGTTTAAGTTAAAATAAGGTTTTCAATGATTTAGAAGTCGACACAGACGCTTGGCTGAATCCTCAGAAAGAACAGATATTATAGAGATATTAGCCTGTAGGGTAGAAGTTCAACTCAGGTTGTATTGAATAAATACAATTTATAGCTCCTGAACATAAAGTAGTCATGCCATAATCTTCCCCGCTTGCATGATTTGGGGTTTTTAGATTAATCATTTCACAGTATGAAGACAAAGACAAAGCCATCTCTCAGCAGTCTCCCTCTTTTAAACGTGTTGAACAGTGGCCATAATTTCTGTCTTTTCACGTATACCTTAATCATTTGTGTAAAATATTTGCCAATTACTGAGAAAAAAAACAAACAAACATTAACTGACTTCTTAAAATATTTTAGGGGCATATTGAGAGCTATGACTTTAAGGAGATAAAGCGGACGGCCTGCTTGCTCACCTCCATTTTTCTATGAGGTTTAAGTACTATCTCTATTAATATCTTAGCCAATAAAGACACAGATACAGATACAAGATCTTTGCAATCTATAGCTAGATTGCAATTTCCAATATTTTAGTCCAAGGTAGCACTTCCTACGCTGTAGCACATACTTAACTCTGGAATACTCATCTCAAGAGGTACCCTGATGTTGAGTAGAGAATGGGAACAACACAATCACAAACACAACATTGCAGGATTAAAGGATGGAGGAAATGTATGAGCAGTGGAGAAACTAGCGGGCCGTTTAAAATGTCCAGTCATGAACACTTACGGGTGAATGAGTTCTTTAGTGTAATTACCCAGCAGATCTGTGACTCACCAGAGCTTAACTCTGCCGCTGCAATAATGAGCGTCATGACGGAACCAAGAGTGTTCATGTGTAAAAAGTCTGTGTTTTCCGTTCGTACAAGGCAAATAGAAAGGTGAGAAGGTGGAACAGGTCGATTGTGTCACTGATAATAGCTTCATGCTTGGTTTTTCTTCACGTTTCCTCTGTTTATTTAGCTTCATTTTCTCTCTAACACCTTTTTCAACCCTACTCTTGCTCAGCAGTCCATATCGAGTGCATGTTTTTTACATAATCTCCCAGCCTCAGTATTAGATCTGCTGGTTGATACGGGGAGTTGCATGCCAAACACTTCCGCTCAGATTTATGACTTGGCACTATCAGCAGAGCTGTCACAATTATCACCCAAGTGTCCAAATCCAAAGTTAGCCAAACCACATTGGCAAAATACATGAACAGTTTGTTAAGGTCTGCTAATGACAGATAGTTGATCCCCGGAGAATCTTAAATATCCTTTCAAGTGTGCTAAAGTATCGCAGAAATGTATTGAAACGTTTCATCAGTGTGGTGGCTGAGTAAGTGTTTGAAGCATAGGGCCAAGGTCGGCTTCAAACCAATGACCGCCGTGATCAGGATGATAGCCTCTGTAAATGGGACGTGCATGCAACATAACCACTTGGTCACCCTGATCCTCAGTAACTTTTTTAACACATCATGTTTTGAGTCAACACTTGGACTTGGAGTCTCGGTTGACACTTGAAATAAGAGGTTTCAAATTTTTTTGTTTTCAAGTCATGCCTTTATTTGAAATATAATCCAGGCAGACTATAGCTTTGAATTTATCTTTTTTGTCTGTGTAGATAGAATGTGAATAAGTTTGTTCTGCTTTTTTTGTGCTTGAAAAGTCGTCTTGTACTTTTCTCTGTGATCTTTGGCAGTTTAATGACCGTTGCTACCGCGCCTCATTCAACGCACTTTACACAAGGAAGTCATTATTGTCATATAGCTGACAGAAAGGGCCAGCTTATGACTACAAATACACCAAACTTTCCAACCATTATAAAAGTAGGCTGGAATGAATGTGAGTGATTTAACTGACGTTTTAGCTCCGTTTTAAAGTACCGTAAATTCCGTACTATTGAGCGCACCTGGATATAAGCCGCACCGGCTAAAAATAAGTAAATAAATGTATTTGTACATATATAAGCCGCACTTGATTATAAGCCGCAGGTGTCCACGCTATAACAAGAGCTATTTACACAGACGTAGGCTACCGGTAACATCCGCAAATACTGTAGCGTCCGTACGGACGTTAAAGGACGACGAGAGCGTTCAAATAATAACTTAATAACCCGATCACTGTCGGCCGTGACCACGCCGTTTACAGCGGAGAACAAAACCATAACTTGCCGTAACAATCCAACTCTCTCCCCCAGCGTTCTCTCATACAGCCACTCAACACGTTCTCGCTGGTGCATTCACTGACTCTCCACATAATCGGAATTATGAACACATTATCAACTACTGACTTTACAACATGAACCGTTACAATACGAAGCCTAGCCGACGGTGTCTGTAACACGGCTGATGAAAAAGATGACCGTAATATATTTCACAAGAAAAAGTCCATCCATTCACTGCCTCAGAATGACTTCATTACTCACTTCCTCAGTCTCTGTTGTCGCTGTCAGTGTCATCTTAACGTGCAGCAGCTCTGTTAGCTTCTTTGACAGCCAGGTCGATCGCCTTTAACTTGAAAGCTGCATCATATGTATTTCTCCGTGTGTTTTCCATGATGAGGGTGCGTGCATGAAGCGCAAAATGACTGATATTAAGATCCGACGTGACGAAGTCAAATGTTTTTGCGGCAGAAGCTCATTGTCCCCCATAAAAAATCCATGCATTAGCCGCACCGGAGTAGAAGCCGCAGTGCTCGAAGTGTGAGAAAAAAGTAGCGGCTTATAGTCCGGAATTTACGGTACACTTGCGACATCCACTTCTTAATTGCTTACTCTTTCTGGCTATAAAAGTCCATAATAATTTTCTTTAATCCTTTTTTTTTGTCTCTGTTATTATTTTATTTCATCAATTTGTTTTCAAAGCGTATTTAAAAGGGAAAATCTCAATATTTTCTTTCAAGACTCATTTGCATACGTCTTCTTCATTTTATTATCACCACAAACATCAAGCCTCCTGTTCTGGTTCCAGATGGAGCGCTGCCAGCCCAGAAAGGTGTTCGCTACAAAGCCAGCTGTGTAAATTGTTAATTTTGAATTAGCAAACAAAAACCTGAGTCGTCCGCTGAGGCAAATATGATAATTGTTTGTGGATTATGGAGATCTGGTTGGCAACTTGGCAGAGGCTGTGAGTAAATATGAAGAAAGCTCAGCTCAAACAAATGCACTCACTCAACCAATGGCGCGGTGTAGGACTGGTGGTGCACACTGGGATGATCTCTGGGGGAATAACCAGCTTGAGTCTCTACTGGGATAAAATCATCAAGACACACGTGAGCATCATTTAAACAGTGAAGTAAAGCTAAAAACAATCATTTGTAAAACACATCATATCAGGCAATTCCCCTCAGAAACACACAAAGAGTAATCAAAGGCAGAAAGAGGATACAGCTGTTGGGGTTGTGTAAAAACAAAAATGGTTGATTTGTTCCTTTCCTTCGGTTAAACATTTAATAAACATTAATAATTTATTTTAAAAATGACTTTGGCTAACACGTTATAAATGAGTTATCTGACTCATGACAACTGTTGTCTGAGATAAAGAGGCCACAATTAATCAGTCAATCGTTGTTTGTATAGTGCCAGTTCATAACAAGTGCTATGTCTAGACGCTTTACAGAAGAGCAGGTAAATGTTCACACTCATTGTTCAGAAAAAAATGGAATAAGATGCAGGAAGAATTTCCCCTTTTGTATTCCTCGCTTTTCTGTTGTCCACACTGACTTTGCTGCAAAGGTGGGGATCGGAGCCCGAACAAAAAGATTTGCACGTTTGCATTCACAAATGCAGCTAGGGCTTTCTTATCAGGAGTTTTCTGCAAGTGTGAATTCACTCGCTCACAACAACTGAAAAACGTGTTTATTTCAGCTAAAAAGTGAATGTAAATACATGTTGCTTGTCTTAAGAAAACTTTGAGGAAAAAAAGCAAGAATTGTCTCCTATTCCTACGTATTGCTTACTGCATTATAAAGAAAGCCTATCCAATAGTCTGACACTTCTGTTACGGCTACGGTTATAATTAAGGTTGTGTGCTCTCTTTTCTATCCTAAAGAGTGCTGTTGTGTTTGGGATTTACTATACACAGATTGTAACTTACTGGTTAGCATAGCCTGAAAACTTCTCATGACATCATCCGTTACAAAAAGAACGCTTACATGGGAAAATGCCACCGAAACAATTCAATTCACACAAAAAGCTGCAGTTTGTAATTGGCTATTTGATGCAACCGTCAGTCATTTTAAGCATGGCTGACATCTTCCAATCCGACGTCATCTGACCTTTAAAGTGTTTGCCTGGACTTGCTGCTCTTTAAAGAGAAATTGTCTATCTGATCCGCTTCTTTTCATGTAATAAGTCGGTTTTGTGTGGAGACAATCTAATCTCTTTGCTGCCATTGAGACCACATAGCCCAGCAAACCTTGGGATTAAAGCCTCACAGGGACTCCTCAACATGGTGTCCCTTGATCGCCTTTTCTACCACAAAAAAGTAAACGCTCCCGAGAAGTGTGTGAACTACCCACTCTGGGAAAAAAACACAGAAAGGAGACTTTAATGTCTGGAGTTGTTCGACACTCTTGCCATTGATACACAGCCGCTGTTTGTGGCTCCCCCTCCCTGTGCGAGGCGATGGTCTTCAAGGATGGGTGGTCTGTCTGGGGCTGGAATTGGACGTGTGTGTAGGGGTGTGTGAGCTCCCTTTGTGTCGGGGGAGAGGGGGCCTTTGTTCTCTTAACCAGGGAGGTGGGACCGACAGATTAAGCCTTTAGAAGTGCAACCGACCACCATGAGGGCACGCCACGAGGGAGAACGTGTTATCCTGTTGGTGTGGATGTTTGTGTGTGTGTCTATAAGTGTCTGTGGTGTGGCGTTGTGTGTGCCTGTATGCGTCGTTTGTGATGTTTAGTATATGTTGGAGAAGAATTTTTTTTTTCTCCAAAATATAAAACGGATATTAACAGGAAATTCTGATCCTCGCATTTGTTCTCATTAGCATGGGAATTAGCAGGCGTTAGCGAGGATCTGATGCAGGTCAGCAGGTCAATAGTTCTTATCCATCTGTCCTTCTGATGGCATGCCTCTCAGGTCAGTTTGATTCCTCTGTGAGGGAGCTAATCTCACCCCAGTGTTCAGTGAGCCTCTACAGGGTCCTCTGATCTGCTCCTTCAAACCCCTCTGCTCCACACACACACACACACACACACACCTACACACACACACACGCACACCCACACACACACACACACACACACACACACACACACACGGGGGAGGAGGGAAGCACACATGCATATTAGTTTAGAAGCAAACACAAACAGATGGGTAGCTGTTTTACAACACTACTTTTTATCCAACAAATTCTAGAATTATTTATTTTTTTCAATGAAAGGGTCGGTATTTTTAAATATTTAATTGAACTCTATTAACCTGACTGTCACTTCAAGATCAACGGTCATTTTTACAGCCTTGGATTACAGCAACACACATATTTAACTATTGACAAGAGAAACTTTAAGTATTCAGCTAAGTCATATACCAGTTGCTTATTTTTATATGTATTGCTGAATTAAGTCACATCATCTAAAACTTTGTCGCTTGACCTCACTTTACCGATCCCTCTAACTTTAACTTGCCACATATTGCACGTCATATCTGTTAGAGCTGTGCTCAAAAAATGATTATGGCATTATGTCTTCATGTGCTCCTTCCAAAATCAATCTATATCACGATATGTATCGTATCTTGGGGCTGTGGTTAATAAATAAATAGTTATTTTCAGTTAATGGGTGTATAGTTTACTTGATACTTAGTAAATAGATGTAAATACATATTTTTATCTATTATTTACACTCTCTTCTTCTAGTCTTTTTAATGACGCAACACTTAAATTACCCCCTCTGGGAATCAATACAGTATGTTCTTAGCAAATATTTTTAAAGTTTGAAGAAAATCTTAAAGTTCTATTTTCCATTTGAGTTCTGATAAAAAAAAAAAACTGATTGTCCACAGAACAAAGTTTTAACAGAGAGAATCGGTAGGATAGACTCGACAATTAATGTAATAAAAATAGATTTGGTTTGTGGCTTTAATTTTGATGTTGACAGCCCCAACATGAGGCCCTTTAAATACACACATCATGTTCTGAACTCTCCCTCTGTTGCTCTATGTGGTGTGCTTCTATCCACGCACAGCAGGTTACAACATATGCTAAGGCTTATTTTTGAATACTGTTGGACCCTGACTGCAGAGAGCAAAGCTTTTGGGAATAGGACAAGCACACCATCTGTGTTGTGTTCCTCCATCAGTCCTCTACCTCATGAAATACCCCGACCTCCTCCTCCTCATAGACTCTGATTCTTGTTCCCTCTCTCTCTCTCTCTCCGTCCTCAGATGTCTTCCTACACAGTGTTCCTCCGTCTGTCATGGTGGCTGTCTGAACAAACAAACACACAAGGGTCCGGGCGAGCCAGACGGCGTGATGTGGGATTGTTTGCCTTGGTTGCTCCCGTGCGAGAGAAAGTTTTCTTAAGGGGCACACAGAGGTCCGGAGCTCAACGGTTGAGACCACAAAACAAATATTTACCCTGCTGCCTCCAGCGCCCGGCTCTGTTTTTCCTTTCTTTCTTCAGCGTAGAAAAGAGAGGATGGACCGGGTTCTGGTTCTGAGGAGAACAAGAGAATATGGGCCACATATTTGTAGTTGATGTTGTCAATGCTGCCATGTCTTGAAATATTACCTTTATGTTTATATAGTTGGGGGTCTAAATGAACAATTCATGGCAAAGGTTTGGGATTGCGTATTGGGTCACCCATCATCGGTGAAGCAGGACTTAATTACTGCAACATAGCAGCTTAATACCTAAGTACAACCACTAAATGTTGTCATTTTTGCCACTGGCACTCTCAGATTGTTTTGTGGTGTAAAAAACAAGGAAAAAAAAATTCTGGGTGCAAATGTGCACATACAAGTTTGTCCTTTAATAGTGCTCTTTTTTCTGCCTGTAGTACTGTAGATTTTTCAGTCAACATCTCTGACAACATAAAGAAAACGAAATCTACAGAGGTAGAGGTTTTTTTTAAAAGGGTACCATAATTATTATAAATTCAAGTTTATTTTGGGGCTTTTTTTTCTCCCTTTTCTTGAATAGAAATGGAGAGAGAGAGAGAGAGAGAGAGAGAGAGAGAGGAGTAGACCTACAGAAACAGATTCAGGATCGGGATTTCAATACGCGACCAGTGCATTGAGGACTGTAGCCTCTGTACTTGGAGCGCCCTTCTCAACCCCCTGAACTAAACCAGTGGCACAAAGAACAAATATTTACATTGAGCTTCTCTCTTCAACATCATCAGACTCCATTTAGAAAACAAGAACAACAAAGAACATTTTTTAAAGGTTTATGCTGTTTTTTGTCGTATATTCCACCTTAGTCTGTTAAATGGTTCTTTAGGAACCAAATTAATATTTGTGTAACTCATGATGACACAAAAAACGTCTTAAGGTATCCTTTCTGTAATTGTTTACACTTTGAATATGGTCTCATAAGTAAAAACATGAACTTTTAGTGGTTAAGTTGCATCCATTAAAACCTGTTTCACACCTGCTAGCTATATTAATCAAATGGAGCCAACCGGAGCCTTTGTGTACCTTCTTGTCATATTGAGCCCATGAAATGTTAAATTAATTGAGCATTGGTTTAAAAAGACCAGGATTAGCTTTCACAGCAAATATTGTTGCACTTATACACACGTAATTCACTTTAACCGATCACGGTTGCACTACTGTTTTTTATTTTACTTTTATTTTACAGTCCCCCACCCTACTCACAGAATGTTTCCTCTGCCAGTCCTGCCATGCTCTTGTTCTCCTGCTTTTAATCTCTCCTCTCTTTTTGCCTTCCTGCTACGATCAAACACAAATCAACAGATATCACCATCCCTTCAATGCAGCCATTAGGCCTCAGCCTCTATCTGAATTTAAAGCATCTCTCCCGTCGCTCCCCTGGCCGTAAATATGCACATGATTGACTGCGGGGTCAGCAAGGAAGACAGGAACCGAGTAGAAATGCCTACTTCCTGGAGGAGACGGGCACAGCAGGGGGGCTCTACCAATCATGCGTCAGCACAGAGACATTCTGGGATGCACGCCGTCACACATCAGAGATGAACAATAAAGCAGAGAGGTGAGAGAGAGGGCGCTCAGAGGAAGTGGATGATTTCACTTGTTGAGGTGTGAGGCCTGTGATGGACAGATATGCAGGTGTTAACATCCTGCAGGAAGGAAATAGTTGTACGCTTTGCTGACCTCCACTGAGAGTGTGAGTGTACTCGGGTCTGGAATAGAATTCATAATGCCTGCTTCTCCTACAGACAGAAAAGAAAAAGCAGTGAATTTTATTTTTGGGTTGGAACTGTGAAAAAAAAAACCTTCTATGATGTGTACTTCACAAAGTCTCCCACACATAAAAACAACAGAATATTCCATCATTTGTCTTCAACATGGAGAAAAAACACAAGATCACCTATAGATCTATGGCGCCCTCTGGTGTTATCTAGGTTCAACTTTCTTTCCAGCGCCACAACGAAACTATTCAAGTGGCAAGACAACAAAAAAAGGAAAAGGTAGACAGAAAGATTTTTATAATTATCTTGTGATATTACGGCTTTGTAATTACTCACAATTTTTTTTTTTATGATTCTTATTGAATGTTTGTCAATCAAGAGTCTATGATTGTTTGTATTTTCACAGCTTGTAGTGGAATATAATGGGAAAAGAAAAAGCCTTAACCCTGCTGCGTGTCTTCAGATAACAAAGGATAATATCTTTGGCTTCATAGTTTAGTCATGTGTGATTCTTTTGACCAACTTTGGAAACTTTGTTTACTTAGCCTGTACTTACTTCATTTTGTCTGGGTGGTGTGTAATGTGACCTGGTGTTTCTAAATACATACAGAGCTGTTCCTTGGAACTGACAGGAATTTTATGTACGTTACTCAAGAGTTTCTAGTGGATGTAATTCTATCCTTTTAGTTTTTTGTTCCTTACTGCCCAGTGAAAACCTTGTCTCTCTTAATAGGAGATCGTTAATTTGGATGTTTCATATCGGGTGTTGATGAGGAACACTTTCGTCTTCTAATGTTTAAAATACGACTTTAAAAAACAGGTCAGGTTTATTAAAATGTATTGTCACAAATCTGTAAATGGCACCATATAAGAGATGCAAGTCTTTGATTAGTTCAAACTTAAACATCAGCAGCAGTCAAATATTGCTTTCACAATAATGCAGCAGTTACAAGAATCCCAAATATCATACTGAATATACAAGTAAGACACTGACACAGAAACTACTTTCATTTTAAAACTCTTCACTATATTTGACTCATAATACTGACTTTTACTTAAAGCTCCTGTTGGTTTGGGTTGACTTTAGTGCCACCTGTTTAGAAAATGTCTTTAAGAATTTCTTCCAACAGGTGTAAGTAGTGTTTTTTTTTTTAAATATTTTATTTCATTTTTTTTCTTTACAAAACAGCACCCTGCTTTCAAATGTAAAGTATTTGTGCTCTCGAAATTGTAAAGAAAAAAAATAGGTTGTTTTTGCAGGTTAATGTTTATCATTCCGTCTGACATCTACCTGCCGGCAGCAGTTTCTGACATTAAAAATACATATATAGAAATATTTTTTTCATTTTGATGTGCTGAGGCCAAACAGTCATTTATTCTTCTTTGCCTTTTTAGGTCATGAAGAGACATCGATATTAACAGGAACAGAAGGTAGGACATTTGCTCGTGTTTTGTGATATTGCTTTATTAACTTAAGCAAAACATTTGAAAGCTTTTTCAGCCACCGCAAATGGTTCATTTTTTTAGTTTGTCATTCTCTAATTCCATGCCATACACATTTCTTAGTATCCCGCCCTGAGTGTAAGTCCCCATCTTGTTAAAGGTGACTGGACCTAGCCAGGTTTTAAATAGCAGATCATCTATGTTCATAAATGAACCGTATTTCATTTAATAGCAACAACTTTGGTTCAACTGGCAGGGGATTATTGTTGCATTTTAATCCCCTCAGTACTTTCAAATCTTCAGGTGAAGGGAAGACACTCAAAATGGAATCGCTGTTCTTTGCCATGTTCATAAGCAATTAAGTATTCATAAGCTGTTGATGTTAATGGTTGGTAAACTTTAGGTGCTACCTGACTGAATTTAATTTAAATGCAATCTCCAGGAATCTGTTAAGCCGGATGCACGGGGCTCCAGGGGGCTTTTTTTGCCTGCAGGATTTGTCCTTCAACCACTGATCCAGAGTTCAAGTCTTTGCAGCATTGAGCGTTACTGATTTGTCCTTCCACAAGATGCTTAATCCCCCGTTTCCGTCCAGGGGACCGGCTCTGTAATCATTCCTGACCTGTGATCACCCCAGAGGATGGCAAACAAGAGAAGAACTTCCCCACTGGGATCAATAAAGTACCTTAAGGTAAGAGAGAGTGACAGTGGACAGAAAGTTAGGTACTCTTTCCACCACTAGGTGTCAGCTCAGATTTACTGTAAAACTGAAGAGCCGCGCTGGAGCCTTCAATGACTGCTTTGGAGGAGAAAGAGACCAAAAGCAATGATACACCTGCAAGTTGTCTGGTTATGACACATCAAATCACTTACATATTTGAATATTTGAAGTCTCACACGGCTTCTCGATGTAAATGAAAACACATTAGACCATACAGTGTTTATTATTAGCCAGATTGAAAAGAAAAGACGAAATACAATAATTTCAACACATTTTTACTGTAGCCTAGATTTACATGTATTGCAGGTAGTCAGCAGTAGCTTCGCAATATATCAGGAGGCCTTTTTGTTTAATAGAAAGGTAATAGGATCAGAAAGAAATGTACTAACAACTGATTAGCAACACGATCCATCACCTAGCAGTTTCAAAATCTATCTTCCTCACAATTAACATTAATTATGTTGAAGAAAAATAAAAACAAGTATTATGAGTGTGAGCAAGACAGATGACGAGGATATACATTATCATGCAAAGCTAAGTGAACAAGTGTCGAATGAATAAAAAAAAACAGCTGCTGGGATTCAATCATAGATACAGTATGGAAACAGGGCAGCTTATATTCAGGATAACAACAAGTTGATGAGTGTGATATTGTTTTCATTCAACAGATCTACAAGCCGCCTATACAAGGGGCCAGCATCGTCAATTTAGACACAAACTGTCAGCTGCAATGTTAGTCTCAGTATACTTGGGCTTTCTCAGTAAAATAAGATAAATGATGTTAAAGTTCATATACACAAGCCTTCCGTTTTGTAAAGTAGCCAGTTAGCCCATCTCAGACTGTTAGATACGATGGCTGAGGCTAAGAGGAAGAAGACAGTGATGGATGAAGCTAAGAATGGAAAAAAAGAAACAAAACAACAGTTTACATCCCGGCAGATGTTATTGAGAACAGATTCTGACATTAGGTTAGGCTGTATGCTTATCATTGTCATCACTGACCCATGTTTAGCAGGTTCAGAAAGACCTCGAGCCCAAATTACTGCATGTCTCAGGTTTTCTGACAAAGAAATGAAAAAGCTGTCTCTATCGATTTTAACCCTCAAGTCTGAAACCTTACAGACCTATCTGAACGAGTGTAGCCATGGCAACAGTTGTATACACATCTGCATACATCACATTCAAACAATTTGCAAACAACCAACTGAAGACGCTTGCAGTTAATATTTGTGTAAAGTCTGCACAGATAACTCTATCTCAACAGTTGACTTGGTTGCTTAGTTTTCTGTAACGTCTTTGCCAGCTTGTCACGTTGCCTTAGAGCAGTAAACTGAACAGTAGTCTCATGTCTTACAACAGTGCAGTTGCACTGAGAGACCCTTGTTGGGCGCCAAACACAAAAAAACCAAAATCCTTTTTATAGTGCAGCTTTAAATGTGTGCTTTGATTGGCAGAAGAGGTAGGACGTCAGTACCATTGCCATAGTGCCATTGTCAGTACCATAGTGATGACGATGGAGTACCACTCCAGTGCTATATGTCAACCTCCCTTCTGGGGATATTTTGGCTTCTCTTGCACAATGGGAAGGGGTGGAGAAGTGTTGTCCATTTTGATATACATTCAGTGATAAGCAGTCATGGATTTCCTTTGGATCAATTGGTTATTCATCTAATTCTAATTTATGGGCCATTTGTCGTCCACGAGATCAACTTCTTCTGCACTGCTGTCTTTTTAATTTAACTTAGCATGTGTTAAGCTGCCATATTCCCACTCTCATTCATAATTCAAAGAAAAACATTTTCTCAGTGTTTCCTGTTGTCGGGTACAAGCAGACGTCTGGATGTTCTGTCCTAGAACGTCTCCCTGGGAGTCTGCAGTGCCCGTTAGAGCGTTTTTAGGCAAAGAGGCCGCTAAGGAAGGGCTGTCAGCGGATATGGATGTTTCCCGAGCTCATTAAAGGCCTGTCTGCTGCATGCCAGGCTTTGGGAGACAGAGCCGGAGATAGAAAGCAACATCATAAAGGAATTCCATCCATCATGTTTCCTCCATGACATTAATATCTGTCATACACCTCTGACAGTGCAATACTGCAGCCAAAGAAACATCTTTCTATCTCAGCGTTACAACGCTAGCCAAGAGGGACATGCATGCGTAAGTGTGTATGTGTATACACGTGTTTTTGAAAGGAGAGACGCAGGGTTTATGGATGTATCATTTCTGCTCCCATGTTCCCATTATAAAACACTGACTGAGGCTCTGAGTGTATCTAGTGTTTTCCATCAGAGCAGCTTCAGTAGTATTCTGCCCAAAAACCACTTTAGGCTGTTGAACCAAAATCTGGATTTTAGAGTGCTTCTACAGGATGTTTATGTTGTAATGATTCATAATGCGCAGTATCAGGGTGAGGGAGGAATATTAGAGAGAAAGCACGACACTCAGCGCATCGTGGAATGAAACTTCAAGTCCTTGCTGTAGGACGACCCGCAGTCCAGGGTGTTTACTGAACTGTATGTAAAGCAGAAATGTCCCCAGATTTATTTTGAATTCCTTTTTACAGAGACTTGCTTGATTTCCAGACAAAAACGAGCACTTCCACATGACTTCGCCAACTCTTCCTCTGTCTTCATGGGATTCTGCGTTTTAATCGAGGACAAATCAGCAGCAAAAACCTGGAGTGGATAAAGGATTATGTTGTTTGCTTTGCCATTTGGCTAAATAGTCTAATAGAAGACATGTAGGTAAGGTTCAGAACACTCTGTAAAATGTACACTATTGTTACGCTAGATGCAAGACCAGCTTATTGATAAACTCAAACTAAGGTACAGAAGCAATGGCTCTTTTTGCATAATCTCCCATCACGCGTTGTGGTAGACTGTATGGTTTGTAGCTTGTTAAGAAACATGCAATTATAAAACATTGTTTGTTTTCATGCAGTTTCTTTAGTTATGACCAATACTGCAGCAATTATTGCATTTCATGTCCATGTACCAGTCTACAGCACGTCTGAGTAAATGTTCCTTACAGTGATTATTACAATTCTGAAAAAAACGTTTTTTCAGTCCCTCACACCAAAAATTGCTACAGTGCTGAAGAAATGGACACAAATGTGTAAAAAGTTATAATGAAAACATTTTATTCTTGTTCCAGACGGATACACATGTAAAATAACATTTCAATGTTGCACTAAGTTAGGTTGAGCTACTGTTTTATGAAGCTGCTTAATACATCTATTGGAGTTTAATGACTATTGTCAATTGTTGTGCAGTAGGTTATTTAAGAACATGGCCTCGTACCGTTTCTTTAAGACTTCCTTCAAGGTCTAACATGTCTTTGAAACCAAATAGACCTCATAAAATCCCAATTATACTTATCTATGATAGCGAAATGAAGTAAAGTCATTACTTTACGATTCTGTCCACCAGCATAATTTATAGTTTGATCATTATTTCTTGTGTCAACATTTTAGTGAAGACGGACACATTTCTGATAGTTTTCACATTTCACAATGAGCACATTGATAAATGGCCACACTACTGGCCCATCTCACCCACACTGTTGGCGAGGTGGAGCGTGAACGTGTGCAATATTCTCATTCAATACATCTACACTAACTTCTCAATGAATGTTACATTGATGGACGGTAAACAAAAAGCTTGCCTCTTGGCAGTTTCTGAGCACAGCATATTACTCCTTTACCTCCGATGTAAAACCGCCCACCCTGAAATATACTATTGAGGAATACATCTCACATTCACATTATTGGATTTTTATGAGCTTGATTCCCCTTGTGCCAAACGTCAAGTCTCCATTTTAACCTTTTGCTCTCTGTCGCTCTCTCTTCCTGCATCATGACCACACTCAGCAGCTTGGACCTGAATAATAAGCCAATAAAACTGTAAATCAAGCTGCTGTGGATGGCTTTTCAATGGCTCAATGGTTAACCCACAAGCAGATCAATTTACTATAGCCATAGCTTTCTCTGAGGCTGGAGTGTGAGACGCTGCTAAGAGCATCACAATGTATTTATCTGCTTTTAGTGCAGTGCTGAGTTCAGCATGCTGCAGCATATTGTACTTTATTTTTCAAATGTGTTTAAATCCTTTACAGATATGACGACTCACTGTTATGATAGATTAATTGATTGAATGTTGAATGCAGTACGGCTCACACGATGCAAGATTTTCATGAAAATAGGTTTTTCTGCAATTTCAGCCGATCGCTCTGGAAAAAAAGGATGAATTTTACATATAAGTGCTAAATTGTGTTTGATATAGTGTTCAGTAGTCTAATTCTGAATAAAATGTATATGAGTTGGTGAACATCAAGTATAGGATTCACAGATAAAAAAAAAGTGTTTATCACACATCTGTTCCAGAGAAGACAATAATCAGAGATTTCACTTAATAAATCTGAGGGCAGAGTGATAAACTGAGTTTAGCAATTTGTGAGCGAAAACAGCAGAACATTCTTAGATTAAATCACCATAATCTAGAACTGATTAAAAAAGACTCCTTCAACTTTACTTTTCCAACAATACAGGGTGAATTTTAATGTGGTTTACAAAGTTTGGGGATCAGGGTTTTTCGTTAAAAAAACAATTCTGACTGAACGAAACAAATACACAGATATTTTTACTGTGATTTATTCAATATGTATACACTTTAGTGTGGATAGATGTAGGCGGTTTTAATTAATATCCTATGATGTGGAATTAGCATATATTTGGTTTTGCTGGCATTAGTTATCAGAACAGTACAGGACAGTATCATCTGTGTATAGATGAATGTCACTGCCATCAACTTAAGTGCTGGCATTATTGAGATCATGTGTAATCTATTCTTAGAGGTGAGATAAGAGCACACAAAATTGTTATTAACAAAAAACACAAATGAGATAATTTACTTGCATTCAGAGTTACAGTAATGTCAAATAACTTAAAATGAGTCTGAGAGTAGAGATACATTAGATTTTCTTCTTTTTAAATCCTAGTCCAGCTTTTCTGTAATAAAATATGTGGTAATGATTAATTTTGTGAACATCTTCTCACTGTTGTTTATATCTCTTTCTCCCTGTCTATCTCTTTCTATCCTCCCCCTTTAAATCTTCTCAGATTGCTGCAGCAGCACAGCACTGACACTCCCTGACAGGGCTCTCCTTGGACCTCTCCTCCGGGCCATTTGTCAGCAAGGCAAGGCCTGCATCACTGTGTCTACAGATTGGCAGTTGACTGTAACAGCGTTCAACGTGAACGAGCACAGGCACCCGTAGGGGCTGTGAATGAGAAATAATACAGAGTCGAGCTGGGTAAACATGATCCTCTAGCGTAATGAATCAGTCCATAGCACTTCCTTGACAACAGAAGCCTGTCGGGTATAAATGAAAACACATGCATAAATATTCTCCCTGGTTAATATTTTATCAGCTGCACCCCCGCCCTGCATGCACATGAAACAGCACAAAGTGATGAACCAGCATCCATCTAAACACTGGCCATATGTTGTTCCACATTTCTTTTTGACTGTCTGTGAGTTCAGAGAGAGGAGCAGCTTCTTTTCTACAAGTCCCGTCGCTCAGGGTGATTCATCATAATTTCAGACAAAAAAACACATCTAAATTCTCCAGAGTGACGTTTGTTTGCTGTTCAGCAACCTTGAAACTCCTTACGCTAAAAGATTTCATTAAATATCCGGCCTTAAATCACAGCTTGTGTAAAAAGCACAGGTGACCAGTGTTTTTATAGATGAGAAAAGAGATATGTGGTTCTAATTAGACCACTGGCTATCTCTGCGGACCTCCTGTCACTGCCGATGCCCAAACGCTCTCTTTAATTACTCACAGAGAAAAGAGGATGTCAAGCGAAAATAGCAAGTAGGCTCCATGTAAGACATGCTGGATGATTTCTGCTTTGGGGCAGCAAGGATTCAGGCTACAGCACTGGGAAGACATGCAATCCATCACAGGATGAGAGCTCTAGTTCAACTAAGAAAGAATGATTATAAAATTAGCATAATAAGCTTATTAAACATGGAGCAAAATACACCCACTGTGACGTTAAAGCTAGGGTTATTTTTACTTTGTTTTTCATTTTCAACTTCTTCAAAGCTTTGAACCATGCATTTTAACTGCTACCTTATCACACTTGCTTAACATAAGCTGGTCTAGCTGGTCAGTTAATTACCAATGTTGGCTAAATAGCTAGCAATCTGTGCCATTCTTTTGCATTTCACCAATATAAACTGTTACATTTCTCACATTAATTCAAGGATATGAACACTTCACTGAGTTCTCCACCCAGTTTGACATGACCATAAAAGAGAAGTGATTCAAAGATTGAGTTTGGGAATACAAACCATTGAGAAGAGTTTCCTCCATCATACCAGGCTCAATCTCAGATATGTAGCTTTGACATCCAAAGGGAGCTAGCTGTATTGTTTCAAATGTGATAAGGACAAATGTGTCACATCAGTTTAAGCTAAATTCTGTTTAAAACTTTAAAGGCAGAGCAGGTTTCTCCAGATACACGTTTTAAGATGTTGGTTGAAATTGTCTTTAGGTCTTGACAGTAATTATTAATTCATGTTCTCTGAAAAAACAACAACAACATGTTGTTATTGACATCGTGAGCTCTAGCTCAAAGCAACACTGTATTTCTGCAGCTAATATAAGTGTATCGACTTTTTAAACAAAAAACTTACATCAATTAAAGCTTCAATCTATATATTTGGAAAATGCACATTTTTAATAATGTTTGTATTTTTTCATATCCATCTTTATTCAGTTATAAACATGTAGACCTGTGAAACATTATTCATAAAAATCTGCCGTCATCACCATGCTGCTTTGCTTCATGTGGGTATGTTGCTACCCTTGTGTTTTGTAGAAAACTTGTATTGAGATTTTCCAGGCTGACAGCTGATAAGAGAAACCTTGTACTGATGACACACCTGTGGCACATCATGATTACCTGCAAGCCCCCCAGAATGGTAAGTAGCGAGAGTAAGTCAGAGGCACATGCACTTCCACACACAGGAGGGTAACCTGGAAGAGAAAGAAACAGAGTGGGATGGCTAAGCAAACCCAAAATTGATGTTTTTCTTGGTGGGGGGGGAAAAAAAACAAGACAACGGCGCATTCTTTGGCATGATGGTGGGCCGCACACCTCCTTGGTTACCATGGTAACAGCCATCCCTGCAGAGCAGGGGTCCCGGCTCAATCCCAGAGGCCACTCTTTGATTGAATGGTTGTCAAGATGCAAGACGAATGATGACGTGTAAGAGCCCTGCTGACAGACACACTTCACGCGGAGGCACAGTTAAAAGCAATAAAAGCTTTTTGTGTTTGTGTGTAGGCAGAAGTGCAGGCATGTGTGTTTACCGCATGTATTAAAGAGCAGGTCAACAGGGGGTCGAGAAGGATTTTTGCTTGCCTGAGAAAAATATCAACGAGTCCTCCCTCTCTGTCTCACTCGTTATACAGTATTTAATGGCATGAATTCTCTGGGATTAAACATTTACATGAAGAAATATAACGTAACCCAACATTTGCACATTTATTACATAAGAACTGTTTTTCTAATCTGCAAGTTTACATAAGGAATAAGTCTGGAGTGTCTTTACAGTTTATTACAAGAAAAAAGAGTAGCAAAAAGAAATCAAAAAGTGGACAGTTCATGCTAATAAAGATGTGCGAGTCAGGAGAAACTATTCAACAGGCACATTATCAAAATTAGCATTATGTCTTTCTTGCCTTAATGTAATGTGAAGTCCATTTGCAGTGATAAGTAAACCACATAAAGCGCCTGCTTTACATTATCATCTGCAACACTTCCTTGTAAATGTTGTTCACAAAGTAGGATAGCAATACAAACACATTTTAATTTACAGACAGAACTGACTTCAGTTCATGGCTCTCATTTGCACACATCCAAACCTAATATTTGCACGTTCTTCATGGCACTTTGACCTTTAAATTGAATCTGTTGATTTAAGCAATATTTAATAATATATTAATAAATTACATGCCTTTTTTTAGCTTTTATTATTCTTTTTTTTTTCATTTTGAACACACAAAAAAAAGCGAACTCCATGTGATTGAAACCAATTTTATTTTAAGTGAATTTATCTGATAGAAGTATAACAGCAATGTTAAGCAACTATACAGCCATAATGACTCAGCTTCACATCCAGGAACCCTGTCACTTACAATTATAAGCGTGAGTGCATATAAACAAACAACACAGCCCAAATTAAGTCCACACATTTTACTCTCACTTCCTCATACATATAATCTGTACTTTCCGTAAAAGAGAACATGAGCTACAACATTGGCAGGCAATTGCATAAGTGGTTCACAAATTCTGTTGTTACATTTATGACGCCCTAAACAGCCTGTTTCATTAGAGGTGAGTGTGAAGCAGAGGTAGGTCACAGATGTGTTTCATAGACTTACAGTACAGCAGACACTCTTTTAGTATACCACAATGCTGTTAATGCATTGGGAGTGCAGGAGCATAAGCTGAGACATCAAATATGGCCTTATGTCTTCATGCTGACTGTACTATTGAGGGAGCTGAGAGATTGAAATGACTAACTCCTCACCCCAAATGTAATTTAAAGGTGCATTATGCAGATTTGGTAGTAAAATTTGAAAGTTGAGAAGTGAAACCATTCTATGCTTTATTTTCTGAACTAAATACACTGATTTTATTAAGAGGAAAAAATAGGTCCCTGGAACACTGTTCGGAGCTAAAACGCTACCAGGAGAATTACGGTTTTACTGTTGTGGGCCCACCCCATAACTTCTCGCTGAGCATTTTATCTTCAAAAAGTGTCCCAAGGACCAAATATGGCTCAGTTGGTACAGTCAGTTGGTTTTTTTACCTCGAAGTTCGGAGGTTCAATCCCTAGCTCCTACAGCTACATGTCCAATGTGTCCTTGACAGCAACCTCTGCCATCAGTGTGAAATGGGTGTGAATGTGGCCTGCAGTAAAAAAAAAAAATTGAGTAGTCTGAAATAAAAAGTGCTATATCCATTTACCATAATGCTTAAAATGTAATTTCATCCAAATGTAAAACCTTTTCTCAATTCAAATTGATTTAACTGCAAATGAAAGTCAGTTTGGATCATATTGTTAGGTTTTTAATTAAGTAATTTTGATATCCGCTTATACGATGGATTGGACTGGTATTTAAATGTTATTGAGAATAGTGTATTAACAAGGATCACCAAAGGTTAAGTCTATGTCACAATATCTTTTTATTCTAATGTGAACCTTGTGTCCGTACAGGCATAAAATCAGGATATGAAACAGGATCTAAAGTGTGTTTTCATGCATGGCTTTTCATACTTCTATTTGTCTCTTAGAAAAGCCAGCCGTGTGGTTTTTGAATGCTGAGCTGAATTTCACCCCCCTTAAAAGCTTGTTTCATTAGAGATAAATGTGGAGCAGGGGAAAGTCACAGGCATGGGTCATAGACCTACACCAGACTCTTCACAGTGGACAGTAACCATGAGACTAATTGTACGTGACAGACACCCAAATCTGTGATACCTTTAGAGTAACTTTCAGCTTGTTGTCTTGGTTCACTCTAGTGTTGTAGTACTGAGTTGAGACTAAAACAAAACCAAGCCTATAATTTTCACTAAAAAATCATCATCTTGTGTGCAGCCGACGTGTCACTCATTTTGATCATAACACAGGGATGGTTGCAATTACCCGGGAAAATTCGAATTACAAAAGAATTGGCTATTTGTTCTCTTAGAAGGGGCTATCACAGTGATAAAAGAAAAAAAGTAGAGGTGGTCTTTACCATTTTGATATAAAATGAACAGTGCGAGACCCAGACAGCTGTTTGTAGCTGCAAAGACAGCTGTGATTAGAGTAAAGATATTCACGTTTTATTTCGTTATGAGAAGTTGGTGGTGAACAAATCAATAGTAATTTGGCTGAAGTGACTCCATGAAGTGACTCTCACTTTTTTTTTTCTTTCTAATTCAAACGTAGCATAAAACTATTAAACCAAGTGTGAATTACCCCATACTAGACAATACTGTATCACTGATAGCATGATAAAGTTGGTCAAGAGAGATAAGAGCATTCACTGACAGCACACATAGCAAAAAATACAGATGAACATCAACCACTAGTGAAGATTATTTGCATGTGCTGCGATGAGATAAATGCTGTTTGTAGGTCAGTAGAAAGGTCTCACAAAGAGAAAATGTGTGTGCTCAACTGAAAGTCTTTAGTCAGGTCCTTCACTTCAGGAGGAGAGGAGAGAGCCTCCATGAGTAAAGAAAGAGATGGGGTTGGGGAAGAGATTTAGAGAGGTGTGTATGTTTTTTTTGGGGGGGGGGGGATAAATGGGTGATAAATGAGTCTACACCATGCTGTCATTTGCAGCGGCTTGTTCAGATGACAAAGTTTAATGGTGATATATGAACAGACAGAGATGATCCCCAGCTCCTATTGAACAGAGGGAGGTTTCAATTCTTCTCAAAGGGCAATTAATTAGTGTACACTCAGCCACCACAGTGCACAAACAATGTAAAAGCGTGGCCATACTCTTTTTTTTTTTGTGTCTGACAACAAAATAAGGACGAGAAAGTCTTGCAATTGGTGATGTAAGAGGATTAGAAACACCACAAAGGGGCAGATCGAGTGCAGAGAGGCTTTGTCTACAGTATATAGCTACCACTTATGATATATATATACAATATATATCACTATAAAAAGTATACACACACACATACATATATACATTACATTACACACTGCATATTTATTTAAAGAAGATAATGTTTTTTTTCTTTGTCTTATTGGAATACAGAAACATTTTGAGCAAATGATTTCCAGAGTAGAAGCTCTTTAAAAACCAAGTGTATAGCAACCTTTCAAACAGAAAGAGTCGTGATGCTCTCAGGCCCTATATGTTCTGTTACCATGTGATAAATTATCCACCTTATATAACCCCAACACAGAGCAGTTTCTAAAATATGCTGCTGGTACTAACTCCCAGGTACAGGTGCATGCATTAATTCCTATCAGCTGCTTGCACCTGAATCCTCCTTTTATTATTGCTGTGATAGCATGACAGCTGCCTTTTACTGCAGGAGGCAGCCACATTTCTGCTGGATTATAACACTTGATGCAGCTTTGCCATTCAGCTCTCAAACTGATGTGTATAGGAAAAGAGGTACTCTAGCTGTACATTTTAGTTACCATCACAGTCTCAATAGATACACATAGGAGCTGTTATAACTTGTTGGTTGTCTTGTAAGTTTTTACTAAGAAGTCTGATTGGTCAAGAGGTATTGAATGAGTACAACAGCAAAAATGTGTCTATGGTTTTCAAAAAAACTCTTTCTCAGTCTTTGACTTGCCTGAAGAGCAAATGCCGCCAAGCCAACTAAAAAAAGACTTTGTTCATGGGTGGCATTAAAAATGGAAACACACATTTGAAGCTACAAAATTCCAAGTACTGTAGCTGGTCTGAGATGTTTTGTATAAACTGTATATTCAAATGGACAGTGTGCCTCAGCCTCCTCTTGTTGAACATGATGAAGCCGAAATATCCCCATTATGGATCCTGACATATTGGGAATTTGCTAATGGAGTTGACGCTGTAGGGGTCGACTGGAACCCCAGAATATCACAAACCTATTTTCAATGAGGGGGGCGAGAGACTGAGACATGCAGCTACTTTGGCCGCATTTCTGTAGACTTTGAATTTTTGCACATAGGTGTGTCTAAACGCACAAGACACCTGGAAAACACGCTCAATAGCATATAAAACCAGAAAAAACATAATATGGGGCCTTTATGCTGCTTTTGAAGTTGATTCTCTCTTTGCATTTATTGTTTGAGTGCATGAGTGCTCAGTTAAAGTGGTGCTTTTGGTCTGCAGTTGCCACGTTTCTTTTTTTTTACTCCTTTCAGTGTGCTGGACCAAGTGGTATGCCAGGGACCCCAGTGGAGGCATGGACCTGAAGGCTCCGAAGGAACTGAGAAAAGAGAACCCATGTGAAATTTGTGCAGACCCAGTGTACATCGAGGCTGTTACTGTCCATACAAACACCTCAGCCCTCGATACTGGGGATACCTCCATTTGTAAGTGGCCTTAAGGATACCATCAAAGTTTACATAAAGACATTTTGCTACCCACCAATCTATCAATAGTTATTCCCAACATCAACACCTCTATCACAAAGTTTCCTAGTCATTAAAATGCAGCGCCTGCAGTCTTAAGCAGTAAATGAAAACTTTGTAGATGCACATTTACATTAGATGAAATTTTAATGAGTCCCATGAGGGAGCTGGATAATAGGCACATAATGTCTGAAAGTAGCTGAGCCTTACTTCTACTGCTAAGAGATTTCACAGGCAAAATACCCTCTTTGTGTTCTGAGGAGTAAGACACAAGAATAGCCCTACTTGTTGCTAATCGATGTTTATTTTCTTCCTTTTTTTATATGAAGCATTTTAGAGTCAAAGAAAGACCTGACATGATAATATGAAATTAGATTGCATTTTTATTTAACCTAGCAACTCTTACATCCTCTTTATAATTTTTTAATCCATCGAAAATGGATCACCACATACTGGCAGCGATGATCATTGTTTATATTATCTTGCTAAAATCTATCTAAACTATAAGCAATAAACAACTTTGTAATCTAACAAACCTTTAGGTTGTAGACATTGTAAGCATATGAGGCATTTGAAAATGCTCTAAAAAATGACATTCAATGAGAAAATATCCCATTAAGTTATTATAATTGATCACTGGGGATGTGTTGCAGAAGGAAAGATCAAAAAAAGTACAGTAGGGGGCGCCGATAGCTCAGCGGCAGCGACAGCGCGCGTACCATGTTGTGAGGCTTTGCTCCTCGCGCGGGCGGCCCGGGTTCGCGTCCGGCCTGTGGCCACTTTCCCGCATGTCTCTCCCCACTCTCTCCCCCTTTCCGACTCTATCCTCTGTCCTCTCAATAAAGGCAAAAAGGCCAAAAATAAATCTTTAAAAAAAAAAAAAAAAAAGTACAGTAAAAATTTGTTATGGAGCGTAGAAAATTAATCAGGGAGTGTGAAAAAAATAGTTGTGCATAGTTTTTAGCCAGTTTGTCAAAGGTAACAAAAACTTGTCAATAAAAGGTATCCTTACCTTAGAGCTACCTTTATCTTAAATTAATATCTAAATTAGACCACCATTTACATCATGCCTCTATAGATATTAGAATTGATAGTTTCTCTGATTTAGATCCTAACTCTGCAATGTTTCCTTCAAAGTAAGTGTTCCTGATGTTAGCCTGCACCCACTCAAACTCCTGCAAACCCCGAAGCACACAGGCACATTTATAGCTACAGCACACACAGTGAGGGGATGCATAAGAGATACAAGGTGATTCCAGCTAAACCTACCCTGTCAACTTCTCAGGAGATGAGCACTTGTGATAGGTGCTGCAGAGAAATTCTGCAGTGCATTGTACAGAATTCAAAATAAGGTTGGAAAACTTTCTCATGCACTGTCATGCTATTCATACGGTAGCCATTATGACTTCATGCTCTGGGTTGTGAGTTCAAATTCTTTTGTAATGCATTTTAAGTTGGGTAAACAAGGGTATCTATTGACATTATTATTTCAAAGCTTCTCAATAAAAAAACTAAGAAAATTAATAAGCCATGTAAAATATAAAGGGGGTATTATAGGACACAACTAAAGTTTAAATAAATATCTTAATATTTAGATTATAGAAATGTATTTTATTCAACGTCAGCAACAACAGCCAATGCTAACATTAAACCATTTCATAGTCCGCAAATATGACATCTGCGAGGAAGTAAATTTCTAGCTAAGATTACATTGGCAAATGAATAAAATAAAAAAATAAAAAATGGATAAACTACCAACTAGCATTATTTTAGAAAAAGGAATACATTCCCTGTTAGCAATTCATTAGCAAGAAAAAAAAATAAACTCCTAGCTAACAAGCTTACAAGGGATACAATTATGAGAAAAATTAGCCTGGGCGGAGTGATAATGTAACTTCCGAGCAAAACAATTCAAACTAGGATTTCACTCGCACTCATTTTTGACAACCCATTGGCTACCGTTTGACAGCTAATGTGAACAGCTAATGCTAGCATTAAACCACTTCCTAGTTAGCAAGCTAGCATTCTATCAGCAAATTCCTAGCTGACATTACATCAGCAAACAAATGATTTTTCAGTTATTGCAAGATACCCTGAATTTTATGATGACCAACTTAGCATTATACAAATGTTTACAGTAATAGAAGTAAAAACTTCAACCAATATCTGTACTCGGTACACGTTTTATGAACCAATCAGGCCTCCCTGTCTCCTTGCTCGTTCTCTACCCTTAGCATGCAGGAGCCCACACTCAAAACATGAGCTGAAATCCGCTTCTGGACAAATGTAAGTGAGGGGTTTGGCTTTTGGGGGAGCACAGAGGGGAAGGGGTGGCAAGATGGAGCACGGAGAGAAGGCTTCTTTCCAAATCCTGCTAGTTTTTCAAAAATTACCTACCCTGCCTTTAATCAATAATTCTGTTGCCTCAATTTATTTTTTATAATCATTTTGTTTCAAGCAGGCTAATTGTACAAACGAATGTCTGACCTTGTTTGAGGAGGGGAATTATAAAAAATAATACAAGAGAAAGAAGTAGATAGTGAACTTGAGTCAATCTGGTAAATGTCACTTTCTAAAGGTAAAACTTTCGAGGCGAATCTCTGCCATTGGTGGTGAAATGAAATGAAATCTTCCCTCCTGAAGTGTTGAAGCTTTACAACATTATGGTGTCCCATTCTCTTCCATTAATCTCACAATATTCCATGGCTGTAAATGCCTATTTATAGACCAGGGGATGATTAAGTGGTGAAGCACTGTGCCACAAAGGGACCCATCTCATTTTCTTTTTCCATCCTTTCTCTTCCTTACTCATTCTCTTCTTACTTTCCTTCCCCTCCCCTCTGTGTTTTTATCTTTTTCACACCATCTTATCACCTATTCCTCCTATAGCACATACAGAATTTTACACACCAACTTACTTACTGTACATAGTTTAGTTGTCGGTTAAAATTATGTAAGACTCAAGAGGGTAAGGATAAGCAGCTCAATTTCCTTTTTTTTTTCTATTAAGCGTTCAACAAAAGGGTTTATGGAAGTGTTAATTGTTATGAGACTTCCCAAGGAAGAGTGACAGCTTTAACAAGAGAGGATAAATCCATCCTGCTTGTTTTCATGCCTTGGATCAAGAGCGAAGGGTGTCCAGAAGAGGGGGATATGCCCACATATGGATACATCTTTCACCTGCAATTGCAAGGTGTCCTTAAATGCAAGTAGAGCACAGCACATGAACAAAAGGGTTAAGCTCAATTTCATATGTACAGACATGATTAATGGGGGAGAAGTAAGGAGAGGAGAGAACAGGAGAGGAGAGGAGAGGAAAGAAGAGGACTGACCTCGCAAGAGCTCAAGACCGGCCTTGTTTCATCACCTCCAGAGCTGGGAGGGCATTAATGAGATCAAACCCCTTCTTTATGTTTCCACACCAACGCTCTATCTGCTGGTCCACATCCAGATTTTTTTCTCCCTGGGTTTTACAGGGGCTTAGGTGGCAACATTTTTCCTTCAGGGTGGATTTGGTACAGGGGCTTACTGTAGATGCTAAGGACCTTTTGTAACAAGTATTTGTCTATTAAAAACACTCTGAGGATTTGTGCAAGGAAGAGAAACCACTGGAAGTGATTCAAAAGACTTGAAACTTGAATACATTAGAATTAGCATTGTGCCTGTTAGAAAAAGCAGGAAGGTGTCTGCATACAAGAGGCAGGGGGATGTTTTGAAATCCAAAGACAGTTTATGCAATCATTTAGCTCTTATGCAATGAATGTGTTTGTTTTTAGAATAAGAGTTTGGGATTAAAAGTGGCATATGTGCTTAAACCTTTTATGAACAATCAGTGCTCGACAAATTGGTCTCACTGTTTAGAGTTCTGTTTATCAGTTCAGTATATTTTCGTACCACTGCAGTCTTGGCAGCTCATGAAAACACTCCAGCTGTAGCAGGCACAGTCCGTGTACCTTGAGTTATTTTTAATAAATCCCTAAATAGGCAATTTCATAATTCCCAAATCCATGCGTCAAATGCTGTTTAGTCTAAAGACACAAATTCATCACATTTATGATGGTATGAATTTAATTCATGCTGAATTATGTGTAAATGAATAGCTCAACCTCCATCACTCCACTCTGTGGGTAGTGAAACAGAAACTTTATATCCCTCTCACCATAGCAATATGAGCCTGAAAAGCTATTAGAGCATGACGCCTGTGAGATGAACAAGACAAAAACGTTATGCCTGTACCTTTCCGGAAGGTGAGAACAATACCGGGCTATTTTCACTCTGACAAGCCATATTAGTCGTGCCAGCTTTTTGCCTGCCGGCAGCTCCTGTGTGATAGCTGTCTGGGACATTTTGTTTCCAGTCACAGTAGCTGATCCCTTGATTGAAAACATTGAATGCTGAGAGGGTGTTATCCCTGTTTGGAGTTTCTGATCCTGGTTTCTGAGGCGACTGCTGGGCCCTCTCATCCCCCACTGCAACAGTTGATCCCTAGATCTTTGAGGGAACAGAATGGATTCCATTACCGAGATGGAAGCCAAAAAAAGGCTGCAGGATGTGTGAGCTTGCTACAACTCCTGACTTCCAAGGTATGTTATTGTAACTTTTGAAATGAGAAAGTGAAGGAATTCTTTTACAACTTTTCCTTTATCTTTAGATTTGGAAAATTAACTGTCTTTGTAGTGGTCCTGAGTACCTTAAGAGTTGTCGAAAGTTTGTGGTGATAGTCACTATTATTGATGGTCTATAGACCGCTTTTTATAACCGTTCAGCTTCAGAGTCACCCGAGTTATACAGTTTATAAAAAGGAAATTAAGCATTACCTCACGTATCATAGCCTACACACCATTAAAGGTTTATGTTAGCATACAGGCATTTTCTAACCTGGCTAATGATAATATAAGCTGGGACATACTAATTGAGCTATCTCATCTGTTTGTCTAGCTGCTGGCTAATTGAAGCTATTGGGTTACAATTATATTGTTTTAACTAGAAAAATTGTCTAATTTTGAGTTGCTCATACTTCTGTCAGTCAGCATCAATTTATAAATAGAGAATGATAACATATCTCAGATTCTGCAAGGTCAACTTACAACAACAAAAAAACAACAACTGCATACTCTCCTTTTATTAGTGTGATTGTAGGTAATTGTATAAATATGGTGAACCAAGAGGATACGTCTACTGCTTATATACAATCTATGCATTGAGCAGTCTAGTTTTCATATACTTGTTGACGTGTAATTACAATGGTTCCATTCTTTTGTCACTGGTCTGTAAAATGGTGAGAATTAGATCAAGCCCTAATGAGTAACTAATGAGCACCATGAAAGCCTATTATCAAAGCTTCAGATGACCACAAATCAACCGTGTGTCTTTTCTCTGTTTACACTTCCACTTCTGGCCCTCCTCTTGCTCTTTCTTAGTGACACCAAGGATCAAGATGTCTCAGCAGAAAGAAAACTTTATTGGATTCTTTCCTGTACCAGAGTATAAAGCTTTGTGAGTTGCTCTTTCATCCTCCAGTTTCTTTCTCTGCTAGAAAAGCCTTGGCACTGACACGTCCAACGGGGAGAGTCACTTTTTGCAACCGTAGCCAAGATTTCTATTTGATTGCCAAAATATGAAGCCAGACAGATGCATCTGTCCACATTCTATTTCTCTCTCTCTTAAACACACACTTTCAAACGTGCATGCACACACGGGGGCTGTTTCCTCATCTCTCACACAGAGAAATGCCCTGTAAGGACGTCCTTATCCTGCAAACCAGACGCTGCTGGATGCGCTGTAATAACAACTCCAGCAGTTCACCATCCAATCAGTCTGACTTTCTGCAGTCTATGAATATGGGCACGAGTGTCTATATTTGTTTGTGTGCCTCTGTCTTTGTGAAATATGTATGATTTTTTTCCCCCCTAAGATCTGAAACCACAAAGCTGAGAAGAGCCTTTATTTTCTGACAACAACACAAACATCAACAGTGATTGAGAGACTGATTTCCAATTTAAAAACTTAGAAACATAAATAAAATGAATAAACAAAAGAGAAGTACTTATTTGTGATTTCCTTGCACATAAACAAAAAGTGGATTGTCCCGTAGTAAAAATTTAAGGACTTTAATTAAGGACAAAAAATTCTTTAAGGTAGAAACTGGGTCAGCTATGCAATCCAATGAAAATGTTAATACTGGCTCCATTTATAAGGTATTCACACCAATCTGTCAAGCCTTTACCTTAAATTTAGGGCTTTAATTTGAATTTCATTGCAGTCCTTTAAAGTAGAGTGCAAATATACATGCAACACAATTAATTTAAAATTATTTAAAGTAGGCTATACATATGCCTAATGGCTCCAAAACCTTTTCTTTTTCTCTCTTTGTTTTGCTATTTGAAGTCTCTTGCTACTGAGATTCAAATGGAACTCCTAAAGTTATGAAGTTGTGCATAGGAAAGGCTTGTCGTAATTTAACCTACATGAAATAACTGAAGTCCATGGGCTCTGCCATTACTGAAAATGTCATCCAACCCATCAAAACCTAAAGCTTGTAGTGATTAACATTAGAGAGGCGCGCTTCTATGATCTATGACCTTGAACAAACACGTCCCCATTTGAAGGCACTACTAAATGTGCTTGACATCTTTCAATGACATCTTTCCTCCGCAAATCATGGTTCACCTGTTTCTGTAAAATACACTCCTTAAAAAAAAGTATTCTTAAAGATAGATTAGCTCATATATTTCCAGCATAGTGTTACACAACTTCACTGTGAGTGCAAATAATCAGACACAGTCTCAGTGGAACACCTGTGCTTTTCAATAGAAACATGACCCACGGCAAACATTCATCAGACTTGTCATATAGCAAGAAAAGCTCAGGTGGAACTAAGAACATTAACAATGGTTCAGTTCACTTAAAGTTCCCATTAAGCCATGAAGCAGCTACCAGACCTGGCTGGAACTGCCAATCGAAAGTGTATTAAGATCAGGCTTTTCTGACGGGGACTTTTGAAACTATTTGCTGTGAGCAAAGGTCAAAATGGTACCTTTATAACTCAAGTATCAAAGGAGGCACAAACGAAGCTAATGTTCTGGCAATCATTTATTTTTATTAAATCACATGCTTAATTGCCATAATCCAGTCACTAACATCACTAACATGACTGGATAATACCAACATACACCTAAACCATAGGCCAACTTTTAAAATAAAAATAAATGGTTAAATCATTTCATACAGTCATTAACAAAACATCTCAATTGTAAGTAATGATTACTGTTATTGTAATCAATTTGTATGCGAGTATCATGTGACACACACAGGAGGCCTATACGCAAATTAATTGGACAAGCTCTATCTCTGAAAAGAAAACTATAAAGATGCTGTGTCTTTCCTGGAGATAAATTCCCTTCTGTCTGCTTGGTACGTTAGTAATAATTTAGCTAGCTCTAGTAACCACAGCAGATTCATTAATATTTGTAGTCTATGGTTATAAATCGCTGGTTTAGGACGTACGGCATGCTTATCTTTAGTATGACGTCATGCCAGTATGACAGTAGTGGAACGGGGCTACAAATGTACGAAGAATTGTATCTATTTACGTGTGTTGCAGAAGATAGCTTTTTTACTTTTGCAAAGACAGTTTTCCCTGTTATATTTCATGCTTATGTAGGCTACAGTTAATTTATGTCATTCTTGTGTTGTATTTTTGGGTGCATTAAGTAACAGCCATTCATTACTTAGAGCAAGAACAGCTGACTTGACTGAATAATAATAATATTAGTAATATTAGTAGTTCTTCAACTTTAAAGCATGGATAGCCTGCTTGATTAAGACCCTTTCATTATTACTGTAATGTTTAGCTTACTACAATAGTGGATTTAGTGTTATTTCACAAACATTATGGTGCATTCTAAGTAGTACAATTAATTCAGTAACTTAACTCTCTTTAAAATAACTTTTATCAGCAATATTTAAAAAAAAATAATTGTCTCAACAAAGTCAGAGTACAGCTCCATCAGTAGCATAAGAGTGCCTGACTGTGATTGCTGTGTGGGGGGATTTGCAGACATCCATCAGCACTAACAGGAAGTGACAGTGTGCAGAGAGGTCCTAATTACTGTCTCACTTGACTAATTGTCGTCTCTGAAGAATGTATTCCCGATGAGGGCCCCAAAGATCTCATTGACAGCATTGCTCAAGACATACAGGCCAATGCGGATTTAAGCATGTTGCAATGTTCAAAGGCACCCCTGAAGCTAAACTACAAGTGGGAAATATTGAGCTCAAAACTGCCGTGATTGCTGGGTCAAGTGAAGCACTCCTCACTAGAATGAAAGAGTTGTGCTGTAGCTGCGAAAAAGGAACAGGTTTGCATGTGCGAGCAGTAGAGGGGAAAATGTGTTTGTTTATATAGCACTCCTCTTCAACTTGCCAAAATGTTTAGACCTCCTTAGCTAAAGTCATCCTGACACAATGGGCTGATGAAGTGAGAGCATTGTTGGCTTTCCGCAGCCAACCATGTTAAAATAAACTTGTCGCATTCAGGATAATGCTGTAGAGATGAGGGTGAGTGAAGCTGAATGAATGTTGTCTCTTTCAGGGTCTTACCATTCAAAGTGCATCAGCTTCTCGTTTCCATGGTTTCCCTCCCTGTGCCAATGCTATCTTTCCAGCATTCTGCCTGCGAGAGGGAGTGAGGGGGAGAGAAAGAGAGGGAGAGAAACACAGAGAGAGAGAGAACGGCAGAAGGCTTTTAGCAGTGGTTATCTCTCCTTTGCATAAAGTCCCCTTTGCATTACCCAGTGCATGAATGGGCGTCTGAATAAACACACCAACCAGCTCATGTAGAAGCCTCCATGGGTTACAAGCGAGTGGGTGTGTATAAAGTAATCTAATTTGTGGTCTGCTTCAAAAATGACACGGTTTGATCATGGGTAGAGAAAAAAAAAAGAGTCTCCCAAATGGTATTTTCTTATTAGTCACAACAAGCGAAAGGCGCAGGAGTCAGTTTAACATCATAATGAGGCAATTCAACATTCCCATCGCCTCGCCTTTGTAATTGGTTTACACACAAACACTTATTGTACCCTCACTTGCTTAAGGGGGAAAGTTTGCTAAAGTGTGACTTGTAATTGGCAATCAAGATAACTGCAAAACAAGTATGAACTACAGATAGTTACAGGGTTGGATAACTGATTCTTTTGTCCTATTTGTTCAGGCACAGCCATACAATTTAGACTATTAAGATTCATGTAGGAAATCAAGTCAAGCCTTAATTCTATTCCCCAAATTAAATTGTGCACAGAGTTAAGGGGCACCTGAGGACTTTCCAAAGTGCAGTACTCCAGTATGGGGCACAGAGGGCGCTGTGACTTTGAGAGGAACCCCTACGTGCCTGTCAGTGGATGTCTTCTCCCAGAGCCTCAATAAGCATTCCTTTCATGCTGTGTGTGGAGCTCTGCTGACTTATGTGAAGCCCTGAATTTCTCCATAATTATGCTAATGGTCCAGATGGTAGCATGATGAGTGCCATTCTCTTTGATATTCTCGCACTGCTGCAGAGCACTTGTGTTGCAGACCCACGCAAACCAACACACGTTCAAAGTCAGTGTTCACACCGCGTAGCACTTGATCCTGTGTAATTGCTTTGTGTTTCTCTTTAGCTGATACAAGCCCCCTCTTCACTATTAAATGCATTAGCTTTTATTTTTGAAGAGGAATTTGACAGATGCAGTTTTGTATAATGGAGTACTACTCCAGCCAACGAAAGGTTTAAATGTTATGAACCTTTGTTTATCCACACATGTAGTTAAATGCCCCAATACTGCTGTCAAAAAATCTTTAACTAAGTTTTTCCAATGAAAACAGATATCTTTTTTTCAAGGGTTGACCCTGGTCAAAAATAACTCAAGAAAATAGGTTCCCCATTCAACAGGAAAAAAACAAACAAACACAAACTTTCACATTAAATAATTCTTTAAAAACTGCATTTCAAATACACATAAGCCATTTAAATGATTGTAGTGATGTTAATTTCTCTTAGTTTTACACCACACACACTCATACACACAGGCCAGCCATTCACACTTGAGTCACACAATGACTGTGTTCATTCAAGCTTTTGGACTCTGGTAGCGCAGATCAAAGAACTCCTTTCACATCCCTTTTGGGATTAAATAGCGCCTCCACCCTCCTGGGGGCGGGAGGCAGCTCCACTGTACCTGCAGCTCCAGCTGATGCAGTGGGCCATGCGAGCTGCTGTTCATTGGGGACAGACGCTGATAAGGTGCATGTAGTGTAAAATCAATAGCGTGCAGGCCCACGCAATGGCTGCAGATATCCATCTTCTCAGTTGAAACGTATCTGTACGACACTGCCTCATTTGAACCTGCTAATCAGATAGAAAGGTGATAGGCCTACATACATCCTCCAGATATCCACTCTGTTTTACCATGAAATGTTGAGCTCCCTTTCTGTGTGTGCCACTAACACCTTCACACTGGAGAAGGGTTTGTTCGTGAGAGGCTTTCATGTCTAAAGTGGACATATTTGCATAGGTTAAATATTAGCGCCTTTCTGAGGCTTCATGTCCATATCACTAGATTTGCTGTTCTGCCAATTTTAATTCTTCTTATCTTGATCCTCCCACTTGTCTGGAATGACTGTGGAAAAATGTTGGAAGGTTCTTGCTTGAAATCATGACAAAAATGTTGAGAAAGAGGAAAAAAAGAAAAGAGGAGTTGTGAATGGCAAAAAACTGAACTGCTACATATCTCTGAGAAAAAAACAGAGCCATGTAATCCTGCAGGCAAAATATTATATCGGTAGCATGCAGAGGTTGGCCAGGTTGTTTGTTGCTTTGCAGCGTGCACAGTAATTTCTATATTTTGCCAAATTCAGGAGGATAGTTATAGACTCCAACCAAGCCTGAATGTTGGCTCAGACATTGCGGGTTGTTTTTATTCCTAGAAAGATTACTTACAACAAATTCTCATTGCTTTACAGAATACAGGACAGTGTGTTGTGTCTCTGTCCATGGTGCTGAATTAAACTCCTGTGCTTACAAATAAAGCAAAACGTATACAGAGTTAAATACAGGTGACAGCTTTCCCTTATCACATCCATCTTCATCATAAAACAACTGCATTTAAGGGATGACATGATAACTTTATTTTGATTATCATTGCTTATCCCAGCTATGAATTGGTATCAGTGCTTGATGGTTGTTTTGAAGGGAATGCAAGTAAGGATGCAGCTTGCAGTAACAGTTAATGATAACAAATTTTACAAACATCTTCAAATCCGTGCAGGCTTGGGGGCAAGTTATGGATGTAGCAAGAAAAGTACAGCCCAAAAAAGGAGGTATGAAATGATGAAGTTTCTCCTTCTCATTACTTCTCCTACTCTCTCTCTCTCTCTCTCTCTCTCTCTCTTTCTTTCGACAATTTCTCACTTTCTCTTCTATATTCCCATCCTCCCCCTTTCTCTCTCTCTCTCTCTCTCTCTCTCTCATTCTCTCTCATTCTCTCTCTCTCATTCTCTCTCTCTCTCTCTCTGCTGCGCGTTCACAGCACTAACCTTGGCTCGACGTCAGAGCCTGTGCAGCAGTGCAGTATAATGGGAGCGCAAGCAACCCAGAGCGCCTCATAGGGGGCTGTATATCGCTGCTGTATCCTCTGCTTGGCGCTCTCTCGCCCCTCTCCATCCCTCTCAAGCAGCTCACCTCCAGCTCATGCTCGGGCTCCCCCCTCCTCTCTGGATCCGTACCCTTCGACATGGACGTCCCGCCGTCCCTCGACCCGGAGGATTGTTGCTTCTTGGCGCAGTGAAGGAGGAGAAGGGGAAGAAGGAATCATGCCGGGACTGCTAATGGATTTTGGGAAAGCGCAAGTGACCATGCCGTGATCTTGCGCATCCAGGGCCGCCGTCACCCTGCCTTGCCCAACGTCCGTAGAAGAATCACGGGGGAATCGAACCCGCGCACCGGGTGGATTAAAACCACAGTGCATTTTTTTAAAAACAACATGAAGATTACCTCCCATCATCTGATGATAACCAGTCTCGTTTTCAGGTCCAACCTCAGGCTGATCCCGCTTCTGCTGCTGTTTCTTGGTTACTCTCGCGGGATGCCACACGTTTTAAGATTTGGTAAGAACCTGTTTGTTTATGAAGCGATCACATCTGTGTCGATGTCTCATAACGTGAACGGACTGCCTGATATGTCATTGGTAAAGGGCTTTCACGTCATGCTAAAGCGAAGGTATCGGCTCATGTGTTCCCACTCTTGCACTTGTTTTGTTAGAACAAAAAAAAAATCGCATTTGTTGATGAATAGTACGGTTCTGCTCTCGTCATGTGTCATGCCATTTGTATTCACACTTTCTTAACAATTGCCTGACACCATCGAGAGTGAACCGTGTTTTTTTTTTCTTTCTTAAACACTGAAACCGAGAACTTTAAGAGAAAATCAAGCGTGTCTATCACGTAAAAAAGCAAAACTCCGGTGCAACAGTTCACGCTTATGAGCAGCCGAAGAAACTCACTCTCTCTCTCTTGTGTCTCCTTCGCCTCTTAAACTGCTGACACCCTAACAAATCCTCCGCAGTAAATGTTTACATGTGAACATTACCCCCGGAGTGCGAATCAATCACTCCGATCTGTCACTGTGGCCTGATCAATATGCCGGGCACTACTTTTTTCATTGCTAATCCCTCTGAACTGCAAACCAGCCGAATTTCCCGCGTGCACATTTCTGTTTATGTATAACCTTATCGATAAACTCATACATCCGGTTTGCTTGGCCACGTCTGAGTTTAAACAAATGTAATCGAAAAGCATCTCTTCCACTGACAGTACTTAAGTGTAGCTCATTAGCCTTAAAATTGATTGGGCACTTCCCTTCAAGAACTGTTGCAGTGGAATGAAAAATTGACAGAGGAATGATTTAATTAAAGTTGATGGTTAAAGTAGCCTACTTCCTCAACACCTGCTGCTCCAGTGCATTGCTGCTGATCCTTATAGGTTTAGTATTTTGCCATTATCGCCTGTGTTTCTACTCTTAAATCACTAAATCACTAAATCACAACCTCTTGTGGTTTGATCTGCTGCTTAATTAGATCCGTCTGGGGATGGTTGTGTTTTGCCTTTCTCTGCTAACACACGGAGAACATCTTGGAGTGACAGGGGTTACCCCCCCCCCCGAACAGCCCCCCCCCCCCCCCCCCCCCCCCATCCCAACAGTGGATGTCATCAAGTGTTGACAACACATCCTTACAATCCCACAATCCCCCAGAGGGTCCTGTTTAAAAGTCAGGTTGCGTCCGCAGGAGCCGCCGCTATGGCAACGGGATGTGCTTGTCTTCCTGCTGCATCTTCAGCCTCCGATGTGCTATTTCTCGTCTCACACGTTGTCTGACAGACCCTGAGCATCTATTCACTAATCTGCTGGGGATGGAAAAGTCCCAGCGTGATACTATTTGACACTAAAGTTTACCGGCTGGTAGATGATGAGTAAAATCTGCCGGGGAAACAGTTGGGGTTTAAATGATAAAATATCTGCAAGATTGGCCAAACTTTTTCTGGCAACTGATGATTCTAATGTGTACTTATTTACGTGGTTGATAATGTCAAACAGATTATTTTGGAGATCCAAAATCCTGCCCTATATGACAGGTTAGATTTGCAAGGCATCAGGTATTAGAAGCATGATAAGGATAAACCGTGCATGATAAAGATGGAATCATGACACTGTGATCTTTTGAATTTCGGTTAAGCTCAAGCTTGGTTATGCTGGGCTCTCTATCTCGGGTCCGACAAAAACCACTCTTCAGGACCATGGATAGCAACCTGACTTCCTTGAAGCTTGGCCCCAGCCCTGTTGCTGAACAAAAAAAGAGATTGTTTCTTGTCTTTATGGAAGAGCATACATTTTAACTAGCTTTAGTCCCCTGGTTTTCATACAGTATCATTTCTGTCACTACAGTCGAATCAACTATACATCTTTTTCTCGGTAAGATGGCTCCATCTTGTGTATTGTAATTTATTCTCTTTATAAAACATGATACACGTGTCTGTCTTTTGCTTGTAAAGGGATGGAGTTACAAAAGAGACAGAGATACATGCCGATAGGGATGTGTGTGGGTGATATTATCAACACAAGAAAATGTATGTCAGTGTGTGTGAGCACTTGTTCTGTGAGAAAGAGGAGCGTTAGAAAAAAAAAAAAAAAAAAACGCCTTAAGAGACAATGGAGTCCTTTTTTCCCTGTGCGTTTCCTGTCCTACAGGATGTGCTTGCTCAGCAGAAAATCCCCAGCTGCTCCTGCAGGAGGCTGGCTAAATGAGGAGGTCGTCTCCCCTGGGCCCGTCTGTTCCCTTTTCCCGCCCCGAGTTCCCCGTTCTGTCCAGACAAGCAGCTCACATTGTACAACCACAGTTCCCCTGTCAACTTGAGACCTTTACACTCGTACACACTGTAACACCAAAGCATAGTCAGCCCTTTGTGTTCGCTATCGGCCTCAACATGTAGAGCGACAAGTGTCGCAGAAGAAAAAAAAAACAGAACAAGAGGCATGTTGGCCACCACCTGCAAGCAAATGTGCTGAGCTGATTTCCACACAGAGTTGAATTATTGTGTTCAGTGTTCCTCAATTCAGAAATTGCACAGGCAATTCATTTAGTTTGTTATTGAAGTGGACCCAGGGCAGTACTCATCAGCTGAGATGAAACACACTAAAAGGAGGATCTTTTTATGACAAGTTCATACTCGCTCGTTGGGAGAACTGAATGACATTCTGCTGCCAAAGTGATACGGCAATGTGTCTCAAAAACCGAGCGGGATTTTCTTTAAATTGCCCCTTCGGTTTGCACTCCAATTCCAATTGTACAACTTGGGCCAGTTATTCAGAAAAATGAACTTGATATTTAATTTGAAGCTAAATTAAGAGGGTTTACTTATTCTTTCCCCTTTAAATTTGATCGTAATCATATTCTGAAAAGGCTGTCAGGGGAGATTGTGCAAGACTTCTTCTACACTTCACCATGGTGCAGATTTTAGAAATCACGGTTGCATTCAAGTAAAACTTTGTTTGCTAGCGGCTAAAATTAAAAGTGTTTTTTTTTTTTTTTTAACAGTCCTTCAAGATAAAGCACCGATGTTATATGTTCTTATTTAGCTTTGCTCATAAGAAATGTTCATTCACACACGCCATTAGTCATCATAGCTGCCTTTCCATCAAAGCTTATCTAGTTTAGCTCAAGGACATGTGGAATTTAGAGAAAACAAAGTCAAACAGAAGAAAGAATCAACCATGATTATGAGGAAGTGTTTGAATCCTGATGACCATAGTTGGTCTGCGGCTGTGAGGTTGAGTGATAACATTATCACTGCCATCTTCACTGGCAGACGCTGGATGTCCCTGGGCTGTCAACTGCAGCTGAACGCATTGTTGACTCAGAGAAGCTCATTTCTGCTTGTTTATTTCCTGCTTATGTTTAGATTTTTTATTTTTATTTTTTTCCCCAGCACAGACATGTCTTGGAATATTTATGACTAAAACAGCAACATTGAATTTCATTTTGGAAAGGAAAGCAAGTCCTTTTTTGCTTTTGTTTAGTCCTCCGGCAAAAAAAAAAAAAGCACAATCCCCTCAGGTTGAAGCTATGTTTATCTAACTGCTTCCACAATGCGGTGCTAGGATAAAGGTCTTTTATTACATTTCTAATATTTAACACTGTTTTCATCCCCTCAGCTTGTTTTTGCTGGCGAAATTACAAGGTTGTGGAGAAGGGTAATTTCAAGGGAAGTTTGTAGTTAATTGACTTTATTTGCTTTTTGCATCCCGCCAGCCAGAATTATCAGCGTGCTGGAGTTAAGTTTGGGATTGCAGGAATTACGGATAACACCCTGTGCCCTGGCTCACTGCCAGCACTTTCGCAGCAAACATTTAAATAGTCACAAAGCTGCTTAAAATATTCATGTGTCACTTGGCCCCGCTTTAGCTTATAGAAATATGAAACTATCTCCTCTCTGCTGGCAAATGATTTCCATGGTTTAAAAATACCCACCGTGGGTTTCAAGAACAAAAAGGAGATCTGTCTTACATTAGCATGCGGCACCATACATGGGCTCCAAGCAGGGAACTATCCGGATGAATTTCTTTAAACATGTTTACAGTCCTGAGTCTTTGAAGGTCTTGCTGTCATGCCTCAGTTACAAAAGGCTCAATGGTGATTAATTCAGGGAACAGATTTCTTGCCATTTTTAAATGGGAAATATCTGTGAGGTATGAAATTAGTTTTCTTGTGCTTAGCGTTTAGTCAATTTTAGATTTTCCAGCTACATCTGAAGAAATTATTTACAGGCAGGAGACTGTAGATGTTTGACCTTATTTTCAGGGTTACCATTTCTAGCATAACTGCCTCATCGGACATGTTTCCATTAATCAGAAAGGTATATCCAGGTCCTACATTCTTCTGCTGCCTTTTTGATGGCTGGACTCCTACAGTACATCGGCTTTCATTATTCACAGCCTATCACTCTCTGTCATTGTCACTCAAGGTTTTCCCTGTGTAACAGAGGGGGGTTAGAGGGTTAAAGCTGTCCCTTGAGAAGAGCTCTGCAGCTTGTCTTACTGCCTTCTTGTCTGGCTCTTAGTTGACTGAAGGTCATAGCTGAAAACACTCACAAGAAATCTTTTATTTTTATGCTTATTTTTATCACATGTGGAGCTGTCCCTCTCGCAATCCCACCCAGGGAGATGGAAGACAATTTGAAGTAACTGAGAGGTGTAAGAAAAGCAAAAGAAGTGTTTGTTTTAGAGGGAGGGGGAAAAAAAGAGATAGCGAGACGTGTGAGCAGGAAGAAAAACAGTGAGTGTTGAGGCCAGCAGATAGAGAGTAAAGATAGATTAGTTTGCCTGTAAGCAGTCCACTCTCAGCCCACTCGCAATTGTGGACTTTTATTGCTCTTTTCTGATGGCTTTAGACAGAAAAGGACTGTACAGTGTGTTGGGGAGATATCGTAGGAGGTCAGGAGACATGCACTGCAGCTCTGAATAAATGCCAGCAGTATAGTTTAGCAACCAGAAAATGTGCCTGTGACGACAGATACAAATGAAATAGCTTATACCTGAAGGGGAAAAAACATCAAAAGAAAAAAAGATCTATTTAGGTACCTTGGGGAACTCCTCCAAAAATAGATTTCTTCGATCTTAAGGATTCATCTATATCATGTCATTACATATTTGGCCCTCTCTACTCCCAGCAGACCTGTGGGAACCAACAAAAATCAATATGTTTGTATTGCAAATAGGAACAATGAAAAAAACTGGCAGAAAAGCAGGTAAACACTGCCAAGTCCCAATTGCCCCTCTCCTCCTTTGTGTATATCTGTCACACAACGCCATCTGTGAGAATGCAAACATGTTGAATAAGAATCGTGTACTAAAAATACATGTGTGAATAAATGATGCATGTGAATACATAAGGACTTACACACCTTGCAAGTTTCTTTAGTGTTTTGATGTAGACACGGTGAGTCGGACTCACTCATTTACTCACAGTGTAATATATGTTTGGAACAGGCTGTGCCATAAGATGCTATATTGTGCCACACTTTGCATCATTCATTGGAGGAACATTTAACTTCATAGGAGCTCAACTGCAGTAATTAACCATTAAGTGGTTTCTTAATAGAAGTGTAACGAAGATTGCTAGTTGAAGGTTTATTTTGGAAGCTGGCGATAGTGTTAATTAAGAGCCAGAGTAAATGTTTACTGTATATTAGCTGCATGTAGGAGGAGGCATTGATTGCCTTTGGTTGGGTATGTTGGTTGTGTTGCTGACTTGCTATAGGGGCTCAGTGTTATGTATGCATTAATGATGTTATCCATGTGGAGATACATGTTTTTAACTGTGGTAATTACGTGTGAATTTCAAGCCTTCAAGAGTAGGTAAAAGATATTTTGATTCAGATAGACTGCAAATGAAAGCATTGACGTCCAACAACACGGGAATCCAGAAGTCAATCGATTGCAGAAAGCCCTCCTGTGTTCAGGTTAGGCTGTGATGTGATTCACCTTCATCTCCAGCCAGCTGAATAAAGGAGTAAGAGGAGGAGAGAAGAAGGAGGAGGGCGAGCCACCGACTGAAAGGAAGAGAAAGCAAGAGTTCGGGCTCCCATTGACAGCACAGCCGGTCGGATGTATGAGCGTTTCTCTGTGTGAACCAGCGACACAGGGGGAAATGGGCTCTGTGGGAGGACGTATTGAGGCAGGCTTACTTAAAAATCATGTTCTTTGAATCAGCATGACGCTGTATTGTCCACGAACCACCGGGGTTATGCAAAATGTCTCCTCCTGCTATGTTGAATTTCAGTTTTCAGTTCTTTTTCTCCTTTTGCTCAGAGGGTTTTTAAGTATTTGTGTAGCCTTCCCTAAATCAGCCTTTGAATGTCTTTTGTTTTCAAGACATTTGTGTCAGGAAATGGAATAAATGAGGAACATGGATAAAAGACAAAACAGATTAAGCTATTGTAAAAAGACCACGGAAGAGATCTCAAGTGTGTCTTTGTATTTTTGCAGATCAAGCTTAAATGTTCAACTAACTACACTCCTGACTGAAATATCCATCTGGGTTTGTCGGCTTGAAATGACACACGTCCCAATTTTATGTGTTAGACCAAACAATCCAAGCCTTATCCACGACGGCCGACTGAAACAGACTCCCCATCTTGTATCTGTTTCAAGATTTCGAGAAGACATAATGGAGCCAATTTCCTTTGTGGCATTAGACATACTACAAACAGCCTTTGCTTTACGCACAACAAAAGACTCTAGATTCCTTCCCTTGTCTAATAGGCAATAATAGAAAATTCCAGATCAGAAAGAAAAGATGAGATCACCTCATTTGTTTTTATTTTACCTCAAGATCCTTTCTTATTTATTAAGGAAATAGATTAGCGTGCATATTTGAGGAACTTTATTATTCAGTCTTTTTTTTTGGCATTGATAAGCCTCTGGCTGTTTTTCTTCTCAGTGCAAGTAGCTTTCATTTCTTTCTCCCTCTGCTCCCATGCTGTTGCCTGTGTGTGTTTGTAGAACAAGCACAGAAAAAAAAAGGACACACCTTTGCAGCAGCAAAGAGCAGCATATTGACGTGTACCTGTAGCTCTGATTATCTGCTTGCTTGTGTACAGCAGTAGCTGATGGGAGGCTGATGAACCCAAACCCGGAGCTGACATTTCCCTGGCCTGTGGCTGAGGGAGAGGCAGGGGGAGGCAGGTGTCCGTTCAGGTCTAATGGGCCATCCATTCAGTCGTTTAATTGAGTGTCTTTTATCTGCCTCCAGTGACCTCTTTTATTCTCCATTTCTCCCTCTCGGTTTCCTTCGCTCATCCGTTTTTTTTCCACGCCCCTCCCCTCCTCTCTTTCACTCTAAACTCTCCCTTTTTGGTCGTCTGACAGAATGCCTATCTCCCATCTACAGCTTACTCCAACTCCAGGCACCATGGCCGTCACCTGTTGTTTTGTGAACAAATCTGACAGGCTGTGAGGAAACATTGTGACAGCGATGTGCACTCAGCATTAAATCAATAGCAAGAATCCAGACAAAAAGAGAGCTTGCAATCCATTCTGTCCTTTCTACGTTTTTTGTTTTTCTTTTGTCCTTTCGCTGTCCTTCTCTCTGTATTGTCTTTGTCTGTTTTTGGCTCTCAGCTTGTCTCCTGGTCCTGCCCCTCCACTTTGTTCTCTCACACTATCATCACGCCTCACTTTCCCTCTTCCCCAGGTCTCACTGTCCTTGCACACAAAGGCAAAAATCCTCAGATGACACACAGAGTCCAAATCTTTATTTCCTATATTTGAAATTCAAAGCAAAGACTACTTTTTCTGTCTCACATTTCCATTGGACCTGTCCAATCTTACTGTGCCATGTAATACTAAGGCTTTATAATGTTCTCAGACATTTATGGTTACATCATTTAAACTGGCCTATATGGCATCATTTTCATCAGTCTTCAGGGCAGGTCTTGTTTCTTTTCTTCTAAACATACATGTAGGGTGCATCATTTTAAATGACAGACATACTGTCGCTCTGTGGAGGCAAAATTAAAACAATATGAATTAACTGCAAATGTTCTGATACTATTTTTACACCTAGATTCTGATAGCTAAACTTTAGTATGGGTTAATATTAAGTAATATTTGTAAGAGAAAAAATACATGAAATAAACTGTGCATCAGGTCACTTCTAGCCTTGTATTTATGTGAAATGCTTGCTATCATTATTGCATGGCCTGACTTGGTACTTTAGGATTTCTATACCCTGAAAACAAGCTGACAACCTAGAAACAAGCCAAGCTGTCATATGCAGCATCTCAGCTAGCCGCCTCTCTTGACATCGTCCAACAGAGAGTATCAAACAGAGACTTTCTTTAACATGAAACTTGTTAGCAGCTACACTGCCAATATGTTCTTTTGACCATTAACACAAATAAGTTTGTCCAACAGGTGACTTCTTCTGCCCAGGAAAAAAAAACATTCTTATATTCACTTGCCCGCAGACATATGATGACACATCAGCCTTTGGCATCGGTGTGTGCCGCTTTATTTGCAGATCGGTCAATGTTTGTTAACAGGATCGATACTTGACTGGAAAATACTGATGGAAAATATTTGCCAGCTAACTTTCACTTCTGGCTAGCATTGTTTTAGTTTATTATTGACACATAGAAATACCGGAATATAGCTTGAGTTTAAAGCTCTTATACTAATTGCAACTACATAGTATCATATCATTTTAATAATAATATAATACTATTAGCATGCAGGCTACTTAAAGAAAGGTGGAAACATACTTTTTAGGTTGTTCAAACCATTTATTTTATCTGATGGATGCATCTGCTACTACTAAGTTGAAGCTGATCCTACTTGTAAGGTCGTACATCTGACAATGATTTCTACATTTAAAGAAGTCTAGGACTAACTGAAGGAACAATTTCTGAGCAACATAATGCTTTCTTTTTTTACTTGAAGAAATGTAATAAGAGGCAGATTGATTAATCAGCCAGCCGATATTAGCATATCACATGACTGTCAGTATGTATATGGTATTTGATAACTACATTATAGATTATCAACCTCTAAAGTTTGAAGAGATCTAAGGAAGCCAATGTATACCTCAATTTTGAATATTGGTATCGGCCCCAAAAAGCTCTCATTGGACCAGTCCTACTTCTTATTGTTTTTAGCATTTCAAAGTCAGTGTAAACCAGCTTCTTTAACATTTCTTAAACAATGATAATTCCCACCTTTAAGTAAATCTACATTTATGAGGTCAAAAATTATAATAATCAGACTATTAAAATCCTCTCTCTCTCTCTCACTCGCTCTCTCTTTCTCTCTCCCTCTCTGTGTGTGGCCCAATAAAAACCCAACTGTGCGCATTGAAGAGCCACATCCTGAATTAATTCTTGACCTTTTGCTCTGACTGGGAGATAACATCTGCCCTGATACAAGAAAGAAATTCTCATTTTACAGCCATTTTGTTGAAATTGACAATGGGAAGAATGTAATACAGGGCCATTTTGATGAGCAGGAGAGCAGCGAGAATTAGAATGAGAGCGGCGAAGGACGATAGAGTCTTGTGTAATTTGCTCTGACCTAATTGCAACATTATAAATTGAGCTCCCTTTCAGCGCCGTACCAAGGTCGGCTGCATATGATATATATCTGAATCATGCTAAATGGTGAAGTTTCGGTTCATGCTGCTATCACACTCTCCATCTTTATAAATGGAACAAATGTGTGAGAGTTGTTTGGCAGGTTTTTGGAGAAACAGTTTGAATTCCCACTGCTCAACTTTCAGACAGTTTGTCTTAAGACTCCAAGATTACGGCCCGCGACGTTCTCAACTCTGTTTATTTTGGCGAGCGCTACATATTGAGGGCTAGAGTGTCCAGGAACATTCGAGACACCCTGCCTGTTCATCGTGCTTCGCACTTTTAAGCTACGCCATCATGAATTGTTAGTCCAGTAATACTGCCCCGACGTTTTCAACAATGTTGAGATAATGATTATAAACCAAGAGACACACATGCACATGAGGATGAACTCCTGCCTCGTGTAGCCTCTGGTAGATAATTAGCATCTCTCACACGTGCTTAAGCTTGATTAAAACTCAGTTTACTGTGAGCTGCACTGAGAGGTCGCCATCTGTTACCTGCCGAGGCCACCATGAGATGTACTCCAGTCATAGGAAGCAAAGAAGGGTGGCGTTTTATGTGTGTGTGTGTGTGTGTGTGTGTGTGTGTGTGTGTGTGTGTGTGTGTGTGTGTGTGTGTGTGTGTGTGTGTGTGTGTGTGTGTGTGTTGCCATGAAGAAGAAATAGACGGGGCCCATAGTAATGGCAGAGATGGGTGAGGCATGAAGCATCAGAAAGCATTCTGCTCAATAACCGCTTTCTCTTGCTCTCTATGCTTCGTATATGTGGAGCCAAATCACATGTTTTTCTGTGTTGGCAGAACAATCTCCTGACTGCAGTTCGAGGAGTTGTGTTATTTAGTTGAACTTATAACCTTGCCACTACAGTTTTGGGAATACTTGTGTTTATACCTTGTTGTAAGATTGGAATTGTGAGAGCTCTGAGGCTTATGAAACCCCCATAGTGTGGGAAAGCAACTGTGCTTTTCCCCAAAATGTACATCAATCAAATCATGTTTTCCCCTCTAAAACTCTATTACATAATAGTACACCATAGCCGCAAGGTGTACATGTATATTTGTTATTTGTGTCATCTTGTGTCATGATATACCCAAGAATATTCGGGGCATGCGAGGAAGCATGCATCCAAAAGTCTCACCTATCTTTGTCGTCTTAGATGGAAAAGTTTTCTTAAATGTGCCACAGAGAAACAACATAAAGACAACTGAAATGTCTTTGCTTGCACAGAGTGAAAATCATTTATGAAAGCTTGACTGCATGCTCTCAGGGAGCACTGAATGATGTCAGGAAAAAAAAGCACAAAATGCATTAACACCTTTCTGCGCGTTACAGTACAGCTGTTACCTCTGGCTCTTTTAGTCTTGGTTGGATTGTGTGTATCAGGAGCTTACAGAATTCATATACAAGGTCACTAAATGATGATCCAAATCCAAATTCCGTCCTGCCTGGCCCGAACTTGTTATTTTATTTTGATGAGCGCCTCAGTTTAACAGCATACACCAGCAACTTCAGCAGCCCTGTAAAGTCACAGACCATGTTGTAAAGAATTTAACTATTAGTATTTGATAATCAGCTGTTGACTGCCTTTAGACGTTGATACAACTACTTGGATACTTAAAAATATATTGTACGGAATAATATCTTAAGGTCGAAATGTTCTCCGATGGAAATGTTCAAAAACCAGATCTCATTGGGTCATAATTGAATACCCTTGATCTACATGTTGTGACTGTATCCCTTTAAAAAGTTTGTATAGCAGAGAACAATTCTAAACCATCATGACATATCACAACCAACATTTGTGAAACATTTCAACCAATCCACTTCTTTTAACGAAACACAGAGCAATTTGGACCTGAGATGGAACAGAAAATAAGATGGAAAACAAACAAACGTGTCTCTCACAGCAAACTGTGTTCAACCTCCAAAAATAGAAACAATTTGGACCCATTTCTCACTGGATGAAAATATTCAAGTCAACAATTCACAATGAAAAATATTTCTGTTTTTTAACATATTACTGACCAGTATGATATGATGGCTGGCAAAGTAGACGACTTAAGTATTGGAAAAAAGGCAAAGCTGAATTAATTAATTTTACACATTGTGTGATTCTACCACAGTTCCACCATCATTACACCTTAGTACATACACATTGCATCAGCAATAATAATGTAATATACTGTATGCATCCCAGTATGCAATGTGACATGGCATTGAGGCCTTGTAGAAGCACACTAACACGCACAGGGATGATCTGCACCTATACATACATTGCCTCCCTCATTCCTCCAACATACCTCTGTGACTACCATCAAGCACTCCACCTCCAAGCATTACATATTTCAAGGAAAGGCATAAGAGGGGCGAACATATCCCTCCTTGAAATGGGCATTTTTAGGAGGCTAGTGATTGATGAGTTGATCAACAGAAAATGAACTGATGACTATTCCGACAATCTTCTGACAATCATCTCCTCCGAGCAAAAATGAAACTCAGAGAATCAACACCGTTTTTCATCCCAAAATGTCAACAAGAATTTTTCTCATCTTCTCTGACAGAGAACTGCATTTCTTCTGTTTTTGAAGACTTTGAGACGCCACCTCAGGGAATCGTGATGGACATTTTCCACAGCTTTCTAATATTATACAGAACAAACAATTCATTGATCAGTGGAATATGATTGGCATGTATGAAGCAGGAATGAAAATAGAATAATTGGCAAATAATTGTTGTTTTTTTTATTTGCATTGATGTCAATCACAGGGGGAGAAAAATCTATTGAAACATGTTTGTCACGAGAGATCCAAAAAGGCTTTGGTCTCTCACTATAATTCTCTTGATGTTGTCTAAGCACGGACTTGTAGCTTTTTGCCTCAATTGTTATTGCAGGATAGTTACATGATGGTAGAGAGTTGCTCCGAAAGAGTTTTGATACATGGTAAACTATTTTTGACCTCATGTTGTTTTAAATCTCTTCTTTAAATCTCAGAGGCAGGCTGGTATTTCTGTTAAGTGTTTTAGCGTTTGGCTCTTTCTGCATGCCTATGTGGCTTAAAGGAGCTCTTCTAATCTCAAGAGCAGGCACAATTTTTTCTGAGATATGCATGTGTGTGCGCAGATGAGTGTGTGTGCACTTAGCTTTTATACGTCTTATTTCCACAGAATTTCTTTTCAGTCGCAGTTTGAGAGCAGTGGAGAGGCTGGAAACCGCGAGGAGACAGAAATCATTTGAGACTTCAGCGATTCAAGGCCCGTGGAAGTGTACTCACAGTTTGGCACAATTAGTACCAAAAAGGGTCCCTGCTTGACAAATTAGCACACAAATGTCAGCCGGTAGTTTAGCACATTCACAATGAGCCCTTGCAAATTAGCACATATTTAGAGGAGGGAGCTGGCGCATTATTATAAATAGAGAGAGCTGGGCAAATTAGCACATCTGTTGCCAGTGCTCAGATTTAATACACGTTATATGATCACTGGTTTCCAACTTGGCACTGGCAGTGGATTGAGGGTGGTGGCACAGATTTCTAATTGAACACTATATGTGTGTGCTCATTATAGCAGATAGATGGGATTGACCTTTTGGCAATGCTATTGCTAATTATCAGGGTTAAAGTCAACTTTTGTGTATCTCTGAATCTCACAGGGAGGTGTGCATTTTTAAATTCTCCCCATCAGTCACTTGTGCAGGACTCAGTTGTTTCTTACCTGACAGTCCTGTTTAGTCTCAATCTTTGTGGTGCGTGATTGTGTGTGTTCTTATATGTTGCTTCAAGTGTGTGAGTCACCCGGAGGCTTAGTGTCCGACGGTGGCAGGTGACAGTCCAGTGTCAAGAGGCTTTAGGGAGACACAGGGGGATTCAATTCCTGAGAAATAAACACACAACAAGCCAAACAAGTTGGATAACAAGAGCTAAACTGCTGTTCAAATAAGCTGCTTTTTAATGGTTTCATGTCCACTTTACTCTAACAGAGCGCTTGATTGTTTGCTGACTCACTGGGTTGCTCGTTTGTTGTTGTCTTTTGTTTTCAGCTGGTTTTCTTTGCTGAAAGATCTTTTTCTTTTAGCTTTTTATGTCATGAACTTTCCTGCTCAGGGAATTCTATTGTCTCCTTATCATATCATAATATTTCACTCCATAGCGATTACTTCTATGTCTCTAATTTAATTTAAGTTTGGCACTTAAATAAGTTTACCAGACCCAGCCAAGATCTTTATCAAGTGTCTCTACAGAAAAATGTTACTCTATTAACCAAGTTTACTGCTTTCCTTATCATGCTCTTACACAACCAAAGGCCTGCAAGATAAGATCTCTGAGCCCTAGCCAGAAAAGAAGTAGCTGCTCCAACACACTGTGATGATGTATCACCTGCGTTCAAAATGGAATTAAATTGTGTGTTTCTCTCCACATTCGCATGTAGATTATATCGGAGATGATTGGCAAAGAAAATATTTTTTTTATGAGAAATAAAGTTTTATAGCAGAACTTTGTGATGTTGAAAACAGCTTGAATATATATATATATATAATTTATTTTTTGTCAGAATATGCAGATGTTTCGTATTTTTTATATCACTATAACAACTAGCGAGCATCCTGCACAGTTTTACATGGGCTATAGTGAGATTTCTGGGGATCTTTAGGGAGAAACAGAATTGACCCTCATGCAGCAAAGGAAGGTCAGTCCAACACAAGGGAAGCTACAGATTAATGACCAGGGGCGGTGACTCTCTGTGGGCCTTCATGCATCATGTCCCATTCACCGCCAAACATGTCAGGGAGCGCCCCCACTGGGAATTTGGGAGATATTTACGGAGCATTTCCATCACTTTTGCCCCTTTCCAATTGGCTCTGAGCTCTGATCCTCACAGGCTGAAAGACGCAGGGAGACAGAAACAGGCCGGGTCGTGATGTGTAGGGGTCTTTAAGCCTATAACTGAGTGTTTTCATGCGCGTACCTGGGCCACTGCCCTAGCGACAGGGTTGCTCGCTGGTTGCCATAGCACCCACCCTACAGCTCACCGCCATCCTGCAGCTGCGCTGCTGGTCATTAGTCACTCAGACAGGCCGTATGCACTATCACAACGTCCTTCCTCTTCCAATCAGCCTCTCAACATCCAAAACTGCAGAGGACTCTCAGCTATAGAATACTGGTAGATGCATGAGTAGCCATGGCAACATATCTGACTCTCATCTCGCTGAGTACAAGTGAGCATCCTTTTGTTGAGAGAGCTAATTGTGTTTTCATTCATGCTTTAGTGAGTAAGCTTTTTCTATACGTAGTAAATATAGTCTCTGTTTTCTTAATTATAGTGTGCTGAAGTTCAAGATATATAATATTAGTTTAATCTTTTTTCAGAATGTGAGCTGCAGAATAATGCTTTATATCTTTTGGGTGATGCTTTTTTGGGCACCTACACAATTTTTTTTCCATCTCTATTTCTTATGATGCATGTCCTTGAGAGGTTAAAGCAAATAAAGAATTTTAAGTTGAGTCAAAATCTTTTACTTTTGGTCATGTTTTCTAATTTTCCATCCAAAATGCATTTGAACAACTGTGAGCAAATATTAAGAAAGGAATCATATGTGCAAAGAGGTACTCCCTCCCACACTGCTTCTTCATTTCCACTTTCTTTACAGACTTTCTCGCTCCTTCTTTCTCTCTTCCTCGCACACATTTTACACACACTTACACAAACACACACTTAGACACTCAGATCAACGGGCCTGTTTCCTCGTCTGGGTGATTATCCGGCTCATAACTCACTGAGAGCTTTCACTTGCACTATAATTCACACCAATCCCAATGATGGCGGCTCCATAATTCACACGCACACTGATTATCTATGCTGTAACTCACACACCTGCAATCAGACGGACCACAACACCCAGCAGTGGGAAGAGGATGGACAGATAGATGACATAACTAAGTGTTGATGGACATTAAGCAAGATAAATTAACGATAGACTTTTTTTTTTTTACTTTTCCTTTATCAGATAACTGTTGAGACAACTAAATGAGTTCCTGAATCAAGTTCATGACATCTTAACCCATGGAGACAAACACTGTCATTAATATTAATGTATCAATGTTTTATTTCCTCTTGTATCGTATTGAATCACGTCATGGGATGGTGTTTGATCCTTTCTTAACCTTTTCCATCTAGAGACTGGGTTGATCTGATCTAATATTGCTATCGTAATTTACACAGATCTCTCTTTAAAGATATTTAAACTAAACTTCCAACCAATCTTCTACATGACGATAAACAGACATGATTTGTATTCCAAATTAGAAATGCAATGCCGGTTTATGCAGCCTCACACATAATACCAACAACATTAATCACAATATTTGTAATGATTTCAAAAAACATTTGGGAAGCAGCATCTGCATCGGTAAATATGTGTCGGCGTCTGAGCGGAACTGAAAAAAAGTGGATCGGTGCATCTCTATTTGTATCTGTAATGTAATGTGTGTGTTATATTACTTAGAGAGTCAGATCATATCCTTTTGTAATATATCATGTCATAGTGTAACATCTCTTATCAATATCAAAGTATTGTTTTCTATTGTATCAATTGGTATTGTATCACGTCACCGTATTTTATTTGCTCATCTCTTATCCTGTTGTATCCTCTGCAGTGTATTATCTCCGATCATATTTGATAGTGCCATCATATCACAACCTTTTGTATCGTATCGCGTCATCCTGTATTGTATCGTTTGTATTGCACCCTATCATAAGACCAGTGCTGTTCAGTATAGTATCGTGACCTCCTGTATTTTTCTTATAGTATCAAATGGTGCAGCGTGGACTTGTATAAAATCTCATCACATCGTGTGTATCACTCTAAATATGACATTTCTCTGCATGATTACATTATCTTGAGGTATCATGTGGTGTTTGAGCATGTTGTTCAGTACTGAACGCTGTTGAATAGTTTATATCTCATTTCATGTCATGTCATATTCATATTATATGTTGCTTTTTTTAAACGCATAGAATCCTGAAATACTCAGAATACATTATTAAAGTAACTTTTTGGAGCACTAAATCCCAAAAAAACAATTGCAACGGTTTTGAGTGCACTGTCGATCTCTTTTGTCGCATCTTTAGAAACCTGACATGGCCCTTTTTTAGGACCTAACTGAATGTTCCCTCTCTGTGTTCTCTAAGGTATATGCTTTCCTTTTTAACCAGCATGTGTATTGTGCCAAAGAAAATCTGATGAGCATAACTTAATACCCTTCTGCTCATTTTCATACTCTTGAACAAGCCAGCGGAGCTCAGTGGGTTCCCTCAGGGCAGTAGAGTAATAATTATCTATTAGGTCAGGCTGACATGATTCCAATCATCTTTAATGGTGAATCTCGGCTCTTCGTTCCTTTTGGAGATTAATGTGCCATTTTGGTGAAATGAAATGCCTTGAATAGCTGCATGTTCACATCACACTGCTGCATTTCAGGAGGACTGACACATGAAAGCCTAATTATTGGAGCTCGCCGAGTCAGACTGAACAACTAAATACACTTAAGTGCCTTTATGAGTTTGTGCTGTGCGATGATCTCATATTCTCTGTCCCTTCATTTCATTCGACAGTCATCTGCTGAACTACAAACACCGGCAACTACAAAAACCGCCATATCATATACGAGAGTGATGACAGTGATAAAGATCTTCTTTGCCCTCCTCTACTTCCTTTCTCTCACTCCCTGCCATGGCTGTAGCTGCTATTTTTGGCCTCCCTGTCTATTATTGTACATCTCTCGCTTTTTTCTGTAGTCTTTTAAAAGCGCGTCACTCTCTCTGTCTTTTTGTCTCTCAGTCTCGCTTTTTTTCTCTTGCACTCCGTAATTGAATCGATAAACAGGCTTTGAACTTTTTTTTTTTTCCCAGGATTTCGTCAAACCGGCTCTCTGTCCTTAGAGAGGACAGGAGCCGTGGACAGACTGCTGAACTCTGCTCTCTGCTCTCAATGTGGGTTTTTTTCTCCCCCATTTCTTTTTCTTTTTTTCTTTTTTTTTAAGCAGGTTTCACAACCAACCATTTCATCTTTTTTTCCCCTCTCCCCTCATCTATTCTCCTTTGAGTGTTATTTCTTTAAAGACTTTCTCATCGTTCAGTACCCCCTTTAAGGTGTACCGTTTTGTCATGTTTAATTTGAAAATTAAAAGAGGTTGCTTGATTCTATATCGCTTTTACATACACATTTTCACTGTGGATGTTTAAACATCCATTATATGCAAGAAACGACTCCCAACCTTTTGCCCTTGCACCTTCTTTTATCCAAGGAAAGCTGAGCACCCACCCTAACACCCGTCTGAACTCACTTCAGAAAAAGTCAATGAGTATGACTACAAACTTGTTCTTCTTAAAAAAACACATTTGAATACATTTCCCTGTAATTTTTAAACATGAATCTATATGCAAATGCAAATTTATCAACTGCAGAACAGAACACGGGTCAGAGGTTGGAAACCAATATCCTAGAGCATATTTACCCAGGACTTTAACTAATGATGGATTTGTGATTCTGTGTATTCTCACAGGTCACAGTTAAACCTGACATCCTAGGTTCTGGCTCACTGATAACTGCTTGTAGATGACACACTGAAAGGTTTGCCAAAACACACAAAAATATGATTTTGACTGCAACATGGAGCCAGATTTATTATCTTTTTTTTTGGGGGGGGGGGTGTGATCGTCAAATGGTGGCAGGAAATGTATTTCTTGACATAAGTTGTTTTAACGAGTCCCATTTGTCGCGGCTTCATTTAGGACTCTGCACAAGAGTGACACACCATCTGGAGCTTTAATGGTTGTTGTTCAGCTCAACATAATTGACAAGTCTGATGGGAGCTGTTTGACGTCGACAACACCTAACTCTGTGTGGTAAATAATATTGTATGGCATGGCAAAATGGTGTGAATTGTTGGGTTTTATCTTTGATAATACTGAGCAATCGTGAGGTGTGATTTTTGTACGCCTGTAAGGTAACAAGGGTTTTTAGGCAGGCACAGCATGAAATTCTCATCAGAAAGCTCTTCTATTACAATTTAACAACAGGGGAATACAAAGAAGAATGAACATGTGAACCTCTGAGTCGATATGTTCTAAATTAGTGTTATTTAACAAATGTGAATGTTTTTATCTCAATTTCTCACTTGACTTCTCCTTCACAATCTGTCTTCTTTCCTTTCTTCAACACTTGTAATAGAGTTTTGGATTTTCCCATGGCTTAGATTATTTCTACATTTGTCTGCTCTAATTTCTCAGCTCCTTGCGTTCCTCTTTTTCCTCTCTTTACTGAGAATCACTGAAATCAATGGGACAAAATTGAAGTGTGAACCTTTTTATCAAAGCGGAGCAGGGGAGTTAAGAAAGGGCAGCCACCCCTGAACTCACCTCCCCACGCAACTAATTGCCTATAATTACACAGCTGACTGCCACAGAATGCAAATCAGATGAGATCCGATGGGCCAATCCTTACTGTAAATCTGTTTTATGTCAGTGTGCAACCGAGCTGTGGCGAGCACACAGCATCGATAATATGACAGAACATTGGAGTGGTAAAATGACAGAACGGCTTGAACTGCAATCCCCAGCATCATATTGATCATTAGGCTGACTGTTGCTTGTGTTAAGGATTCTATTGCATTCACAGCAGGAAGAAGTGTTTTCTCAGAGCTCTGTCTCTGTTTTTCTCCTCAGGAGGAATATTTGAATCCATTGAGAGCGGCCCCTCCGGAGCGGAGGAACTCGCCTTTAAATTTGCCTTGAACACAATCAACAGGAACCGCACCTTGCTCCCCAACACCACCCTGACCTATGACATCCAGAGAATAAACATCTTCGACAGCTTCGAGGCCTCAAGAAAAGGTGAGCCTGAGTAGGAGGGCAGGACATTTTGATGAAGCAGTGTTGCATCAAATTGTTTTTTCATTTTCTACACAAGTTAAATTAAAACATATTCAGAAAAAAAAAAAAAATGTATTTCTTATTTGGCTGGCGATAGAAAAAAAATGCCTTCATAATCATTCAAATGAATACATTCAAAACTCAGTTACAAAATGTTCCTGCAAACCAATTTAAAAGTCTGCTATTGACTGTGTGCTTATCCAGCTCACAGATTATGTAAATTGAACATTAACTACTAAAGATTGGAGAGAAACACAGCAAGTCAATAAAGACAATCACATTATGTGTCTGAAATAACACTCGTTCAATATACAGCACACTTTATTCATGTTTTCTATTATGGCAGTCACATCTTTCTACAATTTCTTTGACCCATTTGATGTGAACAAAAGAGACGTAGAGGTATATAGCAGGAGGATTTATCGTCAACAACACATCACCCACTAAAACCCTGAAACAGTATCATAAAGGAGAACACAACAAGTCATTGTAATGCAACAGTCGTCATGCATAGTACCATTTTACAGGGAGATAGACTGTAGTAGCTCAGTCAGTTGGGACTTGGGTTAGGAACCGACCAGTAATGCTTATAATTCACTGATGCTTGAGTCAGGTTATAGATGTTGTAGATGTTTCATTCAAACCACAGTGGACTGTTTGAAAAAGGGGATAATATGTCCTCTTTAACAATTCAGTGCTTATTTATTTAGTAGTACATGAGAAGACAACACAGTGATTATGGACTTAAGTCAAAATAAGTCAAAATAAAACAATCTGAACTGTCATTACAGTGCATTTTAAAGCAGTCAACAACAAGTGTTTGGCAAAAAATAAATTATAGCTTAACAGTGTCCTTGCATAAGATAGCATGCAATCTTTGAGGTATACCAAAATGTTTAATGCATTTCCTTTCTCATTTAAAAAAAGTCTTGACATTTTTTTATATTTATTTATTTTTATTTTGAAACCTGCAATTGAACAGTTTTTCTCACTGGCCACTTCTGACCTACCTATACTTAAAAAGTGCAGCATTTTTTATAATTTTTTTAGCAACCTACAGCTACTACAGACAAGTGGACATTTGTAGCACATTACCTGACAACTAAGTGGACTAAATTGAACCCCTACATTTAAAATCCTGAATAAAAACGGATTTCTTCTTTTGCCTTCCTTCCAGCATGTGACCAGCTTTCCCTTGGCGTGGCGGCCATTTTTGGCCCCTCACACAGCTCGTCTGCCAATGCGGTCCAGTCCATCTGCAATGCTCTGGGAGTGCCCCACATTCAGACCAAGTGGAAGCACCAAGTGTCAGACAACAGAGACTCGTACTATGTCAGCCTGTTTCCAGACTTCTCGTCACTCAGCAGAGCCATCCTCGACCTGGTGCATTTCTTCAAGTGGAGAACCGTCACTGTTGTCTATGACGACAGCACAGGTACAGGTACAGTCATGTGTCTGTCTTTATCTTCCAGTCGTGCCTGCTTCTGTTTTGCATGATGAGTGTGATAATGTTGAAACTCTGCAGCCTTTCATGCCCCCCAAAATGGCACCAGGTGAACTGGAAAAAGGAGCCCTGCTGCTGCTGCTGCTGCTTCGAGTTCAGCTTGTGCTTTGTAACCTGTCAAGTTAATTCATAAATCAATAGCTTACTGTTCTGCCTCAGTCCTGCAGGTGCTGCCCATGTCAGTCTTCCAGGAGAGTGAGCAGCAGCAGAGGAAAAGAGAGAACCATGTTACCCAGAATGACCCAATGTCTCTTCAGATTAATCCAATGCAGAATTGTAGTATGTGGGGGCCTGACAAGCGACATTAATAACACAGAGAGACACTTGATCTCTGAGGGTGGCTATCAAATGTGTCTGCGAGCCATTTCGGCTGTCCTGTGACTTTGTGGAGTGGCGCTTAATGTACGTTGTTAAAGGCGAGGCGTATTTTAGCTGAAGTGAAGTGATATTTTTATGAGGTAAAGCATAATCACTCCAGACATATAACAATATTCAAATTCTTTCTCGCAATTTATGAACCATTTGGAATGATGTGGATGACAACTTAATGTAAGTAACTGAGAAAGAGTTAAGAAGAGGTTTTAGACAGGTTGAATAATGATTTACGCCCTCGGTGGAACAAACGAGTGTTGTTGTTGACAGTCATAAATTAAGCTGCTGAATAGAATCCCCTGTTCTGTTCTTTCTTTTCAAAGTGTGGCTGATAGTTGGCTCGATCTACTTTGAGAACAGGTGCATTCATTTCAGTAAATCCTGCATCCACTCTGGGATAACCTCGGATGTTATCCCTGTGACTCGACCCACTTGCCACATTTTTCTGACTCATCTTCTTGACCTCTCCTCACTTGCTGCCTTGGAGCTCTGTTACGTTAACACCCTCATTCTCCTGCACACTGCCCATGTGAGATGCCAAAAGGTAACCTCTCACCTCTCTCCCTGTCAGATAGGAGTGGCTCAAGTCTCCACAGCGGACCGTTTCCCCTGTAACACACCTGACGCCCTGAAAAGTGTGACAGCTGCATCACTGCATTGCTAACCCCCCCCTTCCCCGCTTCCACCTGGTCCCAGGCTGTAATCACACAGCTTCATGCTCCAGGGCCCCGCACTGCTGATTGGAGCCTATCTGACGGCTGGCAGGAAAAACTATCGGAGGGTATAAAATATTCACACACAGCCGTTAGAGGATCCAGGGGGGAAGTCTGAAGGCATTAGCCAGATCCCCCAAACATCCACGCTGACAGAGTTTCCCAAACGTTGAGCTCCCTTGACAGATATTTTTTTTCTTGCTTAACACCTCCCAAAGTGTCAGTTTGAACAAAAATAGGGAGTCGTGGACATGCCCCAGAGTAGGGATCTATTGGGATTACTTGAGGAAAGCTCAAGGTGTTTTCACTATTCCTCTCTACAATGGTGCTTTTCACAACAAGACCTGCATGTTCCTATTTCACACCAATCTTTCTGTAGGCCGCAGGGAGACCTGGCCCCACTCACAGTAAGACCATTAAACTGCTCACCCTGCACTTCATTTCAAAATAAAAAATAGGCTGAGCTATCTTAAAGTGGTTCCACAAAAAGGGGGGAAAAAAATCCTATCTCTCTCCAGTTCCCTCTCCAACTATCCACGCTGCTCCATCCATTTTTATACCCATGACAAGTAATCATCTCTCCCATCAATCCGGCCTCTTTCATCCCTGCACTCTGAAGTTCTTTACTGAGGGTGAAACTCATTGTAATCTCATCACAGTATCTCCCGGAGAGCTTTCTACCTGAGCGTGTGGTCGAGAAATGAAAGGTGAAGATTGTAGCTCAATATGTGACGGCCCACATCAGCTCCCCAGGGGGACAGTACAAGCTGGACAAACAGAGCAGCTCTCATCAGAACACCTCTGAAGTGTGTGTGAGAGAGATCGGAGAGGCAGGATTGACCACAGCTTTCCATCAGGATGAAATTGAACCTATTCCATGATGCAGTATGGTATCATGGAAGAAGAGAGAGAAACATTTGGGAGGCTTCTGTGGGATTGTTAGTTTCTGTAGGCGGTTGCAGATCGAGGTTGTATTTTGTTCTTTTTGGTAAAAAAGAGAGCAATGTGCTGGGTTGGTGTTAAATTGTCTTGATAGGTCTGAAGCAGTGTGTTTGCTTGCCAAGCATGAGTAGGAGGATCAATAGACTGAGGATTAGGAATGAATGCATATGAGCCGTTTTCTGCTGAGGAGACCTGAATCCAGTTGGTTTTTGTGGCCTCCGCACCGTCAGAGATACTTCAAAATGGCAGCAGATCAAACACACTGTGTTGCTGCATCTTTCAATTCCCCTTTTCACGCTATATGTATCCTCTTTTGTCTGCAGGTCTCATTCGACTGCAGGAGCTGATCAAGGCACCGTCCCGATACAACATTCGTTTGAAGATCCGACAGCTGCCCACAGAGACCAAGGACGCCAAGCCACTTCTGAAGGAGATGAAGAAAGCAAAGGAGTTCCATGTCATCTTTGATTGTGGACATGAGATGGCTGCCTGGATCTTAAAACAGGTATGAACCCGACTTGATGATACATTTTTTCATACTGTTTGATGTCACCGAAAAGTAATAAATAATAAGCAAATAAATAATGAGTGGCAATGACATCAATAGTCATATGAACGAATAGTTAAAAATATACAAGTGAAACCATTTTAATGATTTTATTGGCCATGTCAATATTTCAGTCAGGAGAGACTTAATTGAGAATCAACATTTAATTATTAACAATAAAATGTTCAACAATTTCAGAATGTAATGTGCAAAGCCTTGTGTGGGGGCTAGAATCCATCCATGACAACTTCATGTATTTGGAGAGGTAATGAGGCCGATGCATGATAGGATACCCCTCTGGAGTCTAGACATTAGTGGTGGTGGTGAAGAGAAATGGAGGCTGTGATGAGAAGTGGGTTACAGCCTGAATCTACTGAGCTGGATGGAGGTGTTGGTCGCACAGAAACAACAGAATGGCTGTGGGAGAGGGAGACTGTTTTTAGCTATTGACGGCAGCAGGATGATGAGGCAGAGTCTGGTTGGTGAATTATGACAAGATAATGAATGATTTAAGTGCAACACTTTAGTAACAGTTCATAAAAAGTTTCTTTTTTTCTTTTTGTTTATTTGACTTTAAACTTTGTACCATTTTTACAAATCCATGTTTAAACCAATAATGCTGCTGCTGTATTAGCCATCTGGCCAATGTAAAAGCTTTTTACCAAAGTGATTTCACAACTAATAGAGTTTAACAAATTGTCAAAATATATGAGAATCTTTTAGCTAGCTACAGCTGAAAATGAGGACAGTATGAACACAGAAGTTAGCATATCTTTGTATTTACATGGCTTAGGAGATACGGCATGGCCCCTATTTAGCTAGCTAAGTACCATATCATAAAAAGAGAAATACTGTTATTAGCAGCATTCAAAGTTAGATACATATTTCAGACTTTAACCATTTTAAAAATTAAATTAAGGTTTTTACAATCGCTTGAAGTAATGGAAGCTAGTTAAAATAGGTAACAATAAGTTTTCTTATTGATGATGATGAGTCATGACCCAAGCTAACCTGGCCATGTAAACAATCTATAGGTAGCTTTATCGGCCTTGCTAAGCTAAGTCTTGAAATCTACAAAGATTGTAATTTATAATTTTGTCTGCATGTGTTTTTTTAATAATAGCCGCCTCTCACCAGTTGATTTGATCAGAATAACTTGACAATGTTTTTAGAGGAGCTAACTGGCTGCATAGAAAGTTTCATTTTGATATTGTACAAACCATCAACAGACACTTGCCTATGATGAATTGTAGCCTATGCTGTTTCCATATTAATACAAAAGTATAATTAAAAACTATATCTTGTTAATGATTGTCAAAATGGAATTCTAAATCAATATCTTGTTATCTAACAAATCAAATTCTAATAATTGGTTCTATTATTCCACTAATTGTTAGTTCATTTATATAATTGAGACAATTTATGCATATGATTATTTGTTTCATAAGTTTTTTTTGAAGGTCAATGTGAGAACAGTCTGCTAAATTTATGGGCAAGATGAGTCATTTTATCTTTGAGCCTCCTGGATTGAATTAAAGCTGAATTAACTGCAGTCCCAAAATTTACATAATTTCTCCCCTCGCAGAAACACAGACTCACTTCTTAGTGCATCCACTCAAAGTTAATTCATAATGTATCTGTGTTAAAACAACAATAAAATGCTCTCTGCATCGCTGTTTCTCTCTTGAAGCTCTAACGCAAATGTCTTTGATACCTACTTTATGCTCAGTGCATCTTTAATTCCTCTGTAGAATATTAGATCTCTTCTTCTGACCCTCATAATGGATACTCTCCATCGGACAATAAAGGTTTTTTAATTAGAAAGTCTAATTCTGCTCACAGGCATGTTAAATTCATTTAACAGGGGCACATAATTTATGAGAATAGTGGGGGTTCTTATTGAATTGAAGGCTTCTCAAAGGAACAGCGCATGCTTGATTTCTTAATATAGCTGTGTGTCTACGACAAGCAACAAGGAGGATTATTTATTGATGTTAATACTTAGGAGTCATAACAAAATATATACTGCATGTCAACAGTCTATTGCAATGCCTCTTCCTTGCATTAGAAAATAATAATTTAGTGTGCTTTTACAGAAATAAGTTTTCAAAAGATATAGAGTTAATTGTTTGCCTTTCGCAGGGAAAGGGGAACTGTGAAATAAACAAGCTCACATCCATGCAACCAACACTTGTTGTGTGAACATTTTCTAATTAAAAAATATTTTTGGCAGCTACTTTAGATGTGTCATGTTGAGCTTTTGTAAGATGTTAAGTTAGGTGTTTAGCTTTGTGGAGTTAGTTCAGACCCCCCCTGGTGTCCTGTAATGTAAAACTTTTTTCGCCGCCTCATGGCCACAGCCAGAGCAGCTTCACAGGTTAGATAAAGAGTAAATAAAGAGCTTAGAGAAATGGATACTATGTAATAAGCTTATTAATGCTTGATTTTTTTTTGTAAGCTCTCACTATTCTTTTCTTCCTGTAGGCCCTGGCCATGGGTATGATGACCGAGTACTACCATTATATTTTCACGACCTTGGTGAGTTTTATCTTAAAGTATTACACTTTCATTTCTTTATTGTTTTACTTGTTTTATTGTACAGCACTATATACTTGATAATATGTGTAGTTCGAACAGTTTTCTATTTCTGGGCTTACTGAAATACAAATGTTAACCTCCTCTTCCTTCCTGCAAAGCAAAAATACGTCTAAATTCATTTGTCTGATTTTTTTTTCTTTTCTCAGAGAAAAATAGAAACGAAACATGAAGCCAATTATATCAAATTATTTTCATTTTGTGCCAGACGTTTTAACCTGCACTACAACCAGAATTAGAGTTATAAATAAATGTCCCTGAAAAGCTGGCACATTGTCATCTGCTTGTTTATGAGTATGCTCTCTTTGTTTTAAGGTGTTCTGAAACTTTAGTTTATTTTCTGAATTCAACAACAACCTTTTCACCCCGCCTTGCTGTCTAAAACCACGAGAGCAGGAAACAAAAGCTGTTGGATATATTTTATTCTGACTCCAGCAGTGCTTGAAGTTCTCCAAAGTTCTTTGATCTAGCCACTACAAAGATGACATGCTATCATTGCTGAGCCCAGAGAACAGAAGAACAAGAGCTCAGATAACAGCCCTGAGTAAATGAGACTGAGGCCCATTTGGTCCATTATAGCAAACAAATTAGATGCTGTGTTTGTTTGGAGCACAATTGGAAAGGCTCAGGAAAAGGTTAGAAAAAACTGACCTTAAAACAGACAGTTACCAGTGCAAAGGGCGTTCAGCTATATCTTGTGCACCCACATAAGGACCTGGCTAGATGAAAGGGAAGTGAGTGACAGCAGGTATGTCATTGGGATGGGAAAGAAAGCGGTGATTATAGGGCTCTTTCCACCGCATGCTGCTGCTTGTAACGATGGAAACATGCCTGCTTTAACATCAGCCAGTGTTTGGCAGGCCACAGTTCTGGCCAAAGCTTCTGTGTACTGGTACTAAGCCATCCGTGCTGTTTTTCCGAATAGGACGGCAAACATTGACCGTGGCAACCTCATTCTGCGTCCATCACCTGCTGTTGCTCTGTCAACTGTGTTGTCACATCCCAGAGACATCTGCCTGGTGAGATGCCAGAGATGCTGTATGCAGCGGACAATTGGGTTGTCCTTTCACTTCCACATGATAGATGGCAGTCTACCAAAAGCCTTCCTTTAACCTTGAAAGGCTTTCCTTAATCATGGCTACTGCCTCAGCATGAAATAAAATAACTCATGAAGCACCTTCAGCTGCCCTCCTCTGCCCTCATTTATTCTGATAAAGCTGCCACTCAAATGGCTACTCTAATTATTGAGGACAGATCATAGGCAGTGTATAAGAGGTAGACATAGCCTCTGTGTCTGAAAAAGGAAGTCAGTGCATAAATGATTTAGAGCTGCATTCTTTCTAATGGCCAGCAGATTGTAACTCAATTTTTTTTGCTTGAAAAGATGACTGCTTTTTGGTGAGTCGAAGAAAATGACATTATTTATTACATATTAGCAAACGTTTTCCTTGCAACGTTATGGTCTAAAGCGCTAGCTTAAATTTTCCAATTATATAGTATCATGTTCATTTTTAAATAGCGTTCATTCTTAGGGGCCTGGCTAGTGTTTCATTGAGAACTCACAAGCATGATAACTTCAAAAAATGTCTTTTGTATCATTTAGGTGTACTTAGACATACTGATGAGTCTGCTGCTAAATGTTAGTACTTTGATTAAGGCTTTAGCCAAAATTAGCATCTCAATTCAATTTAAGTTAGAAACGCAACTTGCTAACCAAGCTCGCATTTTTTTATCAATTTCATTGTTTATATAGGGAAGTACTGTAAGTTTGAAGCGGTGAACTGATGACACACACTACAACACTTATATAAAGCTAAAGCTAAGCTGACTTACATCGCCCGTCCATAGATGGGACTTTAGAATACATAAAATTCTGCAACAAATGCACAAGAAACAGAAAAAAAAACTGAACTCAACAATAAAACAGATAGACAAATACAAAATGAGCTCAAAACATCATCCGTCTCCAAACTGTGTTACTCAAAAAGAATTAGGATGGCCTCATTGAAAATGTTGAAGGCCCACGTCAGCTCCCCAAGGGGACAGTACGAGCTTGTTCGTTGGATACCTCCACTTTTATACAGTCTATGGGAAAGATGCAAGATGTACCATAGTTGCACACACATAAGAATACATTGATTTATCGGCAGCACATTTTTAATATTTCATCTTTGTGTCTACAGGATCTTTTTGCCCTTGACATGGAACCATACCGCTATAGTGGAGTCAACATGACCGGGTTCCGCATCCTCAACACAGAAAACTCTCAGGTGTCGTCAATCATCGAGAAATGGTCAATGGAGCGACTACAAGCTCCGCCCAAACCGGACTCAGGTCTGCTGGATGGATTCATGACGGTAGGCAGCGATAATCTTTTAGGTGTTGCTAACGTAACACACATGATGTGCTGTTGGCGCACATAGCTATTATTCATTTTAATTCACCTAAATGACCAAATCAATTGAAGGCCATAACGTAACAGCCTCTTTCAGAGTTTTATGCCGCAGGCGCTCGTGTTTATATAGAGTGATCTCTGAAGCGAGGTGAGCATAGATTGAACAAAAGAAATCAATGCTGTGAAATATACAATAGTTTGAGAGGATGAATGAAGGAGCTCCAGTTGTCAATCACAAGCCCCATGGTGCATGGCTCCTGGGGAGGGCACGGGAGCAGCCTGAACGCCCCTCTGAGTAGAGCGTTCGGGTTGGAGCTCCGGCGTCTAAATGTTCAGTAATGAGCCAGTGTGAATGGTAATAGCCGTTTATCTGCCCTCCTGCCTCTTTCAACTCTCCTCTGGGAGTGGGGCCAAAATATGACAATCTGTCAGTGTTCATGCAGAGAGAGGGAACAAATTGGATGGAAATTATGGCCTTGGTTTTTTTTAGGATGGCTTCCAAAAACGCATGGGATGAGGTGATTTGAAAGTGAAAGAGGGAATGCGGCTCGTCATGGACATTCAAGGTCCCTCTCTGTGGGTCTGTTGTTGTAAACAGTCAATTTACTCCACCTCCCTCGCAACACCTTCCTTGCAGACAAACACCTTTTTTTCCCCCTTCTTGCAGCCAGCCTTTTCTTTCTTTTTGCCAAATTGAAGACGTGGTATCAGAAATAAGTGCAATGAAAGAAGTGACTTTACATCAAAGACTTGAGGACAAACCTTTGAATCAGGTGCCTATTCATTCATCCACCACGACTTTAATTAGTTTTCAAAAAAAGAAGGATAAAAACAGTTCTAGAAATTAAAGGATATATGTTTTACTTTTCTAAACAAATATATATTACTGCACTACAGTGAAACATTTACTTTAACTCATACATTGCAGTTAATTATATAATAGATCACATTTTATTTCCCTCAAACAAACAGCATCTGTTTGCCATAGGCTCTCCAATGCACAAACAACAAGAATAGCAAGTCTATATGCAAAAAGATAAATGCATCATGCAAAGTGGTTAAATCACTTAATTTGTTTTCCTCGACCGGAAATGAGTGCAGAATGCTGGATTGATTAATTACTTTGCATGAATCACTTTGTCAGATCTCATTCTACATATTGACATATCTCACTGGACTAGAACCAGCGTTAAAGAATAAATTATGCATCCAAAAGACTCCAGCGAGCTTGATAAAGCACTTCATTAGAGTGCTCTATTTATGAATCCCAGCTCTGATGTGTTTTATTCTTCAGAGGGTTCCACCCTAAGAGGATCCATTTTAATGAGTGAATGGAGAAATAGCAGCACAAGTATTAAAAACATTGTCATTTTAATTGTGTAATAAAAGCATAATGGGGCAGCTGGTTATTTTAAAACAATAGCCTGTTCCTACATTATAAATGTATGGCTTAAGATAATATTGGGTTTCTCTACAGCTCCAATGCGTTTAATTAATTTGCAGAGTTGCCTGACATTTATGCCACCGTTCTCTGAGCTCAGGAGCCACCTTGAAGGGTATCATTGGATTAAAGTGTAAGTGTGTGTGTGTGTGTGTGTGTGGTGTGTGTCTGTGTGTGTGTGTGTGCGTGTGCGTGCTTGACCTTCCACCCGCCCACGACCCCTCCCGCCAACCTTTTATTTCCTCTCTAGCAAAAAGCCTGCTCTTACTCTCTGCATCACGAGAACCTCACTGTGCTGCGCTTAGTGACCAGGCAACAGTTGTGTAGCAATTGTTACCAGGACAACGGCCGGCCGTGTCACCTTGTGATTTCATGAAGGATTGATTGACTCAGATGTAGGGAGGAGGGAAGGTACTGGTAGCTGGTATTAGAAAAGAATGGGTTTAATGAGGAAGTGGAGAAAAAGAGGGGGGATGGGGGAGGGCGTTAGGAGAGTAAAGAGGTGCATGTGATGTTTTCTCACGCCGCTAGGCCGGCATTAATGCAGGGCGGTGTATAATCACAGTGACACTGGGTGCCTTGGGTGAGGCCGAGTGTTGTCTCGGGAAAATATGCATAATGAGAGGTCCCTCTTTTGCAGCCACAAAACACTCGGCTCCTTTTTCTTAACTCTGTCTGTCAGAGGTATCTGTGATTTGGAGGGCAGCATATTAAGAGTAAGGATGCTAATTAGTGTGGTGCATGTAACCCCAGAGTCATTTCAGTTCAAACTGTTGGAACCCTCTATCTTCTTGAGAATTAATAGAAAGTAGAACAGAGGTAGAGGCCAACATCTTGTTCAAGAATAACTGTATAGATGGATGGATGGATAGATACATAGATATATAATGACTTACATCGTCACACCTGATCTTAGTGTTTTTGTCCCGTTTGTCTATAACTAAGGCTTACAGACAATACCATATTTATTTTTTGTGTTAATTTAATACTTTTGAATCCCAAGTATACACTTGGATTTAATCGAGGGTGAAACAAAAACCTATTTCCCAGTTGAACACCCTTCTGAGGCTTAAGGGCCCGATATTTTCTACATCTGCATCATTTCATTTATGTCTTCATTTCAGTGAGCTATAATTACCACAACAGAAGGACGGAATAATCCCCTTTGTTTAAAACCCAACTGAAAAGATTAGTGTAATCGATCATAATAATCATTAGAGAGCAGTTGTTTGGGGGAACATCTCTCTTTAAAAATCACTCGTTACTCAGGCTGAGCCACACGACGAACACTTGAAACTGATCGAATGACAGCAAGCTCATACACCGCCCAAGAAATATCCTAAAGCAGGACGCTTAACTTCAGATCAGCTCAAGAACATGCTCGCACAGCAAACTTTCCCGGGATACTGTAAGTAATTGCTCATGACATTGATTTAAAAGCAACAACGCAGCGTTTATTCCCCAAAACAACTGTTAACTTCCTTTTTTGTTCCTCTTTAATAGCTGTGCAGTCATAAAACCACTGATAAAAAGCTCATCTTGATGGCACAGAGATAATTAAAATGGCAAGAAGTGAGACAGAAACACCGCAGTGAATTTATTGTGCAAGTACATTTCTCTGCTTAAGGCTATTCTAAAGATTTTAAAAAGAGAAAAATATGTTTTTTTTTACCCCCAAAAGCTTCCAGCACATCTTGTCAGTGTATTTTCAATGTGTAAAAGCCTCTGTGTATCCTCCTTAATGGCAGGCTGCATTTCTCCAGTGGGGCACAAACACATTACAGGAAATAATGCCATGTCGGCAACCAAATCAGCAACATGAAAACTGCCATGTGCGACGTGACATCCTATCCAGGCGCAGTAACCCTGACACATTTCACAAACCAAATCAAACCATCAACCTTGCGAGTATTTTGAACAAGTGCCACTAGGGGAGTGAATATTTCAATATCTCACATTGGATTTTGGATTTCGATTCTTTGGGGTGAATGATTTATTTCTCATTTGTTTCACGGGAGTGCTTCCTTTAGATTTACTCTGCGGTGCACTTTATTATTTGAGAATGTCATGTAATGATCGGACATTAAAGTCCAAATGAGATGGAACTTTCACAATATCGAACCATGTGGTGTAGTGACGAACTGAAAAAAAAAAAAAAACAGGAGAAAACATGAATTTGATTGGATCGTGAAAAGGGAGCTTATCACAACAAACATGGCATTAAAAAAAGATACGTTTTTAATTGCCTGGAAATTAGTAAATGCCCCTAGATGCAGGATGAGTCATCAGACTTTTAAAAAACAAAATACCATTATTTTGATGTAGAAATACTAGATAATGTGGCTGGTGAAAACTAGCTCAGGATGAAAGAAAATAGGTTTAAAAACAAAATTGGGACATTTTAAATCAATCAGAATCTTCTAAATTGATCAGATGTGATTCTAATCCATTTACTCCCACACCTCTAGCTTCCACTATTTGCAGCCCTGATGTCAACACTGCTTGCTTTTGTGCTTGCTCTCCTGGATAGTTCTCCAGCCAAAATCTGGAGCATACGTGCATTCTTCATAATGCATGGGATTTAATCATGATTTCTTCATTGGACTTCTATATTTCAACAATGACACAATGAATCCCTCAGCCACAGTCTGTTTGCCTGCTCTGTGCACACTCACGCTGGTTGCTTGTCCTCTTTTATTTTCTTGACAGAGTAGCCACTCAAGGTGTGTTTGCTGTCCCTGCTGGTCGATACATTTCATTTTGAACTGAACTTTGGGACCTGTGTTAAAACACACTTGCTGTTAGCACCGGTAACCACAGAGCTGGCTGGAACTCAAAACTTATCCCCAGGTTGAAATGTAATATAGTGTATTTCATTCATTGATGATTTAAATATTAGGACACATTTTTTCCCAATACTCCATTTTGGGCAGCATCTTTGGCTAACACTGATTCTTGGTAATGGATACTACTGATATTATATGTATCATTATATGTATTGAACTTCAAAATGTGTACGCTCATCTATTACTACAGGATGTATTCCTCCAGTAGTGTTTTTAGGTTCTCAATTATATGGGAACTGTACAGAGGGAAAACAGCAAGGTAGCTGGCTACAGAGGAATACACAGAGGGAGAGACTGTTGGGGAGACGGACCGGGGTGGGGGTGGGGGGGGGGGGGGGTTGGGACACCTTGCTGCATTATCAAGAACTACAGGGAATTGAGTAGAAGCCACCCACACAGTGAAAACAGGATAGAGAGACCTGCTAGGTGGCCGGTTCACTCAGTATTTCTTTTGTTTTTCCAACTGTACATGTTAACATACACAAGTGTGTGTGTGTGTGTGTGTGTGTGTTCTATACCGTGCGCTTGTTTGAAGGCTCCTCCAAAGGGGACTGCTTGGCTCAGGTTTGGCCTCTAAGGCTGGATTGTTGTTTGGTAGCACTCGGCTGCCTGTAATATAACAAAGGGAAGAGAAATACCGACACATGAATCCCTCCCCCAGCGAGCTCTGTTCACACAACGTTTCCTCTAAATGAGAGTCCTCAGAGTAGCTGTTGAGCCAAATTTGTTCCCCAGTCAATATGAAATTGAGAAGAGGAAACACACACACACACACCCCCACACACATTGTAATTCTGCCTGATATGAATCATTGCACAAATAAACTTTTTCTGGAAATTAGAGTCAGTATTTGGGGATTCATTTTATTTGCTCAAACGGACTTTGGTTTTCAGCCTGCAGCTTAAATAAGCTCCAGAGTATATTTCATATCCTCACAGAAATGTGCTGCAGATTCATAAGCATGACTCATATTTTATCGCTATTTTAACTCATCACTATTTAATTGCTCTATACAATGTAGGGCATCTTATTAGAAACAATGGATTGAGGTGGAACATTACACAAAAAACGTAGAAGTAACAGTGCAGCCATTTATCTCTTGTAAACTAGATACAACTGTGGTGCTTTTACAGCCATTAATCATCCTACGTTTCATGGATGCCTCACAGTAAAAGAGTCAATATCAGTTTCTTTTTTAAAAAAAAATCCCCCATAAAGATATATATATAGTAGAGGAATGTGTCAGGTTTTCATTTTGGTGCAATTTCAATTTGCTCTCCAGCTACACTGAGAATTTGAGACAGACTGTGCTTATAATATTTTTATTTTCCAATGCACGTCATCAAGATCAGAAGTTGATCCTTATCTCAAGATGATACACTTTTCTTGTGATGGAAGTTCAATTCATCTTGTTTGAAAACAAAGTCTGTTGCCCCGTAAAAACTCAAAATCCTATCCCCAGAACAGGCCCTTTGATTTCTCCTGATAATCTGTTTAGTACATTTGAACGTGATACACATTCTGATACAGAAAACATTCATTTTCCCAGAGGGGCATTTTCAGTTTAAAGAATAAACTGAAAAATAATATAGTGTCTGGCTCCTTTTACACCTGATATCTGCCTTCAGGAACACTGGCATAACTGACATAGAGGATGCATGACTTAAAAGGGTTTCATAATGTGCACTTCATGAAACTCTCAGCTGAAATGAGTCGCTGCAGTTGTCAAGATGCGATCAGTGCATGTCGGCTCGGCACTTGAACAAGAGTGAACACTCGTTGTTTTCTTGTCACACTAGGTTAGTTATCCTGTTACCACTCTTCTGATGGTGTTTTAATTCATTTCGTTTTTTATTACCTGTACTGTATTGTATTGCTCGTTCTATGCAGCGACATAAAATTGCATGATTCTCCTGTGTTGTGTTTGTGAACGGGACAGACAGAGCGAACAGACGGCGCTCCACACAGGTTCACAGGTTGGTTGAGTCCATTACAGCAGTGTGATCTCCCTCCCTCTGATCCCAGTTGGCAGAGGAGCGAGCCTTTTAAAGACGGCGACTGTGGAGAGCAGACACTCGATGCCCTGTGCCGGCCACCACCAGCTGGGCTTGGCACAGCATCAACATTATTAGCACCAATGCTCCCTCGCTCCATAGAAGCCTTTTGTGAGGGAAAACAGGCAGCAGGAGAGAGAGGAGGAGGAAGGGGGCAACTAAAACAGAAGAATATGTAATGTGTTTTTTTTTTTCTTTCTTGATTTGGCTTCCTCTTGACAACTTTTTTTTGGGGTATCTTAAAAAAGTGATTATAGAGGAGAAGAAGCATAATACATATACAGTAGGTATCAAAGGTCAAACTACAGAAAAAAAGGATCCTCATTCAGAATCAACCGCACACTCCCCTGCACAGCAAACATTCCTCGACAGTCTTGCAAGCAGGCTCCTGCTGATGTTATATAGGACAATAAAAGCCTGTGCAATCAGGGGACTACAACCATCATCAGATCACTATCATACAGTCCACCCCAGGAGATGTGTGTGTGTGCGTGTGCGTGTGTGTGTGTGTGTGTGTGTGTGTGGTGTGTGTGTGTGTGTGTGTGTGTGTGTGTGTGTGTGTTTGTGCGTGTGTGTGTTTGTGCGTGTGCGTGTGTGTGTGTGTGTGTGTGTGTGTCACACTTGTGCTCAAGGATATTGGCTAGCCTTGAGAGGTGTTGGTAAGTTATCATCCTTCTTCAAGAGCCCGGCCAACCCACCTACACACGCAACCCGCACATACACACATATTCTATACAGTAATTATATAATGCGAGCGTATAGCGCATTCATTTGAATGTAAACCTATCTACAGGAATACAGCAACTTACAGAGAGGTGGGCTTTGATGTTGATATCTTGAAACCAATGCAACAACAAAAAACAGTCATCGATTAGAAGTGGAGAAAATGAAGTATTTTACTCAGAATGAGTCCTTCTATTCCAAATGAATAAGTTACAGTTACAGTTCCTTTTTACCTTTACTCCAAAACATTTGCATTGAACAAATCCTCAATTATCTAACTAAGTAGTCACTTTTAAATATAAAAAGCTATAATGGCAACTTACTATATATATATATATATATATATATATATATATATATATATATATATATATATATATATATATATATACCGTAAATTCCGGACTATAAGCCGCTACTTTTTTCTCACACTTCGAGCACTGCGGCTTCTACTCCGGTGCGGCTAATGCATGGATTTTTCTTGGGGGACAATGAGCTTCTGCCGCAAAAACATTTGACTTCGTCACGTCGGATCTTAATATCAGTCATTTTGCGCTTCATGCACGCACCCTCATGATGGAAAACACACGGAGAAATACATATGATGCAGCTTTCAAGTTAAAGGCGATCGACCTGGCTGTCAAAGAAGCTAACAGAGCTGCTGCACGTTAAGATGACACTGACAGCGACAACAGAGACTGAGGAAGTGAGTAATGAAGTCATTCTGAGGCAGTGAATGGATGGACTTTTTCTTGTGAAATATATTACGGTCATCTTTTTCATCAGCCGTGTTACAGACACCGTCGGCTAGGCTTCGTATTGTAACGGTTCATGTTGTAAAGTCAGTAGTTGATAATGTGTTCATAATTCCGATTATGTGGAGAGTCAGTGAATGCACCAGCGAGAACGTGTGGAGTGGCTGTATGAGAGAACGCTGGGGGAGAGAGTTGGATTGTTACGGCAAGTTATGTGTTGTTCTCTGCTGTAAACGGCGTGGTCACGGCCGACAGTGATCGGGTTATTAAGTTATTATTTGAACGCTCTCGTCGTCCTTTAACGTCCGTACGGACGCTACAGTATTTGCGGATGTTACCGGTAGCCTACGTCTGTGTAAATAGCTCTTGTTATAGCGTGGACACCTGCGGCTTATAATCAAGTGCGGCTTATATATGTACAAATACATTTATTTACTTATTTTTAGCCGGTGCGGCTTATATCCAGGTGCGCTCAATAGTACGGAATTTACGGTATATATGTATGTATATATATATATATATATACATATACATATTATTTGCTAATCTTACTCATTGAAAAAGTCCTCCTACTGAAACATGCATTTAGACATGCAGACAAATGTGTTAAAAAGCACAACAGTAGAGCTCTATAAGGTTTGTCTCTTGTAAGCTCTGTATTTAAAGTATAGCTGATGCCTAATTATTGCATTGTTTGCCATGATTAATGTGTCATTGCATGCTCTCCTGGAATAACAGTGTACAAAAAAAAGACATGGGTTGCTTTACCCATTTTGAAATTGATAGTATCGTCCTCCCCAGCAGTGACCCCTGTGAAATGCCCACTGTTTAGCAGCAACCCAGATGTAATTAACACAGCCTGTGTTGTTTAGGCAATGAATCAAGTGTGGGCTGCCGCCATGCTGCCTGTATCCTCTCTCTTTCTCTCTCTTTCTCTCTCTGTCTCTCTCTCTCTCTCTCTCTCTGTCTAACTCTCTCTCTCTCTCTCTCTCTCTCTCTGTGTCTCTCTCTCTCTCTCTGTCTCTCTCTCTCTCTCTCTCTGTCTAACTCTCTGTCTCTCTGTCTCTCTCTCTCTCTCTGTCTCGCTCGCTCTCTCTCTCTCTGGCTCTCTCTCTCTCTCTCTCTTTCTCTCTCTCTGTCTAACTCTCTCTCTCTCTCTCTCTCTCTCTCTCTCTCTCTCTGTCTAACTCTCTCTCTCTCTCTCTCTCTCTCTCTCTGTGTCTCTCTCTCTCTCTCTCTCTCTCTGTCTAACTCTCTGTCTCTCTGTCTCTCTCTCTCTCTGTCTCGCTCTCTCTCTCTCTGGCTCTCTCTCTCTCTGTCTAACTCTCTGTCTCTCTCTCTTTCTCTCTCTCTGGCCACAGTGCTCACCAGATGGTAGCGAAATGTGCAGGACTGTTTAGAACTCCAAAAAACTTCCCCCTCCTCTTTTACACTCCTTCTAAGTCCAGCTCTAACGTTTGGTTGTCACTTTAAAGTTATTCACGATTTTATCACACTTCAGAGTGTAGCTGATGATCAAAGGGGAGGAAAGAAACTGCTAAGTGGAAACCATACCTGCGTTTTTGCCAAACCTGGCTGGGGGGTTGATTAAATATGAGAAAAGGCCATCATGTTAAACAGCCACTTAATCAGATGTAGGTTAGGCAGCGTGGTTCTAATTAGTGTGGACACTGAAGAGGACAATGGTGCCAACAACATGCTGCTGTCTGAAGGGTCTGCTGGGACACCACTGCTCAGCTCAGAGCATTCACAACTTAAAATAGTTCGGTACATAGGAGATCATACGTGATGTTCATCACACGCACATTGTTACAACAACAATCTGTGATATCTTCAGCAAAGCTTTATGCTATTTGTAGAGATGGCAGCGTGGGTCCTGTCAGTTGGTTCGCCGCTTTGGTCTGAACAAAGTTAATTATCAACTATTAGATAGTGTGCATCCTTTTCCACTAGTGATACTGTTGGGTTGACATCTGTTCCTGGGCCAAATTGAAAGGATTGGCATTACATTTGTTTTACGCATTGATCATTTTGATAATGCTTAACTATCCAGCAGAGATTTGAATTAGCACACTACCCCTCGTCTTATCTTCCATGTTTCATAAGAACTGTGAACCGTCGTTTGTGCCATCCTGCTGATCAAGTGATTATGTGGAACACACAACTATCTTACTGGCTCTAGCCTTAACTACTGACTTTCCCAGGAGCCTTGGCTGCTCTTTAAGTGTCATACTAATTATTCAATATTAGCATTCTAAACTGAGATGGCAAAGCAGCCTTGAATGCTCAACATCAGCCGGTTAGTATTGTTAATGAGAGAATATAAGCATGCTGCTATTAGCTTTGATGTTTCTAAACACAGGCACAGAAAGGTGTGGATGCTAAGTCGTGTTATGTTAGTCTCACATTAGGTAATGTAACTATTCATTGTGTTATTAACCTTTGCTAAGGTCGCTCACTCTCTTTCCCATTCAGACTCTTTACCCCAAAGTTCAAACCTAGTCTATTGGCCTTCTTGGGTAAAACAAGCACGCACACACAAAAACACTACAAGGCTATGATGGTTATGCTAATAAATGATATTGTATTCTTGAGAGAAAATATCACTTTGACCTTGATAATATTTTTAATGTAAGTTCACAGTGAGGCTAACATTCAAGCTATTCTAACTATTTGATGAGAGTACTTTAACAACACTACAATAATACTGAATAACTGTTTAAAGACATTCATCAAACAGAGTTGTGCTCACCCTCTCACTGCTCCCCCTGGACCCTTTTCTTTCAAACCCAAAACTCTGCAGTGTAGTCCTTTATCCCCCCTTTAAAATCTACTTAAATCTACAATAAAACCATGAAGGCGCTTTCACATAAACCCAGTACAATCAATGAATCTGTTACCCAGGGGTCCTCGCTGGAAGAAGCCAGTCTCACTTCCCTGTGACAAAAACCTCATTTAAAAAAAAAAAACCAAGCTGCTGAGCTGCCTCTGCATGTGGAAACGCAATGTGAGAAAGGGATTAAACCTCCGACGCACAAAAGAAAAAAGCGGAAAAATGGCAGCGCTGGCAAAGCCCCAGTATACCCACACTTAGAAACATCCACGCAAAGCTCAGTGAAATACTGTGGAGAGCAAGTGGAGCAGGCGGAGGGGAGACACTGAGAGGAAGACAAAAGTCATGAAAAAGAGGGAGAGATAGAAGTGGACTGGGGCAGAATAAGGCGGGCAGAAAGAAAAGGGATGCAGGGAGACAGAGTGGAAAAGTTTGGGACAGTGAGAAAGATTGCACCAGGCTGAGCCGCAGTCACCCGAGGGTTTTTTTCCCACCAGAATCCTCTGACACTGCCTGCTCTCTCCCTTATCAGCCAGCAGGCCTGAAACAGGCATAATATGCCCCATAAATCACATGTCATATTTCACTGTTTTCTCTTGCTTTTCATTTTCGTATCAGAAGGCAAAGTTTGCACAATTTTCAGTGCACTGAGTCAGTTTCATCCAACCAGAGTCTCATGTTACCCACCGGTGCCAGAAATAAATACATACGTTACAATTTAACTGAAATAGTACTTATCGTCAATGAGACTAATTTGAGGCACTGAAATGTAAATTCAAATAAATAGTTCAGTAAAGACCCTTTCATTGCCTAAGTCATAATGCCGTTTAACATTTTATGACTTTTTCATAATATCAAGTAGACAAAGATATATTGGTGACATAATCATTTAGTAGCCTACTTGTTTTTAGGGGTAAAAAAACAAACACAATAATTGTAACAGTCTGACAAAATAGACTCAGATAGGAAGAAAAAAAAAAGCAAACAACAGGAACAATACAACAATAAAAAACTAAAGAAACAAGGCGCAACGACAGGGCATGAATATTTTCTTTTCCCAATGTCGAGAGCAAGCCAAAAACCACTTGCTATTTCCTGTCTAGCATTAGCTAACCTGTCTTGTTTTGCCTCCAGTTAAACCCACTATATAACCTCACACTGTTTACTAATACTAAAAGGGTCTATTTGGAAAAAGCATTTTGGGGTTCTTACTTCAAGCTAAATAGGAAGATTGTCTCAAACGTGTGTAACTTTTCCATTTTTAACTAGCCTGATGCTGTCAAAATAGGATAACAAATTGCTGCCTTACACTCCGTGAAGCTCACTGATACATATCTCAATTACTATTATAAACTATTTAAACACATTGTGTGTTTAAATAGTAAAGAGACCAAGCATATATTTGCCTAACATGATTGTAGTAAAACTGCCTTGTCATGTCACATTATGAGGTTGTTTTTTTTGTTGTTGCTACCATAGGGCAGAGTCATGCTAGCTGTTTCAAGTGGCCTTGTGAGACTAAGCTAACCTGTAACAGGGTCCAGCAGTTATGGGGACGTTCGTCAATCCTCATACTAAACCCTTATCAAGAAAGTCAATAAATGCACAACTGTATTTCTCAAATATTCATCATAAGTCATTTAATAAGGAGAGCAGTTTGTTAGCCACTCGTTACAACAAGTGGGCTCCAACTGGCTTCACGTTTAATTATTGCATCACAGTGAGAAATGAAAACTGCAAGTAAAAATCCAAAGGGATCTGAGTCATCCTGGTGCAGAGTATTATAAGCGAGGTATTTCTAGCTAAAGATGAAATTCATTATATATAACAAACTGACATTTTCTGCTGGTTTCCCTGCTCTTTACGAGGATTTCATCATGGCAGATAAAACAGTCAGTGGGGAATTATTGGGTATAGTGATTGAAGTAGAATTTTAAATGATGGATGGAGGGTGTCTTTCACATAATACTACTTGTCTAGTAAAGATTTAATTACTAAAAATCAAAAGACTTTTAAAGGCAGGGTTTTTTTTTTCTTTTGGTCTGACTAAAATCTTTGGCCTACAGTGCAGTAAAGCAGCACAAACACATGAAATGATGAAATGAATAATTACCTCCTTGTTCTATCAAATCATCAAACCCCATGGGTCTGTCTGCGATCTGAGGGCACAGTGACTGCAGTTTCAAGAAAACAATGAGCTTCTCTCTCCCCCGCTGACTCTCTGACTCTGATGCTGATGGCAATGCTGCCGGTGTGTGTATATGTGTGTGAGTGTGTGTGTTGTTGCTCTGTAGCTGGCAGCTGCAGCCCAGTGATGCATGGTGAATAACAGGTCAGTGCTAATCTCATTAGGGCTAATCAGATGTATATGATATGTATAAACATTGGAGCTCCACACTGTACACAAGGGGCCACAGTACACATCCTTCGCCAGATTGGTAGAAGAATGTGTGTGTTTGTGTTTTCAGGAACTCTGGAAAAAGAATGACTGATTGCGAAGAGGTGAGACGAGAAAGAGAGATACAGACAGGGTACAACATTATCGGAGGAATTATGGAATTATGCACAGGTGGAGAGCTGGTGTGAATACCGATGCAGTAAAGAGGAGTATTTTTGTGTAAACACATATACACACAGCAGGTAGATCACTGGATCCTGCAGTTCGCCTGTTCTAAATGAGGAAACTGCATGCAACTACGACAAATGAGGCATACCTCTGGGAAGCTTCCACGCTGAGGTTTGTCACTATGTCTGATTGCGTTCCCGTTTTTTTTTTTTTTTGTAGTCTACACACATCATCCTAATTAGTTCCTGCAACTGTGCTTATATTTTTACGTTTGTCACATATCTTGTTTATAAAACATGGGCAGGCAGAGATTAACTGGGACATCAAGTGGGTTAAACATAATATGTAAAGTGGAGAAAAGGCCAATACATCAAGTATCGAATGGTATCAGGACTCCTACAAAACAAAACCGACATAAGCCCAGCACACTTTATAAAAGGAGGCCAATGTGTATGTTCATTTAATATTACTTTGGCACCTTCATACACCATTACACAAAGTATAGTAGAACATACACATTGGCCTTTGACACCGAGTAAGATGATGATTTTATATGTTTTATGTATTTTATTTATTTTACAGCATACCATGAGTCATGTTTTTATGTCTTTTAAATTATTGTGTATAATGCCTTTTTAACTTTTTGTTAATTTATTGTACAGCACTTTGGTCAGCTGTGGTTGTTGTGCTTAAATGCTTAATTAAATAAAGTTGGATTGGATTGGATAGTATAGTCAACTATATATTACAAAACGTGTAGCTCATTCAAAGAGGTACAAAAGCTCCAGCAAGAATTGCAGTATGAAGATCAACTTCATATCATGCTGTTACAACAACCTATTTATACATGGGTAAAGTAGGCTATTTGTATCAATCAAGTATCGAATCCCGCCTTGTGTCAGTTTTGTTGACCTCTTAAGTTCCGTTTCCACCAAGCAGTCTGGGTTGGTTCAGTATGGTACCCTTTAATGGGCAATTCCACCATCAAAGTTCAGGAATGCTACCAAAATAAAGGATTCATAATGTCCTACTTTTTGGTACCCTTCTCTTGGGGTGCCAAGGGAACCGATCCAGGCCTAAATGGTTCCTTTTATTTATTGTGTTCCATTCTTCTTGATGAACTTAGATTAATAGCGGGCTTATCTCCACATGGCTTACACTCTGCTTATCAAATAAGGCTGCAGTTGCTGTTGAAAGCACGCACGATCGAGGTTTACCCTACCAAACTAAAGCAAACTGTACTGAATCAAACCGGACTGCTTGGTGGAAATGGGCCTTTATTGTAGAGGACAGATCCTGTTTGTCATCTGGAGGAGAAGGAAATTGAAAGTAACCAAACCAGCTTTTTGGCTCCCTAATAAAACCCTTACCGTTCATTTTAACCAGCACAAGCAACCTGGCGGTGTGTTTACAGAAAGAACCCACCACTTTAAGTACTTTTATTGCGGCAAAAAGGATTGTGCGTTTCAAATGTGGGTGTTTCAGCAAGAAAGAGAGACAGAGAAAGACATGGCAACAAAGGTTTTGGGCTTCTTGTTTGAAACCCTTTCCACTCTCCGGCTGTGAGTGTCCCCAGGGGATTCAGATTGGTTTCACTTAAAGCACTTAAAACAGCCCACAGGACCTGAGCTCGGCTCAGATATAAATATCAAGATCGCTTTTGGATTGTTTTAAAATTGAATGCAATCTGCCAAAGCCGTGAGCCATCATTTCACGTTTTTTTCTTTCCCTCCCCCCCCTCCTTTTCCTTGATCTCTCCGTCTTCCACTTGATGCCAGCCTCTTTTTGTTTCCATCACAAAGGGATTTTGAGAAACAGTTCTGATCCAAAGGCAAGTAGGAAAGAGATCTCTGCCATGCAAATCATTTGAGCCTCGACAATATTTGATTTGTTGCAGCAATCTACAGTTAAAGATGGGGGGAATTATTTCCTAGATTGGTTGTAAAGTCAAAGAAGAAGCAGATAGATATAAATCACTCTAACGAAGAGGCTGATGGGAGTAGTTTGGCCTTAGAGTGCAGACGCAGCAGCTTTCACAACAGTGTTTATACTATAAAACGTATAGTAAATGAATATATCTATCTAATGTTTTTCAAGATGAACAAAACCTTAACACTGCTGCTGATAGAACTCTACTCATTACAAAGTCCAGGATATACTGCCCACATATGGAGCACTACTTGAGTACCTTTTCAGCTTTCAGTCATGCGTCCAGCTAAGGCTAAAGTAGCACTGTTAGCTTTTTGTACTCAGCCATAATTAAGTATGAATAAAGTGAAACAAAAATAAACTTCCAAGCAGAACTTTCAACTTAAGCTGTCAATTTTTTGTTTCCACGCAACTTTTCAAGATGAATGTATTTATTGCACTTTGTTGGTCGATGCCCTGCGTGTTGCAGTTTGACCCTGATGAATAAAGAGTTTTTCAGAGAGAAGAGTGGGAATGGGATATTCATTGATTATGGGAGGAAAAGAGTTGGGTTGTCAGAGGAAAGATTAAAGGTCAAACTTGGAAATTAGAATTAAACTAAAAACAGCGGAAGGCAGCACGGCAGATTTCATTTGAATTGCATGATTTCCAACGAGTCACAGTGAAACTCCGAAATCTCCTCCAAAGTGAATTTGTTGAATAAATGAATTCAAAATGTATCATGAACTTTTGAGGCAGATATTCAGTGGGCTGAGACTGAATGTGATTCTTCGAACTTCTACACAATCGGACTGGATTGCTTTTGAGAACATGTCTGTGGAAATAAAAATAAATAAAATAAGGCTCCTTTCAATCCTGTCGTTCTGGATAGTTGGTTACAGAATAATTGCATGATTGGATGTGATGAACTCGCCCTTCAGTGGAGAAAATAGTGTTTGGATATTGGCATTGTTCAGAACTCCTCCCTGCTATTCAAGAAATAGATTAAACTCTTTGCCTAATCAGCTTTGGCCATGAATGCCACAACACTTGTACACACAAACACACACACACACACACACACACACACACACACACTCATGCCCTGCTTGCACTGAGGAAGCAGATACGGCACAGGCTGTCCTCTTTCTCAGGGACGCAGTGTGGATGAAAGAGAGCAGCGATGGCTCTCCCATCCTCTGATCTGCAGATGCCTTTGACATCAGCAGTCACCGACTCCAAAAGAACAGGAGGACGAGCAAAAACTGACAGCCTGCCCACAACATAAACTCCCTCCCCTCTTTTCTCTCTTCACTTTTCTGTTTTCTAGCTTTCAGAAGTAAGAATTATTTCTGTAATTGACCTGCCAACATGAGTTTCTGTTTGAGTCATTGTACATATAGGATGCTCTGTTCTTTTTCTCTCACATGGACGGCACGCATGGCAGGGACGCTCCTCTGCGCCTAAAGAGACGACATACGGAGCAGAACAGCAGCTCATTGGTCTAATGCTGAGCGCCCAAGTCCAGTTCATTCGCCCTGACAGCCGGCACATCCACAAAGACCTTATATCTGCACGTACTTTCTGCTCTCAGATTCATTTTTCATACTACCCTGGCATGCAGGTTGGTCATCCAGGACTTGTCAAATAAGATCACCACAGTGTGTTTCACCATGGAAAGAGGATGCGAGCCAAGCCGTTATGCGTTGACCTGGGTGAATGTGTATAGGCGCAAACTGTGAGGAGAGAGAGGAAGTGTTGTGTGAAGATAAATCTCAGTGTGTCAGTGTGAGAGAGAAAAAATCAGCTGAGCTTTTACTCCCTTTGATGACTTATTTCTGGGGTTATATGCACGGCTACCGCTCAGGCAGTTTCTTCATGTGTCCCAGTTATGCTTTGTGCTGCACTTATCATGTTACGCTAAGTCTCCCAGTTCAAGTCGTCCCATCTGCACCAGCGCCTGTTTTGCATCCTGCTTTCTTGTGAGCAGGCACACCCATCAGGAGCCATTAGTCTTCCCAGTGACAGGCTCGGCCTTCCACTGAGAGACTCTCCCTGACGGAGCTTTCTCATTCCCTCAGACACTGCTTGGGGTATTTTTACTAACAGGCTGAGACACTGTGCCATTTGTGCGGGGCGTTTACCGCCTGGAGTTCCTCCTAATTTATGTCCCCCGACTGAAGCTAGTCACCCAAGACTACTCGCACTTTCTTTACCCTCCTCTGCAGGTGAACAAATGGGCCGTTGAAACACCGCTCATGTGGACATTAAGTATTGGCAGGTGTTGTAAAAATGTCTCACAATATTACCCCTTTTTCCGTGTTTGCAGACGGACGCAGCGCTGATGTACGACGCCGTGCACGTGGTGGCGGTGGCAGTGCAGCAGTCACAGCAGATCACCGTCAGCTCCCTGCAGTGTAACCGACACAAGCCGTGGCGCTTCGGGGGACGTTTCATCAACCTCATCAAAGAGGTACAAGGCCATCGATGTTATCAATGTGGGCAAGGCGGTGACCTTTGAGCTTCGGAATCTGCTGAACAGTGTAGATTGAGTTTGAATCGATCACAGATTGGGAGTGAACCACTGTGCTGCTCTCTGTTAATCTGGTCGCATCTCTTTTGTGCTGTGATCTTCGTTTTGATACTAATCTTAACATGTGTTCAAATGTGTATTTTTTTTTTTTTTTTAACACCGAACACTCGAGAACCACCACGACAAAGTAATCACTGTAATATTCAAAGTAAATACATGTTTTTTGCGATGTTTCATTTCCTTTCTCCCACTGTTCCTGCATGCATATCTCCACCCATGTGGATATCAAAGCCTCCGTGCGTCTTCGTCAGGGTCAGCTGTTTGCTTTGTTCTACAAAGGTCTTTCATTCTGTGGATGGTATCATTGCAGGTAATTTTCAGAATGAGCCCATTGTAGTAGTTGGCGCTCTCCCCCCCACCTGCGTCCGCTATCACTCTCCGTGCCCGTCTGTTCCTCCAGCAGCTTTGAAGTGAAACTTCAAGCACAATGAAGCACATGCATAATGAACTCTTACCTGTCAAACCTGCTTCTCTCCCCGCTGCTTTATTGTTTCTTGTTATGTTGTCAAGATAGACAGCAAGGGGGGAGCCGGGCGGAATTCGTAATTGGGAGCGAAAAAGTTTTATGGTTAGCTGAGGGCTTGGTATTTTTTGAGAAAGACAATACCTTAAGGTTAATGGACTGACAAAATCAGGAGTGGAGGAGTGGCATCAGTTTCTTATGCTATGTGCTTCTGTCTGCAGGCGCACTGGGATGGTTTGACTGGACGCGTTCTCTTCAATAAGACCAACGGACTGAGGACAGATTTTGACCTCGACGTCATCAGTCTGAAAGAAGAGGGGTTGGAAAAGGTGCGTCTTTAATTACCTCTTTAAGTTTGAGTCTTCAAGAATAAGGAAGTGCTTGTGTGGATGCGTAGATAAAAGGGTGATTGACACTAAAATGTTTCAACAGATTGGAACGTGGGATCCTCCCAGCGGCCTGAATATGTCGGACACTCACAAAAGCAAGACATCCAACATCACAGACTCACTGGCTAACAAATCGCTGCGTGTGTCCACCATACTGGTAGCCATATTAACTGACTAAACAGTCAACACATACAAACAGAAAATGCTTACAACAAATCAGACACTTAACTTAAACAACTGTTACTCCTCTTTCCGTACAGGAGGAGCCATATGTGATGTTCAAAAAGTCGGACAAGCCCTTGTTTGGGAACGACCGCTTTGAGGGTTACTGTATCGACTTGCTGAGGGAGCTCTCAGGCATCTTAGGTTTTCGTTATGAGGTGCGACTGGTGGAGGACGGGAGATACGGAGCCCTGGACGAGAGCACGGGTCAATGGAACGGCATGGTGCGGGAACTCATGGATCATGTGAGTATACCCATCACCAGGACTGCTTATGGTGGGATGCAGAAAAAAACACGAGGTGTCATACGTCTGTAAAAGCAGTGAAGCAAACATTCTCCAAGGTGCAGTATTGTTCAACTGACCCTTGTGGCCAAACGGAGATGTTGTATTGCACAGTTATGGAGGCTTTTTTTAATGACAAGACGTTGTTTAAAACTCAAACGTTTGCTGTATTAAGTTGAGAAGACAGAGATGTTGACACTCAAATTACAGTACGTGTCTTCGTTTCACCACATCTCGTAAGTTCTCGTTCGAAGCAGAATAAAATATTTTTTAAAAAACAGATCAGAATTGAAAAGAGCCGGAAAAAACGGACTGACAACAAACATACTTCTTCGTGTTGGGTATTAAAAACGTCTAATCTCTCTTTCAGGTGGGACATGTTGTCACAGGCGTTAATCTAGTCATAGAAATTGTTGTCACCTTTGACGCTACATGTAGTGAAGGATGAAGGTTCAGACATTTAACGTGTCATTTCCAGAAAAAAAAAACACTCAGACTGCTGTCTGCGACGCTCGCTGAACAAATGTGCCCTCTGCTCTAATCTCTCCTCCGTCACAGCTCCTCTTTTCTGCACACACATCCAGCAAAACTGCCTGTCCGCCAAAATCAGATGTTAATTGAATTGCTTGTCTTTTTATTGCTGGTCTGAAACACCTGCCCCTCTCCACATCCATTATGTCATTACAGAAAGCAGACCTGGCGGTAGCTCCTCTGGCTATCACCTACGTCAGAGAGAAGGTCATCGACTTCTCCAAACCATTCATGACGCTCGGGATAAGTATCCTGTACCGCAAGCCCAACGGCACCAACCCCGGGGTCTTCTCCTTCCTCAACCCCCTCTCGCCCGATATCTGGATGTATATTCTGCTGGCTTGCTTGGGTGTCAGTTGTGTGCTGTTTGTCATAGCCAGGTAACATGTCAAACCTCCCATTGCCCTCCCTTATTCCTCACTTCACTCCTTCCTTCCTACCTTCCTGCCTTTCCTCTTTGCCAGCTTTCACCGAAATGCAGCAGTTTCTCCCCCCAGGGCTGATTCATTCAGAGAAAATGATCAAGCTGTGAAGCGGGTTGAAAGCACTCCTGAAAGAGGCATTCAGTTCTTCTTTATCCTAAGACGTTTTCAGTGGTGTAGATACATCTTAAAACAAAAGATAAGATAAGATAAACACATTCAACTTGAACCAATGTTTTGCTTGTTTTTTAATCTATAACACTACGGTTAATCTTTTTCCAAAGAATACCTGAGCTTTTGAATTCTTGATTTTCGTCATAGTTATCTTAAAAAACATCTGAACGTGTTTGCTGATCTGAAAAGATTTAGTTTACAATTAAATAGCAAAACAACCACGCTCGGATTTCAGAGCTGCCTGCAAGCCCTTAAATGAATGCTTTGTAAATCAATCCAGAATCTAAACCTCATTATTTTGCTTTTATAAAGCAGCTTTGTTGAAAAGAATGAAAAAAAAAAAAAAGTCATAATAATTTAAACTTTATTCATCCCACAAGGGGAAATTTAATGGACATGAACACACACAGGCCAAAATAGACACTTGTGCACAAACACGATCCCGGTGACGTGCATTAATGAAGAGGCCTCAGAGTGAGAGGGCTGCCCACAGCCAGAACTTCAGAGCAGTTTGGTGCCTTGCTGAAGGGAACCTCGGCAGAATGTGGACTAGCAACCCTCCAGCTACCAAACTAATTCCCGGACTTGGTCCGTGACTTGAACTGGGGACCCTCCGGTTCTAAACCCAAGTCCCTACAGACTGAGCTACTGGCACCTCAAAAAACTCAAAAAAAATATTGTTCCTTTGATTGTATCCTCCTCTACTTCAGATTAGGCGAGCTAAAATAAGGACAAACACTGGTATCAAGTAAAAAATAGTGCTGTAAAAAAACAGTTGATTCACCACATTATTTCTGGCATTTTTGCACAAGCATCAGCAACTGTAAAACCAACAACCCCGTATATCCTTTAATCAGCTGTAAGAAATGTACAAGTGCAATGCTGACATTGTACGAGAACAGTTCTTACAAATACCCCTCTAAAAGCCCCTCGATGCATGACCAATGCAGAAAGATGTGTGTTAACCCCAGGGCTCCTCTTCCTCTTCCTCTGCAATTCCTGAGAGGTTTTGGGTTTAATGCACAGCTCATCAAATGTTACCGGCAAAATGATCACAGCCGAGAAAAAGCAGCAACTGTCACCTAAGTAAGTCCAGAATATGCAAATGTTACCCCTTTTTCTTTCCATGGTTGGTTGGGGTAAGTGATTAGCATGCATTATCTGGCTATTCCTTTTGTTGTAATGAAATGACCTCAGTGCTTTTATTAAATTACAATGCTCTTGTCTGAGTGCATGCATTGAACCCTTCGTCTTGCACACCGTGGCAATAAATAGTGCTCATGATCCAAAATACTCAAAAGTTTAAAACCTAAAGTCCAGTGTTTTCCACACTTGGCTGAGCCGGTTCTCTCATAATTGTGGTATTGATTTCACGGCAACTGATTCAGTGGACAATCCACTACATGGAGAGTATATTATTTCCTTTTAATCCCCCTGCAAATAGAGTGAGAGGAGTGCGCTTATGAACTCCCAGTTTTGCACAATAAAACACTAAACACCTTAATCTCAATGGGGATTCATGTCTTTGAAGAACATCCCACAGACGCACTTCCTTTTTTTCCTCATCTCATTTCAAGCTCCAGAAAAATACATTTTCTTTTTTTTTCTTTTTTTTTTCCAGCTCTGGATGTGGTAGCATTGATTCCTCACTATATTAAAAAAAAAAAAAAAAAAAAAAAAAATTCTCACAGATCGCACACTGTTTTCCAATGCGGACAATGCTCTCCTGTAATTAAAATAGAAAATTGATTAAAATTGTTTGAATTGCATTATATTGTGTTTACATCTAATTACAGGCAGCTGCAAGTTCTGGACATCCAAGATTTTAGCAATCTCCAGAAACAGAGAAGAAAGGCAGCAGATCTACTATGTTGGCCTGAGTAATTGAAGCCAACAGACAGTTAATGGAGGGAGCGTGTCGCGTTTTTGTGGCTGGTGAAGGACAGAAGGACAGAAAAGGATCGTTTTAGAATTCAACGTGCAGTTCGACATGTCCCTCAAGCTCGGCATGAGGAGGTGACCTTACGTCCACGTGTTGCACATCCTCTTTTTTTTTTTTGTTTTCCTGGTAATCGGTGTGCAGAACACGACCCGCAGGAATACAGGCCGGCTGCAGCCAAAGGTCGCACAGAGGATCCTCATCTACAGAAGAAACATGTAGACGCTCGGAGGGACAAACACAATCCAATCAAGAGTGCGTCGTATAGATTTTACACAGATTTACACGACCTCACCTACGGCACATATCCAATGACACCCACATACTGCCTCAGGCTGAGGCTCGACATTATCCCGACAACATAAATAAAACATCAGAGAAAATATTTGATTGAGCCAATGCAAATACAAAAGGAGCTACTGCAGACTAATGCACACCCACACAGCTATAGAGGCACATGCGCAGACCTCCCTGCGCCAGAGGCTTCATACACACAGGCATTAAAACCGCACACACACACGAGTGCACAAACACATGACGGAATTCATTCGGCATACAGCTCCTCCACAAGGCCGTTGTGCCGTTTCAGTTGCCTGTTGTGGTTTCAAGGAGACCCAGCTCATTGTCATTCCAGCAAATCAGGCGTCCTGATGGAGTTGACAGGAAGAATTATAGTGTGTCATCACAACCATTTCCAGGCAGGTCGGATGATTCTCAGAGGGTGGAATATTGCTGTAAAGGAAGAGCAATAAGGCAAAATGTTGCAGCGTGCTCGTGAAATAGAGACTTGTTAATTGCGCGGCAAAGACGGATTAAATCACATCTGTACGGAGATCTACGACGCTCAAAATGCCTTTCTGTAACATTTGGTTTGGGGTTGTAAAATGGCGTTCTGTGTCGTTTAACCAGAAACACCGTCTGTAGATGTCCCTGCGCGTCTCTAAACTGCGACACATTTCCATGCAGTCTGAACCTTTAAGATAAATATAACCCACGGGCTGATTAGCATTCACCGCGCTGGGGGAAACAGAGCTCCCTTAACGCCTCACCTGATGGAGCCCCGCAACTCTGCATAAACATCGTTCCCCCTATCTCCCACTTTAGCACAAACTCAATCACTTCCCCCGATGCTTACCGCTAACCCAATCACCTTGCGCTAATGCCATGCCACTTTTGCTTAGGATTATAAATGAGAAGTGTCCACAAGCGACCTGAGGACAGTGACAACCGGCCGAGCAGCAGAGGATGGAAAAAGAGGGGCGGTTCAGAGGGGAAGAAGGGCAATCTGTGGATTACAATGAAGTGCAGGATGGGGAGAGGTGATGGAAGTGTTTGGGAAAGAGAAATGGGGAGCTAGCGTTTGGAAAGAGAGTTAGCTTTTGGTGAGCCGGAAGGAAGGGGAAAAAAAGAAAGAAATGAATCTCTTGTCAGGGGTCGGAGGAGGATATGGCACCCACAGAGGAACAGTGATTGCAGTCTCTCAGGGAATCACATAACAGCTCCTGAGTCAGTGAATACAAATGAGCTCCAAAGATCATCACGCTCTGGGACATTATCGCCTGTGACAGTGTTATTCCAGCCTATTGATCTGTCCTCACAATAAACTGATGGCATTTAAATATGCCAATAAGTTGATCTGTGCGAAAGCCGGGGATGATTTGCTTTGCAGGACCTCGGACCCTGAGGCCACAACACAGGACTCCTACACATTTCCATCCTCTTTATGTTTTCAAATGTACCTTTTTATGTGCCGTTTAATCTCGTCTTTTTGGTTTTGCGCTAACATATCTGTCTCTGTGCTCTCTCCTTTTACAGGTTTAGCCCGTACGAGTGGTACAACCCGCATCCATGCAACCCCGACTCGGATGTAGTGGAAAACAATTTTACGCTGCTCAATAGTTTCTGGTTTGGAGTTGGGGCTCTCATGCAGCAAGGTAGTTGCCTCCGCCTGTGGCTGCTGTTGCTCTGCGGAGCTGGAGCTCTCTATATCCCACTGTCTCTCAGGGTTGGGTTGTTTCATTCAGGCCAGCGGCAATGGAGAGAGATCTCTGGGGGTCTTCTGCCAGAAAGGAGAACTTTGAGTAAATGTGCATGTAATGGGTTTTTAATTTCATCTACTGAGCTCACAGTAACACAGCGTTAACCTATATGTGTATAGGAGAGAGACCGATTTTACAGCACACAGTAAAATCCAAATATTCTTTAAACCTGGAAGTAGAGATAAAAAAAATAAGAACGAAAGAAATGCTTTTGTTCGAGAGCAGCTCACAATGCAAAGTAGAGTTTTTTCACATTTTATAGTCTATATAAATAGTCTCTGTAATAGTAATACCCAGTGTTCTCTCCGCTTGTCCCTGGCCAATCAGCACCTGGAGATCAGTGGGGTGTGGAGTCAGGATGTGAGGTTACCTTGGGTACATGACTCTCTGGCCCAAACAGCCTGTCACTTCTCCACTCTGTTCTGAATGCTCGATACTAAATGTCTCTGATTTAATATGAATCAATACCTTTTCTGACGAGATACTTTAAAAAGTGTTTTTTTTTTTTTTAACTCAAGTGTCATTTAAAGCTGAGACGGGATCAGTTCTCTTGTTTGAAATCCAACAATCATCTCGTTTTTGAGCGCTCTCTCAAGTGACTCCTGCTTAAGACGAGTGGCACATCTGTCTGAGCTGAAAAGTTCAAGAGAGTTCTGAAAGCGTGTTATTTTAGGACTCGTTTTGTCTTGTTCGAATAAACGTTAACAATCTTAGAGAAGATTACATAGTAGCAAGGGCTTGCTGAGATGAATATATTTATCAGTGTAACACCTCCCTCACACCAGGCTCAGAGCTCATGCCCAAGGCCCTGTCGACTCGGATAGTGGGCGGTATCTGGTGGTTTTTCACCCTCATCATCATCTCCTCGTATACGGCCAACCTGGCCGCCTTCCTCACTGTGGAGAGGATGGAGTCGCCCATCGACTCAGCCGACGACCTGGCCAAGCAAACTAAGATCCTGTATGGGGTTGTGGAGGACGGGGCAACCATGACTTTCTTTAAGGTAGTTTAGTGCACCCAGATATTATAAGGAATGAGGACGTTTGTTTGTTTTTTTTTATCTTCTTTGTTAGACTTCAAATTTCAGTCCTAGTAGATGTGGGGACCCCTGTAGTCACTGATAGTAACAGAAACTTTGTTTAAATCTTTTTATTTAACACTATTTAAGAAGCTCCTTCTGGGCTGAATACAATAAAATGTTTTGCCAGGGGAGAATGATATATCTTAAATGTTCATACTGAACATGGTTCAAGGTGTTAAATTAGTGAATGGGGATTGTAAAGGATGGACTAAGGAGAAAGTCGTTTGTTACTCAAATACATTTATTAAACTGATGAAATAGATGAAATACAAATGAACAATCAAGAATAGTGCAAAAAAGAAAACACTTTCTAAAACCATAATATTAAGTTAACATTATTTATTGCTTATATCGCAGAAAACCAAAATCTCCACCTATGACAAGATGTGGGAGTTCATGAACAGCAGGAGACAGTCTGTGATGGTGAAGAACATCGAGGAGGGCATCCAGCGCGTTCTCACCTCCGACTACGCCTTCCTTATGGAGTCCACCACTATTGAGTTTGTCACCCAGAGAAACTGCAACCTCACACAGATCGGAGGCCTCATAGACTCCAAAGCGTACGGAGTGGGAACACCTATGGGTAAACAACATCACATTTCTCTTGTTTTGTTTTTTTTAAACAACCTCTGTGCTGCCTGCAGTGTTGGTAAAAAGAAAAAAACATTTGAAAAGCTTTCAGCTCAGGGAGCGATACTGCAGATACTATGTGACAGATTAAGGTATATAGTTTGGATGATGGATAAGCTCTGGGAATGGAAGGGTTGACCTTTATTGATGGGGCCAAGGGTATAATGGTTCAACAGCGTGAGGTGTAAAAGGTTTAGCTTAATGAAAAGCGAATGGCTTGCGGTTGAATTTATGGAGAAGGTTAAAATGTGCCCAAGCTGTAGCCTTTAGTGTGTGTGTGTGTGCGTGTGCGTGTGTGTGTGTTGGGGGGGGTTGTTGTTGTTGTTTTTTTACTTGAATGATTTTCTTACAGGATTATTTACAGAGTAGAGCTAGGTTAACTGACACGCACAAACACTTTTAATGGTGTGTTTTAGCCTACTTTGGAGTCTCAGAAGGCGTAAGACTGTGAGCACAAAGCAATCACCCCAGAGTCCATTCAGTGCTATTCCCTATGAGTTCTTGACACAGCGTGAACTGTTTCTGACCATGAAACCGCAACAACAAAGCACTCGAGAAAGTATGAAACAAGCAACCAGAACTTTTGTGAACTTTTTTTTTTGAGACGCTCATGACAAACAAAATGTAACAGAGGGAGCTACAACATTAAAAAGCTCAGGATGAGCAAATAATAACATCACTTTGAAGATTTTCCACTTTAAAAGCCTGGCTGAAAGGAAGGAGGAGCGACGTTTGACACATTCATTTAGCAGAAATCAAGTACATCCTCTGAAGTGTAGTGTAGTGAGTGAGAAGCTAGAGTCCTGTCTGCTGTGTTGTTGTCGGAGCTGTGTATACATCATGTTTACGTTCCCTTGTGCATCAAACCTGTTTAAGTAAAGGATTAGAGAATCATTTATTTGCTGCTTTTCTGAATGTCACGTAGGCGTTTTTAGATTACCGTCATTCCGTGTCAATTAATAAGCAATGTGAAATTACAAGCTAACTCAAGAGTGCTAACACAACGATGCAGCTTGAGATTAAAAAAGTCACACTTTCTTTTACTACATTTCTACATTAACAATCATCCAGCGACTTTTGAGATCAATTGCCACAACAAAACAAATTTGGCAAATCAAATTTATTCATATATATATATATATATATATATATATATATATATATATATATATATATATTCAGTGATTAAGCAATTTTTGGTTTGACAGCTTGCGAGGTAAGAAGCCAAAATAACTAAACGTTAATATGCTATGAAAAAAATCCATGAGCATTCAAATCTGAAGGCAGTCCTCAGTTTTTGGACATTTTATTTGTGACATGTAAGAAGGGTGAATAAACCTGCAGCTAACACCGCGAACGTTCAGCAAAACTTGGCGATTGTTCCGCCCCGAATGTCACAGAGGTGAAAGCGCTTATGACGAGGCCACAGAGGGCACTGCAACCATCTGTAATCGCCACATCCATCATCAGTGATATGAAGCCCATCAAAATATGGACGATTCATTCTGGCCATCCACATCTGGACGCAGCTCCTGCTGATGAGTATGAGGCAGTTATAGATCTGCAGGGATCCCGTGATTGCCACAGCTGTAACAAAGCAGAGGCGATGCAGTGAAATATAGTCCCTCTGTGGCTCCCTAAGTGCACGAGTTCCTCTGCTGATGCCCTTGAGATGGACACACAGACCCAGAGTGTATTTCAAGTCTATTTCCATCCCTGCGGTGATGGAGTGCATCAAATATATGACTGCGAAATAGATCTCGGATCACTTTGATTCAGTGATGAAGTGGTGGAGTATCCTAACACATAAAAAGAACGATTAAAAAATGTCCCCTTTCAAAGTCATTACTGCCCACTTACTAATTTCAGCCTCTAATTCTGATGTTCACTGCTCAATATTTCAGAAATAAAGCGGATCACACACACCAAAATCTTTCTGTGATAGTGGAGGTCTTGATGGTTGATTGCTTCATTAATTCAAAGTGATCAGTCTGTTTTCATTGCAGAAGACCTCTCTGAGGAGTAGGAGCATTTTATTAGCTCAGAAGGAGGGCTTCTCCTTGTTTCCTTATCCCCGAAAACCTTGACGAGCGATAGAAGGTGACTTCATTCAAGAAGACTTACTCACATGATTTAATCATATAACAAATGTTAAGGTACGTTCATCATTTCATTCTGTGCTACATGAATCTCCTCTCAGACACAAATCTGTCAGCCCTATTGTTATTGCTCTATGTTTTCCAAATGAAGATCTTTGCACGCAAATCTGTGCTAAAAACTGAAAAGACAACAATTTTAATTCTTCGATGCAATCATGCCTTTCGTGTAAAAATAGCAGAGAACATTTCAAGCTTCAAGGGATTATGCACATTTTTTTTGCTTTTAATTATTTTAATTTGATTTTCATAGCTTTGAGGTTTGTATGACTGGTCAGACTTAATGAGCGTTTAGGTCATTCTGACATTTATCACTTTTTTTTTTTTTTGATACACCTAATAAAGAAAACTGCCAATCACTTTGTCACGAAGACAAACAGCAGATACCTCTTTACTGAAAACAGTCAGTACCAATCTTATACAAGATAGAAAATAGACCAGCTCGAGAAGTGAAATGGTTGGAACAAATATTTGATGAGTTATTAAAACAAAAAACAGATTTGTCCACCTGTATACTCAAACACTGTTGCAGGGCTATACCATGTCAGAGTAATATTGGAGGGCATTATAAGACATTTAGCTGAAGTAAAAGCTCTGAATATCTTTTCTCCACTTCCGATGAAGTCTTTATTCTCCATGTTAAAATCAGATCTGTAACTTTTCCCCCTGCTCAGCAGCTCATTCCCTGTAGGGCTGTTACAGTGATAAACCAGATCAAACTGCATAAGTCCTAACCTTTTACTGCTTGTCAGGGTTTTTTTTTTTTTTTTTTGCACGTCCTGTTCCCCAAAAACGGAAATGCGTCATTTTAAGCTATCGACTTAAACAGAAGATCACATTAATACTCGAGTCCAGACAGGACAGGAATGATGGATGTCCTCTGGTGTTGAACATCTGTCAGGTAGTTGTGTATGCGCAGTGTGTCAAGCACAGCATTTTACCATCCGCCAGGCTCCGCTCTCCATATCCTCCTCTCTGAGGACCCATCCTATTAGCATTTATCCAAGGACTGCTTTGTTAGGCTATCATTAATCATTTGAAATATGAGGGGAGCCGGAATCAGGGGACTTGCATACTTGATAGATCTCTCACCCTCAAATGCAGCAAGCATATGCTTTTTTACATGCACGCAGCACAGGCATGTATACATCTGCTGTTCATGCACAGACGAAAAGGATGTAAGTATGTACTCGTTTTTTCTCAAAGAAAAGTACTCGTCACGTACTGAATACACCCACAAAAGCACACAACTGTTTATGATCAAAGAAGCAAACAGTGAAGTGCTCCTCACAAAATATTTCGGGGGCACTTTGTGTAATTTTCAGGTTTTATATTAATGTCCCCTTTGTCAGTCTAAATACATAGAGACATAGAGATGAAAGGATGATGGATGGCAGAGGATAAATGATAGATGAGACAGAGAGGAAATCAACTAAAGGGGCTGACAGGCAAAACTGTATGAGAGACACAGACAAAGTGATGCTACCTGGGGCCATGTTTTGTTGATCCCCCCTCAGAGTTTTAGCACAAAATGTTCCGACATGTTCATAAAATGATTTCTGCCACGTTTGAATCTGAAAAACTTTGCATTCTACTCCTGTTTCATCCCTTTTTTAAGTCACTCTGAATGAGCAAATGAGCCAAAATGCCTTCAATGGAAAGCAGGCTTCAGAATGCATTGGCTCTTTAATCACATAAATACACTAACAGGTTTTTAAAGCAGTTCATAAATGAAACATGAATGCTCACTGTGAGTATTAATCTTCCTTGGCCTGGTTTGGACACAGTGTACGCGCCGTCCTCATGTTGTGTCGCACACGCTGTGGACGGGGAGAAGAACACGACCCCAGTCTGCTGCTCTGAAACGATTACTCCTCCTTTGATCACGCTGTGCCTTAATGCCTCGTTGCTGATTCTGGTGCCACCCCAGTTTCTAAAGCTGGGCCGTCTAACTTATGACATTGAAAATGTATAAAACACACACACACAAAAAAAGAGCAGCCACATCTCTAAAACACAACATCTCTATATCCAATCACAGATGTAATACACACCCCACTGGGCTACCATGTTTTCTGTTATACCATTTACCACTACGTTGGAGTCGGTCCCTTTGAATAATATTGCCATTTAAATGTATACACACACCTAACTCAAATAAACACATGAAATGTATTTACTGCGTTGATCTGTTTTAATCACACAATTTATGTTGTTTGAAATCTGTCTGGATTTGGGTCCTTTTACAAAATATGATATTAAAACACATCAAAACATAACAGAGAGTGTAACCCTCTCTCAGATACACACATACAGTTTGATCCTAAACACATTTTTAATGTAGACTTCCATCTTCCCCTGTTTTTGTGTTTATAAAACACATTTAATTTGTACCACAAAATGTCAAAAAGGGTGTGATTTTTTCAAAACAAACATCATCTCCCAACTAAATTATATGGTCTGGATTTGGGTCATTTTTACTCATCATGCCATGAAATGCGTGAATAACAAACTAGACAAAGCAACGCTATTACATACACACACTGGGAGCCCATATTTACCTGTTCATACGGATCATTTACCAATTTCCTCATCCCTCTGGGCTCTTCTGTTCCTACAGCTTTTCCCATCACTTGTAACATATTAGCGTTTTCACGAACACAAATAGCAGCTAATTTGTCAAAACTCACAGCTGCTCTATGAGCATTTGGGTCTTTCCTCCTTGTCGTTCTATTAAATGCATTTCCGACAAACTAAAAAGAGCATCTCCATCTTATGCGCACAGTAATGTTCACATGTTTTGAACACCCCTCTGGGTTGTTTTTAGGTTTCTTTCGCACATTATATGGCGCATGAAAGTGTCTTCACACACCAGCTAATTCATGAGAACCAACAGCAGCTCCACACACAAAGCCGAGCCTTTTGTTGCCAACTCCCTGTACACTTTAATTCACACGCTGCTGAGAGGAGTGAGAATTTAGGAATTAGTCTGTGAATATAGGGATTAGTGGGATTTGAACACTTACAAAAAAAAAAAACCTCCCTCTCAGCAGCCAACATTAACATGACACGTTTTATGATCACATGATAGCCAGAGCCAGAGCGTGTTTCATACACCCACCAATATAGGTTATGTATACAGCATACCCATTCCACAACGACTTAGCAAGGCGTAATCAGATTTTTTTTTTATTTCTGGCTATTATCCCTGTTCACTCGTATCCTGTTGTGTTTGTTCTCCCTGCAGGCTCTCCGTACAGAGACAAGATCACAATAGCCATTCTACAGCTGCAGGAGGAAGGGAAGCTGCACATGATGAAGGAAAAGTGGTGGAGAGGGAACGGCTGCCCCGAGGAGGAGAGCAAAGAGGCCAGCGCTCTGGGGGTGCAGAACATCGGCGGCATCTTCATCGTGCTGGCTGCAGGACTGGTGCTGTCAGTGTTTGTGGCGGTGGGGGAGGTCCTGTACAAGTCCAAACAGAACGCCCAGCTAGAGAAGGTACGAGTGTTGTTCACATGTTTATGTCCTGGTGTCAATTTCAATTTAGAGCGGCAAACACGCTTCAAACCAAACTAAAAACTGATTAATGCTAAATAGTTAATAAAATACAACATAAGCAATATATTACTAATTTATGTATGTGTTATTACTCTATGGGTTTGTTGGGTATTTACTAGCTCTTGATCTGTGGTTGTGCATTTAGCAATAAGGGGTTTAAAAAGAAAATAAATAAGCTCCCCCTTAAACAATCCCCACAAAGCAGAGTGCACGTGCTGTTCATTGCTGTAATTGTTGTTTGTGACTGTGCTGGCTGTGAAAAAGATGCCCTCAGCTGAAGCTAATATGAGTAAGCCGAAACTAATTTAATTTCTTATAATTCAAGATATTTAATTCATACTCTTGGACAGTGTTTCCTTGCTGAGCTACAGTGGAGGGATCATAAGAATTGTTCCCAAATGTCTGTGTTCTGTAGATAATGCACTTCATTCGTCCAGCTCAGAATGCTAAAAACCTCACATGGTCTATTCCCAGTTGAAACATGTTCTGCCTGGTAGAAAAAATCTGTGTCTATGGCAACGCCTCTTCAGAGGATGATGTTTTTATCAGTTTAACTTGTATGAAGGCCAGAGATTTTGCGTAATTGGGAGTGTGGTCAGTGACAAGTTTTAAGATTGTGTTCATGCACATTTCCAACTAAATTACTAACTTGTTGTGAAGTGTATGTATTAAATGGGCAGTGAGGGAAAAATACAGTTTCATTGTATCTACATGTAGTTTTTAACTGATGTTGGTGTCTTGATTGTTAACATCTTGGGTGTTTGTTGTATGTTTGACATTTTGGCAGCCTGTGCAAAACAGTTAAGATGGTTAATAAGTAAAATGCCAGCTAATGACTTGTGCACAGACTTTTATTTGCACAGGTTTTTAGTTTTTACTTTGATAGATTTACATTTGCGCTCCTTTGAGTCCGTCCACTCACACAAATATGAGATTTTCTGGCCCGGGAAAAACAACATGGTGACCGAAAATGAGCCAAACTCAAACCACAGGATGACATCACAGCAAGTATGAGCAATAGGAAGGATTCAGTCATCCATGAATGTACATAGATGTACATAGTTACTTGGAAAAAATGTAAATATTTATTAACATCATCTGAGTTTTGTCTGAAATGTAGATCTGTACAGTATATCGCAGCACCCCCCCCCCCCCCCCCCCTTTTCTATCTGCACTCTATTTTAGGACTGAGTGCACATGATTCATCACACAGCATGGCGTGTGTATTTCAGTGCACTTTAACTTGTACATAGATTTTTTTCAGATCAGATCAAGTTTCTTTAGATAGCCTCTTTTAAATTATTTACATCTGCAGAATTAGCACAGCGCCGCGGCGTGTTACTTCATTACAATGATTATTAGTTTGTGGGTAATTTTTTACACCGCCTGCATATGTTTGAGAGCACACATCTTAGCTATCATTAATCAAGCGCTGCAAGGCTGGGTCACAATATTCAGATCATTTGCAAATGCCACAGTCTCTAGGCTGCCAAGGTGCTAGTAATTTACATGCTGACAACAAGCCTCTCCTTCTCTATTTTCTTCCCCTGCCAACCTCCACCACCCCTCACATCCACCCCTCCCCCCCCCAGCCCCCATTCATCTCCTCGTCTTCTCCATCCCTCTAATCCATATCCCCACTTATTGTTTTTCACTTTCTTTCTCTTTCTCTCGCAGCCCTCCTGCCCCTTTTCTTTGTCTGTAATCACTCATCTCTCCCAGTGTACAAAATATCTCATTCATACGGCAGAAAAACAAATGCAAATACGCAGCGAAAAAAAACAAAAACACCTGGTGCATGAGCCACCTACGGATATCCATCTCTCACACACACACACACGCACACACACACACACACACACGCACGCACACACACGCGGACAGAGAGAAGAAATAATAGCTTGGTACTTTAGTGCTCTCCCTCCACTCTTACATCCTCTCTCCTCCTACACCCTCTAAGAATGAGAATTACATTTTGCATAATCACAAAGTGGATGTATGGGAATTCGTCTTGGCAACATCAGTGCTCCAGCATATTGACATTTTATAGGATTTCACAGCACATACATAATGCAGGCACAACAGAGGCACCTATAATGGAAGTTATATAACACACGTCACTGTTTGAGTGTGATTGATGTTTTAAAAGAAAGTACCATGCCAATATTTTTGGATTGAATCTGCTGAGGAGTGGATATTCTGTCCTTTATTGAATATCTTTACATTTTCTGTTTTGCGCATCAATCATTGCCAGCGTTGAATGATTCTCTTTGATCTCAGCAGAAGGCTTTGAAACAGCAGTCAGACCACTGTGTGACTGTAAAGCTGTAAAAGAAAAGAAAATCTAGAGCACATCAGACCTTAAATGGAAGATTTTTTTTCCGACAAAAAAAAGTTTGTTTGAAAGCTGGACCTTGTTTGGTCTCACAAATCTTGAAACACATAATAATAAGTCATTGTGAAGACTTAGTTTCAGCTTGCTGATGATCCCATCATTATCAGACACATTGAATTTTACTCACAGGTTGTTGTTTTTTTTTTTACATGACGTCGGGTGAACTCATCATGAAGAAGTGCTACATGGCCTGTAAAAACACTGCTGTTAAAAGTGTCATGTGGCTCCGAAGTAGACATCAAATAAAAACGATCTTTTATAACCTTAAATGATTTTCCAATGAAACAGAAGCGTTACCGCAGGTTTGGAGTGAGAGACCAGGGACAAGAGAAAGGTCGACACTTCTACACCTGCTGATCGCATCACAATCAGAGAAAACTGACCAATTAAAAATCAAATAAGCTGTCATGGGCAGAATCAAAACAGTTGTTGTATGACTTCGACAAGCAAGAGGAGTTCAAACACCAACATGGAAGATTATAAGAACTGTCTTAAGTACATGTGAACGAATGGCCCCTCTTAATAAGGAAAGTGTGACTATAATATTCAGGCTCAACAAGTGTCTCAAGTTTAGTACCGAAAAACTGAAATCCCAAGGTTGATGCCATAAAGAAAAGTTTATATTAAGACCTGTATCAACAGGTGGTGAGTAAAAATGAACCTAAATATAAGTAGTAGGTCACTTCAAAAGATAATATAGGCAATATTTAAAAATTTTAAATGAGATTAAAAAAACAATTAGAAGATTTGTAATAGAATATAAAAATGTGCAGTCGAGGAGCTGTGCAGGTATGTTGAAGATTTTCAGTCTGAAACAGTGTGCGGTGTAAACAGAGACATACTGTAGATTCAGCCTTCACATGACTGTGATGTTCTCTGACTGTGGAGCTGATGAGAGTCTGTGTTATGTGGGGGGAGGGGGACATTATTGATGAGGCTGACAGCAGAGGGGAAGAAACTGTTCCTGTGGCGAGAGGTTTTGGTCCTGATAGGCTGCAGCCTCTTACCAGGGGGGGGGGGGGGGGGGGGGGGGGCCTCGAACAGTTCATGTCTGGGGTGAGAGGGGTCGGCCACAATCTTACCTGCACGCCTCAGGGTCCTAAAGTAGTACAGATTTCAGAGAGATGGCAGGTTGCAGCCAATCACTGTGCAGAGCGGGTGACACTGCAGTGTAAACCAGACTGTGACGGAGGAGGAGAGGATGGACTCGATGGAGTCGTCTACAAAAAGAGGTTTCACACTCACACACTGTTGAAAACACAGATATAGTCTCTGTGACGTGGCCCATCAGTTTCTGTAGTGCACTTTTGAAGCTCATTGATGGCCGTTGCCATGGGTGACCCTAGTAACAGGCAAAGAGGGGTGCAGCTGAGAAGGGCCTTAAGCCTCCTGACACCACAGCTACTGTCAGCCCGCTCGCAGCCACATCACTCACAACCCTAATCATGCCTAACTCATGTTCTTCAAAATAGAAAAAATCACCATCTATCCACACTGTGCCATGAAGGACATGAAGTATTCACACCAACCTGATGTGGACGCTCAAGACTGTAGAAAACAAAATACAAATAACATTTAGAAGAATATTTGAACGTATAAAAAGAACCCAAGCAGAAACCCATGTACGGTTTATACTGTTTAAATAGACGTCTGTAATTCATGATTGAATTGTTTTAACATATTGACAATTTATGTCTCAAACTGTGTCATCATATTTTTGGTTTGGTTTTGAGCTGTTTGTATTGTTTTCATGTTCAATGCAGGTAATCTTTTGATGTCCTCATACTTTTGGCCTTCTCATGTTCGATGACAGTGACACAGAGATGATATTCGAAGAAAGGAGAAACAATACATCTTACATTAAATAAAGTTTCAACAGTGACTCCGGTCTGCATTGTTGGGAGTTCTTTGCCAACAGCACAGTGCCGTCGGTAACTCGTCTTCTTTCCTGTTCTCTTCCACAGCGATCATTCTGCAGCGCCATGATGGACGAGCTGCGTGTCTCTCTGAAGTGCCAACGCCGCCTCAAACAGAAGCCTCAGCCACCCGTCATTGTCAAGACGGAGGAGGTCATTAACATGCACACATTCAACGACAGGAGACTCCCAGGAAAGGAAACCATGGCATGAACACTGGGGAAACCCCTGAGAAAAGCGCGCCCTCAATTTAAACCGCTGAGGGGCGGCGGGGTTCGAATCAATGCTGACTTAACGGCAGACTGAGGTTAGCATTCCAAACAGGATTCTTTTGAACCCACTCGCTTATGTAGACAGATGTTTCCTGTGGAAATATAGATACCTGAGCAGTGTCACCTCACTGTGACGTTCACTACTAGAAGGAAGCCGGGAAGGAAGGAAGGACTCAAAAGTGTGTTCATTGAAAAGAGAGAATAAAGCAGGATTGGGGACAAAACATAAATGTAGTCCATACTAGAAGTGGACTTAAACACACGTAACACACACGTATGCACACATACACACACAGACATGTGACACCTTTGCAGACGGGGAAACTCTTATTGTGGCAGTAACACCTGATGT